>NC_084779.1:7335726-7940934 GCF_028858725.1 Colius striatus
CTTGCTAAAGCCAGTGGAGTTTTTGCACTGGTATACATCAGCCCATTTCACAGGTATATCTGTCTGCATCCCTGCTTGGAGACTACAAAGAAATAATACCTAGATCTGGAGTTGTTTGTGACCCCAGCAATGGGACAGGTCCATGGAGATGCCTTTGGAAGCCAAGCATCCATTAATTTATGAACACAGAGGTCAGTTTATAACACCAAGCAGCAAAGAGATATTGAAGGCAAGTGATAAAAATAGCTTCCTTCACCCCACACAACCCTCGTGTTTTGATTTCCTGGGGAAGAGACCCAAAGGTTTGTTTGGACTGTAATTAGTGAGGTTTATAGTCACAACTCAATCACAACAACTTCATTTGGCTTGGGAGAAGTTTAAACCCAGCACATGCAGGATTAAATACACAGCTGGCTCGATGATTCTTCATTTGAAGATAACACTTGCAAACACTGTGTGGGTTGCCAGTGAGGTGGAGGGGAAGAAAAAGGTCCCTGACACTTTTCCCCATGCTGTAGTCAAAGACCACTGAGCACTGAATAAGGGTGAGGTTTTACACAATCCCATGTGTACTACAGTATTACATTAGATGCATACATAGGGATGGAGGGGCAGCTAGCTACGTAAAGAGATGAACAGGCAAAGACAGAGACAGAGGCTGAGAAAGAAGAGTAAAAGGGCCAGTTTAAAATTCACCTCAGCTCCTGCCCTTTCCTCCTTCTTGAGAGCTCTCATCCCACACAGCACATCATGCAGCAGGAGGGTGCCCTGCCCTGTGCTCCCCACGTTAGCTATATGTCTATGTCAGCCATCAGAGATGGTCTTATTCCTTTTCTACCCACTCAATGAGCAGCCATTCATTCAGACAGCCATGGATCTGGCAGACTTCTTGCCAGACACATCCTGTTAGCTGGCCAGAAACTATACATCAGTGCCTGACCTGAGGAGAGCAGCGGGCAGAGCCTCACCAGCTCCCCCAGTGCTGAGGAGTGCAGGGTTCTGTGCTTTGCAAACCCCCTCTTAACACACACAGGGCTGCTAAAACCAGGCCTGGTGTGAAATCCCTCTGCCACAGAAGTGCTCACTTACTCTGTGAGGACCTGTGCCTTTTAAATGGCTGTGAGTGCTGCAGGAACATGAGGCAGGCACTCACTAATCCACAGTCATTTCAGCCTGGCAGAGCTCCATCGTCACCTTTCCAGAGAAGGCACTTGCATGTTCTTGGGAAGCAAAGCAGACACCTCTGGCAAAGCACATGTGGTCCTGCTCTCTGAGTGGGGGGCAGCTGATGGCTGCATTGATTTAGGCAGAACTGTTTCCCTGAGAGGGGTGTCAGCCCCTGTGCCAGGCTGCCCAGGGAGCTGGGGGAGTGCCCAGCCCTGGAGGGATCCCAAAGCCATGGTGCTGAGGGCCGTGGGTCAGTGCTGGGCTGGGCAGGGGCAGGGCAGTGGGTGGGCTCCAAGAGCTTTAAGGTCTTTTCAAAACCAAAGGATTTTATGATTTCAGCCCCCAAGCTGCCAACCTTTATGCATTCTCTGTAAATTGAAACAGCATTGCAGGGAGACGTTCCCCTGGGACACCAAAATGGATGAGCAACCTTCCTCTGCAGAAGGGGAGGCATCCAGGCATTCTTTAGCAGCAGCATCTTTCATTCAAGGCTCCTTATTTGCTCCAGGGTCTGGAGACCTGATGCTGACAGGACTCTGAAAACTCTATTGAAAACAAAGGGCTAGTCTGTGTTAACCTGCTGGCTGTGTGCACTTAGCTTGGCACCTTTTCCATGGGCTAACAACCACGGAAGGAATACTGTAGACATTGGTGCCTTTGGTTTCTGAGGAGGCAAAATAATTGCCCCAGGGTGCAAGGAGCTGAGCCCTTGTGCCTTCTGCAAAGAGGAAGTTGTGTGGGAAAGCTAATAGCATGGGAATCCCTTACCTCTGTGAAGCTCTGTGCTGCAGGGAAAGGTACCTCAAAGCCTGGGCCAAGCACCAGTGTGAACTCTTGCCCTGCTCTGCACCTGAGCACTAGGACTCTGTGCCTGAGAGCTTTGCTCTTAATGACAAACCAGCTGATGTGGGAAATCAATTCTCCAACAGCAGGGCATAACGTCTCTGCAACTGCTCCTCTGAGACTTCACAGCCAACGCTGCTGAAACCTTAGAGCTCACAGACAATCCCACAGTCTTGAGAGCATTTAGGATAAAAGTTAAGGTACAAGAGCTCAATTTATCTTGAGCAGAATCTGCCTTCAAAGCCTCAATCTGTAATTCAGTAAGACTGGATCTTTCCTGCCATGTAGCCTTCACACGAGCCATTAGACACACAGACGTGAGCTGCCAGTTTCACTGCTGAAGGCAGAGTTACCCATCCCAGGACAGACTGATCTGTATCTTCTCATGAAACTTGCACCTCACCTAGGATGGGACTAATGTCACTCACAATCTGACCTTAGCCCAGACAAACTCCAACTGGCAATTCACTTCTAGACAGTGGGATTCATTCTTCCACTGCTATTGGAGTGACCCAGCTCCCACTTAGTATGTTTTCAGTGAAGTAGCCAGAAAGGCACCAAAAGTGTGCAGCACCATAGGTTTTGGGGAAGAAATCTGCAGGATTAGATTGGAGCTGAGGCAGAACTGTTTCCCTGAGAGGGGTGTGAGCCCCTGTGCCAGGCTGCCCAGGGAGCTGGGGGAGTGCCCAGCCCTGGAGGGATCCCAAAGCCATTGAGCTGAGGTGCTGAGAGCCAGGGGTTAGTGGTTGAGGGGTTGGACTGCATGAGCTTAAAGGTATTTTCCAACCAAACCAATTCTATGATTAAGTAGTGCTTTGTTTTCCCCTCCAGATTGAGCCACTTAAAGTCCTACCCCCCAAAGGCCACGTTCAGAGAAAGAGCTTGTGGAAACAAATCTTTCTACTTGGGTGTTTTCTGGCTATTTGTAATCCAGTACCCTACTTGCTGGCAGCATCCATAGCCTGAGTCACAGTCCTCTGGGAGCAGAGCTCTGTTTTCAGCAAAGTTACATTACCTTGCCTTACACTAACACATCTTGTCAGCTGTTTTAACAGTAGTAAGTGAATGGCAACGGGAAAGAAGCAAAAGCTTCTAGAGGATGGTTGTGCCTCATGTTAGTGGGCTGACCTTGTGCTTGCAGAATCACATGTGTGCAAGGGGCACAGTCAGCTTCAGTTCTCCTCTAGCCAGGGGCCAGGGCACTTCAAGACTTGTAAACACTCTGATACTGAAGGATAGTCCACTTTGGCAGGAGGGGGGAGAAACAAGGAGGTCTGTAGGACAGGTCACACTGGTAGGTGAAACCATCCCCAGCCAGGATTGTTTCTAACAGCTTGCTCTTTCCAACCAAGGAGGTTGAATTGATTCTCCTCACAGCCAGGTCACTGCACTTTGGTGCACACACAGGTAACAGCAGCTATAGCACGTCATTGCCTTTGCTGTTAGCATCTGGGTTTGTTCCATCTCCACACTTCTTCATCTCTTGCCCTGAGTCCTGGGATGCAGAGGGACTGAAAGACACAAGAGGAAACCCTACAGGACCCTCAGCACAGCCTTCCTCCCATCATACCTGGCATCAGTGCAGTGCTAGAAGCAGTGAGGGAAGGAGGTTATAAGGCAAAGGGAATCCCAAAGATGCAAAATGCTCATGTTCTGCCTAGATCTGGATGGGTCACTATGGCTCATGCTGCTGCTCTGGTCAGAACTTCATTTTATGTTCCACAAAGAGAAGGGGGAGCTTTGGTATCATTCTGGGACAGGTTCTAAACTCAGTTATATCGACTGCACAATCAGAACGTGACCCACTCTCTCCAAACTGATGCTTCTGTGTCTTCCCAGAGAAAAGCTGTGCTCTAGTCACTGCTCCTTTGTGAGCAGAGTGTTTCATACTTGTTTCATCTTCTCCAGATTTGCTGGGGGAGAGAACAAAATCTCTAGACGTGTAAACAGCCTTAATGAGAGAACTATAAACCAAGATGTGCCTGCTTCCAGAAAGGGAGTTAAATATAGCTTCTAAATGCTGCTAATTGATTTGAGATGTCTGGGGAAAGCTTTTCCCTTCACACCATCCCACCCACGCTGCTGTGCAGCTCCTCACCTGCCCCTGTCGCTCCATAAGGCCCAGGGAACCGGGGCACAGCCTCTGCACTCGCTGTTTGCCAGCTGCTTTAGCACCCAAGTGCATCCGAGAAACAGCCTGCTCACAGACCCTGGCTGCTAAACCTATGTGGATTCTCCTGCTTTCTCTCCATCTGCTGCAGTCTGGTTTTCTGGTTTGGCCTTGAAATCTTTCTCTCCTTTGAAAACAAGCCTGTTTACAAATATTTGCCTCAGTAAAGTTGTGCCGTTCAGACAGGCAGGAGAGCAAAACGCCTCGTGTCTGCGTGGCCAGCACAGAGATCCAGATGTGCAGGATCTTGCAAGTAGCCAGAAGGGCCCCGTTTGTGAAAGAAAGGATGGCTCACCCCAGAGCTGTCTGCCAGCAAATCAGGGAATGAAAAGAAGTGCAAAGGCAGATGTGAGTTGTTTTGCTGTCTGCTGCAGTGAGGAATATACTGTGGCTGCATGGTTGATTTTTCTTGTACCCTGCAAGAAGTATAAACAACAGGGTAGTTATTGGTAGAGGATGACTGTGGAATATCCTCCTACATACTCTACAGGCTCTCCAAAGGGAGACAGGTTACTTAAAAGGATGTGAGGTAACCTTCTCCTGTAGAAACAAGCGTGGAGGAGCCAGGAGTCTGTAAAAATTTCCCCTGAGGACTGGTGCCTCCTCAGGGGCTGTTGCTGTTCAGTTTAAGGTGTCTGAAAGAGGTTGATTTTTTTTTAAGGAGCGAAACTCAGCGGTTTTTGAAGATCAGACTTAAAGTGCTGGTGGCTTTTGCAGAGCCTGGTTGAGACTGATAAAGATCCACATCTCATAGGTGTCTGACATACAGGCTACACTTTGTGGCTGTTGCATGAACTTTAATGAATGGGAAAGGGTTGTTTTTCAGGGGAACTCCCCCCCCCCCCCCACCAGTCAGCATTAGCAAGATCTGAGGGGGGTCCATAATTGCTTATGCAGCTCTGCCTAAAGATGTGATGCACATACATTGCACTTCTAATCCCACCACTGAAATGAGAAACATCTTGGTGTACAGTGAACTGGAGACACTGGCCCCACATTGCCTGATGGAATAAAGAGCCAGGGAGAATTACATTCTTTTCAGTCAATGCCTTCAGATGTAAGAAACATCCTTCTGCTTCCAGGGACTGAAGTGGGAATGGAAGAGGTCCCCAGAAGTGTACGTGCTAATTGGATATGCTAACTTCTGGCTGATCACTTATACAATGGACAAGCTTTCAGTGCTTTTAATGTGTGTGGGATCTGGCTGCTCTGTTGCATAAGAGCTGTTCCATAGCCATACAGGAGTGATTTATCTCTGGCTAATATGATGGGCTCTTGAATTGCAATGAAAAACCCTTTCTTTAACAATAGTCTGGGGTAACCTTATAACAACCCCCTCCACCTTCCCCAGAGAAATGCAGCAGTCAGATAAAGGAATTTGTTATCCACACAGAAACATCTGCCCCCTTCCTCCAAAAGGACTGACTGAGAGTGACAGTTTCCCTTTCCACACCATTCTGCATCTCTTTTTAAAACAACAGCAGTATCAAGCTTGCACAGACCTGACTGGGTTGGGGTGGTTTCTTTCCCACCCCCTCCTCCCCCTTACCAGCTTTGGTCCCAGAAAGATCACCTGAGCTGGATTGGTAGCTTTGGGTTTTTATTTCATAATGATGGATGTGCTGGTTCCATGTAATGGAAGAGGCAAGATAGCAGAGCAGAAATTTGGCGCCAAGTGCCTTGCTTTGAAAGGGGCTGCATTCCAGCCTGCCTAAGAGGGGCTAAATGGAAAGATCTGATTAAGCGTCTCAGTGTTGTGACCCTGACCTCAAAGAACACGCCGATTCTCTGGAGGAACTTCATTTCAATTAATCAGCTTAACAGCCTGAGTAAATCTGGCTGCATCCATTCAACCACTCCCTCTCCTCAGAGGGTCTCTGGGATGCAGGATCCAAAGGGATGAGGTGGTGTGTGCTTGGCCTGCCTGCCTCGGCTGCTGAGGGGGTTGGGGATGTACTCATCTCCCTCTCCCATCTCCCTATCCCTGTGGAATAATGGGGAGATAACCCTGGAGCCCCCCATCCCTCCACAACATCCTCCCTCAAACAGCCCTTGGCTGCCTTCCAGTGGGGACAGGATGGGAGGGTGAGACCCCCCACAGAAAGGGAGGGATGGCCCTCGTCCCCCTCCCCAGCTCCTCCTGCGCTGAGGGCAGGGGAAAGGGAGCAGCCAAGCAGCAGCAGAGGAGACATGGCTGTAGTCAGAGGGCAAGGAAACAGCTGTGTGAGACAGGGAGCAGAGTGCAGCAAGGAGGATAACCCCAGATAATTGCCTCTCTGGGAAACTCACAGCAGAACACAAAGGCACCAGAGCAGGAGATGGGAAGGGAAAGAGACGTCAGCCAAAGCCTCGGGGGCTTTTCCCAGGTGGTTCTTCCAGAAGCTGAAAGGGGCTTTGCTTCTTGCCTGGGGCCTTGCAGGAGACTTTCCTTGCACAGAGCAATACTTCTCAGGAAAGGCCAGTTGGGGCTGTGGAGAAAGAGCTGAACTACCATTAAATAGCTGAGCTTTGTGGCTAGAACTAAATTCCCTGCTCTGGTTGTTCCCTGCTCTGGTTCGCTGTCTGCTTTCTGGTCAGCTGTCTGCTGCCTCTGGAAATGGCTGCATATAGCTATCCCCATACTTTTTTCCTTTGGATCAAGGTAGAGCTGTTGCAGTTCAGATAAGGAGACATCATGGGCTGGCTGGGTTTCACTGCTGCCTTCCTCCCTCCTGGCCTTGCTCCTCCACACCCAGCTCATGCCATTACACCCAGGGACTTCTGGCTGCACTCAGCCAAACCATTATCGCTTTGGCACTGTGTCCATCCCTTTGGACTTTCACCTTTCAGCAGCAGCATACTTTGCTCTTTCACTTCACCTTTAAAAGGGATAAGAGCAAATGTAGCCCAATCTGGATGAGTAGCTGTATAGAAAGCCTTGAAGGACTATGGTAGCCCCACAGCTGTAGAGAAATAGCCTGGCAGAGCCAGGGAAGCAGATGCAGAAGGGTCTGGGCAGACACAGTGACTGAACCCAAGTTGGATGTCTTCTTGAAGGAGTCTGGAGTTAACAGTGGTGGAGTTAATCCTTGGAAGGACTTTGAGCTTCTGGCAGGCAAGTTGGACCCACGTCCAAACTGTACCAGCAGCCCTAGGCACAGGGAGGTCCATGAAAAAACAGAGTAGGTAGCAGTGCTGGGCATCAAAATAGGGTGCTGCCTCCTGGGATGATGAAATGACAGTGGTACCTTGTGTTTCACAGTCTATCTTAGGAGGCAGAGCAGTCAGACTGCTCTGTCCTGCTGGGACATGAGCATCCCACAGGCACTCTGTGGTGTGTGTCGTGTTTGCGCCGCTGCAATCGTTCCAAACCCACTCAGAGAAGAGGCTTGTTGGGTTGATCTTTTTTTTCCCCCTGTGACTGAACTCAGCAGTGTAGCACTTGGCAGTCTTGCTTTTTTTGCTTGAGTACCTTGTCAGTCAAAACGAATTTGCTGAATCTAGGGGCAATGTGGAGGGGACTGGGCAATGAGGGACGAGTCCAGAGCCACGGTGCTGCCCCAGGGAGGTGTTCAGTTACATGCAGGCGACAGGCAGGCTTTCATCTGCTCTTCCAAGCCTTCTTCAGACAGAAGAGGAGGGGTAGTAACTGGCTGTGGGGGATGGAAGAGAATGGCTGTAACATGATTTTATGTCTGTGATTGCATAACAAAACCTCCTGGGAACCTCCTGATTCAAATGGATACCTAGTTCTGGTTGTGCACGGGAGGACTTTCAGCACTGATCGATTGCCCACGCTTTGGTGCAGAGGAATTGCAGGACTGGATCAGTACCAGGCTCCAAACAGCCTGTGCTCCTGTGTCTAACCACGGCCAAAACAATCATGAGGGTGTAAAAAGCCTTCAGAAATGGATAATCTGCTTTGTGTACCCCCTGTCCCCAATGCCATGTTCTCACAGAAGCTGCAGCCCCATCACCCATAGAACTAGACCCTGAAAGATGAAATTGCACTTAAAACCCCCGAGTCCCTGGGCTTGTTGGATTCATTAGATGTTCTGCAAACATCTCTGAGCTGTGGAAGGCTGCTGGTCCCACTGTGCCCCAACACACCCAGTCCAAAGGGGACGGTCAGGAGAACCAGCTTAGCCTCCAGGCACACCACAGCCTGGAGGATGGAGGCAGCCCCAAGATGTGTTATGCCTCTGGCTTTGGCATGAACACATGTCATCTGTTGGCTTTTCTTCTCTTGAAGATTACAGGATAACCCCACCTCATAAATTTGGAGCAAAGCACACAAAGCTCTCCCCCTTCCATACCATGCATTCATTCCTAATGGTCTTTCTCCACATCAGGGCCTTATTAATTGGTGACAATTGGAAGTGGTTAATTCTCTGTGTGTGTGTGTGTGTGTGAGGCTGCAATTGCTTCCACTTGGCCAGGATTCAAGTAGTGGGGGTGAGTCAGAATGGGTGGCAAAACTGTCTTTTCCTCAGCTCCCTTGCTTACTGCAAGAAAAAAAAGAGAGAAGCAAGCCACAACCCCGAGTTATTCTCTTTTATGAGGTAGGCATTGTGAGGCCAGGCAATTGAATTTACAACAGCATTGAGTATCAGAGTCTATCTGGCCCTGTCAATGAGAGTGGGGAGAGAAAAAAAGACACACATTAACCCTCAGCTCCGAGTTCCCAGGCGCTTCAATAGGGCTCCCAACTTCCCAAAGAGCCCGCTGCATACTCGATGAGACCCTTTATACCTTCTAATTACCCTCCTCACAATAGGGACAGACTTTCTTGCCTCTTTTGTAGGCGAGATAGTAACTTTTGGGCACGCCACCCCCACGGGCAGGCTGTCTCCCCAGGGGAAGGTGGAGGAGCAAGATGTGAGGAGCAGCGTTATTTGAGGGTGCAGGTAGCAAGCAGGGTGCACTTCCCCAGCTCCCAGGAGCATTTGTAGGGATCTAGTTCTTCTGAGTGGGATCATGACACTTGCAAACCTCTCAGGGGATATTTAGTACTACCAGACACTCCCCCCACCTCCAACCCCATCACTTCTTCCCCCCTCCCCAACCTATTTTTCCCCAGGAATTCCTTGCACCAGCCTTATTTAAGGCAGTAAAAGTTTGCTCCTGCTTTAAGGGGGGGCTGCACCCACAGGATGAGCTTGGCCCCCTGCCCCCTCTCACCCACCCAAATGAAAGGAAAGGGGGTGGAGAAAAAAATTATCTAATTTCAAAGAATTTATTTATTTAAACACCTGCAATTTTTGTTTTGCTTTTCTGGGTATTTTTTTGTTGGAAGGCTCGAGCACAGGCGCACACACACACACACACACACACACACACAAACGGGATACAAACAACTTTGGCATTTCTCCTTTCGAGTATTTGTTACAAAACTATTTCTCATTTATTTTCCTTTCTTTAAAAAAAGTATCTCAAATAAAGGCATTTTAAAGGAGTAAAAATACAAGTGGAGATCCCAACCTCTGAAAATAATAAATAGCATGTTCATAGTGAGGGTCCTTTTCTCTCTTTTTCCATTTAAATCTGCTTTAAAAAACAAACCAAAAGCCCAAACAACCCCGAAACATAAGAGGGCTCCATACAACGGAGCCAACAGAAGAGTGTGGTTTGTTGGAGGGAGGGGAAGGAATAGTTTTAGGCAAGTCACCAAGGCCTCCACACCGATTCACTTCGCTCTCCAATGGGACTTCCCGCCTGGGACGCTGGAACAATGCTGCCCCCAAATGATGTCAAGCCCTGCACCGGGGATGCTGATGGGGTGGCAGCCCCGTTCCCAGAGCCGCTGCCCGCGGACACCGGCACGTTGGCGTTGGCGTAGAGGGGAATAACCGGTCCGGAGCTGGGAGGAAAAGCCGGGTTGGGGATGAGAAAAGCGAACTGGCCATCGGTAGCAGGGACGAGCTGGAAGCCCCCGTAGACTTTGGGGGAGAGAGCTTCGGCGGGGTTCAGTTTGCAGGGCACGGGCACGGCTCCGGCTGCGGCGGGGGGCAGCTGGACGTGCAGAGGCTGCTGTGCCAGATGTGCGGGCTGACCCGACGGCGGCGGCGGTGGCGGGTAGTTCATGGCCACGATCTGCCCCAGGCAAGCTGAGAGGTGACTGAGGAGCCGGGTCCGCACGTCGGTGTTCACCCCTTCGCAGGTGGACAGGAACCGCGTCACCTCGTTCATGCACTCGTTGAATCCAGCGCGGTACTTGCCCAGGACGGTGGGGTCGGCGCTGAGAGCGGCTGGAGGGTAGAGAGGGTGGCAAGTGAGTGGCAGCTCAGGTAGCCCCGGTCCCTCTGGTCCCTTGTCCCCAGCCCGCGACCCAGCCGGGGCAGGCAGGGCTCGCTTACCCGTCATCTGCGCGCGTTGCAGGTTCCGCAGGTGCTTGACGGTCATCTCCAGGATGTCTGCCTTCTCCAGCTTGGAGTGCCGGGAGCTCTGCGGGAGGACAGTGGTGCCGTCAGGGCTGTCCCCCACCGGACAGCCCCGCACCTTTTCCCGCCCCGCCACGCTCCCTGCAGCCCCACTTACGTCCTTCTTCAGCGCGTCCAGGATGAGGGTCTTGAGCTGCCCCAGGCTCTCATTGATCCGCGCCCGGCGCCGCTTCTCCATGATGGGCTTGGAAGACTGCGGGGAGAGCGCGGGCGGTCAACCCCCCGTCTCGGGCCCCCGTCCCGCCCCTCCCGTCGCCCACCCTAACCCCGACACCGACCTCACTACGGCCGCGGGCTCGCCGCCATCCAGCGCCACCGCCGCCGCCGCCGTTGTGCCCTAAGCGGCACCCTCCATTTACCTTCCGGTGCTCGCTGGCGCTCCGCGGTTTGTCCGGCGTGTGGCTGGCGTTGGCCGGCGCCCCCGCGATGGGTGAAGCGGTCGGCTTCTCCATCCCCGTGTCGGCGGGCATGGCGCTGCGGCGGCGGGCGGGCGCGTGCGGCGGGCGCGGGGCGCGTGCGGCGGGCGCGGGGCGCGTGCGGCGGCTGCGGGACCGGCGGTGCCGGCGGACGGCGCCCCCCCGGCCTTTTATACCCGGCGCCGGCTCCCCATTCGTGTGAAACCGCCGCCGCGGCCGTTCCCACACTCCCGACAGCCAATCGGAGCGCGCCTCGGGCCCGGCCGCCGAGACGCTCGTTTTCCTATTGGCCGGCCGCTCCGCCGCCTGTCCGTCACGCGCGCCGGCCCGCCCCCCCCCCCCCCCCCTTTTCCCGCGCGTGGTCACGTGGGGGCGGCGCGCAGCGGGCGGGGCTGCCCCGGGCGCTCCCGCGCTGTCCTTCCCCCGCCTCCCGCGGGCTGCCCCGCGCCTCCACCCCCGGGGCTGCGGGCTGCGGAGAGCGAGCGCGGCGCGGCCGTCCCGGGAAACGCAGCTCCCCGTCCCCATCCCTTGTGACACTCGCAGCTCCCTGGCGGCCAGCGGGACGGGCGCTGAGCCCTTGGCGGGGGAAGCTGCCGAGCGCTCCCGGGGCAGCCCCGCCCGCGCTGCCGCCAGGGGCCGGGACCGGCCGTGCCGGGGAGGAGGCGGCTGGCGCGGCACGCGAGGCCGCGGCCGGCGGGCGGCCAATGGGGTGGTGGAGAAGCGCCGCTCGTCACCCATTGGCTGGCGGCCGCCCCCGCTGTCAATCACGCGGCGGCCCCCGGCGGGCGGCTGCGCTCGTGCCTCCGCCCCCGAGACGCGGCCCCGCCGCGCGCGCGCTGCCCCTCCCGCCGCCGCCGCCGCCGTCCCCCCCCCCTCCACCCGCCTCCTTCCCCCCGCACCGCTCCCCCGCCACCACCCCCCCCGCCGGAGCACGTGCCAGAGCGCTCCCGGCTGCCCGCGCCCCGCGCGCGGCCGCCATGGGAAAACCCCGCCCCGTGCGCCGGGGGCCACCGGCCGGGCACGGCACGGCACGGCACGGCACGGCACGGCACGGCACGGCACGGCACGGCACGGCACGGCCGCCGCTCGCCCTGCCCCGCGGCTCTGCTGCCTGTCGCCCGGCCGCGGGACACACGCGCGCAGCCGCCACTCCGCACACACGCGCACACACGCGCACACACGCGCACACACGCACACACGCACCCCTCCGCGCTCGCAGGGACTTGTGCGGGGGTTCGGCGACCCGCGTGTGCGCAGCCCCCCCGCGGCACGGGAAGGCGAAAGCGATGTCGGGGTTCCCCGAGAGCCCGGGCATCCGAACCCCGCAGCGCCTTCCCACGCGTGACGGGTCAGGACCCCGAGTGGAGTCCTGAGACAACCCCCGTTCTACCGCACACACACACACGGGGAGTTGCGGTTACCGGCGGGACCGGGGAGGCGTTGGCACCCGCCGAGGTCCCCGCCGTGCCCTTGCCAGGGAGTTGCCGGGCTCCCGCCCCGCTTATCTGCTCTCCCTCGTTAAGACAGAGATTAACCCGGCGTTCTGCTCCCAGAATCAGAGCGCGGTGCCAGGTGTGACGTCGCGCCACGGGAGAGGCAAAATCAACCTCGTTACGAGCTCCTTGGCCACAGACAGACCCTGAGGCTCCTTCAGTCGCTCCCCCAGACGCCCCCGGCAGCGCCGGTGTGAGGCTCTGGGCAGCTCTGGTGTGAGGCTAGCCAAAGCGGCTGGGGGCATCTCAGCTGGCACAGCTTGGCACTCAGCCCTTGCCGTGGCTGCACGGGTCACGGTGCCCACGCACAACTCCCCTGCTGCTGGCTCTGAGGTGGCTCCCACACCACGCTCCCTGTGTGCCCAGCCTCGCTCTGTCCTTGCTCCCACGTCCAAATAACTCCCTTTAATGTGGAACTGCCTTAATGTGGAGCTGCCATCATTAAGCAAGCTTCAAACCCTGGGCTCATTTCGAAACCTGCCTGTTTCAGGCTGTCTTTGGAGCATGCAGCACACACATCAAATCCTGGTGCTGCAGGCTTAAAGCTTTTAATACTCACAAATTGGGTTTCCATTAGCCCCACAGCTGAAATTCAGAGCCATATCTTGACTTGAAACGTGTCATGCCTCCCCCCACCCTCCTTTTCTTCCCAATTCTGAAGCAAGGATAAAAACAGCTGCTCAATTTCGGAGGCTCCCCCCCCGCCAAGCAAGCACGACACAGCTTGGTTTGGGGGAATCTTTGTGGAGGGGAAGGGAACCACGTACTGTGTTTAATCCCTCTCCTTGGCCCGTCTCCTGCTTTGCTTTTCATTTGCTCCAGTGAGTCACTGCTTTGCCTTCACGCTTTCTGCAGCCAGGGCTGTGATTTGTGCAGTTCTTGGTGCTGCTGCTGCCATGGCCTGGGGAGATGGTCCCACACAAGCACTGCCAAGCTGATGGGGGGACCCTGAGGCTGTTCAACCTGTCCTGGGTGAGTTGTGCCTCTCTGTGTCACCTCAGGGTGAGCGCTGGCTTTTCCAAAGAGCCTTTCTCTGGTCTCAGAGCACTAGTGCAATGAGTTTGGTGGCCTCAGCTTGGTCTGAGAGGGAGAAATGCCAGTAAGCTGTAGAGGTGCGGGAGGTGTCCCTGGAGCTGCCCCTGCTTTCAGTCCTGGCAATGTGAAGGAGGAGAGAGAGAGCATGGCAGTGCTTGCCAGCCAGAGCTGAAGGTGTGAGGCAGTGGGAGAGATCCAGTCCCAGGTGCTGTGTGACAGGAGCAGGATGAGTGTCTGGAATGTGTCCTGGACTCACACCTCTCAGGGGCACAGGAGTGGGAGGGGGCTGAGTGGCTTCTTGGCAAGTTTCTTCCCTGAAGGGGCAAGTCCTGTGTCTATTTGTGAGGAAGGAAGGAAGGAAGGAAGGAAGGAAGGAAGGAAGGAAGGAAGGAAGGAAGGAAGGAAGGAAGGAAGGAAGGAAGGAAGGAAAAGAGGGGACGAGAGAAAGAAGGCAAAGAAGGTAGGCAGGAAAGGAAGGAAGGAAATGAAGGAAGGGAAGGAAGGAAGGAAGGAAGGAGAGGAAGGGAGGTAGAGAAGGAAGGAAAAGAGGGAAGGAAAAGAGGAGAGGCAGGAAAGGAAGGGAGGAAGGAAAGGGAAGAAGGTAGGGAAGGAAGGAAGGAAGGAAGGAAGGAAGGAAGGGGAAGAAGGTAGGTAGGGAAGGAAGGAAGGAAGGGAGGAAGGGAGGAAAGTGAGGAAGGGAGGAAGGAAAGGGAAGAAGGTAGGTAGGGAAGGAAGGAAGGAAGGAAGGAAGGAAGGAAGGAAGGAAGGAAGGAAGGAAGGAAGGAAGGAAGGAAGGAAGGAAGGAAGGAAGGAAGGAGAAACCTCTCAAATATTTCTGTTCTCATTGCTGCATCACATTCTGGGCCTTTCACTTCAAGTGCAATTTCAGGTGGTTTGCCACACAGAGACTGCAGAAGACACAGAATAACGATGCACTGCCTGAAGCAGCATCCTCAAACGGATCCAGGGGAATACATTTGTATTTCAGGATCCTTTTCCTCTCTCACACTGGCTCACACGTGACCACAGCATCAGCAGTTCTTGGCTGAAGTGTGGCTTTTGGGTTGTGGGAGGGATGCTGTGTTTCTGGGTACTGATCTCAGGTGCCCACAAAGTCTGGTCTGTTCCTTTGCACACCCCCAAAAAAAGTGCACTGAGGTGTGTGTTGTGTTACAGAGGAATAACAAATATTTGCTTTATAAGTCTCCTTGGAAAGATTCAGGGATCTGGTTCCTTGTGAGACCAATAAAAGGCAGAACAACAGCCCTTTGTGCAATCTCCCTTCCTCACGTGAAAAGTGCTGTGAGGAAATAACTAATAACAAAGATCTCGCCCCTCCTCTGACAGTGGATCCTGAGTGCATGGATTTCATCATCACAGTGGAAAAAACAAACCCCAGACATTAAATGAGCAAGTTTTTCAGCAGAATCTACAGCCAGTGATGCAATTCCCAGGCTGGGAGCAGTGATTATTGACTCTGCTCCTCTCCAGAGAGAATCCTCCTCCACGTGACAAGCTGGGGGAATTTGTTTGGTTCAAAAGCTGACATAACACAGAGCCTTCCTCCTCACATTTTCAAACATGTTCAGGTTCCAAAGCCTCTCATTTCCTTAAGTAACTTCAGCTTAAGCCAGGATTCTCTCTCAGCCCAGGACTGGTGTTTTGGAGATGCTGTGTTGCTTTGCACTGAGCCTCCTCCCTACCTCAGCCTTCATTTCCCTAACCCTGCAGCTCCAAACCTGAGCCAGGGCTGCATGGCAAAGCCCTCCCAGAACAGGGAGGAAAGCTCAGGTGCAGTTTGGAACTGTGTTCTCAGGGAGCACTGAGGTGCTCAGCAATGCCTGTGCTGGAAGATAACTGCACAGTGGCCCATTTGGTTCCTTTATTAGGCTCTGGGGATGAACCACAAGCCCCTGTCCTGCCCCACTGGTGCTTTGTGATCTGTCTGGCTGTGGTGGTGATGGAGACAGGGGTATTCCCAGCAGGCCTTCTGCAGTATGTTACATCTCTTTAGTAGCAATTTAGCCTGCACAAACAACCCTCCTTCCCCTCTGCTGCCCTCCATGTAGGTCAGCCCAGTTACATCTCTGTGGGCAGCTGCTCCTGCTCAGTTTGCCATCCCTGGGGCTGGCAAGGGGCTGGCAAACTTCCCCCTGGCCCCAGCCATGGTCTAAACAGCAGTAAACTGCCCAGGGGAGTGAGGAACACTGGAGTGTCCTGTGTGCAGCTGGCTGCATGCACTGCCTGGGTGCAGGGGGTGTGCAGGGCCCATGGAGACTGGCCCCATGGCAAATCTTGGGGGATCTTGGCTGCCTGCAGAGTGTCAGAGAAACATGAAGCTGTTGGGACATGGGTGATGAGCAGAGGGTGGGCAGACTCTTCCTCACAAGGGCTTTTCTCCTTATCAGCAGCTTTTCTCTATCACAGGTCACTTACATCTTGTTTACATGCTGTAGTTCACTAGTGAGCTCTGCAGGAGATGCCAAAGACACCACAAGCATGGCTGGTGAACTCCAGTGGAGCTGGGGTTGCATTCCTTCTCTTGCATTTCATCCTCCTCTCATGCAGTTATTCACTCGCAGTTGGGACTGCTCTGGCTTGGTGTAATTTGGGGTTTACAGTCTGTGTCACTGAATGCACACTGGGAAAGGGAAGGGGCAAGGGAGAGCCTTTCAGCTCTCTGCATGGAGACCTGGGCTTTTCCCTTCTTCAGGCTTATGTGACAAGTCTCTGTGATTCCTCTCTGGGCATGACCTATATATTTAATCTTGATCCCTTACCAAAACACAACCCCATCGTGTTCATACATGTTGTGGGGCTTTATTTAAAAAACAAACCAGCTTAAAGGCTCTTTCTAGCAGAAGGCTGCCAGTGTGAGAGAGCTTATTCACCCTAATATTGCTGTTTGATTAGATGAGAGGGAACAGAAGAGGACAAACTGCTCGTGGCTGCCTCCACTTGTCCGGATATGCTCTGGATCTGCAGCTCTCTTTGATCACTAAACCCAATTTTATTACAGCCAGCCTTCTAAAATTTGGAAGCCCAGCTCAAAAGCTTGCAGCTGGGGTGAAAAGGCTCATAAAAAGGCCCCTGGTCCCAGGGGGCTGAATGCAGGTTTTGTCTCCTTCCTGAGCCCTGCCTGCTTGTGCCCCTGGCTGTGCCTTGTTCCCCAGGCACTGTTTGTTCTGGGTATTGTTGGGCAGACAGCTGTGGCTGTGTTCAGCCACTCCAGAGCCTGTTTGCCCAGGGATTGGGCTGTAATCCCTCCTGGATTTCCCTCTGCTTGATCCCACGCAATCGTCCCCCTGCCATACATCACTTTGGATAGTGTGTCAAAGGGAATGCTGAAGGAGAAATGAAGACATTAAGGCCTGGCAGATCGTGAGGAGGTTCTTTAGCAGACTATAATGTGTAACAAATTACAGTACAGGCTTCTGCCCTGAGCATCCCTTTCAAACCTGGCACGGCCTCTTTTGTCCCTCTGGAGCTTACAGCTCTAAGCAGACAAAATTCATTATCAGGGTTGTATCACTGGCAAAATCCCCCACACAAGCCCAGAGCCAGAAAGGGGTTTGGGAAACACCAAGCAGTGTGTTGTGTCCCTCTGACCCCTTGGCCCATTTCTGCCTCATCTCTCTGGTACCTGTTGAAGCTGCCTCTGCACAGCTTCAGATCAGGAGGGCTCAGACTTCCCCCACCGAGCTCAGGTGCCTTCAGAAGCTTCAGAGTGGATCCTGGGTCTTGTGAGGCAAAGGCTTTTCCTTGAACTTACATCTGGAGGAGTGCAAAAGGTTTCCTCCCATCCCTCCTGTGTGTCAGTTTGATGCCTGTGGCACGATCCCTGTGCCTGACCGCCCGGGCTGCACCCTCACCGCTGGGAGCAGTGAGGATAAACCCGAGATGTTCTTTGCCTCTGAGGAAGATTCGAGGCTCTTTCAGCTAAATGCAAAGATATCTCTAAGAAAATGCCAGTCTGTGCTAATCAGCTGTTCTCCATGGTGCCTCTGCTGCTGTCAAGGATATCCTTTTCAGGGCTGGGAAACTGGCAGTGGGAAGGCAGGCGGTGGCAAGGAATATTTGCAGCATTAGAAATGGAGATGTTTTTGGGGGGTTGCTTTGGGTTTGTTTGGTGGTTTTTTCCCACCTCCTCTTCCTGGGGTTCTTTTGCTACGAAGCAAATGGGGTTTAATTTCTTTTCTCTCACCTCCCTTCCTCCTTCCCCGCCCTTGGAAAGCTCAGCCAAAGGAAAGTGCAGCAGCACACACAAAACCCCCTTTCTGAAGGCATTGCCCTGGTTTTGTCTCTGGGTGCTGAGAGGCTCCCTTGAGCTGCAAGCAGCAGAATAGACCAGCTGATTGAGACAGATGTTCTCTTCTTTAGCAAGTGCCAACGCTTTGCCCAAACACATATTTGCTGACTTACCCTCCAACGGGGGGAAAAACACATTGAAAAGGCGGCAGAGATAAAAAGGAAGGGAAAGGAGCAGTGTTCTGTCCAGATTTAACACAGCCCAGTGCTCCATTCTCTAAAGCCAGCCCTGGTTGAAGAGGTCCCTTTTCAGTGGGTCCTGTTCATTTGTTGATGGATAATAGGGGCTGAGTTGCTGCAATCCGTGTGCAGAAAGCAGAAAATAGAGTCAATTACATCTGTATTAGGTGGCCTTGGGGAGAAAATCTCCTTCCCTGCCTTCCACTGCCACTGTTCTTAATTGTCTTGGCTAAGGAGCTGCCTGTGTTAAAGGCTGGCACAGCTCGAGCTGCTCTAAATATAGGCCTTCAGATATGTCCCCAGGAGCTGGTGGCAGTGATGGGACTTTCTGACAGGACTTGGAAATGAGGCTGTTTGGGTTGGAGGTGTTTATGACAAATGTCTCAAAAGGTGATGATGCCACCAGCCCCTGCCTGTGCCCACAGGCTCTTTCCTCCTGGGAAGGGATGAAACTCATGCTGGCCTGGCCCATGGGGGCTTTGCTGCACCTTGCTCCACTTGTCTCCATCCCTGTGCTGAGCACAGCAGAAGAGGGGCAGGGGTGAAGCATCCCAGTGGGGAGCAGAAGTGACTCAGGCTCTGTCAGGACCTGCCTCAGGTTCAAAGCAGGGACCTGGAAACCTGCCCTTCTGCTGGATCTCTCCTGCCCTTGGGGGAAAGTCAGTGCTGTTCTGCATGGCAGTGATGACCTTCAGCAATGTCTCGACTGGCTTGAGAACTGGGCAGAGAGGAACCTCCTGAGGGTCCCCAGGGGCAAGGGCAGAGTCCTGCACTGGGGAGGAACAAGCCCAGCAGCAGCACAGGCTGGGGGTGACCTGCTGGAGAGCAGCTCCAGGAGAGAGACCTGGCAGTGCTGGGGGAGAACAAACTCAACATGAGCAGCAACGTGCCCTCGTGGGCAAGGGGCCAGTGGCAGCCTGGGGGCAGCAAGGAGAGTGTGGGCAGCAGGGCCAGGGAGGTTGTGCTGCCCCTCTGCTCTGCCCTGCTGATGCCTCATCTGGAGCCCTGCATCCAGCTGCAGAGGGACAGGGAACTGCTGCAGAGAGGCCAGTGCAGGGACACCAAGGTGCTGAGGGGCTGGAGCATGTGTGTGAGGAGGAAAGGCTGCAGCCCTGGGGCTGTTCAGCCTGGAGAGGAGAAGCCTGAGCTCAGGGGCACCTCAGCAATGCTGAGAAATGGGGCCAGTGTTTGCTGTGTGGTGGGCAGAGCTCAGGGGATGGTCTCCTGAGGCCTCCAAGCTCTGCCAGGGCAGGTCCTGTTGTTCTGCTCCTCCTCTCCTTGCTTGTGTGCTGCCATCTCCTAGAGTTTTGCATTAACTGGGGCTGGGGGGAAAGACACACTTTCCCATCCTAAGGGACCTGGGAGCATAAATACTACCCAGCAAGGTCCTTTTCACTCCAGGTTCTCTGTAGAGACCTACACCACCCAACCAGCCAGGAGGAGTGTCTGTGGTATTTCCCTGCCCCTCTCCTTTAATCTCATTAAGTGTCTGTTCCCATACCTGGGGGAAGAGGGGAGGGAAAAAAAAGAGGAGAGAAAAAGCCATCAATTCTGTTTGCTTTGCCTTTGAACAGATTTGTCATTTTGCCATCTGTAGGCAAGCATGCTCTGCAACAATAGGTTTTGTTTGACTTCTCTAGTAGAAAAGGTCCCTGGGTCCTTTTTCCTTGGCCCTGTCCACAGTTTGCTGTTCCCCCCCCTCCCTGCCTCATTCTTTTCAGTGGGCCTGTTGATGAGCTTGGCCTAATCAGATTAACTCAACCCAGCCACAGCAGTGGCAGTTTATTCTCTTTTAAAAGGACTCCAGGGTTTCCTACAAACTTCTTTTTTTGTCAGCTCTTCATCTCCAGCTAAAGTCTTTTGTAAGCTGTACCCAAGGGGCTCTTTGAGAGCCCCACACTCCCTGGCAATGGAGAATGGGTCACTAATCCAGGAGAGGGGAGAGCTGCCTTTAAAGCCGTGCACTGATGCATTTGGGAAGCCCTGACTAGCACCAGGATGGAATTCCCAAGGAGCTGCAACCTAAACCCAACCCTGTGAGGACGCCTGTGTTGGTTTGCAGGGTTAGTGCAATGAGCTGGGCTCCCTCTGGAGCTCTCAGCCACGCTTTGGTGTCTGCTCAGACACCCTTCCCCTCAAACCAACCCACGAGGAGCTCAGGAGAAGCCAGAAAACAAAGGGACAGCTTCTTGATCTGTGCTTGCTTTTACAGTTCTGGGTGTTCAGAGGGATGTTTTGCTTCTGGCAGGAGCCAGGGAAGGGTCTGGAGGCTCCACTGTCGCTGGCTCCTCGCTGCTCTGGGAGGCAGCTCCTGATGGTGTCACATCCTGCACTGCTCTCTCTGCTTTGGCATTTCGAGTCCATCCCCTCCAAAACCACATGCAAAAGTCCCTCTGTTGTCAGTGGGAGGATCAAGTGGCCTGGATGTGCATGGAGTGCCCAGTTACACACATGGAGTGAATGCCCAGCTACACACGTAGTGCCCAAAGCAGGGCTGCAACTGGCCCCAATGCACCCCCATATCCAGCCTCAATGCAACCCCACAGCCAGCCCCAGTGCAGCCCCATATCCAGCCTCAATGCAACCCCACAGCCAGCCCCAATGCACCCCCATATCCAGCCTCAATGCAACCCCACAGCCAGCCTCAGTGCAGCCCCATATCCAGCCTCAATGCAGCCCCACAGCCAGCCTCAGTGCAGCCCCATATCCAGCCTCAATGCAACCCCACAGCCAGCCCCAGTGCAGCCCCATATCCAGCCTCAATGCAACCCCACAGCCAGCCCCAGTGCACCCCCATATCCAGCCCCAGTGCACCCCCATATCCAGCCCCAGTGCACCCCCATATCCAGCCTCAATGCAGCCCCACAGCCAGCCCCAGTGCACCCCCATATCCAGCCCCAGTGCACCCCCATATCCAGCCCCAGTGCACCCCCATATCCAGCCTCAATGCAACCCCACAGCCAGCCCCAGTGCAGCCCCATATCCAGCCTCAATGCAGCCCCACAGCCAGCCCCAATGCACCCCCATATCCAGCCTCAGTGCAGCCCCATATCCAGCCCCAGTGCACCCCCATATCCAGCCTCAGTGCAGCCCCACAGCCAGCCCCAGTGCACCCCCATATCCAGCCTCAATGCAACCCCACAGCCAGCCCCAGTGCACCCCCATATCCAGCCTCAATGCAGCCCCACAGCCAGCCCCAGTGCACCCCCATATCCAGCCTCAATGCAGCCCCACAGCCAGCCCCAGTGCACCCCCATATCCAGCCTCAATGCAACCCCACAGCCAGCCCCAGTGCAGCCCCATATCCAGCCTCAGTGCAGCCCCATATCCAGCCTCAATGCAGCCCCACAGCCAGCCCCAGTGCAGCCCCATATCCAGCCTCAGTGCAACCCCACAGCCAGCCCCAGTGCACCCCCATATCCAGCCTCAATGCAACCCCACAGCCAGCCCCAGTGCAGCCCCATATCCAGCCTCAGTGCAGCCCCATATCCAGCCTCAATGCAGCCCCACAGCCAGCCCCAGTGCAGCCCCATATCCAGCCTCAATGCAGCCCCACAGCCAGCCCCAGTGCACCCCCATATCCAGCCTCAATGCAGCCCCACAGCCAGCCCCAGTGCAGGGCTACATCCAGCCCCACTGCAGCCCCAATGCCAGCCCCAATGCAGGGCTGCATCCAAACCCAATGCAGCCCCACAGCCAGCCCCAATGTAGGGCTGCATCCAGCCCCACTGCAGCCCCAATGCCAGCCCCAATGCAGGGCTGCAGCCAGCCCCAATGCAGCCCCACAGCCAGCCCCAATGTAGGGCTGCATCCAGCCCCACTGCAGCCCCAATGCCAGCCCCAATGCAGGGCTGCATCCAGCCCCAATGCAGCCCCACAACCAGCCTCAGTGCAGCCCCACATCCAGCACCAAAGCATTGCTTTAGCCAGCCCCAGTGCAGCCCCACAGCCAGCCCTAACACAGTGCTCCATCCAGCCCCACTGCAGCCCCACTGCAGCCTCAATGCAGGGCTGTATTGGCCCTTGTGCTTGTAAAAAACCCCACCATGGGCACAGGTTTCAGCATGTAGAGCTGCTCTGAGCCCAGCAGCCCCTTTTCCTTGCAGGAAGGTTTTTCACTCCTGCAGTTGTGGTGAGGTTGTGATTGGCACGTCTGAACAGCTTCATTGTGGAGAGGATTTCATGGCATTCAGTGGAAGTTTCCACTTCTTTAGAGTTGCACAGAGAAGATTAACGTTGTGACTTCATCCCCCTGCCATTGTCACCCTGGCTTAGAGTCATTTCATGGCTTTGATAAAACTCACCCCAGTTCAAAATCAGCAAAGAGGATCCCACAATGCACACAAGGAGCCAAACTCCTCCCTGGAAAAGACCCTGTTGTCTTCCAGGAAGAGGATTGGAACTGTGCATGGCATCAGCTTGATGTTAAAACCAGCACTGAATGGCAAAAAGAGTTGTCTTCAGGGAGACAGGACACCCAGGCTGGCACACCTCCCACCCTGTGACATACTCACAGTCCCAGTTCCTGGCTTACTCATGGTCTTGGGACACACTGGCTCCCTTAAGCATCACAGAGAGGATGTCAGCTCTCCAGGCATCCCTCATGGACCATTCTTTCTCTCCATCCTTTGAACCTGAACGCTCCAGACATCCTCTGAGCAGGCAAAACATTAACCTCTGCTCTAGTCCCTCACTGTGATTCTTACTGAAGACATTGTGGCCAGATTAAAAACCTGCTTGAAAAGAAGATGAGGGGGAAAAAAAATGAGCCCAGGATTTGTCTTTTGAAAGGAGCAGAAGCCAAATGAATCATTCTGAAGCCTACGCTGCACCTAAGGGGTTGCTCTGAAGGAACAGTGAAGCATGGGAGGAAGGGGAGAAACCCAGAGATAAGGAGCCAAGAACCAGTTAATCTGTGATGGTGCATGGGATGGGCTCCAGGGAGATTCCCATGAGTGCCTGGACAAAAGGAAACAGCCTCAAGTTGCCCCAGGAGAGGTTGAGGTTGGAGCTGAGGCAGAACTGAGAGGGGTGGCAGCCCCTGTGCCAGGCTGCCCAGGGAGGTGATGGCAGTTCCCATCCTTGGAGCTGTTGTAAGGGATGAAAGGGCTGTGGTTCCCTTCTGGCTCACCCTTTATCACCCACATTCGTGGTTTATGGCATTGGAAAGGGAAGCTGCTCTGGCTGGGGAGGCCCTTTGAATGAGCCTCTTGGTTTCCCAGGATGGATGACACAGCAGCCCCTCTGGGGAATGCTGAGGCCATTTGGCCAACTCAAAGGGAGGCTGGGGGAGCTTCACTTGCCAGGCTCTTGCCAAGTGTCTCGTGGCCATGACAAGGCCATGCAGGCAGCCCTGAGGCTCCCTGGGCTCCCCATGGCACGGGCTGAGACCTCAGGCTTGGGGCATAGGGCAGATCTCACCCTCCCCACTAATCCAAACCCTTGCTCTTTGCCCTGAGTTTGAACAACCTGAGAGCTTTTGTTTAACAACCAGGGAAGTGGGGACCTGTCTGGCTGGGGAGAGCCAGGGTTTGTGCAATTAGCCTTGTGGGCTAATTGGGATGTTAATGAAGATTGTCTCCTCAGGTGCAGGTGGCCAGTGACAAGGTGCCTGTGACTGAAGAGCAACTCTTGCCATAAGCTTGCTGGGAGCCAGCTCTCCCTGTCTGAGCCTCAGCATGCCTGTCTGGAGCTCCAGCAATAATTAATGCCTTAATGACAGCCCTGGCTCATGGCTCTTAACCACAGTGGCAGCTCCCAGGCAGCCCTGCTGCCCTGGCAGAGTGCTGGGGTGAGTGACTGCAGGGTGCTGTGTGGGGAGCTCTGGGCAAGGGGGGTTCATGGATCAGAGAATAGTTTTGGGTGGAAAAGACCTTTAGGATCAATGGAGCCCACTCAGTGCTCTCACCCTGCCCAGCCCAGCACCAACACACAGCCCTCAGCACCTCACTGCAGGGCTTTGGGATCCCTCCAGGGCTGGGCACTGCCCCAGCTCCCTGGGCAGCCTGGCACAGGGGCTGACACCCCTCTCAGGGAAACAGTTCTGCCTCAGCTCCAATCTCAACCTCCCCTGGGGCAGCTCCAGCCCCTTTCCTCATGTCCTTGTTTCCTGTGAGCCCTCTGCCAAGTTTTGCATCACCCTCCCTCTGCAGGGGAGATTGAACCCTGTGGAGGGGATCTGGCTGTGTGGGTGAAACTGGGCTGTATTGAAACCACCCTCCTTGGCCACAGAGACATTTGTAGAGCTGTGAAGCAGGACCATGTCACACAGAGATGTGACACACTGGGCTTTTCTGGGCTTGGAATCACTCTTCAAGAGAATGGTCAACCTGACAGCACCCCAGTTTGGGCCACTGGCCTTTGAGCAGGGGGTTGGTCAAGGTTTCCCTTTTGCTTTGCTGCAGCTGTGTCAGGAGTTCCTGCAGCTCCCTCACAGCACTTCTTCAGGTCCCAATAAAGACCAGCCACTGATGTAAAAGAGGTGACAGCAGAAGATTGCTGCATGCCAGAGAGAGAGAAGCTGGTTAAGGCTGCAGGGTCAGGCACAGGAGCTGCTGCTGCTTCAGCCCCAGCTCAGCACCGCTGGGGTGGCGTTTGCACACCCTGATGGTGACTCATGTCTCTGTAGGAGCCTCAGCTCAGCCTGTGCACGGCCTTGGTTGATGTTTGCCAAGGCCTTGGCTCACACAGAGCAGGAGCCAGAAGGTAAATGCAACAGGGGCACACGGGGAGAAGGAGGAAGGTGTCCTGCGGGCAGTTTCATCCCCTCTGAGCTTGCTGCAGGCATCTCCTTTCCCTGCAAAAGCAGACACCTAGCATGGAAAATTTCAGCTGAGGCAGCTGAGGTCTGGCAGAGTGACAAAGCAACAACCCCCCAGGTCTTAGACCAGGATGCTCCAAGCAATCCCTGGAGCAGGCAGAGCTCCAAGCCACCGCTCTGACACCAGTCCCTCCCTCCTGCAGGCCAGCTCAAATGGGCTGCCTCCCAAAAACCAGCCCCCCAGAGCTCACAGGGGCTGTTCCTGCAAGGTAACCCTGCTCAGGGTGGCATCTGGAACAGAAACCAGGCTTGGGGGGACAGTTTGCAGAGGCAGCAGTGCCCTCCCAGCCTGGGCTGGGGGGTGTGAAACGCTCCATCCTCTCCTGACACGCCAGGCATGTAAACACAGCGTTCCCCTGTCCCTGCAGGAGCCTGCTGCATCACAGGGAGAGGGCAGAGAAAAAAGGTTTAATGAAAAATTTAAAGGGCAGAGCCTTAAAATAAATCCCTGGCTGAAATTTCCCAGTGGCTGCTGAATGTCCCTCGCTGCAGCGCTGGTGTGAGGGGAGAGAAGCAATCACTCCCTTCCAAGAGGGGAGGTAAAAAATGGGGCTTGTTCCCTCCCTGGGCTGGTGAGACACGAAGCCAAGCTCTGCCAGAGGGGTGGGAGGTGATGGATGTAATTAAGAGCCCAGAGGGAGGGAGGGAAGAGAGGGGAGAACAATAAATGGACGCAGCTTCTCTGGCGGCTGAGAGCTGATCTTCATGGACATGTAACATATGGTATGTTCAATAATGGATAAACAGTTTAAAGGGGACCTGCAAATGTTGTCTTTTAATGAGCTAGCAGCAGGGTTATGTGCTCAATACCCTCAGCTCACCTTTTATCTCGCTCCCAGGTCGCCCTGGCTGTGGGCAGCCGGGCTCCTGCTGGGCTCTGAAGCCTCAGCACACACTGTGGCATGTCACAGCTGCCATGGAGCCAGGCTTGAGGGGCTCAGGATAATTACCCAAGCTGGACTTTGGCCAGGATAGCAGAGTTAGTCCCCTTACTCTTGCAAAAGAGGGGGGGAAAAAAGCCCCACCTCCAACCCACCAAAAGAAGAGAAGCAAAACTGGGATGCTGAGTTAGCAGGGCAGGTCAAGCCCCTCGGTCTCACCAGCATGTTGCATCCCCCAGGCAGCATTGCTGGCAGCCCAGGGCCCACTGCAGCAGCCACAGCACTGACTTGAGGGCACCAAACTGGGCCTAATTTACAGGTGCCTCCTCCTGCAAAGAGATGGAAGCAGCAAGTGAGTGTTATCTCATGAGCAGGTTTCAGGCTTGATGCTTCAGGCATCTGTCCTGCCCATGCCCAGAGGAGACAAGCTGGGGGGAGATGTTTGAGACAACCATGAAACACTTAGTGCTGGCTGCTCCCTGTGGCTGGGGCCAAAGGAGAGGAGCCAGGCTGGGGGAAAAGCCTCTGACACAGCCACACAGCCCTTAGTGCTGGCTGCTCCCTGTGGCTGGGGCCAAAGGAGAGGAGCCAGGCTGGGGGAAAAGCCTCTGACACAGCCACACAGCCCTTAGTGCTGGCTGCTCCCTGTGGCTGGGGCCAAAGGAGAGGAGCCAGGCTGGGGGAAAAGCCTCTGACACAGCCACACAGCCCTTAGTGCTGGCTGCTCCCTGTGATCTGTGGGCACACAGAAAACTCCTGTGTCCCAGAGATGAGCATCCAGAAGCTGGTGGCTGCCTTCCCTGGGGGATCTCAGGAGATGCTGAGCAGCTGCAGCCTGTATTTCCCACATGAGCCCTGCCCAGGAAGGCTTGAAGAGGCAAGTTGGGGCTTTGGCTCTGTCTGTACCTTGTGGGCTGAAGCAGAGCTCTGGGGGCTTGGAGACACTTGGGAGAGGACACATTGAGCCCTGGAAGGATTTTTCCCTTGCTGGGGTTTGATTTAAGCTCTGTGTTGCATTCTTTTCTCTCCCCTAGGAAGTGGTCAGTGGCAGCAGTGCCCAGCCAGCACTGAGCAGAAGCTGCTAGGAAAGCTTTTCCCTGCATGGCTTCAAGAGAGAGCCCAGATCCCACCTCCTTGCTGTGTCCATGGCAAAGCAAGGGGACAACTGAGCTTCTGTTTCCTCAGGCCTGGAAAGGGAAGGCCAACTTGCACAGGTAAGCCCAGATGGGAGGGCAGTGGTGGGGGGACGTGGCCCCTGCACTGGCTGCTGTGCTGGCAGCATGTCAGGGGTTTGGAGCTCCTGCATCCCCCCCACTGCCAGGCCTTGCCTCTGTAACACAACATCCATGGTCTCAGTCACTCTCAGACCAGTTACAGCAACGTGGGAGGATGCAGTGCCTGGTTTCTCTCCAGTGCCTCCCAGCCTAATGCTTGCAGAGGGTTAACCTGATTCCAGTTCTGAGGCTAAGCCTTCAGCTGGCAGAAATCTCTGCACATCCTTCAGAGCTGTGGTGCTTTACATCAGCTCAGGCTCTGGGCAGCAGTGCTCTCTCTTCATGCTGTAATCTCCACACGTGCTTGTGCTTGGAATGATCTTCATCCTTTGACATGCTCTGATGCCCACCAGCAGCCCCCTCTCACCTGCATCAGCCTGAGTTTCGTGCCTGTGTTGGTTTTGCTGAGCGTGCTCAGCCTGGGCCAGGGCTCCCTCACCTCAGCACCAAAGGAGTTTCTCCTCAGCACCTTGGTGTCTGTGCACTGGCCTCTCTCCAGCAGTTCCCTGTCTCTCTTGAACTGGGGAGCCCAGAACTGGACAAGACTCCAGCTGAGGCTTCAGCAGGGCAGAGCAGAGGGGCAGAGGTTCAGAGCTTTTGTCTAACACCCTCCTACGAGTCAGCTTTTTTTAGCTGCTGAGAGCAAATGTGGGAGACAAAGTGAGCTAATGCTGGTGCTGAGCAGAGCACAGGGGCAGGACATGCTCCTGCAGCCCAGGCTCCTCTGAACCCAGCCCTGAGCTCCTGCAAAGCCGTTTCCATCAGCTGGGATGTTTCTTTGCCCGGGTTCAGACTCTCCCCAGCTTTCAGGCAAAGCCCTGGGAGTCTGGGGCAAAAGCCACGTGTGTTTTGGGAGCCATCTCCTTTTTGTACCAGCTCATTAGGGGAAATAAATGGCCTCTGACCATCTGTCATCTTTGTGCAGGTACCTGGCAGAGAGAGGGGTGGGAAAAGGATCCTTAATCCTCTCAGGCTTCAGCAAAGTGAGTGGCGCTTCCCACAATGTAATTGCAGCTGTCCTGCTGGAAAGTGACAGAGCCAGCCACTGGAAATAGATGAATGGCATTAAAATCCCAGGGAGAGGGAGTGATGGAGGCAGAGACACACACACAGAAGAGCACTGGAGGGAGAAAGAGTGGTGGAAGGTGAGGAACAGGCTAACGGGAGGCTGCTGCTTCTCCAGGATGGGGACCATATGCTGATCCCATTAATGAAGCAAAAGGGCTCTCACTGGTCAGTTCTTCCCTTCTACTTTGCTTTTCCTTTGTCTTTTGGTTCCACAATGGCATGAACTGAAAGCCTGGACAAGTATAAGCATCCAGTCTGACCTCATACATAAAGTCAGCCCCAATGGGATGACTCTATCAGCATCCAGATAGAAGGTTTTGCCCTCTGAAGCTCTGTGCCACTGCCTGGGGTTTGGAGACACTTTTGTTCTCTGTGCATCCTTAGTGTAAGAGGCTGCTGCTGTCAGGTGATGAGCAAAGCTGGCAGGAGATAGCTCCCAAATTGTGCCAGTCAGGGATGCTTGATGGGCATGGGAGCAGAGCTTGGGAAGATGCTGAGTTCCTTCCCAGGCTGGAAGTTGTCAGCAGAAAGAAGCTTTGCTGGAATTAGCCTCATGTGAAACAAACCCAGGCACTTCCAGGCCTCTGACAGCAGAGACAACTTTAGACCTTCTCTCCTCACCCTGTCCTCTGTCTCTCCTCTCACTCCCCCTGACAGCCACAGGAGCAGTGAGCCTGGATCTCTAAGGCTCTTCCTTTGCTCCCAGGCCAGTTGGTACCCCATGTCCATTCCCTGCTCTCTTGGAGCAAGAGCTGGCCATCCTCATCCTTAGGAAGCCAAAAGTGCCTTTAAGTGTCCTTGCAGCAGGCTGGCTCTGGCCCTTGCCACTGTCCAGGGACACTGAAGGAGAAGAGCTGGTGATGCCTGCTGGCTGCAAAACCCAAGCCAAGATTCAAACAAGCCTCAGCTTGCCAAGTGACCAGCTGCAGACAGAAACCTCAGGGAACCCATTTACTGGGTTCCTTTGAAAGCTCTCAGGGCTGGCACACCAACCCTGCAGCCCCATCTCCTGAGTGCTCCTGGCCAGCCTGCTGTGACCTCAGCAGAGCTGTGCTGGGCTCCTGCTGTAAGGCAGCTCTGAGCCACTGTCATTGTATTGATCAGCAATAGTTGTTTTCCCTCTCCTTTCCTCTTTAAAATGCCCCCCCCCCCTTTTCTTTTCCCTTCCTGCCACCTCTTTGATGTCTTTAATTACCTTTTCCCCTCCTCCACATCCCCCTTTTTGAGACCTCTGAAGAGGTGGGCGAGGTTTATTGATTGGCTTTGCTAGGGATGAGGCTGGCTGTTGAACAGCCTCTTCCTTGAGTAAGTCATCTTCAGGGGAATAATGCAATAACAGGGGGGGCCAAGGCTGGGCTCTCTCCTTAGGAGAGCTTGAAAAGCCCCCTTTACTGCTCTGGGCATCCCTTGTGTCAGCCCACAGCCCCCCCAGTCTGAGGCTGGGGTGGTGCCCTGGCATGCTCTGAGGGAGCTCTGGGAGACAAAGTGGCTGTCCCAGAGTGCTCTGTCTCCCAGGTTGGTGTGAGAGCTGAGGGAAGTCTGGGCTCTGTGTGGGAAGGGCTTTGGTTTGGTCTTGAGGACATCCTCAGCTCTGTGGTGCAGCTGGGATTAGCAGCTCCCTGTTCTCAGCACAATCATTTTGTCCCTGTGGCTCAGCCTCATCCCAGAGCCAGGCACTTTGTCCCCATCCCCCTCCTCCAGCCTCCCCTCACTGGGGATGGATGGGAAATGTGAGGAATGCTCAGATTTTACTCATTAGCCCAACCTCCTGCTGTCCTTGGTTTAAAACAACCTGCAGGGGCTTCCCTTGATCGGTGATGTATGAGTGGCAGCGATGGGGCAAGGCAGACATTGAGCCTGGCTGGAGTCAGCCTGCCTCACATTTCACTGCTAACTTGTCTTCTGCAACTGGACATAATTTAGTCTAATTGTCTTCATGTGGCTTGCTTTCATCATGGCCACAATCTGGTTTAGCCAGCAGCTAACAGGGACATTTCAATGGGTGTCTGCTGAGTCCATCTCTGCTGCTTTCAGCTTCCCAGGGGCAGGACTGGTGGCAGCTCCCTGGAGGGGGAAGAGAGACAAGTTTCAGAAGAGCAGGGCTGAGCTGCTGAGAAATCAGGGAGGGGAGAGGGACTGTGTTAGTCTGTGCCATCAGCACTGCTATGGAGCCCTCAGCTCATCCTGCTCCAGTGCTGGGAGCAAAGAGGGAAGAGCAGCTGTAGTTGGGAGTGATTGCACAGGCAGATCCCAAACCCTGGCCACGAGGATAAGAAACTGCCCTTTGTGTCCTTCCCTGCTGCTGGGGACAGTGACCAGTGACACACTCAGAGGTCCTTCCTTGGAGCCTCTGCTCTCAGGGCTGTGGCCAGTGCTGGGCTCCCCAGCTGCAGAGGGACAGGGAACTGCTGCAGAGAGGCCAGTGCAGGGCCACCAAGATGCTGAGGGGCTGGAACACGTGTGTGAGGAGCAAAGGCTGCAGCCCTGGGGCTGCTCAGCCTGGGGAAGAGAAGCCTGAGCTCAGGGGCCCTTCTCAATGCTGATCAGTCCCTGCAGGGTGGGTGTCAGGAGGATGGGGCCAGTGTTTGTTGTGTGGTGGCCAGTGCCAGGACAAGGGGTAACAGGCACAGGCTGGCACACAGGCAGTGCCCCTGGAGCAGGAGGAGCAAGTCCTTTGGTGCTGAGGGGAGGGAGCCCTGGCCCAGGCTGCCCAGGGAGGGTGCGGAGGCTCCTCAGGAGGTTTCCAACCCCACCTGGCCACGTTCCTGTGCCCCCTGAGCCAGGGGAAGCTGCTGGAGCAGGGGCTGGGGCAGCTCTGCAGGGCCCTTCCCACCCCATCACTCTGTGTCTCTGTGACTCTGAGTGCACTCCCAAGCCCTTTTGCTCTCCAGCACACAGCCACAGTCACTGCTGCCATTGTCCTGGGAATCTCTGAAGGCCAGGTTGAACCTTAAACCCCAGCAATGCTCAGGGCTCTCGGAGCTTTGTGTTGCAGAGCCAGGGCTCCCCAAAAGCCCAGAGGCTGCTGGCTCAGTGCCCCATAGCCCTGAGGCTTTGCCATGGCACGGGGCAGGCTGTGCCCACAGAGCTGAGCCATCTGCCCTCACTGATGCTCCCAGAGCCAACCAGCAGCTCCAGGCAGCCACCTGGCAAGTGTCTGTAGCAGAGGCTGCTTCCCCCATCCCTGGTGCTGGGCTGGAGCTGGGGCAGTGGAGCTGGGGAGCAGAGGGCTGGGTGCCCCAGTGCCTGTCCAGCCACCCAGGCAGAGTGCTCCTGCCCCTTTTGTGGGAGCTGTTTGGGTTCAGGGCCGTGGTGTTGGTGTCAGGAGGAGGGGGGAGGCTGTCACTTTGGCTTTCTGGGAAGCATGTCCCTGGGTTTGTTTGTGATGGGAAGAAGCTGGCTTCTCATGAAAGCCTCTCCCTCATTATTTAACGTTAAAGCACTTCAATTAGTTTCATTTGATTTACTTTGATGCTTTTGTTCCCTGAGGTTTCCAAGCACACTCAGGGGCTGCTCCACCTCTCGGTGCCTGCTCCACTTTGATCTCACCAGTGCTGCTAAGGGCCTCCTGCCACTCCCAGGGCACTGGGGACAGAAGCATCCCCACACACACACACACACATAGAGCAAACCCCAGTCCCAGCCCTGGCACCAGCCCTGGCTGCTCCCCTTCCCCCCCTCCCCTCACCCCCACAGCCCATCCTCACCCCCATCTGTTCCAAAACCAATATTGACTCTGGAGTGGGGGGAACCCCCTGCCAGGCTGTTTTAATCAAAGCTTTCCCCCAGCAAATGAAGTTTTTACAAGGTCTCCAGGTGCTGGGGTGAGGGGAGGGGGACACAATGGCCAGCACGGCAGGGGCTGGCTGCTATGGCAAAGAGGGGGAGCCCCAGGAGCCCCAAATGAACTCCTGGGGTTAGGCTGGAGCTCCAGGAGCCAGACAGAGGTTTGAACACAGAGCCAAAACATTTAACATTTGCAAACCAATTAAGAAGTGGAGAGAGAGAGAGGGAGGGAGTCAGGCAGGGGAGGTTGAGGCATTTCAGCACAGAAAGTGGTTCTCGTGGGAATGGCCCAGCAAAGGCTTCTGAGTGTGACAGATGCCCAGAGCCCCCAGCTCTGCCAGAGAGCCTTCCCTTTCCCATGTCCTTGCAAAAGCTGCTGTTGGGTTCCTCTTTCTTACCCAGGGTGAACAGCAAGGTTTGGGTCTCTAGAGACTTGCCACAAAGGTTTGGAGAAGAAGAGTTCATGCAGGGGTGGAAGTGGCCACGAACTCAAAGGGCCAGAGGACAGAGTGGGCAAAAGCTCTTCTGCCTCCTCTGAAGCATCCTGCTGCTGGCTGAGGATGGCTGAGACCTGGCTGAGGATGGCTGAGACCTGGCTGAGGATGGCTGAGACCTGGCTGAGGCCACAGCAGTGGCTGTACCTGTGTCCTGCTGGAAGGAGACACATTAGGTAGGGGATGCTTTGGAAGAGCAGCTGGGTGATGTCCAGCCTGAGCCTGCCTCACACAGCAAGTTTGGGACTTGCTCCCAGCAGTTTGCCTTCAGGTGCCACTTGCACTGCATGCCTTGGGAGGACAGGGCTCTGTCCCCCTGCCAGCAACCAGCTGCCTTGCTGGGGAACAGCAGATCTCAGCTCTGCATCTGTGGGTGACACCACAGCATGGCCATCTCCATCATCCCTGTGTATGCCCCAGGGCAAGGCCAGAGTGCAGGGACCCTGAGGTGAGCAGGTCACATCAGCCATACTCCAGAGCAGCAGTGAGATAGCTGGAGGCTTTTTGGGTGTTCCTGTGCAAATGGGGGGGGTGTGTGTGTGTGGGGGGGGAGATACTAGCAATCAGCTCAAAAGGCATCTCTTGAAAGCAAATGAACAGCTCAGAACAATGGGTGAGGGGAAGGAGAGAGGGGCTGGGAAGTGGCATTTCAAAGCAAGCATCACCTTTAAGGTGGCTCTGCAGCCTCTTGGGATCTTTGGCTTTAGGTAGGGGCAGCAGGAGCAGGGGCTTGTGGCTAAAAGTGCTTCAGCAGCAATTGTAAAGTGCTACCAGGCTTCCCAGTAAACCAAGAGCCTTTTCTTTCCCCACTTTCAAGGGAGTGTAATTAATTTCCCAGCAGCAGCAGGGAAGCACTTGGGCTCCTTTTCCAGGGACAATGGCAAAATAAGTGTATCAACACCCTGGCCAGCATACTTCGTTTTTGCTGAGACCAGCTATTGCCTGGAGCCTCTCTTCATTTCCCCCCTCAGAACTACCTGGGGTGGCTCTAAATTGTGCACTTTTATTACCAAGCTTGGGTTGGGGGAATGATGAGCTGCCTGGCTCCAGCTTCCCAGGGGAAGGGCAGCACAGCCAGAGGCACTGGCTTCTTGGGGATTCCATCTCAGAGGCTCCATCTCTGCAGGAAAGCCTCAACATCTTGGCCCATCTGTCCAGGAATCCTTCTGTGACCTGCCCCAGTGTGTGTCTGTGTGTCCATCACCATTCTCCCATGTAAGCAAAGAGCTGGTTATTCCTTTTGCCTTCCACTGTTTGCCAGTCTCTCAAACCAATTCTCTGGGGAAACTGAACTGAACAATACCTCAGGGCTGAGGGAAAGCAAAAGCTTTCCAGCCACAACCTTTGTCCCTCTACTGAGGCTGAGCTGTGGGTGGACACTGGTGCTGCTGGGTTTTGTACATGGACACTGGTGCTGCTGGGTTTTGTGGGTGGACACTGGTGCTGCTGGGTTTTGTGGGTGGGCACTGGTGCTGCTGGGTTTTGTGGGTGGGCACTGGTGGTGCTGGGTTCTGGGTGGACACTGGTGCTGCTGGGTTTTGTGGGTGGACACTGGTGCTGCTGGGTTTTGTGGGTGGGCACTGGTGCTGCTGGGTTTTCTGGGTGGGCACTGGTGCTGCTGGGTTTTCTGGGTGGACACTGGTGCTGCTGGGTTTTCTGGGTGGGCACTGGTGCTGCTGGGTTTTGTGGGTGGGCACTGGTGCTGCTGGGTTTTGTAGATGGACACTGGTGCTGCTGGGTTCTGGGTGGACACTGGTGCTGCTGGGTTTTGTGGGTGGACACTGGTGCTGCTGGGTTTTCTGGGTGGGCACTGGTGCTGCTGGGTTTTGTGGGTGGACACTGGTGCTGCTGGGTTTTGTGGATGGACACTGGTGCTGCTGGGTTTTGTACATGGACACTGGTGCTGCTGGGTTTTGTGGGTGGACACTGGTGCTGCTGGGTTTTGTGGGTGGGCACTGGTGCTGCTGGGTTTTGTGGGTGGGCACTGGTGGTGCTGGGTTCTGGGTGGGCACTGGTGCTGCTGGGTTTTGTGGGTGGACACTGGTGCTGCTGGGTTTTGTGGGTGGGCACTGGTGCTGCTGGGTTTTGTGGGTGGGCACTGGTGCTGCTGGGTTTTCTGGGTGGACACTGGTGCTGCTGGGTTTTCTGGGTGGGCACTGGTGCTGCTGGGTTTTGTGGGTGGGCACTGGTGCTGCTGGGTTTTGTGGATGGACACTGGTGCTGCTGGGTTCTGGGTGGACACTGGTGCTGCTGGGTTTTGTGGGTGGACACTGGTGCTGCTGGGTTTTGTGGGTGGACACTGGTGCTGCTGGGTTTTGTGGGTGGGCACTGGTGCTGCTGGGTTTTGTGGATGGACACTGGTGCTGCTGGGTTCTGGGTGGACACTGGTGCTGCTGGGTTTTGTGGGTGGACACTGGTGCTGCTGGGTTTTGTGGGTGAGCACTGGTGCTGCTGGGTTTTGTGGGTGGGCACTGGTGCTGCTGGGTTTTGTGGGTGGACACTGGTGCTGCTGGGTTCTGGGTGGACACTGGTGCTGCTGGGTTCTGGGTGGGCACTGGTGCTGCTGGGTTTTGTGGATGGACACTGGTGCTGCTGGGTTTTGTGGGTGGACACTGGTGCTGCTGGGTTTTGTGGATGGACACTGGTGCTGCTGGGTTTTGTGGGTGGGCACTGGTGCTGCTGGGTTTTGTGGGTGGGCACTGGTGCTGCTGGGTTTTGTGGGTGAGCACTGGTGCTGCTGGGTTTTCTGGGTGGGCACTGGTGCTGCTGGGTTTTGTGGATGGGCACTGGTGTTGCTGGGTTTTCTGGGTGGACACTGGTGCTGCTGGGTTTTGTGGATGGACACTGGTGCTGCTGGGTTTTGTGGGTGGACACTGGTGCTGCTGGGTTTTGTGGGTGGGCACTGGTGCTGCTGGGTTTTGTGGGTGGGCACTGGTGCTGCTGGGTTTTGTGGGTGGACACTGGTGCTGCTGGGTTTTGTGGATGGGCACTGGTGCTGCTGGGTTTTGTGGATGGACACTGGTGCTGCTGGGTTTTGTGGGTGGACACTGGTGCTGCTGGGTTTTCTGGGTGAGCACTGGTGCTGCTGGGTTTTGTGGATGGGCACTGGTGTTGCTGGGTTTTCTGGGTGGACACTGGTGCTGCTGGGTTTTGTGGGTGGACTCTGGTGCTGCTGGGTTTTGTGGATGGACACTGGTGCTGCTGGGTTTTGTGGGTGGACACTGGTGCTGCTGGGTTTTGTGGGTGGACTCTGGTGCTGCTGGGTTTTGTGGGTGGGCACTGGTGCTGCTGGGTTTTGTGGATGGACACTGGTGCTGCTGGGTTCTGGGTGGACACTGGTGCTGCTGGGTTTTGTGGGTGGGCACTGGTGCTGCTGGGTTCTGGGTGGACACTGGTGCTGCTGGGTTTTGTGGGTGGACTCTGGTGCCGCTGGGTTTTGTGGATGGACACTGGTGCTGCTGGGTTTTGTGGGTGGACACTGGTGCTGCTGGGTTTTGTGGGTGGACACTGGTGCTGCTGGGTTTTCTGGGTGGGCACTGGTGCTGCTGGGTTTTCTGGGTGGGCACTGGTGCTGCTGGGTTTTGTGGGTGAGCACTGGTGCTGCTGGGTTTTGTGGGTGAGCACTGGTGCTGCTGGGTTCTGGGTGGACACTGGTGCTGCTGGGTTCTGGGTGGACACTGGTGCTGCTGGGTTTTGTGGGTGGGCACTGGTGCTGCTGGGTTTTGTGGGTGGGCACTGGTGCTGCTGGGTTTTGTGGGTGGGCACTGGTGCTGCTGGGTTTTGTGGGTGAGCACTGGTGCTGCTGGGTTTTGTGGGTGGACACTGGTGCTGCTGGGTTTTGTGGGTGGACACTGGTGCTGCTGGGTTTTGTGGATGGACACTGGTGCTGCTGGGTTTTGTGGGTGGGCACTGGTGTTGCTGGGTTTTCTGGGTGGGCACTGGTGCTGCTGGGTTTTGTGGGTGGACACTGGTGCTGCTGGGTTTTGTGGATGAACACTGGTGCTGCTGGGTTTTGTGGGTGGACACTGGTGCTGCTGGGTTTTGTGGGTGGGCACTGGTGCTGCTGGGTTTTGTGGGTGGACACTGGTGCTGCTGGGTTTTGTGGATGGACACTGGTGCTGCTGGGTTTTGTGGGTGGACTCTGGTGCTGCTGGGTTTTGTGGATGGACACTGGTGCTGCTGGTTGGAGGAGTTTGTGCTGGGTTTTCTGTGTGTGCCTCCACATTTCTAGGGGAAGGTGTATCTCCTTGCTTCCTCCTGGCCCTGGGCAGGCAGCCACAGCCTGTGCCTGAGATGCTGCTGCCAGCTCAGCCTCTGGGTTCCTCAGGGATGGCTTTCCCAGGGAGGGGAAGCTCCCTGCTCTCCAGGCAGGCTGGAGGAGCCAGAGCTGCTCTCTCTAGCTCACCTGGAGCAGGAGGCAGTGGTCCTGGTCCCATCCCACTGGGGCTGTGCCTCCATCCCACAGCCAGCCTGGGGGCCACATGATTATTTCCCTGTTGATAGGGTTCAGTGGGACTGAAAGAGCTACAAGCCCTCTGGTAATTTGTAGGTTGTGGCTGCTGAGCTGACATTTCACTGAACCCAGGGCAGCAGCAGGCAGTGAGGAGCGAGGAATGGCTCTGCTATTGTCAAAGCCCAGACACTGGGAGCTTGGCTAATAAGGGACATTCTTTCCTCCCAGGACTTCCTCCAGGACTTTAATGCATTCAGCATCAGCCTTGGCTGCTTCAGCTCGTTAATGGCAGCATTTGGGTGACTGTCTTTCCCCATTTCCCTACATGAATATTGTCCCTCTTCTGTGCTTCATTGTTCATAACCAGGAGGGGACAATTGATCAGAGCAAGAAAAAACCCCACCCCAGACTTTATTGAGCTGGAATTCCTTCCACTGCTGCACCACTGAGAGCAAATTAGCAGCTCACACACTGCAGTTGGCCTTTTGTGTGGACATGGAGTGTGGACTGTAGTCACCTCTGAGGGGTGTGAGGGAGCCTGCACCTTCCCCACACCCACAGGTGACACCAGGAGCTGCCTGAGCTCCTGGAAGGTGTTCAAGTCATGGAATCTTTTGGGTTGGAAAAGCTCTTCAAGGTTACTGAGTCCACTCACTGCCCTCACCCTGCCCAGCACTGACCCCTGGCCCTCAGCACCTCAGCTGCAGGGCTTTGGGATCCCTCCAGGGCTGGGCACTCCCCCAGCTCCCTGGGCAGCCTGGCACAGGGGCTCACACCCCTCTGAGGGAAACAGCTCTGCCTCAGCTCTAATCCACTGCCAGGGCTTGGGTGGCTGCAGCCCTGCCAGGGTGCTACAGACCAGGCAGCAGGTTGAAGGCAGAGGTGGAGGCTGATGAAGTTCAGGAGGCTAAATGCAATTCCATTCACTGGGCACTGATTGCTAATTGCTCAGTAAAAGCTGGTACCTGAGGTTCACCTCTTCCCAGAGGACACACCAGTGAAACTGCAGCCTTGTGGATGTCCTAAACACACACAGGGGTCTGGAGCCATTGTTTTCCATCAGCTCTGGGCTGCAAACCATTTCCCAGATGATGGACTAAATGGATCAGCTTCCCTCTTGTCTGCAACACAGGGACTAATGATGTCATCTGCCTTGGGGAGGTTCAAGGCTTCTGCTGAGATGCTCAGTATTGATTAAGAGGTGGAGTTCAATGGTCCTTATCTGCCTGGTTGCTGAGCTTTGGGAGCTTCTGTAATGGTAAAGGGAGACCAAACACTTCACCCAAGAAATGTTAGAAAGGAATGGGCAGAGAACTTAGAGATGGGGGGATTATTGCCCAGGGATGTGAAGCTGATGTGAAGCTCCTTTCTGCTCACTGACTGCCAGCATTCAGGTGCTGTGAGAGGATGCTCCATCCTCTTCCATGCTGCAGTAGCCAGATCAGCCAAGGTCACTACAAGCCAGATGCTGTTGCCATCTGATGTCTGTTTTGAGAGTGCTCAAGCACTGACTCACCCCATCCAGCTCCATTCAGGCAAAAGAAATTCAACCTGCAGCCTGTTTTGCTCCCTCAGACGTCACTGGGAAGTAGCCCAAGGACTGGACCTGCTGTAGAGAGGCTCCTGAGAGGTGTTTCTGCAGTGGAGCAGCAGCAGATTGACTGAGACTGAGTCTGTGGCAGCTCCTTTTCCCCATCCTTCCTTTGGTTCCTGCCTGACTCTGCAGACAGACAAGCCTCAGCTGCTGTCCCTGCTACACAAACATCTGTGTTGCACTCAGTGGTGCTGCCCTGGGATGCTGGATGCACAAATACCCCCCCAAATCTGCTTTGCATTTCCCAAGCTTTATCAGACCTGGATCCTTTGAGGCTTTTAAAGACTCCTCTCCTCATGGCAGCCCTGGGGGCCCTCTGATGCTCAGCCCACACTGTTCAGTTTCTATGGCTTGATGCTCCTGTGCCTCTCCCAGCTGGAAACAAGGAGCTTATCCTCCCTGGAGCTGATCCAAGATGATCCAAGGGCCATCAGTACTTCTGCTTGCAGCAAGGCTGAGCTCCTCTCTCTGTGACCCTCAGCCCAGCATCTGATGTCAATGACCTGCTCATCAGGCTGTGAGTTAAGGTGGGAGGTGAGCTTGGTCCTTCAGGCTCTGTGGTCTCCAAGGCCTGTGTTTGAACCCTGCAATCATGGCTTTGCAACACCCCCTTAATCTCTGAGGCTACACATAAGGCTGTTGCCAAGGTCCCCAGGGATGCCACACGCCCAGTGCAATGGCCTGGCTGATGGGGAGGTGTGGCAGGCACAAGAAAGGTTAATCTTCCCAGAGGACAATGAACCAGGATGTTCAGACAAGCTGGGCAGGCTCTGTCCTCGTGCTACAGATTTGCTCCAGCAGGCATGAAACTAGAAAGAAGTGATTCAGCTGGTGACCTGCAAGGCAGCCCCGTGGGGCTGGACAGGTTCTGTTGGAGAGCAGGACATGTTCCTGCCTGTGAGCTTCCAGCTCTGAGCTTGCTGAGCTGCAGGTTGGCAGTGGCAAAACCCTGTCTTGCCCCAGCTGAGGGCATGGGCTCTGCAAGAGCAAGCTCAGGAGCTGTGTCCTGTCTGAAGAGTTGCCCTGGGGAGAGCCCAGGGGAGCTTCAAGGGGTTTGGCTCTCATTCCACAGCAGCTTTGGGAGGCAGAACCCGTTTTCCCAGCCAGGGTTCAGTGAGGGGTGAGAGCTGCTGAGTGCCAGTGCTTCCTCAAGCCCCCTTCAGCCACCCTGGTGTGGCTACTTGAGGCTGCAGCTCCACAGCCTCTGTGCTCACCACCCTGCACAGGGCTGGCAGAAAAGACACGAGGGAGCACTAATTGTGTGTTGGTGAGGTCTCTCTTCAGGACTGGCACCTCAAGGAGGTATTGCCACATTGGCAAAGATGATGAGGACATGCTTAACCAGCCTCCCTGGAGCGTGCCAAGGGTGTGTGGGCACACAGGCTGCGTGGCTGGGGAGTGCAGAGCAGAGGAATGGGCCTGGGGAGGCTGTGGCTGGGCACCTCCTGCTCCAGTGCTTCACCAGCACTATGTGAAGAGGAAATTGGATTTGGCCAGCAGCCATTCCTCTGATCGATGGGATGGAATTTGATAAGGCAACAGCAGGAATGTGCTCAGCACATGCAAAAACCCATCTTCACATCTTGCCCTGTGGGGAAAAAGAAAGGCAGGAGGGATGGGGTTGTGAACAGCAGCCTCCCTGGAAGGCTTTGCTCTCCCCTGTGTGCCCAGGGGAGTTTTCAGGCACCTCAGGTGGGCATCAGAGGCTGGTTGGCTGCAGCAGGGCAAGGCTCAGAGGAAGCTGTTGCCCCTTGTAAGCAGGTGAAGAACCAATTTCCAAGCAAAACCTGCTCCTGAGTGAATCAGCCAGCTGCTCTCCAGACCAGAACACTCTCAGAGCACTTGGCTTAACCCAGAGCAGAGCCAGGGATGTGAGAGCACCTGAGAGGGGAATCCCACACACAGGAGGGGGAGGTCTGTGCTTGCATCAGCTGGAGGGTTTCTGCATGTCTCTTACTCCTGCAGATGCAAAGGCAGCCTGGAGACAGGCCAAGGGCAACCAACCCTTCCAGCAAGGAGCTTCAGCACGTGCTGAAAGAGCAGAGACCCTCTGCCAGGCTCCAGCGAGCTGAGAGCATGTGGTGGAGCCCTCTCTGCCCATCCCTCAGTGAGCAAGGTCAGGCAGGGACAGGGGCAGCAGGCTGTGCCTTCCCTCAGTGAGCAATGTCAGGCAGCAAGGCTGTGCCTCCCCTGCACCAATGCACACGGGGAGCCAGTTGCTCGGTCCGTGCCAGTGAACCATGGGCTGGTGGCAGCAGCATCCATTTGGCAAGGGGTGTGTGGGTGTGTGTGTGAGGCAGGCACAGCTCCCCTGAGCTGCCTGGGCCTGGCAGGCAGCACAGCAGCTCTGCCAGCAAGGACATGTGCTTGTTGGCTGAGAGGGAGCAAAGCCAGGGCTGAGGCACAGCAGAGGGAAGCGTCGCCATCCTCCCTCCCTCCCTCCCTCCCTCCTGTGACTCAACTGCAGCTTCCCCTGAAGGATCAAGATCTGGAAAGCACCCAAGACATAACAATCAACCCAATCTGGGGCTGGGAGATAACTGCTGCATTATCAGGCTCCATGCAGCTGCTGAGTCAGCCCTTAGCCACCCTCCCAGCCTGGCAGGCGACCAGCCACGGGGCTGGCAGGGGAGGGGGGCAGCAGGGCCCCTTCCTCAGCTGCAGATAATGCCCTGGGCTGCAGCCTCTGCTCTGCAAACCCCAAACCCACTGCCAGCTGCCAGGGCTGAGGAGCCTTGCAGCCAGCCCCAGCCAGGGCATGGGGTGCCAGGGGCAGTGGGCACAGGGGCTGGGGGCTGCTGGTGGCTCTGTGCCCAGGCACCAGCACCAGCATCCCACCAGCTGGGACCCAGTGCTGCAGGCAGGATGCAGTGAGCACCTTCCCAGGGCTCACCCTTGCCTTCAGGCTCCTGCTGCTGGAGCTGGATGAGGCACAGCTGGGAGAAATCAGAGAGTCATTGGGGTTGGAAAAGCCCTTGAAGCTCCTGAGTCCATCCCCTCCCTTCACCCTGCCCAGCCCAGCACTGACCTCAGCACCTCAGCTCCAGGGCTTTGGGATCCCTCCAGGGCTGGGCACTGCCCCAGCTCCCTGGGCAGCCTGGCACAGGGGCTCACACCCCTCTCAGGGAAACAGTTCAGCCTCAGCTCCAGCCTCAGCCTCCCCTGGGGCAACTGGAGCCAGTTTCCTCTCCTGTTATCACTTGGGAGCAGAGACTGACCCCCAGCTCCCTGCAGCCTCCTGTCAGGGAGTGTCAGAGAGTGCTGCTGGCTCCCCTCAGCCTCCTGTTCTCCAGCCTCAACACCCCCATTCCCTCAGCCCCTCCCCAAGCCCCTTCCCTGGCTCTGGCCATGCTGCAACCCCTCAGTGTCCCTCTGGCAGTGAGTGAGTGGCCCAAAATTGAAGCAGAGCAGCAGGACATGGAGTCCCTGAGGAGCAAAGCAGCTGCCTGCCCACACCAGCTCCCCCAGCAGCCCCACTGCTCCTCGTGCTGTTCATGCTGGAAATGCCAGCTCAGGCAGCAGCCAGCCCTGCACCCAGCAGGCACAGCTCATCAACCACCCTGCAGCTCATCAACCACCCTGCAGCTCAAAAACCACCCTGCAGCTCATCAACCACCACCGTAAGTCAGGGGAACAGGCTCCTGCTGCCAGGGGTGCACAGACTGTGTGGGTACAGTCCCAGCCAGGCTTGTGAATGTGATGAACTGGGCTGAGACCAGTGCTGGGGGTGGGGGGTGCCTGTACCCCAGGGCCTCTGCTGCTGGGAGGAATCAGGCAGGGAAGGTGCAGGAGAGGGAAAGGGGGTGCTGGAGAGGGAAAGGGGGTGCTGGAGAGGGAAGAGGAGTGCTGGGGAGGGAAAGGGAGTGCTGGGGAGAGAAAGGGAGTGCTGGGGAGGGAAAAGGAGTTCTGGAGAGGGAATGGGAGTGCTGGGGAGGGAAAGGGAGTGCTGGGGAGGGAAAGGGAGTGCTGGAGAGGGAAGGGGAGTGCTGGAGAGGGAAGGGGAGTTCTGGAGAGGGAAGAGGAATGCTGGGGAGAGCTCAGCATGATGCTAACACAGGTGGGAGCACTCTGGAAGAGCTGCAGTGTCTCATTTCTTTGCACCATTTCGTGTCTCCAGCCAGCACTGCTGGGCTGTTGGTATTACAGTATATCACCAGTGACATGCTGCTGTGTTCCCATGTCCTAGGGTTTCCAACCTGCCCTCTGACTCTAATTTAAGGAGTGTGACTGATGCTGGTTTGGAACCAAAACACAGGTCTGGAAAAAGGCAAACTTTTGCTCTTGTAGAGCTTTGCCAGCTCCATTTGCTTCCTACTCAGCTTTCCAACCTCCCCAGGTCCTTCCCCACCAAGCTTTGCTTTGGAGGCTTTACTTTTAAAGCTGTCACATTTCACTTGGCTTAACAATGAAAGGAGAGACAGAGGGAAGCAAGCAAAGGCTGGGCTGAAATGTTTGGTATCTCTGCAGCTGGATCCATGAACCTGGGAGCAGAGGCTGCAAGTTCCCAGCACGTTCAGTGCATGAGCCACACACTTGAGAACACAAACAGGTCCCTGCTAAAGAAGGCAGTGGGAAAAGCACACAGGATGGTGAGTGGAGCTGGGGACTTGGTGCAAGCTCATTCCAGGGGATCCCAGCCAGCACCTGCACATCATTCATCTTCTTTTATTGCCCTTTCTCAGCTTTGTGCTGTGTTTTCATGCAAAGCCTGATACCCTCTTTGGAAAGAGACACTCTCCAGGCCTTCCCACGTGCCTGGGAACGCTGCTGGCCCTGTGCTCTGGCCAGAGGAATGGCAGAACAAGGATGTGGGGCAGGGCATGTGATGGCAGTGTTTCCCTGCTGCCCTCTCTCAGACTGGGCTGTGTTCCCAGCACTGGGGGATGTTTCTGTCCTTCCATGGAGGCAGCACCTGCCAGGGCTGTGACAGCCTTCCCCAAAGCCTCTTTCCCAGTGTGGATGTGCTGGGATCCAGTGTCCATAGATAGGTTTTGCTCCCAAAGCCCTGCAGCACTGCTCTGTGTTTGTGTGTGACCTGGAGGGGTTGGAAGGGGGGTGGCAGGACAGCCTGAGCCTGGCCCCCAGCCCTGGCTCCAGCAGCAGCAGGTGTGGTGTGACATGTTCACTCTGGGGCTAATCCCTTGTCCCTATTTTCCTCTCAGCATGGGAAAGCAAATCACTACTTTTAATCTCATTTTCCAGCTCCCACTTCAGAGGGGGCCCCAGGCCCAGGTGAGAACAGCCTCAGCTTCCCAGCTCTGTTTGTTTTATCCCCCTGACATGGTGGAGGGGCTTTTCCCACATAGAGGAGCATAAGAACTGTTGGGGCCATGCAGGGAGAGCCAGGGCAGAGAGCACAGAGCCCCAGCAGAGAAGGGGGAAGAACAGCCCAGGACATCTCTCTCACATCTGTAGCTTGGGCTTTTTCTCCCTGGCATGGAGCTCTGGATGCTAAAGCAGACCCTTGGCATTGGCAGAGGCTTCCTAGTGCTATGGACTCGTCCCTGGCCACAGAGAAGGGACCTCAGACCCACTGTCACAGCAGGGAGGAGAGGGAAGGATGGCAAAGCCCTTGTCCCAGACCACCACTGCTGACCCCACAGCATCTCCCTCTCTCCCTCCTCACCCCTGGGGCAGCCTGCCCTTCTCCCCTCTCTGCCTGCAGCTCTGGCCTTGCAGCTCCAGGACACATTCTGTAGCCACAGGTCAATGATCACTGGTGGCTGGGTGGCTGCAGGGCTGATGTGTCAGCTTGAAGGTGACATTCCTCAGCATCCCAACACTGGGGCAACCTTCAGCCATCCCCAGGCACACCCCCCCCAGGCCTCCTGCCAGGGGTTAAAGAGCAGCCAGGATTCCCTCACAGGACCCTGGAGAAGCCCACGAGGGTTTGCTGGAGGCTGAAAACGTGACTGGAGCCAGGGCTGTGGTAAGTGGGTGGGATGAGAGTTTCACGACCTGGTTCCAGCAGAGGCGTGGGCAGCAGCACTGGGATGATTAATGCAGGGGGAGGCAGAGCCAGACCTCGAGCTGTGCTGATAAGGGAGGGCTGACAGAGACGAACGACAGGCACAGAAAGGAGCTGCTTGTCAGTCACCACGAGAAACTCCCCTCCCTGCTTCCCCCCTCCTCTCTCCTCTCCTCCCCCCCCTCAGGAAAGGAGGATTGTGCTTGGCACCTGCTCCCACCTCTGCTGCCTCACACCCTGCCATAGCTGGCAGGCTGCTGGTCCTGCTATGGGAGGCTTGTGGGGTTATTTCTTGGAGTTCATGAGACAGATGAGGAGAGGGAAAAGATCCTGCTCCTCTCATCCCAGCTGCCTCCTGCACTGCACTGCTCCCTGCTCCTCATCCCAGCTGCCTCCTGCACTGCACTGCTCCCTGCTCCTCATCCCAGCTGCCTCCTGCATTGCACTGCTCCCTGCTCCTCATCCCAGCTGCCTCCTGCACTGCAATGCTCCCTGCTCCTCATCCCTGCTGCCTCCTGCACTGCACTGCTCCTGCTCCTCATCCCTGCTGCCTCCTGCATTGCACTGCTCCTGCTCCTCATCCCTGCTGCCTCCTGCATTGCACTGCTCCCTGCTCCTCATCCCAGCTGCCTCCTGTATTGCACTGCTCCCTGCTCTCATCCCAGCTGCCTCCTGCACTGCACTGCTCCCTGCTCCTCATCCCAGCTGCCTCCTGCACTGCACTGCTCCCTGCTCCTCATCCCTGCTGCCTCCTGCACTGCACTGCTCCCTGCTCCTCATCCCAGCTGCCTCCTGCATTGCACTGCTCCCTGCTCCTCATCCCAGCTGCCTCCTGTATTGCACTGCTCCCCTGCTCCTCATCCCAGCTGCCTCCTGCACTGCACTGCTCCCTGCTCCTCATCCCTGCTGCCTCCTGCACTGCACTGCTCCCTGCTCCTCATCCCTGCTGCCTCCTGCACTGCACTGCTCCCTGCTCCTCATCCCAGCTGCCTCCTGCACTGCACTGCTCCCTGCTCCTCATCCCAGCTGCCTCCTGTATTGCACTGCCCAGCCTGCTCCCTGCTCCTCATCCCAGCTGCCTCCTGCACTGCACTGCTCCCTGCTCCTCATCCCAGCTGCCTCCTGCACTGCACTGCTCCCTGCTCCTCATCCCTGCTGCCTCCTGCACTGCACTGCTCCCCTGCTCCTCATCCCAGCTGCCTCCTGTATTGCACTGCCCAGCCTGCTCCCTGCTCCTCATCCAGCTGCCTCCTGCACTGCACTGCTCCTGCTCCTCATCCCAGCTGCCTCCTGCACTGCACTGCTCCCTGCTCCTCATCCCTGCTGCCTCCTGCACTGCACTGCTCCCTGCTCCTCATCCCTGCTGCCTCCTGTATTGCACTGCTCCCTGCTCCTCATCCCTGCTGCCTCCTGCACTGCACTGCTCCCTGCTCCTCATCCCTGCTGCCTCCTGCACTGCTCCCTGCTCCCAGCAGCTCAGGGGTGAAGCACACACATGATCCCTAAAAGCCTTTTGCTTCCCAGGGCTCTGGAGAGATGGGTCCTTGCAAACTCCCCCCATCCTGCAGCTGGCAGCAAGGGGCTGGGGGGCAGCTGTGGGGAAGGGGGAGTGTGAGGTGAGGACTAGATGTGCATCAGAGAGAGGAGCTGTAAGGTACTGAGCACACATGCTGCCTGCCCCTGGGGCCTCTGCTGGTACCCCCTGACAGCATTTGGCAGCAGAATCAATTGAATACGAGCAAGAAGTGGTCCTGCCCTTAGTGTTTATGGCTGGAGAGCATCAGCTCGTGCCAGCCATCGGCCCCAGCAGGTCGCTGCAGGCAGAGGGGGAGCAGACGAGCTCGGGCTGCCAGCAGCACCCTTCCAGCCCCTTTCCATCTCCTTGCCACTGCCGGCTGCCCTGGGCAACGCCACGAGAACGTAAACGGGAGCGGGATCCAGCCGGCGGGGCTGGGGCGACGGCCGAGGGCAGCGTGGGGCTGGTGCTGAGCCCGGCTGGTGCTGAGCCCGGCTGGTGCTGAGCTCGGCTGGTGCTGAGCCGGCAGCGCGTCCCCGCTCCGGCAGAGACCGGGCTGCGAGTGCCCCCGCGCGGCGACCGCACCCGGGACCGGACGGGAACGGGATGGGATGGGGATGGGAACAGAGACAGGGATGAGGATGGGAATGAAGATGGGGATGGGGTGAGGATGGGAACAGAGACAGGGATGGGGACAGGGACAGGGATGGAGAGAAGGAAGATGAGGATGAGAAGACAGGACAGGATGGAATGGGGATGAAGATGAGGATGGACAGAGACAGGATGAGAATGACAGGGATGACAGGATGAGGACTGGAGATGAAGAATGAGGATAGGGGAACACAGACAGGGATGGGAACAAGGATGAGGATGAGGATGGGAACAGGGACAGGGATAGAGATGGGAATGAGGATGGGAATGGGAACAGGGAGAGGTGGGAATAGGGACAGGAACAGGGATGAGGATGGGAACAGGAATGGGGATGGGAACAAGGGTGAGGATGGGAACAAGGATGAGGATGGGAACAGGGACAGAGATTGGGATGGGAATGAGGATGGGAATGGGAACAGGGATGGGGATGAGAGTGAGGATGGGAACAGAGACAGGGATGGGAACAGGGACAGGGATGGAGATGGGAACAGGATGGGAATGGGGATGGAGATCACAGGATCTCAAGGGCTGGAAGGGACCTGGAAAGCTCATCCAGTGCAACCCCCCCTGCCAGAGCAGCACCACCTAGAGTAGGGCACACAGGAACTCATCCAGCTGGGTTTGAGGATGAGAACAGGGACAGGGATGGGGCTCAGAGTGGGTGTTACAGCCTGGGGACCAAACCCCCAGAGAAGCAGCTGCTTGGGCAATGGGGAGGTGGAAGTGTGACCCAGGCCAGGAGGTTGTCCTGGGCATCTCATCTCCACATCCCCCAGGCACAGAGGGAGCCCCACTGCTGCAGGGCAGGTAGCTCAGGGCACCCAGGCAATATACCCTGCCTGCAGCTCTCCAAAGCTACCCAGAGACAGAGGAGAGAAAAGAGGAAGAACCCAGTAGCAGAGAGATGGCTTTTGGCAGCCCTGTGCAAATCCAACCTAGTTTGGCCAGTGCTGAAGCTTTATACCTGTGTGCTTCTATGTCATCTCATTCCACTGGGGTTAAAGTTGAGCTTTTGTGGGGTTTTAGTACTTAAGAAGCCTGCAAATGGCAGCAGCTCTGTGCATTCCACCCTGAGTTGAACAGGGCCTCCCCTGAAGATGCAGATGTGGGTGATTGTGGGCTGAGCCCACAGCAAAGGCTGAGTGGAGGCTGAGGTGGGAGCAAGAAGCTGGGAGCAGCCTGTGGGATGGGCATCCAGGGGAAGCCCTGACTCTGTATGGCTGTGAGACTGCTGCAGGGGAAGGCTGAGGAGAGGTGCCTGAGGCTGAGCTTTGGGCTGGAGAAGCTGGCCTCATCCTCAGTCTGTTTGCAGAGCCCAGAGCAGCAGCCAAGGCTTTGCCAGGGAGGTTCAGTGGCATGTCCCTCCTGCAGGGCACCAGAGAGCTGGTTCAGGGGGCAAGGGGAGGTGGGCACAGTTGGAGCCCAGCACTGGGATGGCTAAAGTGGGGATGCTCACCTGCAAAGAGCAGGATGAGTGCAAAGTCTGCAGGCCTGAGGTGCTGCCCCTGGGGCTGGGGGCTGGGCCAGGGCAGGGTCTGCCATGGTGTGTGCTGGTTAAAAGGCTGGTGGTACAGTCCAGGAGGGTAATGGGGATTGGATTGCTCCCTTAGGTCTGTTCTTGAACCTAATCCTCATTAGACTGAAACCCATTTCAATTAAGACAGGCTGGGCTCCTCCTTTGTCTTTCTTTTAATTGGACCATTCCTGCTGCTAAATGGGCAGCTTAAGCATCCCAAAGACCCTGAGAAAAGCCCTGCATGTCCCCTAATGGGGTTTGAAAGTGGAGAAATAACAGCATAATCAGTCTCTTCCTCTTTGTGTCAGCCCTTGATTCACACCCCCTGCCCCCCTCCCCTTCACACCCTTTCACTGAGTGGCTGCTGACAGATGGGAACAGCACTGCCACCTCAATGGGGTCTGCTGGAGGCTTTCATGGGCCCTGTTGCCATTCTCTGTCCTCCTCCTTCAGCTACTCTTGGCCTTTGTGCCAAGACTGGGAACAAGCTGGGAAAGCTGAGCCTGTCCTGTAAATACCTGCCTCCAGCAGATCAGCTTAGGGCTCAAAGGCCAAGACAGGCAATGCTTGGCACAGCTCCTTCTCCCTTCCTCTGCTTGCCTGCCTTTCCCTCCTCCAGCCTCTCTGTATGTATGTACTCTTTCTCTCCCAGGCTCTTCTCCCTGTGCCTCTCTCACCCAGCATTGCTTGTCTGCCTTCACTCTCCTCCAGTGACCCCTTCAGTGGCCATCACCAGTCTCCTTTGGCTCACCCAGACCTCTCCTCCCAGCCCTCACCTGTCAGTGCTCTGCTTGGCTGATGTTTCTGCACCCCTTCCCTCTTCCTTCCTCCCACACATCACCTCCCAGCTGCCCAAACCTGCCCAGTACACACCAAAGCAGTGCTGGTGGCTGAGCTTTGCTCAGGAGCTGGTGGAGGAAGGGCTGCTCAGGCACTGCCCAGGCACTGCCCAGGCACTGCCCAGGCTCTCTGGCAGGAACTGTTTGGTGCTCCTGCACAATGGAATCAGGCTGCCAGGTATGATGCTGCTTGGCTGCTCCTGCAGACAATGAGTGGGGTGCTCAGGTGTGATGCATGTGGGCACTCATACCTGTCCCTAACTGGGGTTCACAGAATTGTTTTGGTTGGGAAAACTCCTGGAGCCCATCCACTGCCCTCACCCTGCCCAGCCCAGCACTGACCCACAGCACCCTCAGCTCCAGGGCTTTGGGATCCCTCCAGGGCTGGGCACTCCCCCCAGCTCCCCTGGGCAGCCTGGCACAGGGGCTGACACCCCTCTCAGGGAAACAGTTCTGCCTCAGCCTCCCCTGGGGGCAACTCCAGCCCCTTTCCTCTTGTCCTGTCATTGTCCTGTCACTCATTACTGGGGAGAAAGGGACCAACCCCCAGCTCCCTGCAGCCTCCTGTCAGGGAGTGTCAGAGAGTGCTGCTGTCTCCCCTCAGCCTCCTCTTCTCCAGCCTCAACACCCCCATTCCCTCAGCCCCTCCCCAGCCCCCTTGTGCTCCAGCCCCTTCCCCTCTCAGCCCTTCCCCTTCTGGGACACTCAGCATCCTTTGCATGACCCTCCTTTCTTCTCCCTCCCCTCCCAAGCTGGAATGAGGCATTGCAATAAGTTACAGAGGCAGCTGGGTTAAAAACGTGCTTCTCCAAAGCTAGGTGTAAGAAACTGACAATAGGCTGGGCTGAGGGGGACACCCTGCCCTGCTGCTCTGCTCCCCACTCCCCCAGCTGCAAAGAAAGATGAGGAAGGAATTAAAAGAGCTGTTGGAGGGAGGGGCCACTCCTCATTATGTCTCCTACGCTGCGGTTTCCAGGGAGACAGCTCCTGGCTCTGCATCCCTCTCCCATCCTGCTGTGGCCCTTTGCAAGTGACAGCAGCAGTGGCTGCTGTTTTCCCTCTGTTCCCAGCTGTCTGCCAGCCACTCTCCCAGGGCTGCTGGCCCAAGGTGGGCTTGACACCATATGGATGAGCAAAAGAGCCTCCCCCCAGCTATATGTCCCGTTCAGAGGGGGAGGGAAAGGGAGGTGGAGTTCATGGCTACAGGGAGCCTGCAGGGGAAGGGTCATGTGCAGACAAACCAGGCTCTTGCTTTGTTTCTGTAAGTGGTGCAGAGAAGCCCTGTGGTATTTCCAGTGAGTGTGATGGGAAGTGGTTCAAATGCTCCCAGATCAAACCCTGTGCTATGCTCTGTGGTCTCTTGGGAAGCATCCAGCCACTGCTGATGAGCCAGCTCATCACCCCAAGTGCCCCCAAGAGCAGGAGCTGTGAGCTCTGCAAGCTCTCCCATGGCCTCACACCCCCCCCCAGCTCCATCTCTCTGCATGTACAGGAACACACAGGTCAGGCTTCCAGGAGCCCAAGGACTGGGGGTAGGTCACATCACCTGTGCAAGATGTAGGAAGGCATCCCTCTGCTCTGGAAAATACTTCAGGCTCACAAATGGGCAGAGGTTGCAGGTGTCCTGTGCAGCTCTAGCTCAGTTCTGAATCACAGCAGCAGCAAGCAGAGCAAAGCCAGGACCCTGCATGGAAGCACAGAAAGGGCATCAATTAGACATGATGGAATGGGTTTTTTCCTCTCTGCATGCCCCAGGTGCAGGGTATTGGTTTGAACTGCCTGTGTGCTGTACTCCCAGAAAGCAGCTCACACCTAGTGCTGGATACAGCCAAGCTGTTAGTGGTTACTGATGTCTTTTGCACTCACATGGGTCTGTTTATGCATCTATTAATGAAGAAGCAATACCCAAACTTGCAGCTGAGACCTGACACAGCCCAGGCTCAGGAGTGTGCCAGGGAGAAGTGTAGCCAGGCTGTGCTCAGGGATGGCCAGTGACAGGACAGGGGGCAATGGGTACAAGCTGGAACAGAAGAGGTTCCAAAGAAACACAAGGAGGAATGAGGTGAGGGAGCACTGGCAGGGGCTGCCCAGATGGGCTGTGGAGTCTCTGGAGACATTCCAACCCAGCTGGATGAGTTCCTGTGTGCCCTGCTCTAGGTGGTGCTGCTCTGGCAGGGGGGGTTGCACTGCATGAGGTCACTTCCAACCCTTGAGACTCTGTGATCATGGGGAATCATTGCTTGAAGCTTGCCCAGCTGCTGCTTTAGGTGCTGAAACCTGCACACCACACACCCTCCTCTGCCTTGCAGAGCTTGTGGGCACCCAGGGAGGGTGAGTGTACCCCAGGCAGCTCTCACCCACTCCATCCTCCCCTGGGCACCTCTGCTCCAGCTGCCATGGCACAGAACCACAGCTCTCAGGCTGCTCACCACAAGCACACCACACCATGGCCACCCCAAGCAATTCCTTCCCACATGAGCTCTGGGTTTGCACACATGTGAGAGCCCAACACAGTCACACATGGCTGCCCAGCTAATTTATGCATGAGGGCCCAATTAGTGCACTCACAGCACCTGATTGGGTTCATGCAAGAACACACCATGAGTTTACATTTGGTTGCTCAATTATGTCACACATGAGCACCCCAGAAGCTCATATAGGGGCTGTTAGCTCATGCATGCCATGCTCCAGGGCAAGAGGAGACGGCCTCAAGTTGCCCCAGGGGAGGTTGATTGGAGCTGAGGCAGAACTGTTTCCCTGAGAGGGGTGTCAGCCCTGTGCCAGGCTGCCCAGGGAGCTGGGGCAGTGCCCAGCCCTGGAGGGATCCCACAGCCCTGCAGTGAGCTGCTGAGGGCTGTGGGTCAGTGCTGGGCTGGGTGAGGGCAGTGGGTGGGCTCCAGGAGCTTCAAGGGCTTTTCCAACCCCAACACCTCTGATTCTATGTCCTTTCCACAGGATTTTGCACTGTTTGGCTGCAGACAGCGACTGCACAGCTCAGGGAGCAGCAAACCTTGATCTTCTTTCCCTCTCCCCTCTCCTCTCCCTTCTCTCTCCTCTTCTCCTCTCCCCTCTCATCTCTCCTCTCCCTTCTCCCCTCTCATCTCTCCTCTCCCTTCTCCCCTCTCATCTCTCCTCTCCCTTCTCCTCTCCCTTCTCCCCTCTCCTCTCCCTTCTCCCCTCTCCTCTCCCTTCTCCCCTCTCCTCTCCCTTCTCCCCTCTCCTCTCCCTTCTCCCCTCTCCTCTCTCATCTCCCCTCTCCTCTCTCATCTCCCCTCTCCCTTCTCCTCTCCCCTCTCCCTTCTCCTCTCCCCTCTCCCCTCTCCTCTCCCTTCTCCCCTCTCCTCTCTCATCTCCCCTCTCCCTTCTCCTCTCCCCTCTCCCTTCTCCTCTCCCCTCTCCCTTCTCCTCTCCCCTCTCCCTTCTCCTCTCCCCTCTCCCTTCTCCTCTCCCCCTCTCCCTTCTCCTCTCCCCTCTCCCTTCTCCTCTCCCCTCTCCCTTCTCCTCTCCCCTCTCCCTTCTCCTCTCCCCTCTCCCTTCTCCTCTCCCCTCTCCCTTCTCCTCTCCCCTCTCCCTTCTCCTCTCCCCTCTCCCTTCTCCTCTCCCCTCTCCCTTCTCCTCTCCCCTCTCTCTTCTCCTCTCCCATCTCTCTTCTCCTCTCCCCTCTCTCTTCTCCTCTCCCTTCTCTCCCTTCTCCTCTCTTCTCTCCGCAGCGGGAGCGGGGCCGGAACGTTCGTTCCGAGGCAGCGCCCGGGAGCGTTTCACGGTGGGACCGGGCGGCGCCGGCCAAAGCGGCGGCTGCGGGACGGGGGCGGAGGGACAGGGGGACAGACACGGGGACAGGGACAGACACAGGGACAGAGCCAGAGCCAGGGAGCGCCGGGGGCCGGGTGCCGGGTGCGGGCGGCAGCGCGGGGCTGAGGCGCGGGCAGCCCCTTCCCTGCCTCCCGCGGCCCAAGCGCCTGTGTGTGAGGTACCTGTGGCACTGTCCCGGGGCTGCCCGTCCCTCGTGTGTGTGAGGTACCTGTGGCACTGTCCCGGGGCTGCCCGTCCCTCCTGTGTGTGAGGCACCTGTGGCACCGTCCCCGGGGCTGCCCGTCCCTCCTGTGTGTGAGGTACCTGTGGCACTGTCCCGGGGCTGCCCGTCCCTCCTGTGTGTGAGGTACCTGTGGCACTGTCCCGGGGCTGCCCGTCCCTCCTGTGTGTGAGGTACCTGTGGCACTGTCCCGGGGCTGCCCGTCCCTCCTGTGTGTGTGAGGTACCTGTGGCACCGTCCCGGGGCTCCCCGTCCCTCGTGTGTGTGAGGTACCTGTGGCACTGTCCCGGGGCTGCCCGTCCCTCGTGTGTGTGAGGTACCTGTGGCACTGTCCCGGGGCTCCCCATCCCTCGTGTGTGTGTGAGGTACCTGTGGCACCGTCCCGGGGCTGCCCGTCCCTCCTGTGTGTGAGGCACCTGTGGCACTGTCCCGGGGCTGCCCGTCCCTCCTGTGTGTGAGGTACCTGTGGCACCGTCCCGGGGCTGCCCGTCCCTCGTGTGTGTGTGAGGCACCTGTGGCACCGTCCCGGGGCTCCCCGTCCCTCCTGTGTGTGTGAGGCACCTGTGGCACTGTCCCGGGGCTGCCCGTCCCTCGTGTGTGTGAGGTACCTGTGGCACTGTCCCGGGGCTGCCCGTCCCTCCTGTGTGTGAGGCACCTGTGGCACCGTCCCGGGGCTGCCCGTCCCTCCTGTGTGTGAGGTACCTGTGGCACCGTCCCGGGGCTGCCCGTCCCTCCTGTGTGTGAGGTACCTGTGGCACCGTCCCGGGGCTGCCCGTCCCTCGTGTGTGTGAGGCACCTGTGGCACCGTCCCGGGGCTGCCCGTCCCTCCTGTGTGTGAGGCACCTGTGGCACTGTCCCGGGGCTGCCCGTCCCTCCTGTGTGTGAGGCACCTGTGGCACCGTCCCGGGGCTGCCCGTCCCTCGTGTGTGTGAGGCACCTGTGGCACCGTCCCGGGGCTGCCCGTCCCTCCTGTGTGTGAGGTACCTGTGGCACCGTCCCGGGGCTGCCCGTCCCTCGTGTGTGTGAGGTACCTGTGGCACTGTCCCGGGGCTGCCCGTCCCTCGTGTGTGTGAGGTACCTGTGGCACTGTCCCGGGGCTGCCCGTCCCTCCTGTGTGTGAGGTACCTGTGGCACTGTCCCGGGGCTGCCCGTCCCTCGTGTGTGTGAGGTACCTGTGGCACCGTCCCGGGGCTGCCCGTCCCTCCTGTGTGTGAGGTACCTGTGGCACTGTCCCGGGGCTGCCCGTCCCTCCTGTGTGTGAGGTACCTGTGGCACCGTCCCGGGGCTGCCCGTCCCTCCTGTGTGTGAGGTACCTGTGGCACTGTCCCGGGGCTGCCCGTCCCTCGTGTGTGTGAGGCACCTGTGGCACTGTCCCGGGGCTGCCCGTCCCTCCTGTGTGTGAGGTACCTGTGGCACCGTCCCGGGGCTGCCCATCCCTCCTGTGTGTGAGGTACCTGTGGCACTGTCCCGGGGCTGCCCGTCCCTCCTGTGTGTGAGGTACCTGTGGCACTGTCCCGGGGCTGCCCGTCCCTCCTGTGTGTGAGGCACCTGTGGCACCGTCCCGGGGCTGCCCGTCCCTCGTGTGTGTGAGGTACCTGTGGCACTGTCCCGGGGCTGCCCGTCCCTCGTGTGTGTGAGGCACCTGTGGCACTGTCCCGGGGCTGCCCGTCCCTCCTGTGTGTGAGGTACCTGTGGCACTGTCCCGGGGCTGCCCGTCCCTCCTGTGTGTGAGGTACCTGTGGCACTGTCCCGGGGCTGCCCGTCCCTCGTGTGTGTGAGGCACCTGTGGCACCGTCCCGGGGCTGCCCGTCCCTCCTGTGTGTGAGGTACCTGTGGCACTGTCCCGGGGCTGCCCGTCCCTCCTGTGTGTGAGGCACCTGTGGCACTGTCCCGGGGCTGCCCGTCCCTCCTGTGTGTGTGAGGTACCTGTGGCACTGTCCCGGGGCTGCCCGTCCCTCCTGTGTGTGAGGTACCTGTGGCACTGTCCCGGGGCTGCCCGTCCCTCGTGTGTGTGAGGTACCTGTGGCACCGTCCCGGGGCTGCCCGTCCCTCGTGTGTGTGAGGCACCTGTGGCACTGTCCCGGGGCTGCCCGTCCCTCCTGTGTGTGAGGCACCTGTGGCACTGTCCCGGGGCTGCCCGTCCCTCCTGTGTGTGTGAGGTACCTGTGGCACCGTCCCGGGGCTGCCCGTCCCTCGTGTGTGTGAGGTACCTGTGGCACCGTCCCGGGGCTGCCCGTCCCTCGTGTGTGTGAGGTACCTGTGGCACCGTCCCGGGGCTGCCCGTCCCTCGTGTGTGTGAGGTACCTGTGGCACTGTCCCGGGGCTGCCCGTCCCTCGTGTGTGTGAGGCACCTGTGGCACTGTCCCGGGGCTGCCCGTCCCTCGTGTGTGTGTGAGGTACCTGTGGCACCGTCCCGGGGCTGCCCGTCCCTCCTGTGTGTGAGGTACCTGTGGCACTGTCCCGGGGCTGCCCGTCCCTCGTGTGTGTGAGGTACCTGTGGCACTGTCCCGGGGCTGCCCGTCCCTCGTGTGTGTGAGGCACCTGTGGCACTGTCCCGGGGCTGCCCGTCCCTCCTGTGTGTGAGGTACCTGTGGCACTGTCCCGGGGCTGCCCGTCCCTCCTGTGTGTGAGGTACCTGTGGCACTGTCCCGGGGCTGCCCGTCCCTCGTGTGTGTGAGGCACCTGTGGCACCGTCCCGGGGCTGCCCGTCCCTCCTGTGTGTGAGGTACCTGTGGCACTGTCCCGGGGCTGCCCGTCCCTCCTGTGTGTGAGGCACCTGTGGCACCGTCCCGGGGCTGCCCGTCCCTCCTGTGTGTGTGAGGTACCTGTGGCACTGTCCCGGGGCTGCCCGTCCCTCCTGTGTGTGAGGTACCTGTGGCACTGTCCCGGGGCTGCCCGTCCCTCGTGTGTGTGAGGTACCTGTGGCACCGTCCCGGGGCTGCCCGTCCCTCGTGTGTGTGAGGCACCTGTGGCACTGTCCCGGGGCTGCCCGTCCCTCCTGTGTGTGAGGCACCTGTGGCACTGTCCCGGGGCTGCCCGTCCCTCCTGTGTGTGTGAGGTACCTGTGGCACCGTCCCGGGGCTGCCCGTCCCTCGTGTGTGTGAGGTACCTGTGGCACCGTCCCGGGGCTGCCCGTCCCTCGTGTGTGTGAGGTACCTGTGGCACCGTCCCGGGGCTGCCCGTCCCTCGTGTGTGTGAGGTACCTGTGGCACTGTCCCGGGGCTGCCCGTCCCTCGTGTGTGTGAGGCACCTGTGGCACTGTCCCGGGGCTGCCCGTCCCTCGTGTGTGTGAGGCACCTGTGGCACTGTCCCGGGGCTGCCCGTCCCTCGTGTGTGTGAGGTACCTGTGGCACTGTCCCGGGGCTGCCCGTCCCTCCTGTGTGTGAGGCACCTGTGGCACTGTCCCGGGGCTGCCCGTCCCTCGTGTGTGTGAGGTACCTGTGGCACTGTCCCGGGGCTGCCCGTCCCTCCTGTGTGTGAGGTACCTGTGGCACCGTCCCGGGGCTGCCCGTCCCTCCTGTGTGTGAGGTACCTGTGGCACTGTCCCGGGGCTGCCCGTCCCTCGTGTGTGTGAGGCACCTGTGGCACTGTCCCGGGGCTGCCCGTCCCTCCTGTGTGTGAGGCACCTGTGGCACTGTCCCGGGGCTGCCCGTCCCTCGTGTGTGTGAGGTACCTGTGGCACTGTCCCGGGGCTGCCCGTCCCTCCTGTGTGTGAGGTACCTGTGGCACCGTCCCGGGGCTGCCCGTCCCTCCTGTGTGTGAGGTACCTGTGGCTCTGTCCCGGGGCTGCCCGTCCCTCGTGTGTGTGAGGCACCTGTGGCACTGTCCCGGGGCTGCCCGTCCCTCGTGTGTGTGAGGTACCTGTGGCACTGTCCCGGGGCTCCCCATCCCTCGTGTGTGTGTGAGGTACCTGTGGCACCGTCCCGGGGCTGCCCGTCCCTCGTGTGTGTGAGGCACCTGTGGCACCGTCCCGGGGCTGCCCGTCCCTCGTGTGTGTGAGGTACCTGTGGCACTGTCCCGGGGCTGCCCGTCCCTCCTGTGTGTGTGAGGTACCTGTGGCACTGTCCCGGGGCTGCCCGTCCCTCGTGTGTGTGAGGCACCTGTGGCACCGTCCCGGGGCTGCCCGTCCCTCGTGTGTGTGAGGTACCTGTGGCACTGTCCCGGGGCTGCCCGTCCCTCGTGTGTGTGAGGTACCTGTGGCACTGTCCCGGGGCTGCCCGTCCCTCCTGTGTGTGAGGTACCTGTGGCACTGTCCCGGGGCTGCCCGTCCCTCCTGTGTGTGAGGCACCTGTGGCACCGTCCCGGGGCTGCCCGTCCCTCGTGTGTGTGAGGTACCTGTGGCACTGTCCCGGGGCTGCCCGTCCCTCCTGTGTGTGAGGTACCTGTGGCACTGTCCCGGGGCTCCCCATCCCTCGTGTGTGTGAGGTACCTGTGGCTCTGTCCCGGGGCTGCCCGTCCCTCCTGTGTGTGAGGTACCTGTGGCTCTGTCCCGGGGCTGCCCGTCCCTCGTGTGTGTGAGGCACCTGTGGCACTGTCCCGGGGCTGCCCGTCCCTCGTGTGTGTGAGGTACCTGTGGCACTGTCCCGGGGCTGCCCGTCCCTCGTGTGTGTGTGAGGTACCTGTGGCACCGTCCCGGGGCTGCCCGTCCCTCGTGTGTGTGAGGCACCTGTGGCACTGTCCCGGGGCTGCCCGTCCCTCCTGTGTGTGAGGTACCTGTGGCACTGTCCCGGGGCTGCCCGTCCCTCGTGTGTGTGAGGCACCTGTGGCACTGTCCCGGGGCTGCCCGTCCCTCGTGTGTGTGAGGTACCTGTGGCACTGTCCCGGGGCTGCCCGTCCCTCCTGTGTGTGAGGTACCTGTGGCACTGTCCCGGGGCTGCCCGTCCCTCGTGTGTGTGAGGCACCTGTTGGGCTGTCCCGGGGCTGCCCGTCCCTCGTGTGTGTGAGGCACCTGTGGCACTGTCCCGGGGCTGCCCGTCCCTCGTGTGTGTGTGAGGTACCTGTGGCACCGTCCCGGGGCTGCCCGTCCCTCCTGTGTGTGAGGTACCTGTGGCACTGTCCCGGGGCTGCCCGTCCCTCGTGTGTGTGAGGCACCTGTGGCACTGTCCCGGGGCTGCCCGTCCCTCGTGTGTGTGAGGCACCTGTTGGGCTGTCCCGGGGCTGCCCGTCCCTCGTGTGTGTGTGAGGTACCTGTGGCACTGTCCCGGGGCTGCCCGTCCCTCCTGTGTGTGAGGTACCTGTGGCACTGTCCCGGGGCTGCCCGTCCCTCGTGTGTGTGAGGCACCTGTTGGGCTGTCCCGGGGCTGCCCGTCCCTCGTGTGTGTGTGAGGTACCTGTGGCACTGTCCCGGGGCTGCCCGTCCCTCGTGTGTGTGAGGTACCTGTGGCACTGTCCCGGGGCTGCCCGTCCCTCGTGTGTGTGAGGTACCTGTGGCACCGTCCCGGGGCTGCCCGTCCCTCCTGTGTGTGAGGTACCTGTTGGGCTGTCCCGGGGCTGCCCGTCCCTCCTGTGTGTGAGGCACCTGTGGCACTGTCCCGGGGCTGCCCGTCCCTCGTGTGTGTGAGGCACCTGTGGCACTGTCCCGGGGCTGCCCGTCCCTCGTGTGTGTGAGGCACCTGTGGCACTGTCCCGGGGCTGCCTGTCCCTCCTGTGTGTGAGGTACCTGTGGCACTGTCCCGGGGCTGCCCGTCCCTCGTGTGTGTGAGGCACCTGTGGCACCGTCCCGGGGCTGCCCATCCCTCCTGTGTGTGAGGTACCTGTGGCACTGTCCCGGGGCTGCCCATCCCTCGTGTGTGTGAGGTACCTGTGGCACTGTCCCGGGGCTGCCCGTCCCTCGTGTGTGTGAGGTACCTGTGGCACTGTCCCGGGGCTGCCCGTCCCTCCTGTGTGTGAGGCACCTGTGGCACTGTCCCGGGGCTGCCCGTCCCTCGTGTGTGTGAGGCACCTGTGGCACTGTCCCGGGGCTGCCCGTCCCTCGTGTGTGTGAGGCACCTGTGGCACTGTCCCGGGGCTGCCTGTCCCTCCTGTGTGTGAGGTACCTGTGGCACTGTCCCGGGGCTGCCCGTCCCTCGTGTGTGTGAGGCACCTGTGGCACCGTCCCGGGGCTGCCCATCCCTCCTGTGTGTGAGGTACCTGTGGCACTGTCCCGGGGCTGCCCATCCCTCGTGTGTGTGAGGTACCTGTGGCACTGTCCCGGGGCTGCCCGTCCCTCGTGTGTGTGAGGTACCTGTGGCACTGTCCCGGGGCTGCCCGTCCCTCGTGTGTGTGAGGCACCTGTTGGGCTGTCCCGGGGCTCCCTGTCCCTCGTGTGTGCTGAATGTTCTGTCCAACGCTCCTCGGTCAAAACAGCAGCAGCCCGAGCTGGGGGAGATCCAGGAACTCACCCAAAACAATCCCAGTGTTGGCCTTTGTGGCAATGATCAGCTTTAGCTGGCCCAGCAGGAGACTCTCCCACCTTCTGCCAGAAGGTTCTCCCACCTTCTCTCATCTTCTCCCACCAGAAGGTTCTCTCACCTTCTTCCACTTTCTCCCTTCTCCCACCAGAAGCTTCTTCCACCTTCTCTCACCTTTTCCCACCAGAACATTCTCTCACCTTCTCTCACTTTCTCCCACCAGAAGGTTCTCCCACCTTCTCTCACTTTCTCCCACCTTCTCCCACCAGAAGATTCTGCCACCTTCTCCCACCTTCTCCCACCAGAAGGTTCTGTCACCTTCTTCTACTTTCTCCCTTCTCCCACCAGAAGGTTCTTCCACCTTCTCTCACCTTCTCCTACCAGAAGATTCTGCCACCTTCCCCCACCTTCTCCCACCTGAAGGTTCTCCCACCTTCTTCCACTTTCTCCCTCTCCCACCAGAAGGTTCTTCCACCTTCTCTCACCTTCTCCCACCAGAAGATTCTGCCACCTTCCCCCACCTTCCCCCACCAGAAGCTTCTCCCACCAGAAGCTTCTCCCACCAGAAGCTTCTCCCACCTTCTCTCACTTTCTCCCACCTTCTCCCACCAGAAGCTTCTCCCACCAGAAGCTTCTCCCACCTTCTCTCACTTTCTCCCACCTTCTCCCACCAGAAGCTTCTCCCACCTTCTCCCACATTCTCCCACCAGAAGGTTCTGCCACCTTCTTCCACTTTCTCCCTTCTCCCACCAGAAGGTTCTTCCACCTTCTGTCACCTTCTGTCACCTTCTCCCATCTTCTCCCACCTTCTCCCCCCAGAAGATTCTGCCACCTTCTCCCACCTAGAAGGTTCTCTCACCTTCTTCCACTTTCTCCCTTCTCCCACCAGAAGATTCTCCTACCTTCTCTCACTTTCTCCCACCTTCTCCTACCAGAACATTCTCCCAGGGCATAAAGGGAGAGAATCTGCCTCTGTGTGCTATTGCCTGTGGAACCCCAGGGACCCAGAGCTCCCCCAGCCTAAGCCCCTGCTAAAGCCCTCCCTTGTGCTGGGCCAGGGATGGATGTTGTGCCTCTGACAGACTCCAGGGCTGCTGGTGCTCCAAGAAGGTAAGACAGTGGGTTTGGGGCTGCTGCTCCTGGAGCCCTAGTACAAGGCTCATGGAGATTTTTGTCCTAGAGGGACTGGGACCTTTTCCCTTTGGCCCACACCCCCCTGCCTGGCTGTACAGACAGTGCTGAGCCCTGAGGCTGGAGAGTGCCCTCCCTTCAGCCCCAGGCAGATGAGCCTTGGAGGTGCCCAGTGCCCCTCAGAGCAGGGACAAGGATTACTCCCCAGGGAAGAGCACCTGAGGCCTTTTTCCTGGCAGGGAATGCCCTGAGGGCAGTGCTCCCCTCCCCAGCCCTTGCCCACCTCCCTTTTTGTCCTTCTCCTTTATTTTGTTATTGGAGAAACGAATTTAGGTTCTTCTTGCACAAAAAGGAATCAGTTTTCCCTTTGGGGGGATTAGAGCCCTCAGCATTCAAGCTCCCAGTGCAGGAAACAGTGCCTTTTCTTCTGGTGCAACTTGGAAAGACATGGCTCTGTGTTCTCCCTGAAAGCCCCTGGCACTGAATGACCCCCAGGCCCTGAATGAAGTGCCTCTCAATTAAAAGTTTCCCCATTGATGCCTCCTGAATGAGACCTCTCTGGGGGAATTCACCCCAGCTGAATGGCCCAGGCCTTCAGCAGATATTAAGGGGCCAATAGATTTCCCACAATATTTGTACACCTTCCCTTTGTGGGGATGTTTTTTTCCCCTCCATTGAACCAGAAACCGTTAACACATCCGTTCCAGACCTTCCTTCCCCCCTCCTGCTGCTCCTCAGGGGCTCTGTGCCACCCCCCAGCCTGGCTCACTGCCTTGGGCCAGCAGTAGCCACCTGCTTGCTTTAATCCTCTGGCAACTCCAAACCCAGCTGGCAGCCCATGGGGTGGCAAAGAGGAGCAGGCAAAGCTTCTCAGGCACCCAGAGCAAAAGCCACCTGGCAGCTGGAGGGGTCACCTGGCTGGAGGGAGCTGTCACCCCTCACTCTCTGGTGGTCCCAGGCAGGGGAAGAAGAGCCTCACCTCCCTCTCCCCACTTCCCAGCACAAAGGGAGAGTGTGGTCTTAAGTCCTTGGGCTCCCTTCTGCAGGGGGACAAAAGCTCTGGGGCACTTGAACAGCAGGGAGAGGCTGGCTGACAGCTCTGATTGTTCCAGCACACTGGCAGCAAGGCTGCCCTCACCCCTATTAATGATGTTAATTGGGACCCATGCAGGGCAGCCTCGTGGGGGTGAGGGGAGAAGGGGTGGGCTCTGCATAATTTATTCTCACTTAATCTCATTAAGGGCCAAAAGAGAGAGAGAAAAGAGTGTGGGAATGCAGTGCATGGGAGGAGAGATGCTGGCTCCCTGCTTTCACAGCATCCCTCTCTGCCCTGGGCACTGGAGGAAGGGAAGGATCCTCAGCTCTGCTTCCCAGGTGGGGCAAAGGGGCAGGGAGGAGGGAGCTGGGGTTGGATGGCAGGTCAGTGAGAGCTGGGAGCTGAGCTCAGGGTGCTCACATCTCCTTACACCTTCTGCCACTCTGCACTGCTGGAGAGCTGGAGGTGTCACAGCTGGGCATGAGGCAGGGCTGAGGCACAGCACGAGCTTGCAGCAGCAGCTCTTTAAGCTCAGTTGCCTCAAAAAGCAGTTGAAGACTTTAACCTGAGCCTGAAACTGGGAGGTATCTGTCCTTGCAGCCTCCCTGAGATCCTGCCACGCTCTTATCCTGGCGCCAGGAGGAGCCTGCCCATGGTTTGCAGCCTCAGATTGATGGGGGTGGGAGTAACCCCTGCCTTTCCCTGCCCTGGGCTAAGCACTGTGTGGCTGCCAGAGGGAGCCTCTGCCCCACTGAGCAAAGGAGCCAAAGCACGTGGCTGTGTGTGATACTGGGAGATGTTTTGGTGGCTGGGAGTCACCCAGCAGCATCCTGAAACTGCACCAGCTCTCTGGTAGCTCTGCCCTGAGCCTCACTGGTTTATTTCTGCTGCTGAGGGGTGTCACAGAGCTGTTTCCCAGCCAGTGGGATGAGGACATTCATGTGTAGGCTGCCCAGGATGCTCCTGGAGTCAGTCAGGGTAAGGCTAAAGCACAAATGAGGGGATGGAGCCATGTTTACCTCCTCTGAGGAGCTTCCTTCTGCTCCTCAGCCCTGCCTGCACAGAAGAGCTCCTTCTGGAAGAGGAGACCAGAGGGAAGGTGACATAATGAGCAGCACTGGCCTTGCTGCCACGTGCCAGTTGGAGCATGAAGGGCCTGTGGGACTGAAAGAGCTTTTCTACAAGGGCTCTGTGGGAATGTGACCTGAGGAAACCTGTGAGTGGGGCAAGCAGAGGGGTGGGATGTGGGTCAGAGAGCTGGTGTGGAGCTCCATGGGGATGATGCCAACACCAGCCCATGTCTGGACAGCACTGAGGAATCAGCCCAATGAGGCTTCTGGAAGGGAGGATGGTGGCTCTTGGGTGGATGAGGTGTTCAGGAGAGTCTCTTTGCACTGCCCTCACCTTTCATCAGCTCTGGGTAGCTGGAGTGGGGCAGGGGGGAGCATTTCCCTCTGTGGGTCCCCATGCCTGGAGGGATCCCAAAGCCCTGGAGCTGAGGTGCTGAGGGCCATGGGTTAGTGCTGGGCTGGGCAGGGTGAGGGGAGGGTTGGACTCCAGCAGCTTCAGGGGCTTTTCCACCCAAAACTATTCTAAAGGCCAGTGTGCAGGGCTTTGGGGATGTGGAGGGCTCTGGGCCTCCTGGGGGTGAGGGTGAAGGAAGCTGAGGACAACATTACTGCCCTTCAAAGCTGCTTTCTGGGCTGTGATGGGGGCTGTGAGCAGCATCTCCTGTTATCCTCTGGGGCAGGAAAAGAAAATGCCATTCCTTGCCTCCACTGACCTGGAAAGTGTTCAACATGTCCCTGTGGCCTGTGGGTCAGCAGCAGCGTTGCCTGGCTGCATTGTGTGGGGGGAAAGGAGCCACCTGCTCCCAGCACTAATCCTGCAGCCAGGGCAAGGGCAGCTCTGCCAGTTACCCTGGGAACCACAGGGCTGGAAGATCAAGGGGAAGGAGAGAGTCTGGCCATGGGAGAGTGCTGCCTTGGGCAGGAGCTCTGTGTGCACCCAGGACTCACAGATGTGGTGCTGGGTGCTAAAGCTTCTCCTGAGGAGCTTCACACTCCCTTTCTGAGGCTGTTCAGAGCTGCAAAGGAGCTTCATTTGTACCCATCAGCAGGGAGGAGGCATCACCCAAAGCCAGGCTGTTGTGTAGCAGGAGCAGGATGAGATTCTCCAGCTCCCTCAGCACCATGGGAACAGCCATCCTGAGCCCTGCTCTGCAAGGAAGAGTTCAATAGGAACCCAAGTGCAAGGCCAGGCTGTGTGTGTGCCTCACCATCAGCTTTCCAACCCTGCAGCTGGGGAGAGGGCAGGATGAGTGGAGGGGTGGCTGTTCTCAGGGCTGCTCAGAGCTCTAGCAGGACCCTGAGGGCCCTTTTCCTTGGACACTCCCCACACAGGAGATGGCCAAGGCACAACTTAGGGATGCAGGAGGGTTGTCCCACGTCCTGAGCTTCAGACACAGTGTTTTGACTTGGCTCTAGGCAGGAGGAAGGGGCAATGTTCACATGCCCAGACTTCTGCCAAGGGGCCTTCAGTGGAGGTGGGTGGTGGGATCCCTTCAGTGAGGCCAAACCCTTTGTCTCTAGCAAAAGGAATGCTTGAAATCTGGCTCCAGAAAGGGCATCTCTTCTTTACCTGAGCTGCCTTCCCTCTGCAGGTCTCAGCACTCCCATGGCCATGGGGAAGGAGGTTTTTAAGCATCTTCTGAACCAGAGCCTTGGCAGCCCAAAGGACAGAATGCAGAGGAAGGGGGATGGCTGAGCAGCAAAGGGGCTTTTCCTTTGTGTGATGAAATGGGCTGTGAACTCCCCACAGGTTCTAATGCAGCTGAGCACAGCAAACAGCCAGAGCCCTGCTCAGGAAGCCCAACAGTAGCACTGGCAGCACTCTCTGGCTGTTTCTCAGCTGCCCTCTGCTCCCTGGGGACCTCTGGAACCATCCATATGGGGACCACGTGCAGTTTCCCACACAATGTGCTCTGCATGTGCCTCAAACACACAAGAGGGAATGGTTCCAAAGCCAAGGGACCAACAAACACCCCAGACCAGAGCAGAATGGCCCAGTCCCAGGCCAACCTGCACACTTGGATGCATTACTCAGCCTGTCAGCTTGGGCTGTTTGATGCAGATGGGTTGTAAAGCTTTGAGGGATCAGACTTAGTTTCTCAGAAAGGCCCAAGGCTGTATGGAATGAGTTTCCAGAGCCCTGCTGTGGGATGCTGGGGACATTTTGGGAGGGATATGGGGAGTATAAGGGGGATATGTGGGGGGATATGGGGTGGAGGGATGAGGGGATATGGGGGGATATTGGGGGAGATATAGAGGAAGATATGGGAGGAGGGATGGGGATAGAGGGGGAATATTGGGGGGGATATAGGGGGAATATGGGAGGATATAGGTGGGATGTTGGGGGATATAGAGAGGGATATGGGGGGAGGGATGGGGTAATATTGGGGAAAATATGGGTGGATATAGGTGGGATATTGGGGGGGATATAGAGGGGAATATAGGAGGGATATGAGAGGAGGGATGGGGGATAGAGGGAGAATATTGGGGGGGATAGAGGGGGAATATGGGGGGATATAGGTGGGATGTTGGGGGATATAGGGGGAGGTATGGGGTAATATTGGGTGGATATGGAGGGAATATGGGGGGATATAGGGATGTTGGGGGATATAGAGGGGGGATATAGAGGGGGGATATAGGGGGAGGGATGGGGTAATATTGGGATATGGAGGGAATATGGGGGGGATATAGGTGGGATGTTGGGGGGACAGAGGGGGATATGAGAGGAGGGATGGGGATGGGGGAATATAGGGGGAATATGGGGGATATAGGTGGGATATTGGGGGGATATAGAAAGGGATATAAGAGGAGGGATGGGGGATAGAGGGGGAATATGGGGGATATAGGTGGGATATTGGGGGGGATATAGAAAGGGATATGAGAGGAGGGATGGGGGATAGAGGGGGATTATGGGGGGATATAGAGGGGAATATTGGGGGGATATAGAGGGGGATATGGGGGGAGGGATGGGGGATAGAGGGGGAATATTGGGGGGATATAGGGAGGGATATGAGGGTATAAGGGGGGACACGGGGGGGAGGGATGGGGGGCTATAGGTGGGATATGGGGGGACATGGGGGGGTCCCGGCTCCCGACGCAGCCCCGCGCGCCGCTGCTGCCCCCTGGTGGCTCCGTGCGGGCAGCGCTCTCGCCCCGCCGCCCCCTCCCCGCTCCCCGCGGCCTCGCTGCTGGGGTCCCGCAGCCCCCCCGGCTCTCCCCAGCTCCCCCCGGCCTCCCCCCAGCTCCCCCCGGTTCCCCCCGGCTCCCCCCGGCTCCCCCCGGCTCCCCCCGCCCCTTCCCCTGCGGCCGGGCGCGCAGCTCCCTGCACCGCGGCGATTCCTCCACGAGAGGACACCTTCCCCCCGCCTTGCCTTGCCTTGCCTTGCCTTGCCTTGCCTTGCCTTGCCTTGCCTTGCCTTCCCTTCCCTTCCCTTCCCTTCCCTTCCCTTCCCTTCCCTTCCCTTCCCTTCCCTGTGCCCGGCTCGCCTCAGCCAGAGAGCGAGCGATTGGGAAGCAAGGGCAGTGTGTGGTGGGGCTGTTGCTGGGGCTGTGGTGGGGCTGTTGCTGGGGCTGTTGCTGGGGCTGTGGTGGGGCTGTTGCTGGGGCTGTGGTGGGGCTGTTGTTGAGGCTGTGCCTCCCCCCAGCCTTGCTCAGGGTTTGAACACCTTGGAGCTGCCTTGGAGGGCAGCTGAGGCACTGCAGCTGCAGCCCACCTCAAGCTCTCAGGGATGCTTCCACTCACTCCCCTCCAGGGATGAACCCACCCTGGTATCTCACCAGCTTCAAGCCCTGACACAAAGTGGGTTTGTGGTTAGGGGGTGCCAAAGAGCAGGGAAAGGCTTTCAGCCCAGGACCAGACGTGTCAGTGGGAACACTTAAAGGCTCAGGGCCACCCAGCGCCCTGGGCTGCCTGGCAGGCTGCAGGGGCAGCTCTTGGCAGGGAGACAGCTGCTTAATTGGGAAGGCAAACGGCCCAGGGCCCTCACAAAGGGATACTTGGTGCTGTCTGTCTCTCTCTCTCTCTCATTTCCAGCCATGCAGCTGGATGGCAGCCCAGAAAAGCTCATCCTGGCACAGGGCACCCAGGCTGGAAAAGCCACCTCCTGTGTGGCTGGGGGCTGTGTGAGGGGCTGTGCCCTCCTCCCCAGAGCCAGGGGAGCCCAGCCAGCCTTGCTCTGATGTCTGAGTCTCAAAGCAAGAGCAGGACAAGAGCTGCTGTGCACCTTGGGCTCAGCTGGCCCTGGGAAGCTCTGCCTGCAGGGCTGGACAAGGACCTGAGCCACTCCTGGGCTTTGCTGGCAGGGAACAGGCTGAGACTCTCCCTTTTGCCACCGTGTGCTGGGCTGTTTGGGGAATCCTCCTCAGGAGCAGGAGGAGGTGGAGCTGATGCTTGAGCCCCATCCTCTGAGCTCCTCCCTTCTCCTCTCCTGAGTTTCCCTCTGTGCCAGCAGGTTGGTTACCAGGAGCTGCTCTGCCCCTTCCTGTCAGTGAGGCTGCATCCACAGCCAGTCAATAACTCAATCAGGGTGAGTAATATCTGAGTGCTGCATCTTGGCACTGTTACTGGTAGAGGTTTATAGCACTTCATTTCATAGAAGCTTTCCTGCTGCCAAAAAGCCCAAGCCAGCCCTTTACTTTAGCTGTATTAATTCTCCTGGGTCAGCCCTGCTCACATTGTGGTTTTAATGGAACGTTCTTTTCCTGTCTCACTTTTGCAGCTTCAGCCTTGATTTGCTTCCAGGCATTGGCTGACACAGGGACAGTGCCTCTGAGAGGGACCCAGCCTTGCTGGAACCAGCTCCCTGGCCAGGAGAGGAATGAACTGCAGGGTCCTGGTGGAGATAAGTAGGAGAGAAGTGAAGAGGACTTCACTTGCTGAGAGCTTTGGCTGCCAGACTGGTGCCAGACTCTGCCCTCAGATCCCAGGGTGCTGCAGTTACACCTGCTTCTGGCTTTGGCAGCCTGTGTCTCCACACTGGTGGGGTGTGAGGGGATACAGGTGTTGCTTCCAGACCCCCACAGCTCTTGTTCTTTCCTGCTGGCACAACTGGAGTGGCCAGCATCACCCAGACTGTCCAAGCTCAGGAGGAAAGATCAGCTTGGCTTCAGGCTAGTGCTGACTGCAGTGATGCTCTGGCTTGACAACAGCAGGACATCAGTGTGATGTGAGAGGATTTCCAAGGCCTGAGCCTTGTGAACCTGTTTCTGCACAAGGGCTACACCAGCCAGGCTGACTTGGCCATGCTTGCTGTAATAAGCATCAGTACAAGGAGTAGGAATGTCTTGCCAGTGGGTGGGTGATGCCAACCTTCCTTGGGCTGAGGTCAGCCCTGCAAATGCTTCTCTTGTTAGCAGCATCCATGAGGAGTCATCTCCTGGGCACTGATGCTTTCCCAAAGTGCCTTTGACCAATTACAAAGCCAAAAGACAGTGAGTTGCTTGCAACCTGCCTGTCTAGACTATAAGTAAGCCCTGGGCAAACTGTTGGTCCCAGGCCTGGACTTTGAATGACTAAAGCAAGAGCAACAAGATGGATTAGCTCTGTTACCTCCCCACCACTGAAGCCTCTGGACTTAAAGCTTCTGGCTCTGGTCCATTTGAGCACCATTTTGGAGTCTTTGACTCTGGTTTTACCTTCTTGGCCACCCAGTAAATCAGCCAGGCTCAGTTCTGACAGCTCTGCAACACAGCACCTGATTTGTAACACCCTTCCCAGCTCTGGAAGCAGGAGGGAGAAGAGCTGTGACCCATCTGTTGCACGGGGGGCAGATCTCTGGTGACTGCAGACAGCTCCTCCAGCCCCAGACACAGAGTGGGTCTGTTCACCAGAGCCTCCTCCCTGCCCCCAGCCTCCACCTTTGCCATCTCCCAGCAGGGCTCAGCCAGGCCTGGCATCCTGCTGGCTTTCCTGGGGTGCTGGGTCAGGAGTGGCTCTGGCACCCAGCTGCCTGCCAGGGCTGTGAATGCACACACTGTCCAGGCTGCCTGCAGCTTGGCAGCCTCTCTGGAGCATGGAGGGGGAGGCATTGAGACAGCCAGGGCATGAGGAGCTGCTCAGTTTGAAGATCTTAGCACAAAGCTGTTCACCCTTGTAAATGGCCTGGCTCCTCAGCAAGGATTATGTGTCTGAACAAGCCCTCAGCTCTGGAGCAGCTGTTTTCCAGCTATTGCCTAACAAAGGCAACTTTTATGACTACAGGAAAAGAACAGGACTTGGGGTTTTCTGTACCAGGCATCTGTGGCTTGGGAACAGCTCCTCATGCCAGCAAAGTGACTCCTCATGTGTGTGGGCACTCACACCCTGGCACCTGCATCAGTGGGTGCAGGTCACTGGGACACTGAGGGGCTGGAGCACAAGGGGCTGGGGAGGGGCTGAGGGAATGGGGGTGTTGAGGCTGGAGAAGAGGAGGCTGAGGGGAGCCAGCAGCACTCTCTGACACTCCCTGACAGGAGGCTGCAGGGAGCTGGGGGTCCAGCTCTGCTCTCAAGTGATAACAGGAGAGGCAATGGGCTGCAGTTGGCCCAGGGGAGGTTGAGGTTGGAGCTGAGGCAGAACTGTTTCCCTGAGAGGGGTGTGAGCCCCTGTGCCAGGCTGCCCAGGGAGCTGGGGCAGTGCCCAGCCCTGGAGGGATCCCAAAGGTGTGGAGCTGAGGTGCTGAGGGCTGTGGGTCAGTGCTGGGCTGGGCAGGGGGATGGGAGGGCTGGGACTGCAGCAGCTTCAAGGACTTTCCCAACCCAACCCAACCCAGTCCATGATTCTGTGCTGTTCCAGAGCTAAAAGCCCTGCCTGGAGCTACAAGCTTTGGTTTGTCATGGTGGGGTCATTCCTTTCCCCTTGCACAGTTCTCATCCTTCCCTTTTCCTTTCTGCTTTTCTAAAGGCACCAGTTTCCCAGCTGAAGTGCAGTGGGCAGCACACAGGCTGCAAGGGCCTGACTCAGATGAGCCTAATGGATGAGGCTGCAATTCACTGAAGCACTTTGTTTAATTGAAAGGCTCTGCCTAGTGCTGCCAAAGGGAGGCAGAACGTGGGTCCCCTGACAGGCCCTAAGTAGATGACACAATAGATATGGAGGCTGAGTCCTCAGACCTGCAGTGTCTGCCTCCTTGGCTCATCTCCTGCTCCCTGCAGCAAGCTGAGCTGCCTTGGCAGCAAGGTGGTACCATGCCTGGTGTCTGCTACTGCCTTTGCTCCACTAGCCAGGCTCTTGCCTCAGTAGCCAGAGGGAGCTGACTGCTCCTCCCTGGGTGCAGCAGCTTGTGAAGAGGCTCTCCCTGCTGTGGGCTCTCCTCACCTCAGGCTGGATTAGCAAAGGAGGGGGAGGCATCTTTCTGGTTAATGCTGTGCCTCTGACTTGCCTTATCATTCTGGGCCAGTCCTTTAGTGTTTCTGGTGCTTCCTACACTGATAAGAGCAAGTAAGGCTGTGCAGAGACTGCTTCAGAGAGCAGTTCCCCAAGGGAAGCTGTCAGGGGGAGTTGAGCTCTCCAGTGCTGCAGTGTTGTGGGAGCAGCTTTGGTCAGGCTGGAATGCAGAGGTCTGCCAAAGCTCAGCCAACAAGGTGTGGGTGCTGGGGGAAGGCAGGATCTGTGCTGGGAGTGCTCTGGCACTCCTGCTCCATGACTCTCCCCTTTCATTCATCTCTCTCTTCCTCTCCTGTCACTTTGCAGTGACATCACACCTTTTCTTTGGAGTCAGCTCTTTGCAGTGCATCCAGCAGCCAGACTCAGGGAAAGGAGGATTCTGTGGAGTCCATCAGGTGCCAGCTGGGCAGGGGCACTTGGAGGGCAGGCTGCTTTCCTCCAGGCTCTGCCACTGCCCTTCCTTGGGCTGGCAATTGGTGGCAATGCACTCCAGGTACAGCAGGGCTTTGGCTGAGGACTTAAAGGCTGGGGAGAGATTCCTGCCACCAGCTCTGATCCTCTGGCCAGGAGGCAGACAGCAGCCTCAGCTCCTGGGTCTCCTGCTCCCTGCATGACCTGAGTGAAGTCATGCTGGGCCCAGGTTCCCAGGGTGCAGGGCTTGCCCCAGCATGCCCAGCTCCTGACCTGCAGATACAGGTAAGTATTTGATGGAGAAGGATGTCAAGTGGCCTTTGGGATCTTGCTGGGTCTGAAAACAGCCTGACAGGAACTGAAGCACCCTCTGTGCTGCCCAGGGGCTGCCTGGCAGCTCTTCCTGCCCTGTCCTGCTCTCCTCACACCAGTCTGATGGGCCATCAAGGCTCACACAAAGCTTCAGACTCTCCTTGACCTTCACTGGGGCAGAGTCCTCGATGTTATCTCAGATTTACACCCTGGGGAAGGTTAAGAGCAGTGACTTGCTCATTGCCTAAGGGCTGGGTGGTCCTGCTCTGTCTCAGCAGCATCCCTTTGCTTTGCCTTGGAAGAGCAGGCAGCAAGAGGTTAACTCAGCCTGTGTCCCTGCTCTGTGTGTGTGTGTGTGTGCAGAATAATGAATGCAGGGGAGAGCATTGGGGAGATTCAATGCAGGCAGCATCCCCCAGAGCTGGCTTCTCTCAGCTTGGCACTGAGAGGATGAAATATTTCCTGGTCATTCTGTGTGTGTGCACTGAGAAACTGATATTCAAATAGAAGAAGAAATCTTTAAAGAGAGGAGACTTTCAATGCCTTATTTTATCTTCTCTTCTTCCCTCCCCTCTCTACTTTCTCCCCCCCCAATGGCAACAGCAGCAGCTGCATTAACTGTTTTGGATAAAATTCAACACAAAAGCCTCTATCTCCCTGAGAGTCTGGTTCAATAAATCCTGCCTTGGACTATGAAATGGGTTTAGGGGAGTGTGAAACCCCAAGCTGGGAGGGCTGGGTCCCTCCCTGCAGCTTCTCTGGGCACCATGCAGACCTTTTGTCAGAGGAGCCCAGTGGAGAGGAGCTGGGCACCAGCTCCAGCCCCCAGCAGCTTTGCAGGGGTTGCCAAGGGCCCTCTAAGTGAGTGCTAAAACCTTGGCTCCTCAAAAAAGGGGGAGAAAGGAGGGGAAAAAAATCCCTTCTCCCTGCATGCCCTGAATCTTAATCTCTTCTCTTTCAGCTCCAGTCCTGCCTCCTGGCACCCCCAGTGTCTCCCATTAAAGGAGGGCTCCTGAAAGCTGGGTGTCTTTGTGGCATCTGCCAGTGCTGGGGATGGCACAGGGCACATGTGGGATGGCTCCCACTGGCCATTCCACCTCTCCCACAGCCCTCAGCACCCAGGGCTTGCAGCTGGGGCTCATCAAAGGCAGCACATTACAGGGGCCAGAGGATGCCAGGGGTCAGAACCAGGGAGCTGCTGGGCTCTGGTTATCTTACAGAGCCCATTGCAGAAGGCAAATGGGGTGTTTCAGATGAGGCTTTGTGAAAGGATGGAGCTGGGTTACCAGGCATCATGCATGTTCCTTGCAATGGAGCCAAATTTGACAGGGACAGAGCTCTGATCTGGAGGATAGCAACATGCCTTGGCATGGGGTGGCCATCTCAGGGCAGCCAGGCCTTGCTGGCTGGGACATCAGCACCAAAACAGCTGCACACTGGGGCAACCAAGGAGCCCTGTGAAGGCACCTTGGCAAGAGGAGAGCAGCAGCTGGGTACATCCACTGCCAGCTGGGCAAAACCCTCACCTAAGGACACATCTCTGGTGTCCAAAACAGCCTTGAAACCAGGTAAAAGCTCTTTGTGCACCAACTCAGACTATTTCCCAGCCCCTCATTGCTGTGTCAGAGGAAAACCTGCCCCACAGCTCCTGCCCCAGGGCAGCAGCACGTGTCCCCAGCCCTGTGTGGGGCTTGGGCTTGAGGCTGTTTCTCTGTCACCACCTTGCCCCTCAGAGACCTGGCAGGGGGAGGTGGGCTTTTTGCTTTATGGTAATGCAAAAAAACTTGCTTTGGTTGCACTTTCTCTGCAGCTAATCCAATTTGTCTCCTTACTGCTTTCAAATGCCTTTTAAAGCTGCCCAGCAATGTGTTAGAGAAATCCATTTGCTGAGCTGGAGCAAAGAGGGGGCATCTTGATGTTCCAGCTCTTAGGGAGAGACAAGGTAAGTAACTGAGGGGAGATTGATCACCCAACTAAAGCATTTTTACTTTCTCAATTAATCCTGGCATGATTGTAATAAATCCAGGAGGGGGAGTAATTAGATGTGAAGGGACCTCACTTCCCTTGGCTGCTGCCTGGCTGGGGTAATGGATAGAGACATCTTTCTCTTGGAAGTGGCCTAAGGAGACATCCAGTTAGATGGGATTTCTGCACAGAAAGATAGATGTCAGGGGCCAATGTGGCCTTTTTTTTCTCCTCCCCCTCAATGGAGAACAGATTTATACCATCAATCCACATTAAAGGAGCTTTCATGGCTACATAGAAATCCTGCAAGTGCAATTCAATTAGCCCTCGCTGCACTCCTGAAGATGGGATTTGATCATGGGGGATCATTTGCCCCCCAAGTTCATGCTGAATTCTCTTTCTGCTGCTTCCTTTATTTTTCCCCCCTCTCCCTTTGTGTCACTGTGGATTACTGGGTGCTTTTTGCCTCCAAGCTGAGAGGTTGCTAGGTTAAGTCCTAAACCATTCTGGAGGTTCATGGCCACTGAAAACACAGTGAGGTGGCACCTGGGGGAGTGTGTGTGTGTGTGCTCTGTGCTGATAGCCCATCCCCTCTTGCACTGCTAAACCCAGCCCATCTCTGTGACACTGAAGCCTTGTACCAGGGCATGGGATTGCTGCTGAGAAATCCCCACCTGCAAGCCCCCAAGGCTGCAGCACAGAGGGAAGAGTGCAGGGGGTTGCACCCAGCAAGCCCCAGGCTGGGGGCTGACCCATGGAGGCTCCTGCTCCCTCTGCTCTGCCTTCACCAGAGTCCCTCAGCTCTGGAGGCTGCTCTGATGTGCTGCATGTGGGCACACAAGCAGCAGTTCCCTGCATGGCTGCAGCCCTTCATCTCCTTGCCATCAGAAACCAGGGTGTGGGCGTTGGATGTGTCCAGGCTGAGTTCCTCATAACCTGTTATTATGCCACAGTGCTTTGGGGTTTTATACCCTGTCTCCTGCAGTCATGTGAGTGTGTGCAACCCTTTCTTTCTAAAACTGAAGATTTAGGACCATGCTGTTGAGAACAGCTTGGCTTCCAGCAGCTCCTAAAGCTTGGGGCAGAATGGGCAAAGGCTAGCTCTGAGTCTTGAACTCACTACTGAGGCTGCCACCCTGATCTGGGAGAGGAAAAGCCTGACTTGCTGAAGTCATCTCTTAACTCTTATCTATGACAGATACTCATTTGGTCCTTTCTTTCCCCCCAGAACTAGGAGGAAAGGGCTGCAGGTTGCTGCCAGGCGTGGGCACGAAGCTCCTCTGACAGGGAGCAGCTCCTCAGCCCTGCTCCCATCCTGATCTCTCATTAATAGATTGACTCATTTGAAACTCATGATACAGGCAGACAGCCTCCTAGATGTAGGATCCCAGGGGCAAGTTGTTAGCAGCTGCTCTGTAGCTACATCAAGAGGTTTTCTGACAGTACACAAAAGCCATCTGACAGTGTCAGAAAGCACCGAGAGGGATTCACTTAAAGGAGAGGAAAGGGGGAGAAAAAACACATTAAAAACACGTCTTGGAGCTTCTCAGAGCTGGAGAGCCTCAGAGAAACCAGGCACAGGGGCACAGAGCAGAGAAACCAGGCACAGGGGCACAGAGGTGACCAGGGAAGAAAGCAGTGCCCAGCCCAGGCAGGGATGGGGCTGTCTCCTCAGGCCTGGGGAAGTGTCTCTGCTGGTCCTTGGTGCTGTGGTTTGCTTTGCCCAGGGTGCACACACAGGGCTTTTATTTGCTTTGAAAGGCTTGGCCTAAAGTCTTGCAGGTTTCTTGCTGTGACATGAGTGGCACAGGAGTGTGAGTGAAGAGCTCTGCTCCTGGCTGCACACAGAGGAGCACACAGAGCTCCTCACCCTCTGCTTCCTGATGCTTTGGCTGCTGTAACTTGTGGGTACCTGACCTGGATCAGCTCTCAGCAAGCACTGAGCACCTGCCCCCAGGCAGCATGGCTGGAGGAGGAAGGGATGGCACTGGTGATAGCCTTGGCTGAGAGCTGTCATCATCAATGTCTGGAGAGGGAAGTTGCTTCAGGGTCAAACAGTGGCATGAAGCTGCTGAGTGCAGCAGGAGCAGCTGTACAGTCATCCTGGGGAGAACATGACTCCCAATAAACCAGAGCTCTGGACAGACTTAGCTCTGCCCATCCCATCAGAGCTGCTCTGCCCATCCCATGCTGCCAATAGCCTCACAAGAACTGCTGGCTGCTGGAGCCACCTGATGGGAACTAGCACAGTGTCCTCTCCTCTCCTCTCCTCTCCTCTCCTCTCCTCTCCTCTCCTCTCCTCTCCTCTCCTCTCCTCTCCTCTCCTCTCCTCCCATCCATGGGCACACAGAGGTGTCACAAAGCAAACACTGTGTAAGTCCTCATCCCTTTTCCAACATCTCCTGATCTTTCCAAGGCTGACCAAGCCACTTCCCTCCTGGGCCAGCTTGACAGAAATCTTTGTGAGCCCCTGGTCCCCAGTAGCTGTGTTGTGAAGAGCCTGGACAAACCCCCACTGATTTATGGGGGGTTTGTCACTGACACAGTTTATTTTGTGCACTGATCTGCCAAAGAGTTTGGTTCAGTTTTCCCACAGTACCATCAGGTTCTTGGATGGTTTCTCTTGTCAAGGTGAGGTTTCCAGCGTGGCAGTCCCTTCTCAACTCAAATTGGCCCAACAAAGGTGCTGGGGGGTGATTGCTCTCCTCCACTGTCCCTTGAAAAAAACATCTGCCTTGTCCTTCTGAACCTTATTAAACCTGGAGAGACAAGATCCTTGTGTGGCACTTCAGGCAAGCCTCAGAGGCTGAGTAAATCCAACCCACCCATATAGGGGCAAATACAGCAGAAAACAAAGACAAAAAGCTGTGAAATCCATTTTTTCTCTTCCCAGCTTTGAAAGCAGATGGTGGGGTGGGGCCAGGAGAGAATCACCAGCCAGAAACACAGAGTAAGTCATTCTCCCCCCTCTCCTCTTTGCAGTGTGGGAGCAGAAGGTGGCAGCTGGTTTCTTGCACTGAGCTGAGGTGGTTCCTGTGCTCTGCAGCTGAGCAGAGCTGGAGGAACACAATCAAACCTCACCATTAAAACAGCCAAAGAAATTACACTCCACCAGGCACTGGAGGATTTTTGGCTGGTTGCTTTGAGTTGCTAACAGCAGCAAGGTAAGAATGGAGTCCATTGTGCTCAGCCTCCACCCTGCAAGAGTGAGGATGGCAGAGCCATTGGCTGGGGATGGAATCTTCCCCCAGCAGCTGAATGTTGCTCCTTCAGCCCAAAGCCACATGATTCAGTCAGGTTTTGGGGTTGCTTTGGGTGCTTTTGCCTTGTGGCACCTTCTCTGCAAAGGGGAGAGCCCAGGGATTGTTCCTCCCTGGGCTTTCTATGGGAGAAGGGTTCAACCCCAGCAGGTTTCCTGCAGACCTGAGGGTGTTGGGGGTCCCTTTCTTCTGAGAATCATCTCTGAAGCCCTCAGTGAGGTGATGAAATGCTGAGTGCTTGTGAAGAAGCAGCCTGCCTTCCCTGCTGAACTGGAGGCTTAGTTTTAATGGGGGAGAACTCAGAGCTTTGAGCAGAAGGGGACCTGGGAGAGAGGGTGTGGGGTTCAAAAGAACAGCCCCAGGGCTGAGACCAAAGTCACTGTGGAAGTGCCAAGTGCACAGTTTAGGGCAGAATATGCACAATATGCCTCCCCTGTAAAACCAACAGTGCTTGTGAGCTCTCCAGACAGATTTATGTCATCTCTGGTATTTTGTCCTCTCCAAAGTAGAAGGTAGGCTTGGACAGCACTTGGAACACTCAGGAAGATTCATTTGTTCTGATTGTAGTGAATTTCTCTCTGTGTTCCAGGGGAGAGAAGAAGGATTGGCACATACACCACTGCAAACAGCACAAACAGCACAAAGGGCCCTGCTCAGGACTTAGAGGACAAACAGGAGGGATGCTCATCTGCAGGGATGCTGCTGGGGATTGGAACGTGCTGGCCAGAGGATGACACAGGGCATGGCATGTCCTCTGCTGCCATCTTGGCATGGGCATGGTTAAACTTCACCTGGTGACTGGTAATTCACCCCCTTGGCCCTGGGTCACAGACACCACTGTTTAGGGCCATCCAGTAAAACAGCCTTGTAAAATGCCTCCAGGGGATGACTAATTTATGGAGGGAGAAACAATATCCCTCCCTTGGTGCCACTTAACTTTTCCTTTTCTATTTGAGGTAATTGCACATGACATCTGGAAAAATTGCTGTCCAGTCCCTGGAGAAAGCCAGGGCAGGAGGTCACAGTGCTGCAGGGCCATTCCATGAGAGGGTGGCTTTGCCATCCATGGGACAAGGTGTGGGAGGTGGGAGCCATCCCCCTGGTAACTGATGAGCAGATGGTGATGGACCAGAGATGTGGGTGATGGACCAGAGATGTGAGTGATGGACCAGAGATGTGAGTGATGGACCTGGTGTGGGTGATGGACCTGGTGTGGGTGATGGACCAGAGATGTGGGTGATGGACCTGGTGTGGGTGATGGACCAGATGTGAGTGATGATGGACCTGGTGTGGGGGACTCGTTTTGTGTCAGCACGTGGGAGCCATCCCACCCTGTTCAGGCCTCAGTTTCCCCAAAGGGCAAAGGAGAGCATCCCTCTCCCCTTCCCTTCCCCGGCGATGTCACGGGCGGGAGGGCGGCGGGGACGTTGCGGGAGCATCCCGGCAGCGCTGCGGGATCCGGGATAGGAGACTCCCGGGGCAAGGCAGGAGGGGGAGGAAGGGGGGAAGGGCTGCAAGCCCGAGCTCGGCAGCGGTCCCTACACCTTTAAAAGTCTCCTCACGTTGGCGCGCTGATTATCCATTAACCTGATGCGAGATCCCTTTCCTGGGGGTGGCGTCCGCGGCAGCTCTGCAATAAGAGCCGGCAGCAGGGCCGGCTGCTTCCCTTCCTCCCTCCCTTCTCTTTCCCTCCCTCCTCTCCCCCTCGCTCCCTCCTTATCAGCAATTCAGATTGCATGCAAATCTGCGGGCTTTCTTACAGGGGGCAAGAGCAGAGAGGAGCGAGCGCTTCTCCCCGGCCGCGGCTGCAGGGCAGAACGAGCCACACATATCTCCTCCTCCTCCTCTTGGGATTTTCTTCCTTCTCCCCTCCCCTCTCTCCGTCTTTCTTTCCTCCTCTTCACCTCCTCGAACAAAAGTAGCCCTTCTCCCTGCCGCAGCCCTGCCCTGCGTGCGGGGCCGCTTTGTCTGCCCGCACCGTCGGGCTGCCCCGGGGAGAAGGGGCGCGGGGAGGGGGGTGGGAGGGTGGGAAGGGGGTGAGCGCTGAAAGTTGAGTCCGAAACGGGTTTGTTCAGCGATGGAAGGGCGAGAAGAGAGCTGCCGGCGGTCACTGGTGCTACTGTGGCTAGTACTGGGAGGCTGTGTGGCGACCTGCCCCGAGCGGGAGCTGGAGCGGCGGGAGGAAGAAGCCAACGTGGTGCTGACGGGCACGGTGGAGGAGATCATGAACGTGGACCCCGTCCACCACACCTACTCCTGCAAGGTAAAGTGGGGGTGGGAAAGAGGAGGGAGGACGGGAAACTTTGGGGCCCCTCACAGGCGCCTTCCCCCGGGCATGTGGTTTTTATTGTACGCGCCGGAGCTTTGGTGTGTAATTATGTATTTTTAGACCGTGGAGCCTCTTCCCAGCTCCAGAGCTGTTGGCGAAAAGGGACGAATCTCTCAAGGTTGCTTTTTATGGGCATTTCCCTCCTTGCCTTGATGCGGAGCTGCCTCCCAACTTCGGGTTCGGGCAGAGGGAAGGTGTTGGGAGCGATCGCAGGGCTCTAGGGTGAGCTCCTGCTTACTTCAGCAGCATCTTGAGTTCCTCCCGCTCAAGCTATTGTTTAACTGCGAATCAGGCCTCTGGCTACGTGAGGGGTGGTGGGGTTTTTTTTTCCTCCCCTCTCTAAGCTGAGGGACGGTAAAGTCCCGAGCAACCTGAAATCCCATCCGCCTGGTTGTCAGAAAACGTGCCGGGTGGTTTAACCCTTCCCGCGGCAGGAACCTCCCGTGCGGGGACGTGCTGCTTCGTGTCCTTGGCTGCTGCTTCTCCCCTCCCCATCCCCTCTTTCTCCTCACCCTCCAAAACGTGCTGCGGTTCCTGCCCGTGGTTAATGCTGAGCGTGACCCCGGGGGGATGCTCGGTTGGGTGGGAGAGGTGTTGAGAAGGTGAACTTCATCCCTTCTGGAGCATCTCTCAGCTCTCTCAACTAGTTGAACAGCTTCTGGCTGGGCAGCCGGTGCTTGCTGCTTCTCACTTGCTCAGCCCTGCTGCCTGGTTCACAAGCTGTACCCTGCTGCTGTGAATTAGATGGCAGCCCCTCAGGGCTGGTGCATGTGTTTGCAGAGTGTCTGGCACATCCTGAGTGGGTGCCAGGGAGGTGACTAATAAGGTGCAGTGAGCAGCCGGTGTCCACATATGGCTGGGTGATGTGGGCCACCTGAGGCTGGGGCAGGGGTTGCCATGCAAGTAAGCAGGAGATGGTCCAGGGAGGTTAGTGAGGAGGCAGAAATGCTCATCTAAGCACTGGGATCTCTTTTTTTCCTCCTGCTGCTGACAGGCTGCAAGGTGTCTGGCCAGAGCAAGCCAGGCTTCATCTTGCTGCATCAGAGCGAGACTCCTGGCCAGCAAAATCATTTGGCCTGTGCTGCTGTGATGGGAAAGCTGCTTGCTCAGCAGCTCTGCCTTGGAAAGGGTGATGAGATCAAGTCCAAGGAGATGCAGCTAGGGAGGAACCTGGGCTGCTGCTGCTGGCTTTACTTTGAAACACACCTGAACAGTGCTCGGCTGTCCCTGAGCCATCCCAAGCAGTGGAGACAGCTTGTGGCACTTCCCCACAGTTACTAGTGTCAGAACGTGCTTCCAAGAGAGCTTTGCAGCCCTGGAGTCCTGTAAAAGAAAGTGAAAGGAGAAAACCTTTCTCTTCTAGCCTGGCTGGAATTGCCCATCCCATCCCATCCCATCCCATCCCATCCCATCCCATCCCATCCCATCCCATCCCTCCTTGCTGGGGCAGTGCTGTTGGCTCTTTGGTATTAGACCAGTGGCTCTTCAATCCCTTTACCTACACATCAATCTTTCCATGTCATATCTTAATGGTGTGCTTGTAGGGGGGGGCAAAAAGAGCTTTGAAATAAGCCTTGGAGTTGTGTTGAGGAGCTGGAAGCAGGTAAATGTCTCCTAGCTGTGACTTAGCAGGGTGTAAGGCTTGGAGATGTGTAGCTGTGCAGCAGCTGTTGGCCTGTTTCACTCCAAGACCTCTCCAAGTATTGAAGTTGCTGTGGATTCTGCTGTTGATGGCTTAGACATGCTTGCATTTTGGCTTGGGTTTTTTTTCACCAAGCATCTAAAGTCCAAAAGAGCAGTTTAGGCATTAAACCTGACTGTGCTAGCTCCTGACCCTGGTGCCCTGCAGAGCTGGAATAAGCCCAAGGTGCAGAAAGGATCTTGCTGGTGAGGAGACACACGTCTGCTTCCTCACTACCATGCTCCAGTAACTGTTCCTTAGGCCCTGAGGTTGCCTCCAAATACCACAGTTATCTCTTGTTCCTCTTTATCTGTAGAGGAAAGGCAAGGGCCAAGTGTGTGTGGTAGGATTTCCCTAGATCCCACACCCAAAGGAGCCAGTGGTGGTGGTGCTGGGTGGTCTGTGAAGGAGCAGGCAGGTGAATAGCTCAGAGTGTTGCATTACTATATTGTTCTACTCAAGTGAAACTCCTAAAGCCTCCCAGCTGAAGCCTTTGATAGATGAAGATAAGCACATGACAACTCAGAAGAAATGTGAAGTGAAATGTTAGATAAACACCCATAAATAGCTAGCAGCCATTCCTGTGCTGCTGGAGGAGCTGGAGGAAGAGGCTGACAGAACTCCTGAGGCTGAGTCTGAAGCTGGCTGGTTGCTTCACTGAGGGCTTTGAGGTGGGAAGCTGGGGGTTTGCTCCTGACTGCATCCCTGGGCTCTCTCTTCTTGCTGTGCTTGCTGCTCATTCTCCTTTTAGCCTGTGTGCTGGAATTGTCCCTTCCTGCTTTTGAGCCCCTCTGATGTGCCTTGTTCTGGCCTGACCTGGTATTTATGAAGGGAGCTCCTATTTATAGGCCAAACACAGGCTCTATATGTGCTATAGGAAGTGTTGAAAAGGATGTGGATCCTGTTCCAAACAATGGGGTCTGTATTTTGAGGGAGGGGGTTACAGTGGCTGTTCTTCAGCCAGGGTTAGATGTGGAAGTTGCTGGAGGGAAGGTGAGTTTGGTGCTCTGCTGGCTCCTAGGGAAAGGCACAGAGTGACAATGTGCAGAGGGGAGGGAAGGGTTTGGTTGGGTTGTGTGAAGCTGCAAGCAGAGCTGATGTGAGCCAGCAGCCTTTACCTGCTGAAGTCTGGGGAGGACCCCTCTGTTTTGTTACATCTGTCCAGAGTGACAGCTCTCCTCCTGAGGACACTGTGCTCTAAAGTCTCATCTTTCTCTCCAAGACCAAGGCTGGCATTTCTCAAAGCATCTTCCTGGCAGGAGTTGCTTGCACTGCACATGCCTGTGCAGGTGGTCCCATTCCCTGCTGTGGGATGGACCCCCATATGGCATATTGGAAAATCCTCTTTCTGCTTTTGTGTTGCACTTAAAATACAGCCTTGCAAGGCTCTGCTTAAATAAAGTTTTCACTGTTCTTACTCTGCCTCCCTGTAGCTGCCAGGAGCCTTGTAAAACACTCCTAATCCAGTGTTTTATGTGCTTACTGGCAAAGGAGTGAGTCTGCAATAGGGAAGGGACCTCTTGGAACTGGGTTGCAGCCCAATCTCTTTCTCTCTCTCCCTTTTCTTCCCCAATCCTTGATGTAGCCAGTGAGTCACCAGTGACAAAGTCTTAATTGTGTGTGCTGATGAATGGGATGCCCTGCAGGTAATTGTTTGGTCTTTGGTGCCTTCACATCCATTCATTATCGAGGATAAGGGTGGGGAGAAGAAGGCTGGTGGACTCTGATGTTGCTCCCCAGCGCTGTGGCCTGGCTCAGAGGTGGATGACTAGATCAGCCACGTTAATTAACTCCTATTCCCATCTGCTTCAGAAGGCTTTAGCCTTTCTTTCCCCTTAGACCTAGCTGTGAAAATGCCTGACTGCCACCTTTCAGCACAAGCCTGGGGCTGTGCTCTCTGCCTGCCTCGTGGATCTGATCATTTCCCTCCCTCCCCCTCCCTTTTTGTCTCCTTTCTGTTGCTGGGTTTGTGCCCTGGTTGCACCTCAGCACAGGCAGCACCTACCCTGAGGGCAGCACAGGGAGAGGAGGTGGGGCTGCTGGAAGGTGTCTGAACTTGACTGTGGGGAGAAGCACAACCCCAGGGAGTTGTGCTGCTGAGAAATGCTGGAGAAACAGCTGGTCCCAGGGTGGGGAGGCAGGAGGTTGGTGTTAGCACTGAAGCTGTGCAAGCTGTGCTCCTTAGCACCCTGTCTCCTCGGCTCACCTGAGGTGCCACGTTCGCAGGTGGCCTCAGACTCTCATCTGCGTGTGGTGTGGAGCAGATGTCTGTGTGGATGCTGGGGATTCCTGTCAGAGCAGAGGGGAGGGAAGCTGCCTGTCACAGCTACTCTTCCTTGCCATCTGAAGCTCCCTCTGTTTGCTGGTTGACTGCCATCTCTCTCGAGAGAAGAGCTCGTGCTGACAGGGCTGTGTGCAACCCAGAAGTCAGCTTTCCACGCAGGCTGCTGAGGTAAAGCAATGCCTTCCAAGCCATTTTGCTCTCAGCCCTTTCCCAGCTTGGACTGTATGGAGAGGCACAGTAGCCTGTGTGTAAGTTCCTGCTTGTCCTTTGGTTGCTGTGGCATTGCTTAGCACTGGCCCAAGGGGAGGTGACTCCCTTGGTTCTGGGAGACAACTGAGCGTGAGAGCATGTGGGTACAACGTCTCCAGCTCACCTCCCCGTGTCTGGGAGCAGCTAAGGCATGTGCAGCCTTCAAAGAGGAGCTGTCACCCTGGTGTTTATACCTGGGATGGTTTTGGATCTCAGGTATGCAGGAGAACAGGGCTCACCTCAGTAAGAGACAGTGGCTGTTGTTTGGATCCCAGGACATCAAGTCCAGCATCCTCCTCTGACACAAGTGTCACACCTGCAGGAGGATCTGAGAGTACAATCCACTCCTCAGCTTTGTTCCTAACCTTCAGCTGCATCCTTAGAGCACAACACCACTGAGTTCATTCCCTTTTTCTGGCTGACAGATGGATGTTGTGCTGAGCAGAGGGGTCCCATCCCAGCTGTAGATAGCTACAGAACTGGCTCATTCCAGAGCAGGGTAAAGTCTGCTCCTTGCATTCCTTCTCAGCTGTAACAAGTCCCCCCACCACCAACCATTATGTCAAGCATAGAAGCTGTAGTGTGAGCAGATATCTTCCTCCCTGCCACCTCCTGTGCCCTCTGAGGTGGGGAGAGGCCTGTCTGCACACCTCCCTGTGAGCATCCTTCCTCCAGCCCCCGTGTTCCCCTCAGAATTGCATTATTAAAGTGCCTACGTGTGTTCCTGCTCAGAGAGGGGATGGAGAGCCCCCTTATCTCTGAGCCACCACCTCCCTGACTGCCCTGGTGCTTGGTGCTATGTGCTAAGGGCTCTTTGGGTAGTGAAAACAGCTGGAGAATGCAAGTGGCTGGGCACTCAGGTGGGGTAGGAGGAGAGATGCTGGCAGGGAGCATGATAAAGCACGCTCTGAGCATGCTAAGCCAGGGATGCCTGTGGTCACAGTAATAGCCATGGACTACAGCAGCCACCCTTGCTAGCACCCTTGCAAGCTGAAACCTCAGGCAGCTCTCTGATGAGCTGTTCCTATTACATCCAAGTCAGCTGTGTGTCATGTTTCCCTCACCACAGAACTGCAGCAGGAGGGTTTCTGACCTCTCAGGAGCAGATGGAGCTGTGTTTCTCATGACCCATGTGCACTAAAGATTCCCATTAGGGCTGCTTCCCTCCTGTGTGGATGCTGCTCTTGGGCAGTTTGCTGCAGAGAGTGTGGCACAGGGGAAGGCTGGTGTGCAAATCTCACCTTTTTTGGGCAGGGAATGAGCCAGCAATGAAGTCCAGGGAGATTGCTCTAGAACCATTGGCAGCAGCATGGGCAGAGTGGGACTGACTCTTGTGGCCAGGACTTGTGTTCTCCTCATGAAGTTGAGCTGAGTGAAGTGAAACAGGCTCCTGCTGCCAAACCCTCCATGGTTTTTTAGCAAATACAGTCTGTTAAAGCACAGGTTTTCTTGAGTCATTTTTAGGAACATCAGTTGCCTTCCACCACATGTCTACACAGAATGTTATCTGCTCTGCCTTTTGTCTTCCCAAGGTATTTGTCAGAGCCACATCATTCCCTTCTTTCATTCACCCAACCCACCTGCCCATGTTTTTAAGGCTTCTGAGACTACCTGTTGGCCAGTGGCCTCTCTCTTTACCTGTGCAGCCTTCCCCTTGAGGGCTTCCAGCCATTTAATGTTCCCTTCAAAGCCTTTTCCATTTTATTTAGACGTGTTTTCTTCTCCCCTGATATATTCCACCACTGAGATTTTGCTGAGAGTCAGGATATCTCTGGGAGAACTGTACCAGCTGGAGTCTGTCACCTTGAATGATGCTGCCTGGGTTTGGAAGGGGATTCCTCAGGCATGGCTGAGACTTGCTAACTGCCCTTGGTAGGGCTTGAATCATGTCCCTGACCCCTGTGTCTGCACAGGACAAGCTTCCAGCTCGTGCATTTGGGAAGAGTCAGTGGCAGGTGAGGTGAATCTCTTTCTGCTCAAGCATTCAGTCCAGGAGTGGACCTCTTGGTGTGAACTGGAATTCTTTGTTAGTAATGGACAGGATCAGGTCAGTTTGGGGTTTTTTTTCACCTTTTTAAATACATCCATTTTGTGCTGAGGCTCTGCCACCTTCCTCACAGTGCAATGGCCCTTGTGGGAGAGCAGGCTTGTGGCAACTAACGTGGCTGCTGAGAGCATGAAGGTTAGAACAATATCAGAGGAGGGGAAAAAGTTGATTAGCTCATCCTCTATGTTAGGGTTGTGTACAGCAGAGGCTGAACAGCAGCAGCAGAAGCTGATGCCTCTGCCAAGGAAGCTCTGGAGCAGCTTTCTTGGTCTGAGTTGAGCTGTGGTGCAGAGGCTGCCAGGACCTGCTCTCTCTGATTCTTGCCTCAACAAAGAAAGGGGGCTTTTCTACCCTCTGCCAGCCCCAGGATCCTTTGTGTTGGGTGTTTGCACTTGGGGCGGGGAAGACAAGCCCTCCCCTGGGTCTGAGATTCCCTGGGCCTCGGAGGAGGTGGGTCAAGGCAGCTCATGGTGGGATTTGGTGCGAGGCAGCTCTTTATTCAGGGCATTTTGAGCCTCCAAAAGCAGTGAGTGTGCTGGCAGTGCATTCAGCAGCAGGCTCAGGGCCCAGGGGAGAAGGGAAGGCAGGCAAATCCTGGGCCTTGGCACCAGAGGCACAGAGGGACGAGGTGTCTCAGTGCTGGTGCAGCCTAAGGGGCCTCGAGCGCCATGAGGCCTGTCCTCCATTGCTCCCCAGCAGGCCGCGTGGGGAAAGGGCCAGAAATACCAAATGTCTGGGCTGGAGAGTGGAGTGCAGCTTTGGCAGAAAGAGCAGGACATGCTTTAGCTTTCATTTGGTGCTTTTAGAGGGATGGATAATGAAATTAACTGCGCTGGAAAGCTCTGTCAGCCTGAACCACTCCTGTGTGTCTTGTGACAACGTGATAGACAAGGAGCCAGGCCTGAAGAGCAGCTCTGCAAAGACAGACCTGGGAGTCCTGGTTGATAACAGACTAAATATGAGCCAGCAATGTGCCCTCGTGGCCAAGAAGCCAATGGCAGCCTGGGGGCAGCAAGAAGAGTGTGGGCAGCAGGTCAAGGGAGGTTGTGCTGCCCCTCTGCTCTGCCCTGCTGAGGCCTCATCTGGAGTCCTGTGGCCAGTTCTGAGCTCCTCAGCTCCAGAGGGACAGGGAAGTGCTGGAGAGAGGCCAGTGCAGGGCCACCAAGATGATCAGGGGCATAAAACATGTTTTATATGAGGAAAGGCTGTGGGAACTGGGGCTGTTTAGTCTGGAGAAGACTGAGGGGTGATCTTATTAACACTTATAAATACCTAAAGGGTGGGTGTCAGGAGGTTGGGACATCCCTCTTTTCTATAGTAGCCAGCAACAGGACAAGGGGTGATGGGATGAAGCTGGAACACAAAAAGTTCCACTTAAACATAAGAAAAAACTCAGTGTTTGAGTGAGGGAGCCCTGGCCCAGGCTGCCCAGGGGGAGTGTGGAGGCTCCTTCCTTGGAGGGCTTCAAGACCCACCTGGACACGTTCCTGTGTGACCTGATCTAGGTGACCCTGCTTCTGCAGAGGGGTTGGACTGGATGATCTCTAAAGGTCCCTTCCAACCCCAACCATCCTGTGATTCTAAGGAGGTGACTGTGGCTGTGAAACATCTCACGTGCTCTTTCTCCCTCTCGTTCAAGGTGAGAGTGTGGCGTTACCTGAAAGGCAAAGACATCGTCACTCACGAGATCCTCTTGGATGGTGGCAACAAAGTGGTTATTGGTGGCTTTGGGGACCCATTGATCTGTGACAACCAAGTCTCCACTGGGGATACTCGCATTTTCTTCGTCAACCCTGCCCCACAGTACATGTGGCCAGCACATCGCAACGAGCTGATGCTCAACTCCAGCCTCATGAGGATAACCCTGCGGAACCTGGAGGAGGTGGAGCACTGCGTGGAAGGTGAGGCTGGAGCCTTCATGGGGCAAAGGATCTCCCTGGTGCTGAGGTAGATCAGTCCTGCTCTTCAGTGTTTGTCTAGGGGAGCGTCAAGCTCTGTGGGCTTGCTTGTCACGGGGAGAGTGGCTGGCGTTGGTCTTGTTGTGAGAGGTTGTGATTGTAACCAAGGTTATGGTATTGCTCCAGATTTCATGCAGGTTCTCAGTCTGCAATGAGTCTGATGTGGCTGGGAGCATCCTCAGTGCAAGTCCTGTCCTAACACAAGACTGAGGGGTTAAGATTTTTCTCTAGGTTTACAGCTAATAGATTAATGGATTCATCCTGTGAGTGATAGGACAAGAGGAAACAGCCTCAAGTTGCCCCAGGGGAGGTTGAGGTTGGAGCTGAGGCACAACTGTTTCCCTGAGAGGGGTGGCAGCCCCTGTGCCAGGCTGCCCAGGGAGCTGGGGGAGTGCCCAGCCCTGGAGGGATCCCAAAGCTGTGGAGTTGAGGTGGGCTCCATGAGCTCAAAAGCCTTTTCCAACCAAAATGATTCTGTTTGTTGCCCACCCACCTTGAAAACATGGTACTGAGTACATAGAACCCATTTGTTGACTTCTCCTTTGTGCCTGTCCAGTGTTCCAGCAAGAACTCTAAGCTCCTGGGGAAAGGTGGTGCCCCAAAAGCCTTTTGCTGGGGTCTGAGTATGTCCTGAGAGCAGATGAATAAACAAGGGAAGGAATGCAGGAATTCTGCACAGACAACAAATAAACACACAGATTGGCTCCTTCCTCCCCTTGGATGTGCAGAGGAGAGGCCATAGCCCCCTTTTTTTTCCAGCTGGGAATGCTGACAGAGGTAAATGACCCAACTTTTGGGCTGGGAGAGAGTTAGTTCAGCAAAGTGTCAGACAACAGGCACCCATCCTGGGTCCAGTGAAGAGGGAGGGAGGAGAAGGAAGGCTATATGCATGTGGTTGTCTGTGTAAAGCCTGAGCAAACCTTTGGAAGAATTGTCTTCACTAGTTTGCTGTGCTCTTCATGCTCATTTTGCACACACTGCACGTGGGCTGGAGTGGCTGAACTAGGTGGTTTCCATTCATGGTGAAGGATATTGTCCATTAAGACCCCTGGGAGGTGATGAGAGATTTAGTTTACCTCCTATAACTGTAGATTCAGTGTAGAATTGGGACCCTTTCCTTTAGTGGGGGAAGATTCAGAGTTGTGTTGCTGTAATGCTTGTTCCAGCTCCTGGTGTGTCAGGGCTGGCTGTGCTTGGTGAGCTGGGCTGGGACACCCTCCTGATCCCAGGAGGGGAGAGATGTGAAGTGCCTGTGTGCATTAAGCTATAGGTGGATGTGTCTGTCTATAAGCATATCCTCTGAGGCAGTACCATAGGAAAGGTTTGCTTGGTGTTGCTCCCATGCTGTTGTGCAAGAGAGTTGAAGATGCCAAAGCTGGGCATGTCTAAACTCTCTTTATGCTTAAATTGCAGGTCCATGCAGTTCCAGGTGGGTTTATCTTTCCTCCCTGTTATGTTAACCTTTCCTGAGGCCAGGGACTCCCCTCTTCTCTGAAGATCACTTGCTGCATAGCTTCCTTCTGGTAACTAATTAGACCCCTCTTCCTGATGGCTCCCTGGGATGCTGTTGGCATGCAGAGCTAGGGTCAGCTGGCCTGGCTGGTGGCCCAGGGCCAGCAGGCTGCTGTGGGGACTGGGGAGGGCTGGAAAACAGCCTGCAAACAACTCACCACATCTGGTGGAGCTGATTTCTCCAAGCTGATGGAGACCTGTGTGCAGACTGTGTTGCTGAGAAATGACAAACCAAGGCAACTTGGAGTTATGGATCTCAGGGAGGTCAAAAAGTGTTGCCTGGGGGAGATGCTGTGACTCTTGTTTTGGCATTTGTCTGACTTGGCAGCTCTTTCTCTTGCCTTAAGAAACCCACCTTTCTTGTCCTATCCAGTGGCTTCCCTTTTCTTCCACACCTTGGAAGCCTGGCTCCTGTGTGAGCATCTGATGTGCTGGGTGCTAGCTGGTTTTGCTGTAGAGAGGATGGAACAAACTGACTCCTGAAACCTCAGTTTCCCTCAAGCCCTACCCCAAAGCTCAGGTCTCTCCTGAGGTCTGTGAGAGTTTCCTTGCCTAGTGCAGCTGCCTTCTGGGAAGCCCTGTAAAAGCAGCCATGAGAACCTGCTCCTGCCACCCTGAGAACCATTCCTGAGCTCTTGAGAATTTAGCTCCAGGATTTGTTTCCCATCAGCTCCCCACAGGAAGGTTCAAAGCAGAGCTGCCCAGAACACTGCTCTCTGCTGCACTTTTGAGTTTAAAAACAAACTTTTGAGTGCTTTTACAGAAAGAATTGGAAGAATGGTGGCAGCTGAGTGGAAAAAAAACAGGAATGTTTTGAGTGTCTTCATCTCCTGTTGCTCCAGCTTGGAAGAATCCTGGACATCAAGATCTTTCCTGTGTAAGAGGGGAGTTCAAAGCAGGGCATCTCTGTGAAACAGCTCAGGTTAGAGTGAAACCACTGCATTGTAGTAAAAATGCTTTGCCCAGCTGTAGTCAAAACACAAGACTTCAGCTTAGCTCTGCAATCTGACTTCAGCACTGAGGGTGCCTGGAGGAGAAGTTTTTTGGTGCTGAGCAGTAGAAGAGCAGCTCTGGGGCTTGTGTAGGAGGCTGGGACACAGGCTTGGGCTTGGACTGGGGCCATGGGTGAGGGAGGATGTTTGCTCAGTGAGGGAGAGCTGGCCCTGAGCAGCATGCAGGGCTGTGTACCACCAGCAATACATTTCCTCTTGTTCTTCAAGACATCTGGATGAGGTCTGGGGAAAGGATCAGCCTGCTAAGCCTCAGCCTCACTGTATTGCTGCCTCAAGTGCATGAAGAGTCACTGTGCAGGTGTCAGAGCTTCCCAGGGCACACCACCAGCTCCATGCAGCCTGTTCCTCTCCTTGCTCTCTCCTCACAAGGCCATCAAGCATGCTCTTCTGGAGTTCAACAGCTGACTAATCCCTGAGAGATCTTTCCCCTGTGCCTGTGTCTCATATTTCACTTTGATCACAACTGCACTTGAGGAAAATGAAGGTTTTTGTGTATGGTGTGGGAGGGGCTGTGTGTGACTCCACACTGAGCTGTCTGGGTGGAAGGAAGTTCAGATTAAACCTTTGTTACAGCCTTGGTTAATGAGAACCCAGAGCTCCTCTTAAGTACTGCCTTGCTGGTGGCATGATTTGCATTAATGCTGGTGCAATTGCCCCAGCTGAGGTTGGTTTGGAGGTGTGTGTGTGTGTGGACTTTGAGCCTCCTGGGAAAAGCCTTGTGTGTTGTCTTTACAAGCACAGTGAGACCTGGTGGAGAGCACACACTGTAGCAGAAGGTTGTGCTGGTGCCTCAAGACCCTCATCTCAAAGCAGCATGTCATAGAATCATAGAACTGCTCCTGGAGCCCACCCAGTGCCCTCACCCTGCCCAGCCCACCCCAAACCCACAGCCCTCAGCACCTCAGCTCCAGGGCTTTGGGATCCCTCCAGGGATGTGCACTCCACCACACCCCAGCACCTCTGCCAGAAGCTCTTGCTCTGTGCTTTAACTGCTGTTCTGTCACCTCACCATCTCAGCTGATGTGGAAAATTGAGCCCATGAGCTAAGCAGGGGAGGGTTGTTAAGCCTTTTAGTAAGGACAAATCTGCCTGTCTTGGGCAGAGAGTGGGTGATGCTCTGCTTCCCTGATGGGAATCATTCCAGCAGGGAAAGCAAGGCTGAGGGCTGACCCTCTATGTGTGTATGTAGCAGCTCATCCAAACTCTTTCTGAGCTGCCTACTGGCTAATGAGAGTGGTGGTGGCTGTGCTTGGTAGCTTCTGTGCTGCCTCTTCCAGCCCTGGCATGGCTGTGGGCCAGGGGCTGCTCCCTCTGGGCAAGCAGGGAGGAGGGTGCAGGTTGTGCTGAGAGGATCACCTTGGAGTGAAGGGGACCCAAGTGGCATCTCAGATACTGATGGATAGTGGCCAGGCCTTGGAACCTCATTTCCATACAGATGCCTGTGACAAAGCTGCCTGCTCTGGCTGCTGTTCAGCATGCAGTGTGCTGCAGATGCTCCATATGTTTAAAAATGTCACTTGACTCCTATTGAAATGCTGATTCTAGTCAGTGCAGAGCTCTCCTGACTTTCCATCTCTGTAGCAAGCCTATTAATGACTCCCCTGGAAGAACTGCATTCAGTCTTGGAGCATCAGTTCTGTGTTTTCTCCCATGTGTCTACTTGGGACTGCTTTGAAAGCATCTCCCTTTAACCTACACTGTCCATTTTGGTTTGTCTTCTACCCCTGCACTTTTAGTCTCTCCTCCCTTTCCTTTTGGATCTCTGCCCCCATAGATCTGAGTTGTTTTGTGCTTGGAAACTGTGGTGGTTTAGCCAAACTCAGGCCAGAAAGCAGTAAATGATCTTGTCAGGCTGTTTCCAGAGACTGTGGCACACACACAGTGGGCTCCTCTCAGCAAGGGAATTGTTGGCATGAGTCTGTGTTGGGTGGTTTGGGCTGTGGTCACTTCCCATGCTCTGCTCTCTCTGCAGCTCTTCTCCACCCCTGTGACTCTTTAATTCACCCCTGGTGTTTTGCTGTGTTTCAGAAGAGGCAAGGCAGGGGGCTGGAAGAGTTACTGTGTGAGTTACTGGTTACTGTGTGAGTTCCTTCTAAAAAGAAGGTCTTGTCTTTCCTTTCCTCTTCCTTGGCTCTGGTTCAAATTGCAGATAAGGAGAACAGCATCAACACCTCTGTCCCAGGAGGGTGAGTGAGTTACCCAGCAGCTGTGAAATGAGAGGAGAGGAGAGGAGAGGAGAGGAGAGGAGAGGAGAGGAGAGGAGAGGAGAGGAGAGGATCCCCCACCAAACATCCCTCCCCATGGCACAGGCTGTCCTTGGCCAGGCTAGAGGCTTCCTTGTGGGTAAGGTGCTGGTGCTTTGGGGCCAGCCTCTGCCCCAGAAGCCAGCTTGCCCTGTGTGTAGCCTTGCCATGCTGGCAGGAGCAGTGTGTCCCTGAGGACTCTTGCACAGGGAGCCCCATGTGTGGGCTGAGCCCAAGGGTCTGTTCCTCCCCTGCCTGGTGTGGCAGTGACATGACCCATCCCAGGGAGTTGTGGAAGTAGCTCAGAGTCCATTTGTTTAGCAAATTCTTGTGGAATTTTAATCTGGTGTGGGAGGCTACTGCTCTGGGAAAGCTCCTTTGGCCCCAGTTCCCCCTCTGGCACATGCTGCTGCATTGCTGTGTGGGGTGGGTCGAGGGCTCCGTGGTCAGCAGCACAGACAGCCCAGCTCTTGGCTGTGTGGTTGTGACAAGTGCTGAGCCCTGGCCATGTGCTCTTGGTTCTGCTTTTCCTTTTGTTTGCTCTGCTGATAACTTGGAGGGGGACTGTGGCTTGCTGTCTGCTGGGCTACAGAGGGGAGAGCTGCTGCTGAGGGCTCTGGCAGGCTCTGTGCTTCCTGCTGCTCTGGGCTTTTGTGGTCAGCTTCTGGTCTGGGGCTGCTGCATCACCTCCCCCTTGGTGGGTGTGCATAGGAAAGAAGCATTCTACCTGTTCCATCCTTTTTGTACTGCCATGGTAGAAGAGAAGGCAAATGGGAGTGGGAAAAGTATCATGAGTTCCCATAAGGGGACCAGCCTGAGTCATTTTGTGTCCTCTTTTTGGTCCTTCTTGAGGCAGGATGCTTGCACAGCAGCAGCCTTGCTCAGGGGACGTGGCAAGAGCTGTTTTGCAGTGCTCCCAGGCAGGGGGTTGCTGCAGGGAGCTGCTCCATGGGCACATGAAGCTTTTGGTGGTGATGCAGGAGGCTTTGTGCAAGAGAAGAAATCCCCCTGTGAGGGTGGATGCTCCTGGGGCAGCAGAGTGGGTGCAAGCTGAGTGACACTTGCTGCTGGGAGGTGGGACTGTCCCTGTGACAGGGCTGGCTCTGAATCTCTCCCTCTGAGCATCTCCTAAACAGAATGCCTGCAGTTTTGGCCCTCTGGCATCTCCCTCATCCTCTTAGCCACCCCCTGGCTCTGCAAAACTGTTTTGGCCTCTTGACAGCCCATCACAAAGCAGGACTTGGGTGTGGGTTTCTGCCTCACTGCCCTTCCCTGACACCTCCTGGCCCCATCCTGCAGCCACCAGGAGAGGTGCTTCCCTCTCTCCTTCTTTTCTTCATCTGGATGAGAGGCTGGGAGGCTGTTCTGTCCCTGGAGATCAGCCCTGCTGATGCTGACAGCCTGTGCTGTGTGAGCCTTTCCATGTTGCTCACCAGGCTACAAGCCTGGAACTTCAACAAAAGGTGTTGCTGTGCCATTAACAGCCTCTATCCAAAACCTTCCCTGTCTGCTCTGTATCTCTGCCACAGGGCAGTCAGCCCTGCCATGCTGTATGTGCTGATGTGTGCAGGTGTGGCTGCTTGCAGAATGCAACCAGACAGTCACAGGTAGGTGGTGCAGATTGTTTGAATGCTGGAACCAATTTGCAGCCATCTAGGACTGAATAGCCCTGCCTTTCTGGCACAGACCTCCCCTCTCTGTTTCTCTCTACTGTAAATTACCAGCTCCTGCTGCTTGAGGTGAGGGTAAAGCTCTCAGGGCTTGTGTCTGGGGCTTTGGGCACACAGGGTCAACCTGGGTACCCACAGAAACAGGAGGGATGCGCCAGGGAAACAGCTCAGTGCTCACCTGGCTTCCAAACAAAGCCCAGGAGCTGGGTTATGCTGGCAGGGAGGGCAGAGCTGACCTGCCCCAGCCTTCAGGCTGTCTGGAGGAGGATGGCCAGGAGCAGGCTGACCAGCCTTTGCCTGTGAGCCCCACAGGGCTGTGCCTGCTGGAGCTGCCAGGCGCCTGCCCACACTCGCCCAGGCTTGCTCCCTGCTAATCCTTCCCCAGCAGTGGGACTTGGGGCTGTTTATCTTATGAAAGGCTACAAAGATCCTGCATTCCTTCAGGATGACTTCCAGGAGCAGGGAGAGCTCTTTGATGTGCTGTGTGGCCTGGGGTGGGGACAGAGCAGGCTGTGCCCCAGCCCTGGGTGGATAACCCTCCTCTCCTCCATGGCTGGGGATTGCTTCCTCCTCACAAAAGCTGGTTTAGGAGTGTCTTTTTCTTGTTCTTCCTTGAAAAACTGCCCCTCTTCCCCCATTTTCAGCTCTCTGGAATCATTTGATTAGCAAAGGGACTCTAGTGCTTTCAATAATTCATCCCCAGTTTGGCTAATTTCAGTCTGACTGCAGCTCACACTACAAAGTGAATAAGAATGTGAGGTTCCAAGCCACTCTTTTTCTTATTTGCTTCTAATTTTCCCTCCCCTGGCTCTTTCTGTGTCCAGCAGCTACGTCAGTGTCTTTAATCTCCTCACTAAACCATGGCAAGCTCAACAGTGTGGCTCAGGCTGGGCTCTGTCTTTGGGAATTGCTGGTCTAACTAAGCTTGGACTCTTCCCATCCAGCATCTCTCCCACTTTCTCTTGTTGCTTGGTTGTTTTGGGAGTGATCTCCATCACAATTGCACCTGAGGTTTTGAGCTGGCTGATACCCCTGGGTGAGCTCTCATGGCTTGGCCAGATCCCAGTCCTATTCATTCCTTTTCCTTCCTTAGGTCTATATTGCAGCTGCACCTGAAACCACTTTCTCTGGGCAGTAAATCTGCTGCTTTGTCCAATCCCAGAGGTAGTGCCAGGCAGCAGAGATCTCAGGGATCACACAGAAGCCTCCTGCTAAAAGGTCCTTTGCAGCACAGACTGCTGGAATGGTGTGTTACCTCTGTCTTTAAGCCATGGTGTGTTTGCCTGGCATGCTGCAGGGCATGAGAGGGCTGTGTGTCTCAGAGTAACTAGGCAGTGGATTTTCTCCTCAAGCTGAGGCCATGTGGATTTAGCTAGATTCCTTGGATTTAGTGGATTTCTGCCCTGAAAGAGGACTGGAACTGCTACTCACTGCTTATAGACCAGAGATGCTCTTTCACAGCTGAGCTTTGCTTGTAGCCTTGCTCTGTAGCCTGCTTATTCCCTTATCTCACCTCAGGCTGCCTTTTTGGGGGAAGGAAAGCAGGTTAAAAGGGCTCTGCTGTCCCTCTCCAAACTGAGGTGACAAACCATAAGATCTTCCATGACCAACTGCCTTTTCCCCTGCAAGAGCAGTGGATGTTGGAGGAGGACTGCACACCACTCCCAGAGGATGTTGTGTCATCTTGATGGGCTCTAAGTGCATCTTCTGTCTAATATTAGACCACTGTGCTCTGTCTTGCAGGGATGCCAATTAGCTGAAGTGGGCTGGAGGACTGGCTGTGCCTCAGCATCTTTGAGTTGTGGGTGATACTCAGTTGAGACAAGGGGAGCAGAGAAAGGCTGAGGGAGCTCTTGCTGATCTCTGCACTTCTAAGTGCAATGCCTCTCTTTGGGTATTGAGTCCTCAGCTCTGTTTCAGGTGAGCAGGACCAGCTCAGCATGAAGACCAGCTTGCAACTCCCTTCAGACATGCAGGAGTGCTTTGGGTTGCAATAGGTCTCATCCAAACTGCTCCTTCTAGGGAGAGAGAGAGGAAAGTGTGGAGGCTCAGGATTTTGTTGGAGAACATTGTGAAGCAGTTACCTTTCCTTTAAGGGCTTTAAAGCAATTTGCCAATGTTAACAAGCTGTTTAAGTCCCCTAGGTGCTGTCTGCATGTCTGCAGGCTCAGACAGGTATGCTAAATAAGCATCAGTATGGTCCCAGTTCCCAGAGCAGGTCTGTGCCCAAGCAGGGAGTTGCTCATGGCTGCCAGCAGAAGGGCAAAGCTCAGGATGAGTGTGATTATCCACCTGCATCTTGCCTCTGAATGGATGAGGCAGACACTTGATGCTGCAGCCAGAATACCAAAGCTTTACAGACAGACAGCCAGGCTTGTTGGCACCTAAAATGGGAGCAGAGCTGATGACAGGGCAGATCTCCCTTGAGGGCTTGTGCAGAAGCCTCGCTGCCATCACACTGAGTCGCTGGGGACCCTTCCCTGTGATTTGTGGTTTCCCTGGGGTTCTCCCTCTATGGAGATGCACTGGCAATGTTGATGTGCTCTGAGTTTCCTCCTGCTGGCTTTTCCTTCTGCCCACCAGGCTTTATCAGCATGTTCCTGACTCCATCTCCAGCAACAGGGAGCAGGGGGCTGCTGAGAGCACCCCACACTGATCATGCACACTGCCCAAACCTGCTCTGGGGTGTTCTAGCTTGGCTTGTTCTTTCTTTTTACCTACCTGGTCTGGAGGACTAAGCAAACAGAGGAGGCACTGAAATTGCAATTCCTCAGCTCTTTTAGCTAAAGGAGAGCATGGGCAGAGCTGGTTCATGTCTCATTTGTAGCACAAATGCCAATGCAGTCCAGCCATTCCTCTGAAACACAGCTGCAGAGTGGAAGGGCAGCTCCTGCTGCACAATGCAAAGGCCAGGAAAGGGTGTGGAGGCTCTTTCTCAGGAGTTTCCCAAACCCACCTGGACATGTTGATGTTCCCCCTGATGGAGAACCTTCTTTAGCAGAGGGTTGGGCTGGAGGAGCTCTGCAGGGCCCTTCCAACCCCCATCATCCTGGGATTCTGTGATTTCTGCCAATCAGCCTTATTCTGCTCTTGCTCTAACGGGGCAGCAGCTGGGCAGGCAGCCAGGGCTGGCATTCCAGGCATAGCTCAGCCAGGTAGGCTGGCAGGAGAAGCCCTTGCAAGCATAGCTCAGCCAGGTAGGCTGGCAGGAGAAGCCCTTGCAAGCATAGCTCAGCCAGGTAGGCTGGCAGGAGAAGCCCTTGCAGGCATAGCTCAGCCAGGTAGGCTGGCAGGAGAAGCCCTTGCAGGCATAGCTCAGCCAGGTAGGCTGGCAGAAACCCTGCTCTGGGGAGTGAGATGTGGGAGGAGAAGCAGCCTGCCACAGGAAAGGGGTGGCAGAGGGAGCAGGGGGGTTCCCAGCTGTGCTGGGGTGCACCTAAGGGTGCCAGGGCATCCTGCCCCAGCATGTGTGGGGTGGCTTCTTGTTGCTGCTCATCTCTCTGGGTCCCTGCCTCTGTGATGCTGAGCACTGCAGCCTTTTGGTGGCTGTCATGCTAGAGGAGGCCATGCACTGTGCTTGCTGGGGAAAAAACCCCACCTGGCATTGTGCAGCAGGCCAGAAAGGTGTTTGCTTTGAATTTGGGACTGTGCTTGGCTGGGTTTGAAGCAGACACCCAGCAGGAGAGGAGCTGGAGAGAGCTGGCACAGCATCCTGCAGCAGAGCAGTGGCAGGCAGGGACTGGGGAGTCAGCTCTCCCAGGGGGAATGGCTCCTTCCCCATCATGTTTTCTCTAATTGGGATCCTCTTTGGTGTTTTCTGTGGCATTTTTCTCGTGGTGGCTGAGGAGCAATCTGCCTCTCCAGGACATGCAGGATTCTACTGTGGCCTCATCCCTCCTGCAGTGAGGTTTTGCCAGGGGATTCCTTCAGGCTGATCCTTTTCCTGACACTTCTCATTGTGTTGGTCCCTGAAAACTTTACTAACAAACAGACCTGTCCCCAGCTATGGCAGCAGAACTGAGTTCTCTCCCTTGGTTGCCAAGCAAATCCTTTTGAGTGGGCTGTAGGAGCCATTTGGGATTTAGCTTGGGGTTGGCAAGAGCTTGGCCTGGGATAGTCTGTACCTTCATTTGGGGGCCAGTTGTGCTCTTGGGGGAGAAAACAGGTTCTTTGCCTTTTCATTTTGCCCATCTCCTGCTTACAGCTGCTTTCTCTCTCTCAGCTTTCCTTGTTACACTGGGCTGTCTGTTTATGTAGTGATAAAATCCCTGAGCAAATTGTTTTAACTGATGCTGTTTATCTAAGAGATAAACTAGGATCAGTGGAAGCTCCTGGCAGTTGCATGGGGAAACTCTGTCACCAGGAGCCATTTGAGCTCTGTCTAGGTGGATGCTGCTGCTTTCAGCATGGTTGGAAACTTGTCCTAGGTGAAGCAGAAAGGGGCACAGAGACCCAAACTTGCAGAAATACCCTATGTCCTCCTGCCATTGCTTTGTAGCTGGGATACCAGTGCAGCAGAAGCACGTTGATGGATGTAAGGCTTTGGGAGAGAGGTGTTTGCTGGTGTGGGCTCTTCCTGGGCTTGTGTCTGGAGGTGCAGTGACACTGAGCTGCATCTCAAGTGTCTTGCAGCCCCCTCTCCACCTGATAGCCTGCTGTTCCCTCTCCCCAGCCCTGCTTCTCTGACAAACAGGTTCTTTCCTGCAGCCTCAGTGGGGCTGCCTTCCCCAGTGCTGCCAAGTGAGCCATAAACCAAAGCTCAGGTTGTTTTCTACACAGGGCATCTCTGCAGCAAGCTCAGCACCAGTTCAGTATTTGGGCTTCTCAGAGGATGCATAAATGGGTTGGGTAAAAGGATAGATTTGGGTATGGGGAAGCTTCAGGCCCAGGATCTATGTCTCCTGGATCTGTGGCTGTGCTGTGTCTGATAGTGAGGTCCTGGAGCTGGGTGCTGGAGCCACTGTTGTCTGGCAGCCCCTCTGCTCTAGGAGCAGCTGGCTGTTCCCTCAGATAAGTAGCCAGGTCACTTGTGGCTTTGTTTAATAGATGTGCTGAGGAGCCAGCTCTTCTGTGCAGGAAGCATTTCCAGCCTCAGCCTCTCCCTGCCCCCACGCTGCTGCATTCCTGGGCAGTGAGGCTGCCTGCAAACAATGGCACCGGCCCTGGGTGACGTAACCCTGGGGAGGGACAGAGCCCCTTCTCCCTGGGGTTGCCCTTTGTCTCTGGCAGCTCTCTGGGGCACCTTTCCCTTGCTTTTGGTACCCAAGATGGAGAGGTCACCACATCTCTGGATCCCCAGGAGCTTGAGAAGGGGGATGGAAGTCTCGAGGAGCTCAGTGTGGCTTCTGTTGCGCTATGCCTGGGGCCACCAAGTGTAGGGTGCCCTGCTCCTGCTGCTACAGGCCAGGAGAGGAGGGAGCCATGGGGGTGGCATTGGGCCACCAGCTCTGCTGGGTGACTGGCAGGGAGAGGAAGGCTCCTAAAGGAGATGCTCCTAAACACCAGCATCCTCCAACCCAGTTGGCACATCTCTGCAGGAGTGGGCAGCCTGTGGCTCTTCCCAGTTGGTGCTGGGGCCTCTGGGCTTGGAAAGGGTCAAGATGCAGGTTGGTGTACAGGAGATGCATTTCCTCCTGTTACAGACTGCAGAGCTGGAATCATTTTGGTTAGAAAAGCCCTTTAAGCCCAGCCCACCCACAGCCCTCAGCACCTCAGCCCCAGGGCTTTGGGATCCCTGCAGGGCTGGGCACTCCCCCAGCTCCCTGGGCAGCCTGGCACAGGGGCTGACACCCCTCTCAGGGAAACAGTTCTGCCTCAGCTCCAGCCTCAGCCTCCCCTGGGCCAACTTGAGCCTGTTTCCTCTCATCCCTGCTTGCTGGCTCCAGGCACAGCCAGGGGGATGCAAATGCAGGCGCTCAGCTGGGAGCTCCCAAGGCTTCAGTCCCCTCCAGAGCTGCTTCCTGGGGTGGGCTGGTGTGCTGCAGGCTGTGTGGGGAGCAGGGAGGCTGCATGCCTGCCTGTGTGTGCATGCTTGGATGCTCTGTGTGTGCAGGCCAGGCACGTGGCTTCCTCAGCACAAGGCTGGGCAGGTCCTTGTGCTGCAAAAACTTGCCTAAGCAGCTGCCTCTTTCTCCAAAGCCCTCCTGGCCTCCCTCAGTTCTGCCTGTCCTTTTCTGAGTTGCTGGCCCAGCAGGCTGCAGGTTTTGGGGTGGGTGATGGCTTGGCCATGAGGGTCATGGGAAGTGCTTTATCCTCAGCATACCTCTCCCTGCTCTGCTCCATGCTGTGCATCATGAAGGATGAAGGGGGATGCAGCAGCATCCCAGTGAGTCCTCTTAGAGCATTTGTCCCAGCTTGTGGTCCCAGTGCCCAGATGAGGGTGGCAATGCAGCAGCCCTGCTCTGTTCCTGCCCCTGGGGGAAGCAGGACAAGACATGGAGCTGGAGCTGAACCTCTTCCTTTTCCTTCTGCAGTGCACAGAACAGACAAATGTGTGCCATGCTGACCTGCCAGTGGGGAGCTGGAAGGGGCAGGGTGCAGAGCTGCTGTGGTTTGAGGCTCCTTCAATGTGTAGGGAAGAGACAACTCCTTCTCCAGCCTTTTCCCCCTTCCCTGCCCAGGACCCCTCTCTCTCTCCCTCATCTGTGACTGTGCTCTGTTTGCATAACCTGTTCTGGCATGTGCCCTGATCAGGTGGATTATGTGCAGGAGAGCTCTGCCAGCCTGGAATGCCAGCTATGCAGCCCCTGGATGCAGAGGCAGACACCCCTTTGAACCATGCCAGTAGCTTTTCCTGCACCACTGGTGCCTCTCAGGGAATTTGGGCAATGCCAGAGCTTGCCAAGAGCTGGGAGAGGGGAATTTTAGGGAGGCAGCACTTGTGCTGGGTTGGGGAAGGCATCCAGCTGAAAAGCAGCACTGGGTCTGGTGGTTTGGGTGTGAGGCTGCTGGGAAGCAGTTGGCATCCCTGCCTCTGGGGGGGCTTCTTGTGGGAACTTGCATGGGTGCTGCAAGGCTGAGAGAGTCATTCCTCTCCCTCCACACAGGAACTGTGGGATGGGGAGCTGCAGAGAAACTGGACTTGCAGAGAGCTGGAGCAGGGAATAGCAGCACAGCCCTGGAATGACTGGGGCCACTGGGCAGCCCTTGCTGGGGGAGAGTTGGGCTCTTGCCTTCACAGGTGACTGCTGGTGGCTTTGCAGAAGGGCTGAAGTGTGGTGGTGTGTGTGCACAAGCTTCCCACAGAGCTCCCTTTGCCTCCATCAGTTGTTGTTCATGTTTTAATCTCTTTATGGGGAGAACTGCTGGTTATTTTCCACTGCCACCCAGGCAGCCCTGTGCCAGGCACAGCCCTGCTCTGTTCTCTACAGGAGCTGAGGGGGAACCTTCTAATCCTGTAAAGGGGGGGGGAAATGAAGCAGCTTTCCATTGGAGGCAATGCTGCTCTAGTCTGTAAATCCATGTTCTTTCAGGGCTGGCCCAGGGCAGTGGGTTCCTGGCTCCTGTGTGGTGGGCAGGAGGGAGCTGGTTCCTGTGATCCCTCACAGGCAGTGCAGTTATTCATAGAGGGCTGGGCAAAGCCTACAGTACTATCAGGGTTCCTGCAGTCCTGTTGCCAGCATTTGTCAGTAACCCCATGGGACTGAGGTCTATATTTAGCTCTCAGAACAAGCTCTGTTTTGCTTGGTGGAGTAGTATGGCTGGAGATAGTTTCCTTGGAGGATGCTGAAGGAGTTTCATGCCCCCAGAGGTGCTTGTCATGAAGAGCTGACTTCTCCTCTGCTTGGTCAGGTCTCCTGGCTCATTGCCTGAGCCTGTGCTCCACTGCTTGGACCAAGTCTTTTGGGTTTGGTTCAGGTGCTCACCTTTGCCTCAGGACTGTGCTGTGTCTCCAGGCAGAACTGCAAGGTTTGGAATGAACTGGCTGGCTGACACTGCACTTGTTCCCAGGCTTCTTGGTGGACAACAGATGAACTTAGGTTCTTTATTGCTGGGTGCTCAGCATGGTGTGTGAGTGAGGAGCTGGGATGAGAGAGGTGCCAGTGATAGTCTTGCTGCTTTGGGAGTGGAGGCTTTTGCCTTTCCTAAAGCTCATGATAGCAGGCAGTGCCAGGCTGAGCTCCCACTACCAGGGAGACCAGAGCTGCCTGATGCTGGTGTTTGGGCTGTGTGCAGCCTTCTCTTGGCAGGTGAACTGGAGCAGGGAATAGCAGACACGTGGGGCAGAGGGATCTGCATGCTCCCTGGCCAAGCCCTGATGAGCAGGGTGATGTGCTGTGCCAGCACTGACCCTGTGTCTCTCAGCTGAGCAGAGCCCTGGCAGTGCTTTGCTCCTCCATCAGACTGCCACCTCACAGCCCTTCTTCAGCTTTGTACAAACCTCCTTTTCTGCCAGTTTTATGTGTTCATTACATGGAAGCAGTGGCAGAGGGCTCTGGTTGCAGCTTAGATAGCAGTGGTGGCACTGCCAGACTGCAAATGAGGCTTGTCACTCAGTTATTCCTTTCTTCCCCCCCTCCTGCCTTAAGCTGGGCTTTGCAGCAGCAGAGCCCTGTGTGCTGGGCTCATCAGTGGCACTGTTGAGCTCTGGGGCTCTTTTCAGGGGGATGAGGATGGTGAGAGGAAGTGGGGAGGGGATGGCAGTGAAGCTGGGATGAAAAGCAGCTTTGTGAGGCTGCCATGCCCCATCATCCCAGAAAAATGCCTGTGTGGAGCATGGCTGGATGCAAGCACCTTCCTCCCTTCACTGTGCTGCCAGGCAGGGGGTCATTGGGCTGCTGGAAGATGGAGCCAAGCTTGGTGAGCTTCCTAATGCTCATACCAAGACTATTCAAGGGAAATGGCTGCAGAAATATGATGCAGAGTTGCTTTCTGGGCTGGCCTGGCTGAGTCAATAGTAGCAACATGCACAGAGCATCTCAGCTGCCCTCACAGAGAGCAGCCTGCTGCCTTTTCTGCTCCCAGGCTGCTGCTGTCCTAGAAAGCAGCTGATCACCTCTGCCCTCTGATGCCACTCCTCTAGGCTGAGCAGCCATGGCTCTTTGGTCTGTGCCAGTCTGCCACCCATGCTGGTTCCCAGGACCCAAATCCACGTTGGCAATGGTTTGCTGCTGTGTTTCAGGCTGGTTTTTCAGCTACATCTGATGTCAGCTTTGTGCCTGCTGCCTGTTGTGCTGACCATGGCAGGGATGAGCTGGATAACATCCAGCCTCAGGTACCTGGGAAAGGCTCTTTGCTGTCTGGACAGGCTGAGATAAGGCTGTGAGGAAGCTGCCTTGCCCACAACAGCTACCTGCTGAGCGTGCATGCAGGGTGCAGCTTTGGCAGGATGCTTTGGGGCAGGCTGGACCTCCCCTGTTGTGCACTGTCTGTAAAAGGCAGTGTGTGCTGGGAGTGGGAAGCAGCTGCCATGTGGTTATTGCCTGGCCCACATGCAGCCTGCTTTCCCTGGAAATGAAATCCTTTCCCACTTTATCTGCAGGATATACCCTGGTGTGCAGTTTGTTTGGTGGTTTTTATCTCCTCTAGTCCATCTTTGTTTTGGAGCAGCTCAGTGGAACATCAAAAGGGTGGATTTTTCCCACCCACTTACTTGGGGAAGTACACAGCCCAGGGCTGGGCTGCTTTATGGTAGAGCAAGAGCCTCCATCCCAGCAAGTGGCTGCTTCGCTTCTACATGCACAGAGGGATCCTGAGCAGTAACTCAGGCCAGCCCTAAAGGTGCTGACAGAGTCCTGGGCAAGCCTTCAAACCTGGGAAGGTGAGAGAGAAGCTTCTGCCTCCAGAAGCAGCTCTAGAAAGATGTGTGGGAGTTTAGACCCCGTCAAAGGGATGTGATGGTTGCACTGGTTTGTGAAAGCTGAGCCCTTGGACTGCCCTGAGAAGTTCTGGGCTGCCAGCTCAAGCTGCTCATCCCCATGTCACACTGCACATGAGACCCCTGGGGCAGAGGCTTGAGAGCTGCAGGTGTCTGAGCACCCTTCAGGACCTGAGGCCACTTCTACCTGCCCACCTCAGGCCTGGGGCCACAGGGACTGGCACTGCCAAGCCTGGCAAAGGCTACTGGCCAGCATGGGGAGAAGCTGGAGCTGGGCCCCAAAGTCCATGCATGGCAAAACCCTGCTCATGGCTTCTGAGGTGCTGCCTGGATTATGAGGGGTGGATGGCAAGAGCTGAGAGGGTCTGACAAACCCATCTTGGTCTGTCATCTGGCCTCACCCCAGCTGTAGGCAGCAACTTTCTCCAGCAATGGGAGATGGGACTGTTTGGAATGAGCTGCTTAGCTCCAGGAGGCTCTGGGCTGGTAAATCATGGCTGGCAGTGCAGAGGGGCTGCTAAGCTTGAGCTTTCTTCCTGAGAGGGGTGTGAGCCCCTGTGCCAGGCTGCCCAGGGAGCTGGGGCAGTGCCCAGCCCTGGAGGGATCCCAAAGCCCTGGGGCTGAGGTGCTGAGGGCTGTGGGTCAGTGCTGGGCTGGGCAGGGTGAGGGCAGGGCTGGGGCTCCAGCAGCTTCAAGGACTTTCCCAACCAAACAATTCTCTGTTTCTACACTTGTGGCTTCCTTACAGAAGCCTAGAAAGGCACATTGTAGGAACTGTCTGTGTGATGTGGCACAGGGGAAACATGTCCTTCCCTGTCTCACACCCTGTGGGTGTTTTCAGATGAACTTGCTTTTCCTCTCACCCCCTGGGAATGAAACCATCTTGCTGCTTCATCCTTCCCTGCAGGGTCCTGCCACAAGTCCTGACCTCACAGGGGCTTTGACAGCTCCCTGGTTTGCAGGGCCTTTCTGTCTTTGGCAGGGCATTTCCCAGCCCAGCTCATGTTCCAGGCTTTGTTTGCTGACAGGCTGCAGAAGGGATTGCTGAGCTGCCCCAGTGGGATGAAGGCTCTGGGCATACATCTTGTCCTAGCCTGTTATTTTAAGGCTGTTGTTCCTTTTGCCAGCCTCATCTCAAAGGGAGTCTGCCCTGAGTTACTGAAGAGGTGATGTGCTGCAGACAGGTCCAGAGAGCTGCTCTCCCTTCCCCAGGGAAACCCCTTGTTTGCTCAGCAAAGGGGAGAAGCAGCAGCAGCTGTCTTGGTGCTGGGTTCTGCTGCTGTGTTTGTGGTGGAGGGCTCAGTGGGCTGGCCTGTGTGCAGCTCTGCAGTGCTTCTTGGGCTGAAGCACTAGGAGAAGGTCTGTTTTTGATGGGCTTTCACAGCAGCATGAGCAAACTGCTTAGGACAGAACACAGCCCTTCTATTTGTGGGTGGAAGTGAAGCTGGTGAGAGGTAGAAATAGCTCAGAGGTTTGTTAGTGCATAAAACTTTGGTTGCCTGGGAGCATCTCTGCTTTGGACTCAAGCTAGAGGGGCATATAGGCTAAATTCCTCCTGAACTGAACTCTGCCTTCATCCCAAGCTTCCTACTGACACCAGCTGATGTACTTCATGCTCTTCTGGCTCATGAGAACCCTTGCCTGCTGAGCTCAGAGCTGCTGGCTGGGACCCAGTTCCCAGGCACTGAAGCAGGAGGGAATCTAAAGAAACCCAGGCTGGAATTGTTTTTCTAGACTGATAATTTCTCCCAGACAGCTCTCAGTTAAACTCTTAGCCAGCTGGACTTGCACTTTCTTTGCCCAAGGGAGTCTTCCCTAGACTCTGAAGGCCCTGTGGAAGTGCAGCCTGGCTCCCTTGAGGCTGCCAGCGCTGCTTTCAGCAACATCCCATCCCACAGCTCTGGGTTTAAATGCCATGGAGGCAGAAGGGAGCTGGGCAGGACTGGTGGGAGAAGCTGGCTGGAACTCTTTGGTGTGTTGGTGGTGATGTGTAGCCTTCCAAAGCTGGAAGCATCCACCCTTCAGGGGTGCAGCTCTGGGAGCAGTGGCAGGTGCCACCTGGGTGAATGTGCCCTTGTTCTCTCAGCCTGCTCTCCAGGAGCATCACACTGGGCTCTCGTGTGCCCCAAGGGAGCTGCCTGCCCCTGGCTACCAGCAGCTGCCTCTGCTGCATCCCACACAAAAAGGGAGGGTGTGAGAAGTGCTTGCTCCTTCCCCAAACGAGGATGCAGAGGATGCTGGCTGTCCCCCCTGCAGCCAGCCCAAGCGTGGGAACCCTCTGGTGAAGTGCTGCCCTGGAAATCAGGCCCCAGGAGGGTTGGTGGCTTTCTGCTGCAGGATGGAGGAAGCAGCAGTGTGGGCTGGAGCCTCTGCCCTTTGAACCTCCAGCCCCTGGGGACCCTCTGGCCATTGCATCTGTCATGATAAGAGAAGATACTGCTCCAAGGCTTCTGTTTCTCTAGCAAAGGCCAGTGTCTGGCTGGCTCCTTCACACATCTTCTGTGCCTTTTGCTCTGCTTTCCAGTGGGGGCTTTTCCTCCCCCCACTGCAGAGATCTGCACTCTGACCTTGGCCATGCAGATTTGGAAGGACTTGGCTGCAGAGGATGGGAGCTTCTGTCTGTGCAGAGGGCTCCTAGGGGATGTAAATCCAGGCCCCTCCAGCTCAGAGTGGTGATGGCTCCCGTTGCAGGGAAGGAGGGGAGACAGAGCACCAAGGGGTTAGGCTGATGGGGCTTTTATGTAGGAGGGAACACACTTGCCTCTCACAGCTCTGAGTGCAGGAAGGGGAGGTTTGGAAGCTCCCTGCTGGGAGCAGGCACTGAAGGAGGAGGAAAGGACTGCAGCAGGGCACAGGGGATGTGCACAGAGTTTAGTGGGACCTGCAGTGGCTCTGCCTGAACAGGAGGGGTGTGTGGCTCAGCCCCAGTGCAGGAGGGCACCTTGCAGAAGGGCCTCACACACAGCTTGGTATGGTGGGAGCTTTGTGTGCTCAATGCTGACTGCTCAGAGGGTTTCTCTTCCTCCTCCCAGCCACTCTGCCCTGTGCCTCGTTACATGGGGCATCATGAGACTGTAGTGAGGTGGAACTCTGAGGCTGTGTTCCCTGCTCTGCCAGACAGGCTGGTCTCCATGGGCACAAGCAATCAAGGTCCCCACAAACACACTGCCCCAAGCCCTGAGCCAAAGCAGCTTCCCAGGCGCTGCCCCGCCTGCAGCTCCCCATGGCACCTGCCCCCCTCTCTCCCATGTCCCCCCCTGTCTCCACAGCCTGGGACATGAGGCAGTGTTCCATCTGAGCCTCTACACATGTCCCCTTCCCCCTTCAGCCCCTCCAAGCAGCAGTTGGTGTGGCAGGGAATCTGCCTGGCCGTGCCTTGGAAGCACTGCCCTCCCTGCCCAGCGCCTACGCAGGGACAGAGTTGAAAGGAGCTGGCACTCGCTTGGAGCCTGCCTCACATGAAAGGCTTTTCCCTTCACAGTAAATCTTACATGGCTTACATCTTAATGTGTTACATTCTTTGCCCTGGAGCAGGGCTTGGAACCTGGCCACTGGGAGGCTGTGACCCGTGACAGGCATCGCCCCTGCGTCCGACGTGGGAGAGCTGGGTGTCGGGTTGGATGCTGCTCCCAACTCAAGTGGGAACCAACTGGCCTCACCTCATGGGATTTATGAGCCAAAGTTATGGGCAAAGTCCCAGCTCAGGCTGTGGCAGCTGTGTGGTGAAGCTGTGGCAGGGTCTGTGTGGCACTCAGTGCCCTGAAGGGACAGACAGTTGGCTCTGCTCACTTCATTGCAGCTGCATCTCAAACTCGTTTTGGGAGCTTGGGTGGTGGTTTCCAGCTAAGCCCAGTGCTAGCTCTGCATGTGCAGCTAATGGCAGTTGCATAGCAGTTAACAGCCTTGCAGTTCAGACAGATGGTCTGGCTACACTATGGGGGTGTCAAAATGCAGGAAGAATTGTTTACAGGCACCAAGCTGCCTACGTGGGAATCAACACCCAGCACTTGTTGGAGTGGGTTCAGAAGGAGCCTGTGGCCTCAGTCAGTAAAGGATGTGTGCAGAGAAGGGGCTGCCAGGGTAGCTTTAAGGTGGGAGAATGATGGGGCTGGAGAGGGGAAGGTTTTTACCTGGTGGTGTAGGGCAAGCAGTGTGACCTGGCCAGGCTGGTGAGCACCGTGCTCCTGGGAAGCAAGTGCTTGGAGGCTGAGATGCTTTATGGTCACAGCTTCTTCCTTCTGGCCTGTGTGGGGAAGGCACAATGGTGTGTGGAGCCCTGGGCCTGGCAGCAGGTGATGGGCAGAGAGGTGGCTGCTGGAGCTGGGTCTCTCCTGCCCTGCCTTGGCAGAGAGTAGCAGGGCACATTCCTCTGCCCTGACTTCAAAGGTTGTTGCTGCATATACAGAGCCCAGCAGCCTTGGCAACCTTCAGAGTTGGCAGCAGCTGTTTGCTGCTGTTCCCTGGCTCTGCTGGGCTCTTGTTGCCCTTTTGGCCTTCCTGCTTTGGCAGAGATGCCCACTCCCTCACTACAGGAGCTCAGGGTATGTGCTGTGGGTCTGTGACTCTGCTTTCCCCTGCCCTGCTGCTCCCAAAGCCCTCCCAGGCAGTTGACATGGGTGGTGTTTCTACCTGCTGTGCCTGTACTGTCCACCACACTCAACTTAGGGGGAGTTCTGGAGCACCTCTAACCTGCATTTTGGTCTCAGCATCTTTTTGGAAGGGTATCTCCTCATTCACTGAGGAGCTGCAAGAATGACAGTGTCAGCTTAGGGGTTTATGTTCAATTGGGGTGGCATTAACGTAGTGCCAAGGTAAGGTGGGCACCTACCATGCTGTAGCCTAGAGGCTGGGTGAGTGGATGTGCTGGTCCCTGAGGAAAGGCAAGTGCTCTTCTGAGTTACTGTGTCTGCTTTCTCCCTTGTTGGGTTAACACAGGAGGTGTGGGTATCCCCCAGCCTTCTGCACAGGGTCACTCTGCAGGGCTGAGCCTGTCAGCAGCATGGCAGGCACAGGGACTCTGCTGCCCTCTGTGCCACTGATAATGCTCATCTGCCTTCTGCTGGAGTCCCTGCAGATCTGCAGGGGTCAGGGCTGCTCCCTTGCTTTTCTCCAGGCTGTTTATCAGGCTGTGATCTGCTGTTTCTCAGGCTGAGGGCTGCAGAGGGTGAGGGATGATGCTTTCAGGTCTGCTGAGCAGTTGGCTGCTCTTTGGGGACTGCAGGCATCTGGGGCTGAGTGAGTGTGGAGTGGCAAACCTCTCATGCAGGAGATGAGGAATCAGACCCTCCCCACTCCAGCTCCACAAGCTTTCCAGGCTGGGAGCCCAGGGAGGAGCAGAGCAGAGCAGCTCTGCTTGGCAAGCCCTTGGGCACAATTGACTCTGATCTGACCAACTGTTTTTGCTCTGTTCTTTTTGCATGTGCTGGCCTCTCCCACGTGGATCTCTGGATTATTCATTACTAGGTAAGAACAAGCATTTCTCTCCTTTCTCAGGCAGAAAGTGGGGCAGGGGAGGCAGGGACACATTTGGTCTTGGCACACAAGGACGTCTGGTGTGATGGGAGCTCTCAGCTTCAAGGGAGCAGAGTATGTGTGTGTGGGGGAGGCTGATTCCTTGGCTCAGCCTGTCCTGGGCAGTTGCTGGCCCAGTGTGTTGGGGGGGAGTCTGAAGGGCTTCAGAGTGTGGAGGGAGCTCTCCTGTGCAGGTGGCAGGATGGGGAGAGGGGGCAGAAAGAGCTTGTCCCCTTTGCCCACTGTTACACAAGAAGCTGCCTCTGCCCTTTTCTGCTGGTTGTTAGGGGAGTGTGAATAAACCTTTGGGAAGGATCATGGAGATAAACCTTGGAAGGCTGTAAACCAGGGGCTTTCCCCTGTGTCTCTGCACCAGCAGTTGGTAGTGATGCTTTCCATGCCAAGGCCAGCTTCTGGCACTGCCCCACTCCCACTGTGTGCCTGGGACCCACAGCACACATCCCTTGTTACATGGAGTGAACTTTTCTTCTCTGTTCAGTTTCAAATCTTCTATGAAAGGAAGAAGCTTGGCCCTCTCAGCTTCTTGTTAACGCTCTGGCATCAAAGAAAAGACCCCAGCTTGTCTTCCTGGCCCTCCTGTGGGCAGCAATGCTGCAGAGCCTTTCGAGCCCTGCAGGAGAACACGGTAGGGGCAGGCAGGAGCAAATGCCCAGAGGTGCAGGACTGAAGCAGGAGGCAGCTGGTGCTGGATGCTCTCAGGCTTTTTGCTTTGTACCACTATGTTGGCTTAGAGGAGTAGGAGGGAGGTGTTCTTCAGTGAAGCTGATTTTGATTTCTCTTCCCTTGTTTAACCCCTAAGGCTCTGGATTGGGCAGCCACAAGTCCTCCACTAGATCTCACTGCCAGCTCTGCTGGCTTCTGTTTCTGGCCCAAAACTTGTTTGCTTGGAGTGATTGGCTGCTGCCTCTCTAATCCTGCTTTACCTAGCTGTGGGCTTTTGTGCCATGCTGTCTCCCAGCCTGTTTCCTTTTGTGCTAATGATGCCTTACAATAGCCCTGTTTGCTCACAGTGTTTTGCAGCTAGAGACTGTTCTGCACCCTGGCATTTGTCTCTTGGATTTTGCTGTACCTTTAAGCACATAGAAGGCCTGGAAAAGGACTGTAGATCTCTCATGGTTTGCCACTTCTGGTCCAGAAGATCTCATGGTGGTGGGAGATGCCCTGCTGCTGCTCTTCTCCCAGCTACTTGTGTGCTGGACCTGGCCTGTCTTGTTGGATAAGGGTGCAAGTGCCCTGGGAACCTCAGTGTTGCATCCCTGCCTTGTGCTTGGTGTCTTCCCTGCACTCATGTCCTAGTCTTTGGCCCTGGCACTAACCTCTGGGCACAATGGCTGTGGTGTGGTCCTTGTTACATCCTCTTGGAAGTGGGAATGTGCTAGCCCCACTGTGAGAACAGAGCCCTAAGAGCACAGACAGCCTCTGCCCTGGCTGTCCTTGCAGCTGGAGGGGCAATGCTTTTCCCCATAAGCATTAGACAAGAATACTCAGTGCTAGTATTGCTGGGAGCTTTTTGGAGCATGCATCTGTTCTGAAGTGGCAGCTCATTCCTTTACCAAGAGGAGAAAAGGGTCAGCTTATGCTTAAAAGTGTGAGGTTAATGGTGAGTGCAAGGACAACATTCTCCCTCCCTGCTGACTTCTCTTCTGGAAACAAAACCCACATGGGTTTGACTTGAAAGATCCTCAGGATTTATAGAGGCTGCTCAAAATCTTCAGGGTCAGTTGGTCAAGTGGGGTAAATTGGGAGAGTTTCACCAGAGGTTATAACACTTAATTGGTAGCAGTGCCCCCAGTCTGGAGCTGTGATTTAATGGGAAACCTGACCCTCTCCTTGCAGCCTCCAGAGCCACTGTGCTGGGAAAGCAGCAGCCTGGGGATGGCCAGGAAAGCCCAACAGGTTTTGTTAGCCTCAGTATCATTTGGAGAGCACTAACACCAGCTCTAGCCTTTGATTTTCTTCTGGTCTCTGTTGTTTTCTATGTGTGTGGGAGGTTCTCTGATGGCCCAGCCAGGGGCTGTCCCTCCTGCATTGCCCATGTCCCAGGGAAGTCCCATTTTGGCCTTTTAAGGACAACTTGCAATCTTGGGGCTTAAACCTCCATGTTTCTAAAAACATTTGTCTTGGGTTCCCTGAGCTGTGGTCACTCTCTTCATGAGACACTTGAATGGGGCACTCTGTTGGTAGGAAGGTGCTGGGCAGCTTGCTGGGTGCAGGACCCCTTTAGTAGTGCCCCCCTCTGCCCCACAGCCATGCCAAGCTGCTCTCCCCTGCCTGTTGCTCCAGGGCCAGCCTTGCTTAGGTGCTCCTGCAGTGCTGCACTCATATCTTCCCACCATATGACTTCCCAGAGCTCAGCATGCCAAGAAGGACTATGGCCACCAGCATGAGGCATCCTGGAAGGGACTGAGGTAGCAGTGCTGCCTCTGAGGCATGTGTCTGCTCCCAGCTCTCTTGGAGGCTGGATTACACTGGAGGCTTTATGGGGATGCATCCTGCTGGGAGATGCAAGAGTTCACTCATCTATGAAGTGCTGTGCCCATCAGTGAGTGTGTGATAGGAGCAGGAGCCTCTTATTGTGCTGTGCTGCTGGGACAGGAGGGCTGGCAGGGAAATGGTGGAGCTGGAATGGGTTGAAGGAGGTGGGGTAGAGTCAGGATTAGTGCTGGAATCAGGTGGGAGGAGCATTAGGAGGCTGATGACTGGGAGCAGCCAAGGGATGTTTGCTCAGGGTCTTCATTAAACAATTAAGAGGGAATCTTCCTTAGCTAGAGAGGTAAATGCTGTGAGCAGAGGCAGCTGCCTGTGCTGGCTGCCCTGCATGGGACTGGCAATGCCAATTCCCCCCAGGGAAAGGGAATGAATTTTAATGAAACCTTGGGAGTCTTTAAATTTTCATGTTAATGTCAATTATTCAGGACAGTGGAAAAGCAGCTTTGGAGCTTCAGGAAAAGAAAGGAAGAGGCCAGTGTGAGGTTTCTTTTTTGTTTAGCTATTTTATTTCAAGATTAATTGGTTGGCATTTTGTTGTACTGCAAGGAAACGTGGGCACTTCACAGGCACTGCTGTTGCCTGGTGCATCTGACACTAGTGCTGAGAAGGAGGGAGGTCAGGAAGAGTCTTATGTACTGCCTGGGGCATGGTACAGGTACCAAAAGAGCCCAAGTGGGGCAAAAGGGCGTGGTGTGAAGGCCACAGGGGCAGTACCCATGCTGGGCAGCTGATGGGGTTGCAGACTGACTGCTGCACTTGCTGCTCAACCCAGAAAATTGCCTGTGTGGGAAAGCCCTGTGAGCTTCCAGCCTCAGTGGTTGTGAGCAATGCCTCTGCTAGCAGCAGGCAGGGTGATTGGTCTTGGTGCTGGGCTGCTAGAGGCAGGGGATCCAGGCCTGGCCTGAGAAGGGCATTGACACCTTCTGACCTAGGAAGAGCAGGTATGAGACTGCCAAAGCCCCACAGCTCTGGGGCTGTGCTCAGTGTTGGCCCCTCACTCACTGCCACAGGGACACTGAGGGGCTGCAGCGTGGCCAGAGCCGGGCACAGAGCTGGGGAAGGGGCTGGAGCACAAGGGGCTGGGGAGGGGCTGAGGGAATGGGGGTGTTGAGCCTGGAGAGGAGGAGGCTGAGGGCAGCCAGGAGCACTCTCTGACACTCCCTGGCAGGAGGCTGCAGGGAGCTGGGGGTTCAGCTCTGCTCCCAAGTAACAAGTGACAGGACAAGGGGAAAAGGGCTGCAGTTGCCCCAGGGGAGGTTGAGGTTGGAGCTGAGGCAGAACTGTTTCCCTGAGAGGGGTGTCAGCCCCTGTGCCAGGCTGCCCAGGGAGCTGGGGCAGTGCCCAGCCCTGGAGGGATCCCAAAGCCATGGAGGTGCTGAGGCTGTGGGTCAGTGCTGGGCTGGGCAGGGTGAGGGCAGTGGATGGGCTCCAGGAGCTTCAAGCCCTTTTCCAACCAACACTATGATTCCATGATCCTCAATTCCCACCAACCTCAGCAGCCTGATGCTCTGCAGCCTTGGCTCTCAGCTCTTGGAGCAGGGCTGCTCTGCATCTGCCTGTGCCCAAGGCCCTTGCTCCCTGCTGCTTGCACAGCTCACTGCTCTGAACAAGCCCCTTGCTTCTCTCTCAGCCCCATGGTCTTTCTCACTCCCCTCTCACTAAACCCAGGGCATCTGTCTGCAGTTCTGTTTTGCATCCCCAGCAGGCTGATGCCTTGTCTCCCTTTGAGGGTGCCCCACTGGTGCACAGGGGCTCTGTAGCACAAACACATCTTTTATTCCCTGCTGCTGAGAGCTGCCAGGCCTGGCTCCCTTCCCAGAAAGCAGCGCTAGCAGAGAACATAAGCAGCTATTGTCTTAGCCCTGGAGACTGGGATCTGAGCTCTGCTGGGGCTGGGGGGAGAGAAGGGGATACAGCATGCTAAAGGGACTTGAGGAAGCAGCCCAAGGAGGGTTTGCAAGGCTCATCTCACCAAAAAGAATGCGGGTGCCTGCTCCTCCTGTGCCATTGGACTGGCTCGTCCAGCCTGGCCCAGGGAAGGGGCTCTGACAGTTAGTTTATGTCTAGCAAAGACTGGGTCCTTTGTCTTGCCAGGGCTGGAGAAGGAAATGAGGGAGGGGAAGAGTGGTCTTGCAGTAAGGGTCTGCTCCTGGGAGCACGCCCCAGCTCGTGGCAGCCCAGTTGTAGGGACTGGCAGCTGGGACAGGCAGGTTGGCACTGGGGGATGTGGTGGCTGGCAGGTAACACCTTCTCCCTCTCAGCTTTGTGGCCTCAGAGCTGCTTCTTGCAGAGTGGTGTATGGAGGGGTGGTGCTGATGGGGGCTTAGAGCATGAGGTGCTGCTTCCAGGGCTTTGTGTCTGTGGGTAATCAACCACAGTGGTTGGCAGCTCTGCATGGCAGCTCAGCACCCCCAGAGGGGTGAGACTGGCCACAGCAGGATGAGCCAGCCCTGTGCTGGCAGCTCAGCCCCTGGCTGCTTCCCAAGGTGTGTCTGAGGTGCAGGCACAATTCTTAAAGGCAGCCTGCTAGAAAGCAGAGATTCTGCCTAAGCTTTCATTTGAACAAGCTGAAATTCAGCACAAGAACAAAGGGATGATTCAGTCCAAAGACAAGGTGGTAAATTGTCACCTGATGTGGGGAAAGTGCAGCATGTGGCTCTGCCAAAGGGGCTGAGGACTGAGCAGAGAGGGTCTCACCCAGTCCCTGAGGCTGCTCAGGGCTTCCCTCCCTTGTTTTGAGTCTCCATGTGCTGGGAACCAGAAACAGCTCTGCAGTTGTGTGCAAGGGACCTGATGGACCTGTTCTTATTCGTCTCTCTGGCTGTGATTTGTTCTGGCTTCAGCCCTGTAATTGGAAGGAAATCACTCCACAGGTAAAACAACCAGCAGGGATGGCTGGGTAAGGGAAGCTCAGAGTCCCTGCCAGATGCTCTAATCAGCTTTGACTTGTGGGGATGGAGACAAGTTGCTGGAGTGTCTGGTGCCTGCTTTGCCCCTGAGGAAAGCAGGGAGGGTGCAAAGGAGCTGATCATGAGGCTGTTTCACGAGTCATTTGGCCCTGATGAGCCACGCTCAAGAGAAAGAGGGTCAGAGATGCTGAGTGTTTTCAGCTTAATCTGCTGGAGCACTGATCCTTTGCCTCAGCAGGCTGGTGCCTGCAGCCTGAGTAAACTTTCCCTGGCTTCAATAAAAATGTTAGTGTAGTAGAGACTGTGCCCTGTGGGCTTTCCCCCCCCCTCCTTCCCTCCTGCATCCAGCGTGTCCCGGTACCCAACCCACGGCAGCTTCTGAAAGTGTGTTTGGTTGGTGGCACAGAGGGGAAACCTCAAATCCTTGCAAAGCAATTACTGCTAATGAGACACTTCCTACACATCTGGTTTCAATCCTGGCTGTGTTTTTTTGGGGACTGCTCTTCAGAGCTGAGGGATGGAGGAAGGTGGGGAAAAGTCCTGCCTCCTGTTCCTTCAGGCATCGCCCTCCTGCCAAGGTGCCAGTTGGGCTGCTCCTCAGCTCCCCATCTCCCTTGCCAAACCTAAACCATCACCAGCCAAAATTGCACCTCTCCAGGGAGGGTGAGCTCCTGCAGCAGCACTGATTGGATGCTGCTCACAGGCCAACTGATTGATATGTTTTTGAGAGGGAGTGTCGTGTGTTTAATTGGTGTGTAATTGGCAGGAGCTGGGACGACTGGGTGCCCCAGACTTTGAGAGGTTTCTGAGGCAAGTGCCAACTGCAAAGAGAATGGAGATATGTTCCTTTTTAGCATGTGATTGAGAGGCATTTCTGTGTGTAGGGATTTAATATTAACTGATGGAAACCCTCTGTGGCTGTTGTGACTTTGTCCAGCTCCTTGTGTGGGTCGCTGGAGGTGGAAGGTGCAGCAGAGCTGCCTGTTCCTGGGGTCTGAGCTGCCTGCTGCCTGGCTGCCTCCTGGCACTGCTGTGCCTGGGTGCCTGAGTACCCCTGGTACCCAAGCCCCCAGTTCTTCCAGAGGTCCCACACTGGCTTAGGTGCATTAAATAAGCCCAAGCTCCAGGGCTTCATCTCCAGTTTCTGACCATTCAGATCAGGTCTGTCTTGGAGGGCAGATCTGTGGGGATCCTTGGCCCCTCTGGCTGCTGCTTTTGGCAGCAAGTGCCTTGTTATCTCAGTGCAGAGTGTGGCCTTGGAGCAGGATGCAGGGAAACAGTAGGGAGGGTCATGGACAGAGGGATTTCAGGAAGCCTGTGTTGCTTTTGTGCCCTGAGCAGCGGGAAGGTGGCGTGGGAACCCTTGGCTTGTTTCCTTGGGAATGAGACAGTGCAACCTGGATCTCACTGCCAGGCTCAGCAGGGGCATTAGTGTGAGGGCAAAGAACACACTGTGCTGTTGGGTTCCTGGGATCTATCAAGGATCCCTCCTGGCTCCCTCAGAGCCTGGGTCCTCTGGCTCTGCAGGCACTCAGCTCCCTGCCTTGGGTGGCATCTGACTGAGAGAGGGGCTGTAGGTGGACAATATCCACCCTGAGCACTCCTCACTAGTACAAAGTGGGTTCCTGCTCCAGAGATTTGGAGATGAAGCCTCCTGCCCTGCCTGGAGCCCATGTTTGATCTTCCTAAGCAGCCAAGTGAGAGAGCAGAGAGCCACCTCTTCGTGTTGGGATCTCCAAGCAGGCTTTTTTTCCCCAGAGGATGGTTTATCTTGGCAAATTCTTCTGCCTCTGGCTGATGGAGTGTCTCAGGAGCTGAGCTGTTAGGCAAGAGGTGGTCCTGGCCTTGCAGCAGCTACGTTGGGTGACTTGGCCAAGTCACACATGATTTCTCAGAAGCACCACTTCTCATGGCCTAGTGGCTCAGCCCCTGGCAGGAATAAGCCACAAAGCATGTACAAGGATGCCTGCTTTGTTCCAGCACTCCCCAGGCATGGCACAAACACCAACTGCCTGCCTTGCTTCTCTGCAGAGCTCAGCTGTGTCCCCCTGCTCTGAGAGAGTTTCTCTCCAGCAAATCTTTCTGCAGTCAAGTGCCTGACCTTGGAACACAGCTCCCCCCTCCCAGCTCTCTGTTCTGTTTTGGTTTATTTAATATACAGCCAAATAAACTGATTTCTCCCTTCTTGATGTTAGCAGCTGCTTCACTGAGCCACAGCACGATGCAGGGGAGGTCAAAGCCCAGGGAAAGCTGGAGTTGCAAGGCAGGTCAGGCTCTGGGATTACTCATCTCAATTGCACTTTTGTTCTAGAGATGAGAGACAGACCGTGTCCACACCACACTGGTGGCATCTCCCCAGCCTTAGGAAGGAGGAGCAGGAGCTGCAGGGTGGGAGCTGTGCAGGTTCAGTGTGTGTGGGAGGGTGCTGGGGTGTCTGGGACTCTCTGGGTGGGTGGGTGGGTGCTGCTGAGCAGTCCAGACCATGAGTCACAGGCGACTTCTGCCTCCCTGGGGTCAAGTGTTCAGCCTTGCTGAGACACACACTGAGGTTGGTGTTGTCACAAGTCCCTTAGCCCTTCTGGGGTTTTCTTCCCCACCCATAAACTAGGTTTAGCAGCACTCACTGAGGCCACTGACCCTTTTCTCCCCCCCAGCACTCAGGTCTCTTATCCTGGCTGCAGCTCTGTGGTGGTCTTGGCCAAGCGACTTCATCTTCTCTTTGTCACCATCTCTCCCCTCCTGGGCTTCCCTGGACTTTGCAAATCAGCTGCTGTTCCAGCCCCAGTGAACATCAGGGTTTGGGATCTGCATGTGAAAGCTGCACTTGCTCTGGAGCAGGCTGGCAGTGCCACTGCCCAGCACAAAGCCTCAGCTGGACCCAGAGCTCTGCACAGCCCAGTTGGACCAACTGCAGACCCCACTGAGCTGCCTTAAAGCAAAGGTGCTGCTTTGGGAAGGCCATGCCTTGCCACATGGGCTGCTTCCACCTTCTCTGTGTGCTTTATACCTCTACCACAGCTTCTCACTCAGTGGCCTTGGGCATTCACTTGTGCTGTGCATGCTGGGTGCTGTGGTGCTCCTGGGGGTGCCAGGGGCTGAGCAACCTGCCTGCTGCCAAGCAGTTGGGTGAGAAGGGCTGTGTGCAGTGCCCAGTGTGTGACCCAGCAGTGTGTGGTAGCTGCTGCCAGGCAGCTGCTGGCTCTCTGCCATGATGCCAGAGGTGACCAGGCTGAGCTGGGTGAGCTGCCTTCCACCCACACAGCAAAGGGCTTCCCCTCCTCAATGGGAATGGTCTCCAAAATACTCCCTGCCTCGTGCCTGCCCGGGCTGTGTTCCCTGCAGGGGCTGCCTGGCTCCCATTCACCTCCTCTCCCTTGGCAAGGGATGGTGATTGAATCAAATCCCCTGAAATCATGGTGGGCAGATGGCTTTGTAGAAACCCCAGCCAAGAATCATAGAATGGGGAGAGTTGAGAGGGATCTCCAGAGCTGCTCCAGCCCCTGCTCCAGCAGGTTCCCCTGGCTCAGGGGCACAGGAACGTGTCCAGGTGGGGTTGGAAACCTCCTGAGGAGCCTCCACACCCTCCCTGGGCAGCCTGGGCCAGGGCTCCCTCCCCTCAGCACCAAAGGACTTGCTCCTCCTGTTCCAGAGGCACTGCCTGTGTGCCAGCCTGTGCCTGTTACCCCTTGTCCTGTCCCTGGCCACCACAGAAAGTGTGACCCCATCCTCCTGACATCCACAAAGCCTGCCTTGTGCTCAGGGCTTCTGTATCTGAATGTCCCAGCCAAAGCCCCCATCTCCTTCCTGCACACTGGCAAAACCACTTCTGCTGTCCCAAACATGCTGCTGCTGCTCTTGTGCCACCTTTTGACCCTGGGCCCTTTCTTCAGAGGTCCTGCCTTGGCAAGCAGAGGCTCTCTGGCTGCTCCCCAGGAGGAGCAGAGTAAGAGATGGGTCCCATTTCCTCAGGCAACCCCAGACCACAGTCTGCAGGAGCCCAAATCTCATCTTCCAGGTGATAAAAGGATGTGATGGGAGATGGTGCACTCCATAGCACTTCAATGTTGAGGCATCAGAGGCAGGGAAGGGAGGGAGTGCTGCAGTCCTGCAGCCAGACACCAGCAATTCATCTGCACCAGAGCTGCCCATGGGGCCTTGGCTTTCACTTCTGTTTTTCTTCCTCTTTATAAATGAAAATCCCAAAATAACTGTGCTGCTCTGGGATATTTTTAAGCTGTTTTTCCCCTCATCCTTTCTTCCCTCCATCTCCCAACAGCTTCTAGCTGAGAGGGTTCCCTGTTGCCAATGGAGAAGGCTGCACGTCACTTCCTTGGCATGGGGCCGTCCCCAGCCCTCAATGCTCACTTTGTTTTCCCCCTCACAGTCTCAGGGAGCTGTCAGGGCTCTTCAGAGTGTCACATTCCCCATGTCCCCCAGCCCATTGTGGGAATGTGGCCCACAGAGCTCAGGGGAGACCTCAGCATGCCTTGGTACTGGGGCAGCGGGTGATGCTCCCTGCTCCAGCTGCATCCTTGTCTTCCCCCTCCTCTGTTTGCTCTGCTCTGTGGCTCAGCACCCTCCCTTTCCCTGGGAAGTCACCCACCTCCATCCCTTGTCCCTTCATCCCACCAGTCTGGCCCTGGGGGCTCTGTCTCTCTTCCACAGCCTTGGGGACTCCAGCCTGAGATAAGTGCTCAAAGGGCTTTTCTCCAGCTGCCCCCCCTGCTCTGTAACTCCCAGCTATGGTGTGGTCCTCAGAGGAAGCAGGGGGCAGAAAAGAGAGGTTGGGAGCTGCATTTCACACTAGGAAATACCCATGTCCTGGTGGGACAAGGGCCTGGCTGTGAGGACAGCTCTTGTTTCCACAGGCATCTAGAATGAGTGCTGCAATGCCTCCAGGACTTCTACACTGCCACAGCTTGCTTGTAGACAAACTCTGCTCAATATCAACTCTTCAAGTGCTCAGCTGCCTCACTGGTCACCTTCTCTCTCAGCAGGGGTGGTGGAGACCTTGGCTCACCTCCTGCTCTGCTTTGCCAGACCTCAGAAGTTGTGGTCCAGGTGATGTGTTTGGGTAGGGTGTGATGGGAAAGGATGTGCCCTTTGGAATTGAGTGGGGAACATCTGCTCCCTGGGAAGCTGCCATGGATGTGGATAGCTCCAGGCTGAGCTCCTGAACACCTGCAAAGTGTGGCTTTGGTTTCACTTATTGACAAGGCAGCACATAGAGGTCAGCACTTAGTGCACCTTGGCTTGGGAGCCTTTGGCTGTGTTTGTTATTCTCCAGGACCTTTGTTGGGCTGTCCTTGTAAGGAAGGAGTGAAGGCTTCTCCATGAATCAAATCAGCTCTGGTATCTAATCCAGGCTTTGCTTGTGTGGCTGCTACTCAGTGCTCAGATGTTCCTGATGAGGTTTCTGCTGTTGTTTGCCCACAGTGTTCTGCTTCTGGAGCTCTCTGTTTCTCCCTGGTTTGGCTGGGCATCATTTGGGCTGTTGCAATAGCATCAGTTACATCAGGATCCTGCTGTTTTCTGGCTGGCTGCACATTTGGGAGCCCATTGTGCTGTGAAAACATGCTTAAACTGATGGGCCTAGAAGGTGGGGATGCAAAACTCAGCTTAATGCTCCTTAAAACGAGGAGGAAACTGGATTTTACTGGGAAAACCATCAGTGTGTTCCTGTGTTGTCAACAAAGGTGTCAGTGCTGGTTATGCTCTGCCCCTAATCCTTCCCAGCATCAGCCCTGGGCTGTGTGGGGGTCTCCAGAGGCATGGCTTGGTGGCCAGGCCACCTCTCACGTGGCAAAACCACCCATCTGCCCCCTGTGAGCTGTTTGGTGTTCTCCTGCTTTCTCTATGAGATGTAGGATGCTGGGCCAGGGGTAAGGGGTTCCTCCCTGGGATGCAGGTGCCAGCAAGCTGGCTGTCACCTTCTGGGGTGATTTGGGAGCTTAGTGCCTGATGCTGCCTGGAAAAGGGCTGCAAGAGCCGATGGGAGCAGCCCCAGGTGAGGCTGGTAGTGGAGCACTGGAGGAGGGGGCTTGGGGAGGGCAGGAGAGCTTTGGGCTAGCTGGCTGTTTCCTTGTTTCTAACTGTTTTGTTCTCTCCTTTTTCTCTTCCTCCTCCCCTGCTTTCTAAAGAACATAGGAAGCTTCTTGCTGGTAAGTGGTGGTGTGTCATGCAAAACCAAGTACCATGTCTTTTGCCATCCCCCATGGTCAGTGTGTGTCATCCCTCCATCCACCCAGGGCGTGCTGGAGCAATAGAAACCTTCTGGAGGTGGCTACAGGCACACCCATCCTCACAGCCTCTGGGCTGCAGTGTCCACTCACCTCAGAGGGAGCTATTGCTTTTAGATCACAGTTTGAAGAACTGCTTTGTCCCCTCCCTGCCTCCACCTCACCCAGCCTGACACTGTCACCTGGGCTCAATTGGACCATCAGCGCCCTGGCACAGAGCAGGCAACAGCCCCCTGTGGCATGAAGCCTCTGGAGTGCTGGGGGGATGAAACTGTGATCTAAGGACACCCCTCACTTAGTGCTTCCCTCATCCAACTCCATCCTCAGCCTCTCACCTTCACCAGTGTCCGTGGGGAGGGGGGTGAGAGCACAGTCCCAGCTCAGACTGGAGGTGTAATGGACGGGTTTTGCTGTTGACCTGCTCTGAGGGGGTTTGTGGCATGTGCTGAAGCTGATGTAGGTGATGAAGGTAGAGTGCTGCCAGCAGGTCAAAGGTAGAGGCTACTTGTGCTCCTCAGTCCTGGCTGAGCTGTGAAGCTGCAGGTGTGGGGTGGACACACCACAGAGAACTCTTGGTGTCTCTCTAGCAAAGCCAAGTGACAGTCGGGCACAGGTCGAAGCCTCTGAGGTGTTGCTGTTCCTCTGGTCCCTTTGCTGCCCTGGCCTGTGTTGTCAGGGGCTCATCTCTTCCCCAGCTGTCACCCTGTTTTAAAGAGGGAATCCCAGCCATTAGCCCAAACCCTGTGCATGCCCTGGCTGGTGAGAGGTGGGTGAAGGCAGGGTGTGTGGAATAGGTGGCTGCAGGCTGGCTGGGTGCCCACTGCCTGCTCCCTGCTGCTGGGAATCCTGGCATCCCAGGGGCCTTGTGCCCAGCTCCTTTGTTGGGTGGCTGTGGATGCAGAGTGGATGTGAGGCAGAGGTTTGGTGTGTGTTTAGGGCTGGCAGTTCATCTCACACCTTTCCCTGCTGCACAGCTGGCTCAGGGTGGAGGATGGGGCAAGCACAGGGCTCCCCTGGGCCACTGCCCTTCTCCACCATGCCCTGCTGTGGCACAAGGTCCCAAATCCATGTTTGCCTCTTGTCCCCTGTGCTTGTACAGACAGACTTGGGTGGAGAGGCATCAAAACTCTTCTCTGCACCAGCTTTGACTTCGGGGCTGCTCCTCTGCCCACACTGTGCCCATCTGGAGACCTTGAGGCTCACTGCTCACCCCCATTCATAGCTGGATAAGCACCTGGCTTTTTGGGCTGGAGCTTTGGCAGCTCAGCTGTAGCCTAAGTCTGGGCATCCAACCCTTCTGAAGCAAGGGAAAGGGAGCTGCACCAGCACTGGACCAGCTGTGGCTGCTGAGCTGTTTAGAGCTGTTGCTGCTGTGTTTCCTCCCTCTTTTGTGCCCCTCATGATGTGTAATATACAGAGCATATTGTGCAGAGGGGTAGGCTGGGGGGTTGCTTGGAAGTGTGCCCTTGCTGCAAAGGCACTGGAGAGGGAACAGAGGGACATAAAAGTTTTATTGATAGCTGCCTACCCCCTGACCTGAAGCCTGGCCCTCTCCAGCTCCAGGAGGAGCAAAGGGAGAAGCTGAGCCAACAGCATCCTCTGCCGGCCAAAGCTGCTGAGATGCAAGAACCGAGGCTGTGTTGCCATGCAGGAGTGTTCTGCTCTCCTCCTGGGTGCTGGCTGCTGCTGCCTGGCTGCTGGTTCCTGCTTGCAAACCTTGGACTGTTGAGAGCTGGATGCCTCCTGCCTTTGGCTCTCCCAGACAGCCGGTGGGCAGGGAAACAAGGAGGTGGCAAAGAGCTGCCACACTGCCCTGTGGCATTCAGCTCCTGCACTCTAGCTACAGCTGAAGGCTGACAAGCCCTATCCTGAATGTTGCTCCCAGCACTCCCTCTGCCTGCAGCTCCTTGTACAGCTGCCACTGTGGGGATGCTGCTGCTGTCAGCATGTCTGGCCATTCCTGCCTCACCCCCTGCTGCTGCTCAGCTCCTGGAGTGCTGGGCAGGAATGGAGGTGCTCTGCTGAGGCACCTCTGCTTTTATCCTGCTTCTCCCTGCTATGATGCCTTTTCTTACTGGTTGGGCTCTGTTGGTGCAGCTTTAGGACTCAAAAGGGCCTGGATGAGGTTTGTGGCAGTGGCCTAACTCCAGCCACTGGTGCATTTTTGGGTAGAGCCAGTCTGAGGTGTGCCCCAACCCCTGTTGCTGAGGGATGTCTGGAAGCTGGGAAGGTATCTGGATACCAGACACAGGCTAATTTTAGGCAGAAATGTGCTGAAGCTTGCTTTCATCATTTGTTTTCTCCTGCTTTTTTGCAACCCACCCTACCCTGTTACCATCCCTGAGGAGCTGCAGCAGCAGCTGGTCTCACTCCCCCTTGCAGATGCATTGAGTTCACATCAGCTCACAGAGCAACCCGTGTGTGTATGGAAGAGGGTTGGCAGAGGTGACATCTCACAGCTCAGGCAGCACAGACAGAGGCTGAAGGCTTGGAGGATCCTCTCTCAGCAGTCAGGCAAGGCTCTGCTCTGCTGGAGGGAGTCTCAGGGAAGCAGCAGCCCCAGAGCAGTGTAAGCTGAGGGCAGAATGGAACCCCTGCAGCGTTTGAAAGCTCTGTTTGTCCCCCAGCAAGGGAGGAGCATCGCTTGCTCCTCACTTTGTGTTGCTCCAGCATCACCAGCATGGAACGGGCCGGGTGCAGATGAGATGCAGATGAGATGCAGATGAGATGCAGATGAGATGCAGCCGCTGGGCGCTGCCGGGGCTCTCGGGAGGAGCTGTGCAGCGGGAATGGGGCGGTGAGAGCGGCAGGTGGCGGTGTGGGGCTGCTGGAGAAGCTGCCGGAGAGGAGAGGCTGTGGGAGTGGTGAGGGCAGGAGCAGGGGGGCTGGCAGGCTCGGCGCATCCCTCCGCTCCGTGCAGCCGCAGGGTTGGGGCTGCAGGGCTGCACCCGCTCTGAGCATCAGGAGGACGCAGGGGGACAGGCTGCAGGGGCTTTGTCCCAGCATCACCTCTACATTCGGTCCTGCAGAGTGGTGCTGGGAGCAGGAGGCACTGGCCACCAAAGGCATGAAGCCCTCAGCTTAGTGTCTTAGTCCTCTGGGGCTGTGGATGCTGCAGGTTGGGCTCTCAGGGGCTCAGCAGTGTGTGTGAGCAGCGACCTGGGGCAGTGCTTTAAGAGACATCAGAGAATCCCAGAGTGCTGGGGCTGGAAGGGTCCTGCAGAGCTGCTCCAGCCCCTGCTAAAGCAGGTTCCCCTGGGTCAGGAGGCACAGGACTGTGTCCAGGTGGGGTTGGAAACCTCCTGAGGAGCCTCCACACCCTCCCTGGGCAGCCTGGGCCAGGGCTCCCTCAGCTCAGCACCAAAGATGCTTCTTCTCCTGTGTCAGTGGCACTTGCTGTGCTCCAGCCTGTGTCTGTTACCCCTTGTCCTGTCACTGGCCACCACACAACAAACACTGGCCCCATCCTCTCCCCACCAGCCCTGTAGGGACTGATCAGCATTGATAAGGTTCCCCCTCAGCCTTCTCTAGGCTGAACCATGTAACAGAACCATAAGACATGGTGCAACCTTTCAGGGTTGTTTCAGGTGATGTTTTGGGGGGGAATGGCTGGGAACAGAGGGGCTGTGGGGTACAGGCCACCAGCTTGGAGAAGGGTCTGTGGTGAGGGTGACCTGTGTTCCCCTCTCTGTGCTCAGGCATCCCAAACACAGCTGGAGCCCAGCCAGTGCTGCAGGCAGGAGGGGTCTGTTGCAGGACAAAGTGAGGAACCCCCCTTTCCCTCCTCAGAAGAGACAGCCCTCAGTGCTGCCTGCCATGGCTGGTTGATGGGAATGGTGTGAATTCAACCCCTTTCCACATTCCTCCCCCCTCTCCCATCCCAGCCTGGCCACCCCAGCCCCATCTCCCACACTCTGTTTCCCAGGGACAGGCTTTGAAAGCTCTTTATTTCCAAGTGCTGCTCAGCAGGAGTCAAGCTGGGTCCTGCCAAGTGTTAAATGAAATAATTAAACCCCCCACTTTCTCCCCCTCCTGCTCCTTTCTCTGTAATGCTGGTAATTAGCCTGTAAAACTGCAGGAGGGGATGGGGAAGGGAGAATCTGCAAAGCCTTCTGCAGGCTCCCTCCTCCTCCTCCTCTTCACCCTCCCCAGAGGAAGCACAAAATGGCTCTCTAGGCATTGGGTGCTGTCAGATAAATCCCAATTAGCTCCCTGCAAAACAGGATTAAGGAGAAAGGAGCCAGGTGGGGAATGAGCCTGGCAGCAGCAGGAGCTGGGGGCTTCTGCAGGCTTTCTAGCTCAGTGAGGGGGGGAAGATTGACAGCTGTCAGTCCCCAAAGCAGCACTGATGAAAACCACAGGCTGGAAGGCAAAGAAATGGGGATGTGAAGGAAATGTAATGTCTTTTTCCCAAGTAACTGTTGGCTTGAGGGTGTGTGGGGTCCCAGGAGATGCCTGTGAGCCCTCTGCCAGCAGTGCACAGAGGCAGGGCAGCACTGCTCCTGTGCCAGGGCCTGAGGTGGACTCTGGGTCTCCTGCCAGCTCTGTGCTTCAGAAGCAAGAGGGTAAAAGTGCTGTCCTGCCATGCTGAGCACAGGCAGCTGTACCCAGCCCAGCTCCTGCTGCCTGGCTGCTGCATTTTGGCAGCAGCTGTTGCATCCTTGCTGGGAGAGCCCAGAAATGAAGCTATTAATGGGAGGAGGCTTTAAGTGGCTGGTGACCACAGGCAGGCCTTCATGCACTGAATGCTTTCATTGAGGAAACTGGGCAGGAGGGAACACAGATGAGCTCAAAGATGTTTTCTTGCTTGTAGCAGAGGAAGCACAGCTGTGTCTGAGGGTGTTCAATTGGCTGGCTGGCCCCTGTCCTTCCCTCTTCTTTCCTGGCAGATGAGGTGACTCTTTGCCTCTTGTACCCTGCCTGGGCTGGCTCAGCTCCCTGCTCCCAGCACCTGCAGCCTCAGCCTCGCTGCTCCCAGGCCCAGGGAGAAATGCTGCTGGTGCAGCATCACCCAGGGTGAGGGTGAGGAGTGGTGGATGGGCTGCTCTGGGGTCTTGGTGTGGCTGAGGGATGAGTCCCCTCTGCCCAGGGCTGCCCAGGATGGGCTGTCCCAGTGCAGACTAAGACAGACATAGAGTTACTGAGGGACACCTCAAGCTGTCCCTGTCTCAGGTGCCTCTGGCTTGTGAGCAGCCACCTCAGAGTGTCTCAGAGCTGGCTGCTGTGTGTATGGAAGCATGGAGGCAGGGATGGCCAGAGGAGCATGGCTCTGAAGCCCTGTGCAGGGAGAGGGTTGTCAATCAGGCCAGGAGGGCAGAGGGCTGCTGTTGGAGCCTGGGGAAGGCACCAGGCAGGAGTTTGGTGCCTGTGTCCCAGGGTGGAGCTGAAGGATGCAGGTCCAGGCTGAGCACGTGGTGATCAAGTGAAGAAGACCCAGAGGACTCTGCTCACTTTTGGGAGGTCTTGGCTTTTTGTATGATGGCCCAGAAATTGCCAGGGGGCTGCAGGAGCTGGGGAAGGTGCTAGAAAGGAGGCAGGGACTCGAGCTGTCCCTTTGAGGGAAACATACTGAGTTGGAGAGGGGGAGGCTGGGTGTGCTGTGAGCTTTGGGGTCTCCATCCAGTTGCCAGGGTGCTCAGATTTGCTCATCCTCATGCCTCATCCCTAGCAAGAGGAGAAGTGTTGGGCTGAGGCCCAGGAGGCAGCCCCATGGCCTCTGGCACTGCATGAGGAGCCTTTTACCATCTGGCACATCAGTGCTCTCCCTGGCAGAGGGCTTTGCTGGTGAGGGGCCTCCTGAGATGGGTCCCAAGCAGGGGGCTGCTTGAGAGAGACAGCTTGGCACTTGTAGCACTCGAGCTCTCCAGGGCTCTGTGCAGCCCCTGTGTGTGTCAGGGGGAGGATGGCTCCTGGGGTGCACCCCATTACTGCTGGGCCATGGGGCCCTCAGGCCCCCTGCTCCTTGGGCTGTGCTCCTGGCAGGGTGGTTGGGATGCAGCCCATGCCTCACAGCAAGCTGTGGCATCGTGTTGTGCCCATCCCTGGGGAGAGGAGGGAGCGCTGCAGGTTGAAAGCTGAGCAATGTCTGGGACGTGACTTGGGTTTGTTTCTTCCCTTCTCAGTCTTTGCTTTTGCCCTGTACTGCTCTGGGCAGATTGGCAGCTGCAGAGCTGGGACACCCATGCTGCTCCCAGCCCCTGTCTCCAGCAGAGAGAGGAGCAGAGTGGCTTTGCAGGGCAGCATGTGCCAGCCCACAGGGGGAACCTGAGACCTGCTGCCTCCTGGGGCCTGAGACACCCCTCCAAAGGGACCACCCAGCCTCCTCTCCATCTCCCTGCTGGAGGGGACTGTGGGTGGATGCAGCTTTCGTGTTTGTGTCCCTCAGGCTCCAGGCAAGTTGCCAAGGTGAGGGAAGGAGGAAGAGGCAGCATGGCAAGAGCAGGCTGGGGCTGGGAGGGATAGCTGCCTCTGGGAGGGATACCTGCTGCTGGGAGGGATACCTGCTGCTGGGAAGGATATCTGCTGCTGGGAAGGATATCTGCTGCTGGGAGGGATACCTGCTGCTGGGGAGGAGTGTTCTCTTGTCTGAAGTTGTTGCTGTAAGTGCCTTGTGTGGAGCCACAGAAGCTGGAAGAGAGGGGAGAGGGAGAGGGAGAGGGAGAGGGAGAGGGAGAGGGAGAGGGAGAGGAGAGGAGAGGAGAGGAGAGGAGAGGAGAGGAGAGGAGAGGAGAGGAGAGGAGGCTGCTGGCAGTAGCAAGGAGGAAGCTGTGCTTCCCTTCCTGGCTGTGGCAGCTTCCCAGTCAGCATCAAGCTGAGGAGACAGGAGGAACTTAAAATAGCTTCTGTGCAATGAGCTTCCCAGTTTGACCACTGCAGGGTTTATCCACTGCCATGTGACAGTGCTCATCTTGCCCTAGGAGTGTGGGACAGGGGTTTGAGGACTCTTCCCTTGCCTTGCACGTGACACAGGGTACAGACAACCCTTCCATAGCACCTGGGGGACAGGGAAGCCCCAAGAGTTCTCCTGTGCAATGGCTTGGAGGATAAACCAGCCTCTGCAACTGTGTTTAGTCAGCTCAGGCTTGTGTTGAGGTGGCTCTGTAACCAGAGGGCCTGACTCTTGCAGGGTTTTGTTCATAGTCTCTGTCTTCCTCCACGGTGAGGAGGAGCTCAGCCTGTCTGCTCAGGTCCATGGTGCCTTAGAAACGAGGTGTCAGATCACAGAGCTGGGGATCCATGGTGCTGTGTGCAGGGAGCAGCTTGCCAGGAGCTGTGTTTTGCCAGGGACTCTGTGAGCAGAGATGGGGCTCCAGGCTGGAGAGCTGCTGGGGAAGGCAGGTATGGAGTGGAGGCCCTGGGCTGGGCTTGTGGGCACCAGCTAGCCCTGCCTTTGGGTCTGCTCAGGCTGTAGCAGGGCTGCCCTGCCCTGCTCTTTGCTTTTGCCCAGTTGTTGGATGTTCACTCGAGAGATGTTGGCCCTGACCTCTGCCTTTCAGCCCAGCTTCCCTCCTGGCAGCCTCCTGCCCAAGGAAAGTGCTGACCACATGCATCTGTCTCCCAGAGAGCAGGAGCGACCCAGCTATGCAAAGCAGGGAGCAGCACAGTGCATCTGTGGCTCAGCACCTCCGTTCTCCCCCTCCATCCATCCATCCTGTCCCTGCTGCAACTTGCACAGACCCAGCGTGCCCAGCCCCGGTTGGGTTGGGGAGGGGGCTGCCCGCGGTCCGTGGGGGTCCTACCAAACAATCCTGGGGGACTTATCCTAGCAAATAATAACCAGGGACTGCTCGTGCTCTGCTGCCCTTGGGCCGGGGGCTCTCAGCCCCTCCCGGGACCCCTCCAGGGGGTGGTGCTGGGCAAGGCGTGACGGCTTTCCCCGCCTCTCAGCATCTCGCGTGGGCGAATGGGCAAGCGGGGCGGGGAGATGGGCTCCCAACCTCGCCCCGGGGGCCAGGCTGGGCGGGGGGGGCGGGTCGGGACGTGCCATCCCCTGCCCCGCCTTTACCCACCGGTCCCGGGGGAGCCGGGGCAGCCCGACCCCGCCGCTTCGCCTTTGTCTCCGCCGCGCCCCTTCGCCTTCGCGTCCCCTTTGTTGGGCGCCGGAGCGCTCGGGAGGGGCTGGCGGCCCGTGCCCCCCCTTCGCCCGGTGCCAGGGGAGGGGGTCGGAGGGGCGGGGATGTGTTGGGGGATGGGTTGGGGGGTGGGCACTCGGACGGTCGCTGGAGCTTCTTTTTCGCCTCGTTGCTGTGTTTGCGTGATGATGCCGCGCGACCCTCTCGCCACGCGTGGGGTGGCCGCCGGGAGCAGGGATTAAGGTTTGGGAGCTGCCGTGGCGGGGGGCTGCACGCCCACCCATCACCCACCCATCCCATCGCCCACCCCATCGCCCACCCACCCCCTTTCCCTCCCGGGCGGGGGCGGCCGCGGCTCCCGGCGCTGTCAGCCGCGTCTCCATGCCGAGCTCCGCGGGGAGCCGCGATCGCTCCGGGAAGGATTGGCATGTCCCAGCAGCGTGAGGAGAGGAGGCGGCCAGCCCCGGGCCGGGCCGTGTCCGTGCTGGGCGCCTTCACCCCGTCCCGCCCAGCTCCCCGAGGCATCGTCCCGCCGGGAGGCAGCGGCGGGGCTGCGGAGCCGCCCGGGACGGCAGCGGAGAGCCGGGGATGCTGCGCGGAGCCGGGGCAGGGCCAGGGCTGAGCGGAGGCTGCCCCGCAGCGACTCGGAGCCGAGCGGGGATGGACGTGCTGTGAGAGACGAGCGCCGGGTGTGCGAGGCGGAGCGGCCGCGCCGGGGCGACTGAGCCGGCCCGCGGGGGGATCCCGGCCACGACCGAGCGGAGCGGGGACGCTGGAGGAAGCTTCGGCAGGGCTGCTGTGGAGCCCGAGCAGCGAGCTGAGACCTTCCCCGTCCCGGCTGGAGCCTGAGGGGGGTCCCATGCCAGGGCTGTGCTCCCGGGAGCTCGGTGGTGCCTCGGCAGCCCCCCGGCCGCCAGCGGCTCAGCCCCGTCTCGCCCACAGGACTTGAGCTCTTTGCCCTGGATTGTTTGGTTTGTTTCCCGTGGGCAGGTGTGGATTGACACACCCCCCCTGAGCTGCAAGAGGAACTGCAGAGTGAGCTTGGAGCCGACCCTTGGGCTGTGCCTCTGAGATGGCACACGTGGGGACAAACTCCTGCTCCTGAAGGTGCTCCCAGCCCTCCCTGCCCTGCTGCCGCTGCAAGATGGGAACCTCGGCGAAAACTTAGGTCTTGCTGCTGCTGAAGACACCCAGGGAAGGTGGGGGGAGGACACAGGGATCCATGTGAGCCTTGTGTGCCTTGCATGGGCTGAGCGTTGGCCCGCAGCGTGCCAGCCCAGCATGACAGCCTGCCAGTACCCCATGGCTCCGGGGGCCCTGGAGCGGGACCGTATGTACCAGCACAAGGTCTCCTTGGTGGTGAGGTATTTCATGATCCCCTGCAACATCTGCCTCATCCTCCTGGCCACCTCCACGCTGGGATTTGCCGTGCTGCTCTTCCTCAACAACTGTAGGTGTCCCCCGGGGCGGTGGGGAGGGGAGGGAGAGGTCAGGCGGTGTGTGCAAGGGGCTCCTGGCGTGGCTGCAGCCCTCCCAGTGCTGCCAGTGCCCCTCCTGCTGCTGCTGCCTGGGGACAAGCTGGGGAGGTGTCAGGCTGCTCCACTTTTCCCTGAGGTGATGGCTCAGAAGTGGGGAGCGGAGGCGGGTTTGCACGCACAGCCCCAGCCCTGCAGCGTGTGCTCAGCTCCTCCAGCGCCCCCTGTGTCCCCCATCCCATTCCCCTCCCCAAAACACCGAGTCTCCTGCTGTGCTGCTTGAGGGCTGACTGTGGGGGATGCTCCTGGGGGGATGCAGTCGATGTGGTTGCAGGGTGAGGGTGTTGACAGGGCTGTGGGGGAGATAGAGGGCAAAGCCCTGTGAGTCCTGCCCTGGCTGGGGGCTTCTGCTGCTCCCTTGGTGCAAGCAGCTGCTGAAGCCCAGGGCCCTGTCACTGCATGTGATGGGTTGGAGATGTGTCTCCAAGGCTGCTCCAGGTTCCCTGCTCTCTAAATGCTCTCTGGCTCTGAAGAGGGCTGGGGCAAGCTGGAGGACTTTTCCCTGAGGTTATGCTGTCGGTCTGATGCCTGCTGTAGCTGAGCAGGTTGCACGCTTGGGGTGTGGGTACCCCCACACGTTGCTGGCTGCTCTAGGCACTGTGCTCTCTTGTCTCATCTCTGTGCTCACCCTCCCAATGTCTGGGTGCAGCCTCTGGAGGAAACCTCCATCAAACAGCTGTGTCTTTGACCTCCTTATGCTGGGAAGAGCCAAACACCTGCTGGGAGAAAATCCTTCAGAGGCCAGGCAAATCCTCCAGCCAGGCTGTGGGGTGCACTGTTTCCTCTGGGGGATGTGTGTGTGTGTGTGTGTGGTTAGAAAGAAGCTGTGTAAAGCTGTAACCACACAGCTGTGTTTAAAAAGCAGTGGTGGGCAAAGGCCCAGAGCATGGGAAGGAACGAGCCTGGCTCAGAAGCAGTGAGTGCCACAGCCTGGCTTTGCTGCCCTGGCCACATCACTTAGCTAAAAGCAGAGCTCAGTTTGACAGTGCTTTTAGGGTGTTTCCCTCCCAGGATCTGTGGAGTGGAAGCTCTTCTTGCCCTCACTGCTCAATGAGGGGTGACCCAAAGGCAGAGGGCTGGGCTGGTGCCAAGGCTGTGCCTCCTCGCTCTGGCACCCACAGCCGTGGGACCTTTCACCTTGTGCCACCCCTTGTGTGCTGAAGGAACGAAATGCTGTCCCCAGAGCTGCTGGGGAGCAGTGGGCAGAGGTCTGGGGGGAGGAAGAGAGGAGGATGCCAAAGGGAACTGCTGATAGGTGTGTGGTTTTTGTTTCCCTGCAGACAAACCCAACAGTTACTTCACTCAGACGCCGCCGACGCCGCGGGATGGTGAGTACAGCGTGGCTCGTGCAACTCTGCTCTTGTGCTCAGGATGCTCTTGAGAGCAAATCACTTGAGCCTCTTGTGCTCCCTGCAGGCAGTGAAGCAGCATCTCCTGACCCAGTGATCTATTTTTCAGCTGCCTGGCTGCTCTCTATGCCCACAGCACTGCTGCAGCTCCCTCATGCCCATGCCCTGCCCTTGCCCTCACCCTGGGGGTGCAGGAGCATCGCCCTTGGGGATGAGGAGGGAGGGAGGGCAGAGCAACTCCTTGTTCCCTGGGAAGCACAGCAGCTCTTTCTCTGCAGAGGGTTTCCTGGCTGGCTGTTGTAGAATTGGGGAAGGGCTGGAAAGGGAGATGGGATCTTTGCTGTTTCGTTGGCTGAGAGCGTGGAAGGGAGGAGACTGGAGCAAGGGACCTTGTCCTTAAAAGCAGCAGTGCTGAATGTAGTGCTTATTCTGTGTTTATCCCCTAAGTGTCTTCCTGAGTGTTGGTAAAAGGGAGGAAGCAGAAGGAGGTGCAAAAAAAACAAGCAGCCTTGTGTGTCTGTGGTATGTGACAGAGTCACAGGTGAAGGAGAGACCACGAGAACGTGACAGGCTCGTGCAGCATGACATGGCCACACAGCATTCTGCTGCCTCTCTTGGTCCCTCTGTTTCTGCTGTAGTAGCAACTCAGGGGAGGACAGTGAAAGAGGTGACTAATTTCAGCTTGTGGGAGCTGGAGCTGGAGGTTGCATCTTGCTGTGGCCTGGGCAGCCCATGTCCTCCCTGCCCAGAGAGCAGGCAGAGGTCAGGCAGGGAGGGATTCCTGTCAGGGGCATGATGGGGGGGTCTCCCTGGGACTCTGTGTTGCCTTAGCAGAGCTTGGCCTTGCTGGGAAAAGACTGGAGTGGTTTGTGCTGGCTCATGGCAGCAGGGGGTTAAATGGGCACAAAGCATGAAGGAGTCTCACCAAACACAAGGGTGTGGGATGGGGGTTGAGCAGCTCAGGGAGAGGTGGTTCCTGAGGCTGGGAGAGGTTGTGGAGATGCTGCTGGCTGTTCATTAAATTCCTGCTTCTGCTGTGCAGCCAAAGTTGAATCATCCCAGCTCATCCAGCCCCACATCAGTCAGCTGCCAACACCCTAGCAATGCCACCAAAAGATCTGGTGGGCTTGTGCTGCTCCAGCTGGCAAAAGGTTGCAGCTTTATCAGCATCAAGAGCAAAATGGAAGCTGCTGTTCAGCTGGGCATCAGGTATCACCCTGCCCTGGCCAGAAGAGGGGGGTGATGTCAATTCCAGGGCGCTGCACAGCAGCTCTCCTTCCCTTCTCAGATCCCATGGGGATCCCACTATCCCCTCCCCACCTCCAAGCTTTCACCTGGCCAGTGAGGAGGCAAGTGTGGTGCTCTCCTCATCCTCTTCCAGAGTCATTGGTCCTTCCTTGGCAGAGCAGGTAGGACAGCACCTGGGTGTCCCATGGACTTGCATTTTCCCTGGATGTGCATGGATTATCTCTCACCTATAGATTCCCTGGTGTCTGAGGGATTCCCTGGTGTCTGAGGGATTCCCTGCTGTCTGATGAGCAGTGTGCTCACCACACCTTTTCTCTGGGCTTACCCAAAGCCTTCTGGTTTCACACACTTTGGGAACTTTGGCTTTTGAGGCCGTGCTGTTGTGGCTTTAGAGGCTGTTGGATGCAGGCAGGGAAGCATCTGCTCAGGTAATGTCATCACAGGAGCTTTGTTGTCACTGAAAATGGGGCTTCAAACAGCTCTTTGTGCTGGCAGGCTCTTCAGTCACCTTCCCCAGCTTCAGGTGCACAGAGAAGGGCCCAGCAGAAAACAGCAGCCAGCTAATGACAACATTTGCTGCTTTCTTTCCTCCCTTCTGTGCTGGGGGTGGGGAAGGAGATGGGGGAGCAAAGGATGCAAATGGGATTCATCTATAATTGGACCAGAGAAGACATCTTAAGGCAAAAATAAACCCAAACGTAGGTGTAGCTCCTAGCTTAGGGCTCCAAAATATTAGCAGCCCAGCCCAGGCAGATGATAGACTCCAAAAGATCTCTGGTCCTCCCAGGAGATGGAAAACTACCACCCTTGGTGGGCTGCCAAAGGAGGAGCTGCCTCTTGCAAGTCTAATAGGCTCGTGGCCTCTGTGGGAAGCATTTCTGGGCAGAGGGGAGCAGGGGGCATGGGAGGAGAATCCCCCCTGGGCTTGGGGAGGCTGGTGCCTGCTGGATCTGGAAGCCCTGGGTGTGTGTGTAGTGCACTGACTGAATGCTGTGCTTGTGAGCTGCTGGGTTGTGCTGAGCTCAGGCTGTGGCTCTCCTGTCCCAGGCTTGCTCTCAAGGTGGCTTTGGTGGGACAAAGGTGTTGTGCTGGGAGAGCTGTGCCTGGCTGGCTGACTGACAGGCCTGGCTGGGGAGGGATGGCTGTTTGGGAAGCTGCTGAGCTCTTCTCCCTTCCCCTTGTGAGCAGGCTGGGCAGGGATTCTTGTCCCCAGCTGGTGCCTGGTGCTGGGTGAGGATTCAGTGAGTGCTCCCAAGCCTGTCCCAGCACAACAGAGTGACAGTGCCAGCCTTGAGCACAGCAGGACCCTTCAGTTGCTGCTTCTCCCTGAGAACTGGCACCTCTTTATCTTCTGGGTCAGCTCCTCATCTGCACAGCTCTGGTGAGCAGTGGGTTGTCCCCAGCCTGTGCAACGAGCCAGCAGACCTCTGCCCACTCCTGCCAGCTCAGGGCCTGCACCTTGCTATTTGTGTCTGGGAGCTCTGCTCCTGGAAGGTTTCTTGTGGTCTCTTCCCCTTCCAGCTATGCCCTGGTGATGCCAGAGCTCAGTTTGCTTCTGAAGGAAGGAGCTGCCTGCCCTTTGGGCATCTCTCCTGCAAAGTCCCTGTCCTGCAGCCACAGCTGCTCCCTCAGTGCTCCACTGATGCTGGAGGTGAAAGGCTTTGCCAGCCAGCACTGAGGTGTCTCTAATGAGCACTCCTGGGCTGGTTATCTCTTCCTTTTCTTTCAATACTAATTTTTACCTTAGAAAACTCTTCAGCCACACATTGATTTTATAGAGTGGTCCCTGCTTCATTTGGAAACAAGGCCATTAATGCTGTTGCCTCCCAGCTTTCTCCCCAGTCTCCCACCCTGCTGGCACTCCCACAGCTGGGCAGGGGATTGTTAAGCTCTATAGAGTCTTAAGGCTTTGCTGATTTAAACACAGGGGCTCCATGCTGAGGGACTGGCTCATGGCATCCAAGCTGGCTAATTCATCTCTTTTTCTCCTCAGGGATGGGCAGGAGCTGGGAGTGTCTGTGCAGAGAGCTGGAGAGGGGGTGGGTGTTGCTCAGCTGCAGCCCCCCAGGGCAGGAGTGCTCTGGAGAAGGGGAGGGGGTGTTGGCAGATGCTGTGCAGGGGGCAAGGCAGGGTGGGCTGTGCCTCCTGGGGTGAAAGAAATGGTGGAGGAGGATTTGGAGGGGTCCCTCCTCCCCTCCTCTCCTTGTTCTTGCAGCATCTGTGATGAGAGGTTTGGGCTTGTGTTTGTTTGCAGCATCCCTCGGTGGAGTCACGTGCAGGAGGCAAGATTGGGTTTGTTATTTGCTCTGAGGAGGGCAGGGAGAACAATAAACCCTGAAGCCAGGCTGGTGAGAGCTGAGCTGGCTGCTCAGGTGGATCAGTGGGATGAGGCACTGGGCTGTTGGAGCCATCCACACCCTCGCTCCTCTCCCAGAGATGTGGAAAGCCCCTCAGATGGGGGAATTTGTTAGGGAGGGATGGCAGGGCCATAAGCAGCTCTGGAGCTGCTCTCCTGCTGGTGTGGCAGCTGGGGGAGGAGAGCAGGGCTCAGCCTTGCTGGGGGCACTTGTGGCTGTGCCCATGCCTGCAGACATGCCCTGCTGAGGGAAGCCCCTTCCCCCTGCCCAGTGCAAGCAGAGGCGAGGGGCTGGGAGTGGAACAGTCCAGGGCACGCTGCTCTGGAGCCTTGCTGGGCAGAAAGAAGCCCTCATGGGCTTGCACCAGGCTCAGCCAGGCTGGTTCTGGCCCTTTTGGCTATCACCAGCTCTTTGGTTTTAGCAGCTTTGTGTCTCCTGCTGCTTTCTGCACCAAGCACAGGGAGGTGTCCCCATCTTGCTTCAGCCTGGCTCACTCAGGGCTGGTTGGTGGGTGCAGAGAAGCAGCAGTGACACGTGGGATGGGGACACCTGAGACACTAAACATTGCAACAATGCTTTCTTGTGCCTGGCAGCCCCAGAAATACAGAGTTTGCTGAACTGATCCAGGCATGGGCTGAGGCAGGGCAAATGCTGGTTGCAGGTGGCTTGTCAAGGCTGTGTGGGGAATGGGGTTGTGGATGGAAACAGTTGTGCCTCTGCTCCAGTCTCAACCATTCCCTCAGTCTTCTGCAGCCCCTCAGTGTCCCTGTGGCAGTGAGTGAGGGGCCCTGGAGCTGCAGCCTCCCCAGGGCCCAGCACAGGACACAATCCCTGCTCTGCTCCTGCTGCCACCCCAGTGCTGAGCCCAGCCAGGATGCCCTTGGCTTTCTTGCCCCCCTGGGCACGCTGCTGCCTCCTGTTCACTTTTCCCACGTGCAGTTGGGAGCTGACTGGGAGCAGCAGGAGCAGGGAAAACCACCCCCTCCTGCACTGACCTGTGTGGCTGCAGCCTCTGGCTGTGGTGTCCTGTCCTGTCACCTCCCCAGCTGCCCAAGGCTGCCAGGCATTGTGGCTGATGTGAAGCCTTGCTGGTGCTCTGTGCAGACCCACAGTCCCTGCTGGCCTGCCCTGATCTGTGTGCTCTGTGTCAGAGCTGGAACAGGGAAGGGCATGTCTGGGGCCAGGGCAGCTCTGTGGAGATCCCTTCCTGCTTGATTGCACTGTCACTGCTCCCCTCACATGCCCCATTATGCTGAGAAACAGCTCCTTTGCTGAGGACACATTTGGGGAAGCACAAGGGAGGAGCAGGGAGAGGTTTGCACCCCCAGGGCTGGCTGGGGCTGGGGTGGCTCAGGGAGGAGAGCTGAGGAGCATCAGAGCTTGTCACACCTCAGAGAACAGAAAGGATGGCTCCTCTCTGCACAAGGTGAAATTGTTGTACCAGGCTTCTCAGCAGGTGCTGCCTTTTAATTCCACCCTGCTCCTCCTCCAAGGTTTTGCTGCAGCACAGAGCGAGGCACCAGCGTCCTGCGCTGCCTGCACAGCCCTGGCACCCGCTGCCTCACGTCAGGGGGGCACCTGGGCTGCTCCTCCCTTTGCCCCAGCACCTTGGGCACTCCATGCTTCAGTGGGGAAGCCATCCATCCCCTGCTGGCCCAGGAATCCCACACTAAAGTCCCTGTGGTTGCATCTTTGACTCCCTTTTCTCTTGCTCACATCTGTACCCCGTGGTGGGGAGGCACCAGCTCAGCACTGGGGGATGCTCGTGGAGTTTCATGCCCACATTCTCACCCCAAGGCCCAACCTGCCCACAGCCACAGTTGGGGTGACAGCTTCCCTGCCTGGGTTTTGCACCCTGAGCACCACAACAAAGTGTGCTTGAGCCAAACCAGCTCAGACTGCTTCAGGGATGCTCTGGAGAGAGGAGAGATGCTAAACATAGCTCTTCAGAAGCTGAGCAGTAGATAAGGCAGCAGCAGTTATTAGACACCACTTTTGATCTCTTGAGAGCATTTTCTTCTCCATTTACAGTGAGGTTTGAGCTTTCTCTTGGGATCAATTGATGCACTTTCATGTTAGGTGGCTTGTGTTGGAGCAGTCAATGGAGAGCTGCAAAGGTGTTCCCATTTTTGCCTCTATCAGTTCCTGCTAAGCTTGCAGATCCCCAGGCTTGCCTCCCTCTCCCTACACCTCTGCCTTGTGTCTCCCAGGACACTCTGACATTTACTCTCAGAGCTTTGTGAGAAGGAACAGCATTTGTCTTGCCTTGTCTTCTCTCCTTCCCCCTCCTGTGTCACTCACATCCCTCATGGAGCACGTTTCCAAAGCGCTGATGGATTCCTCCAGTGATCAGGAGCTGTGCTCAGGCTGCTCAGAGCTGCTCTCACAGGGGGAACTCCTGACACATTAATGAGAGAGTCTTTTAAGATGATGTTTGCTTTGCAGGAGTGACTTTGATGGTTTTAGACCCTGGAACAGGCTTCCAACACCTCCCTGCTCCACCCTGCCCCTGGCACCACCTCCTCCTTGCTCAGCACCCTCTCTCTGCCTCCAGCACATCATTTTGCTTGCAGATCTTCCAACTCATCAACCTTTCTTCCTTGCTGCCCACCCCTCCTGACCCCCAATTACAGGCTGTGTAATCATCACTCCTCCTGCTTCTCCTTTGTCTGCCTTGGCTTGTGCTGCTCCTGTTGTTGGCTGAGTTTCCCCAGGCAGCTGGGCCATGCAAAGTTGTGGCTGCTGATGTGACCATGTTTCTGGGCTGTTCCTCGTGTGACACACGAGCAAGGAGTGTGTCTGGAGGTGTTGAACTACCCAAGTGTGGTCTCAGGAGGAGATCCTTGGTCTCTCAGAGATCTCTGTCGTGTGTAGAGCCGTGCAAGCAAGATCCTTGGGGAGCTGAGAGCATCACAGAGGCTCCCAAGCTGGGTGGAGGATGCCTGGTGTTCTCTCAGCTTCTTAAGGACCTTCCATCCTTAGAACATGTCAGCTTGGGAAGTTGGAGTGCTTTGGTGACTTGTTTTGGAGGAGTCCCTGTGGCCTTGGGGACCACAGATTTGCAGTTGTGGTGTAACTCAGCTCCATGGCTGAGCTGTGGAGATAAAGCTGTGCCCAGTGCTGATGAGTGAGGAGGGATGCTGCCTTCCCCATCCCCTTTGAGACCCATGGGGCTGTACTCAGGGTTTGTTTTCAGCTTGCTGCTGCTCAGGGCAACTGCAGCTTTCCAGGTCCATGGCAGTGGCACTGCATGAAGTCACTGTCCCACGTTTTAGGCAGGGGCAGGGCACAGAGTGGGTGAAGATGGGCAAAAGCAGCCCTGATGCTGCCCTGGCTGTGGTGGGCTTGGGGCTCTGAGCTGGAGTGCTTGAGTTTGTGTGCATTGATGACACACAGTCTGACAGCTCTGCATTGCTTCCCTGGGGGAGCTGGAGCCCATCTCAGTGTGTCCTGGCCCAGGGGGAGCAGCGCTTTGCCATGGCTGTGGGGCTGACACCCAGCCCTGCTGCCACAGCCTACCTGAGGCTCTCCCAGCCCCACAGCCAAGGCAGTTGAGCAGGGCAGGCCTCTTCTCCTTGGCTGATGTAATTCATATTGATGGCAGGGAGGATGGGCCCAGGAAGAGGAGTAAATGTGCACAGAGGCTGGGCTGGAGCAGCAGCCTAAGCAGCTCCATGGCAACGGGCACCTGGTGCTCATGCAGAATTAATGCTGGGCCTGGCTGGGCTGACACACTGACTCTGTCCCAGGGGCTTTGCCTCTCCCTCTGCCCTTTCAGCACAGGGAAGCCTCAAAAGCAGCTCTGCCCTGCTCTTGGCTGCCTTGCCCTGCCTCCTGCACCCGCTGCTGTCTGCACACACTGGCTGGCCGCAGGGCAGCTTTGCCTGGCTGGTCATGGTGAGGTTTGGCTCCTTCTCCAGAAGGAAAGCTTGACCTCAGCCCCTGGTGTTCATTGTGCTTGTGCCCTCACCCTTTACTGTTAAATGTATTTGCTTGTACTCCTTGTCTGTGGGCAGCTCCTCAACAGGCTCATCAGCCCATTGGGCTCTAAGGTTAACAGTGGCTGCTCTGAGGCAGGGTTTGGGCCAGGACAAGTCACTGGTGTGACCCTCTAGTGACCTCCCCATCCTTGGGGACTAAGTAGGGAGTCTCAGGGGGTCACAGAGGTGCCTGTCAGTGTGCATTAGGGGCTGAAAAGATGGATTTGAGCTTTTCCCCTTTGCTGCCCAGCATAGCTGGTTCAGGGCTGGTCTCCACCTTGGATTCCCCACTCCAGGCTGCTTTAGTGGCTTCAGCAGGGAGGCACCTGAGAGTTTTTAATCCAGTAGCATCCCAGCCTTGCACATTTGGCATGAGCATCTTCACTCTTTGATTTCAGGCTCTGAGCAAGAACACTCAGTGCCAGTGGTCCAGCTGGCAGCAGGTCCCCAGAGGTGCAGCTTGCCTTGTCCTGAGCCCCCATCCTTGTGTGACTCCTGCCTGTGGCCCTTGCTGCTGGGGTTTGTGGCTGTGCCTGTCTGGAGCCTGGCAGGGTGCCTGTGGTGTGTTCAAGATCAAGTGCAGGCACTAACCTAACCCTGCCCAGCCCACCACCAAACCATGTCCCATGTGTTGTCAGCTTTTCCTCTCTCCTACCCCTTTCCTGCCACTGGAGACACTTTAAGCCATGGAAACAGGTACATCCCACCCTCCTACCCACGAGCTGCAATTGAGGCTCTTGCTGTGCCTTTCTGATTGTTTTCCTCAGCCTGTTCAGAGAAGGGCTGGACTCCCCTGGCATCTGGAGCAGGTCCAGGCTGGCAAACACACAATCTGCCTTCAGCAGGGCAGGTCTGGCTGGGGAAGAGGGGAGCTGCCAGGAGCTGCCTGTGTGTTTTCCCAGCAGCCCCCTCCTCTGTGGGTGTGCAGAGCCCTCCTCCTTGGCAAGATCCCTGCTGGGGAGAAGGCTTCAATCCTGGGGTGGAGGCACAGTGTGCCTGCCAGAGCCCCTCTGAGGTGCTGCTGGGGAGTGCAGGGCAGGCAGGCACTGCAGAGCCTGCCAGGGTGCAAGAAGCAGCCAGCAAGCTGCTCCAGGAGCCTTTTTTTCCCCCCCTCTCTCTTCTGTACACTGGAAAAGAGCAATTTTGACATTACATTTGTGATTATTGTTATTAAGCTGGAGAAACATTTTAATGTGAATGCTTGGGGCTTATTAGCTGGAGCTCTTCACCTCGAGATTTCAAAGCCCTTGACGAAGGCAGCTTGTTATTAATCCCTACTACTTATATTGAGCCACTTACCTACTGACATTGGAGCTCTGGTGATTATTGTTATCTGCATTCTTTGTAAACCAAGACACAGGAGTGGATGGGGAGTTGAAGCTGGAAGCTGCTCTCCAGCCTCCCTGCCTTCAACTGGCTGCTGTCTCCCTGTTGCTCATCCTTAACTGCTCAGGTCCAGGAGGCTCAGGAGAGGGCTGGGCTGGATGGAGAAGCTCAGTCAGGAGCTCTACCTGGAGCACTTGGTGCAAATAGCAAGAACAGGCAGCTGGGAGAGAAGTGGAGAGTGCTGGCTCCAGGCTGAGGAGGCCAATGAGCAACTTGAAGCCTTGGCTGCAGGAGGCAGGGGCCTGAAGAAGGGCTCTGTGTGTGAGGGGTTGCTGAGGCACAGACCTGTCACTTGGCAAATTGCAGCCTGGGAGTGCTCCAGGCTGGGTCAGTGTATGTGTGTGTGCTGTGCAGCAGTTTCCCCTGGCCCAGCTCAGGCAGAGCCTTTATTTAACAGCAACCTTGTTCCCACTGTGCCTCTGATGGGCACAGCACAGCCAGCCTGTTCTCAGCTGCCCCTCTCAGCCACTTTGGGCATCTGCAGGCACTGTTGGACACGAGGAGGTGGAGCTGGTGCCATCTGCCCTGGAGTACCAGCCACCTGTGCCTGAGGAGGTGCTGAGCTGAACCTTGGCAGGGGCTTCTGTGGTAATGAAGCATCACACACCCTCCCTGGTGCTAATGAGGGGCTGCCTGAGGAGGTGGCATGGATGGGCTGGGATCTGAAGCAGTCTCATACCCATTGGATGATCATCCTTTCTGCAGGAGCACCTTGGTTCTGATGGGTGCCAGCAGCTCAGGGCCTGACCCACAGTGAGAAATGCTCTGCATTCCCTTCCAGGCCAGGGAAGGTGTTTTCATGGGTGGTTTCTGTCACTTTAGTGCTGGTTGGTGCCTCTGCCCTTCTGCTTTTTGGCCTGAGCCATCCCCTCAGCTTCCCCACTTAACCAGAGGACTGGAAACCCCCTTTAGCATCCCTTTATGCTCTTCAGGCCACTGCAGGATGCAAGGTACAACCTCAGAGCAGAGTGTGTCTAAGCTGGAGCTGAGGCTCTGACCCCAGTCAGGTCATTCCTGTAGCCTTCACCTCTTCTGAAAACCTTTCTTGCTCTTTCAGGCTCAGCCTGGGGCTGCTGAGGGGCAGGAGGCTGCTGTGCCTGCCCTTGGAGTCACTGACTCAGCTGTGGTGGGATCATGGTACCTTGAATTCTTTGTAGCAACACCTTTTGGCTTTCCCCCCTTTTCTCCACGAGGTGCAATTTCCCCCCCCCCCCCCTTTAATTATGATGATGCTTGTTGTTATTTATGATCCTGTTTCAGCTCCAGTGCTGCTAAGAGACACAGGGAGGCTTGGCTGGCATTCAGTGTGGCTACAATAAGCCCAAGCCCTCCCTTTTGTTCCATGCAGCTTGCTCAAGTCTTGTACAGACACCTCACTTTAGCTGTTTCTCTCCCTCATCATCTTCAGTGGCTCAGGAGGTTTGGGAAAGGTCAGCTCCTAGCTGGAGCTTTTTTTCTGCTCCAGACAAGTGCTGCTCTCATTGTTTGCCAAATGCCTTGCTGTGCCTCAGCTCTGCAGCCCTCGGGTGATTTAACCAGAGCCACGCTCTGCTTTAGATCCAGGCTGCTCCCTGACCTTGCTGCACAGCCTTGCTGTGTGCTTTGGAGACAGTTTTGAAGCAGAGCCTTGAACAAGAGAGATCCCACCTCCCCTGTGTGACTGGGGAACAGGCACAATAGGCTGCAGCCTGCAGCGTGCCAGGCAGTGGGTTCACACTGGCTGGTTCTCCACTGCCTTCCAGTGTCCTCCCTGCAGAGGAGTCTGCTGGACCTGGTGTGACCTGAAGGCCTTCAGACAGGCACCTTTGTGCCCCTCACCTGGGTGAACTCTGCTCCAAGCTGGGTCTGAATCCTTCATCTGCTGCACACACCAGCTCCGTCCTCCTCCTCCTCCTTCTCCTCCTCCTCCTCCTCCTCCTCCTTCTCCTCCTCCTCCTCCTCCTCCTCCTCCTCCTCCTCCTCCTCCTCCTCCTCCTCCTTCCCCTCCTTCCCCTCCTTCCCCTCCTTCCCCTCCTTCCCCATCTCCTTCTTCTCCTTCTCCTTCTCCTTCTCCTTCTCCTTCTCCTTCTCCTTCTCCTTCTCCTTCTCCTTCCCCTTCCCCTTCCCCTTCCCCTTCCCCTTCCCCTTCCCCTTCCCCATCCCCATCCCCATCCCCATCCCCATCCCCTTCTCCTTCTCCTTCCCCTTCCCCTTCCCCTTCCCCTTCCCCTTCCCCTTCCCCTTCCCCTTCCCCTTCTTCCCCTTCCCCTCATTCTTCTCTCTGCCTGCCCAGTGACTGGCAGCTGATTTTGCCCTACACATTCTGCCCCACAGACCTTCTCCTCGAGGCAGGGGGCTGAGTTGAGGGGCTGGATCCCCTCTGGTCCTGCATTTCCCATTCCTCACTTGCACACCTCTCCTGCACCCTCTAAACTCCGAGCTCAGCAGCTTCATCTGCACTGAAAACCATCAAGAGAGGGAAAGAGCAGGAGAGACTATCCCAGAGCTCTTCATAGCAAGAAGAGAAATTGCTCTTAGATGCTGGGGCAGGAGAGAGTCCTCTTTGTGTGTGATGATAGTGGTCTCTTAGTGGAGCATTGTTGCTGTGCATATGAGCTCAAACTCTCAAGGCAGGCCAAGGCAGTGCCTGGGAATTGAAGTGTAAATGAGCCACTGTGGAGCCTTTTCTTTTGCCTTTTCTGATTTCTCTTTCTCTCATTATGTAGGTCAGGCTCCATTTCTAAGGGAAGCAGGAAGGTGTGCCCAGCGCTGGCAGGAGATGCCCACCTGCCTCTGTGTGTACCCTAAACCTGCCCAGGGCTGTGTGTTGGCAGCTGTGCCCCTGGCAGGGAGCTCTGGCATCCCTCCCTCTCACCCCCTTCACCTGCAGCCAAGCTGCCCCCTCCCTCCAACTGGAGAATTACTGGTTCCTCCTACATTAGCAATTCAGATGCTGAACTGGTCTGTGCTGGCTGCTCTGATGAGTGGATGTGATAAAGAGATTAGTGCATCTCCTTCAGAGAGACAACAGCCCCGAGATTCAGCTGCTTTGCATGAACACCAGTGGATACAGCAGAGTGTGTGTGGTGGGGAGAGGGATCTGTGCCCCCTCCTGGGACAGCACAGGAGGTTTGGGCTTGCCTTTCTCTTGCTGAGGAGCAGAAAACGTGTGTTGTGGAGGACCCACGAAGCAGAGGAGCCTTTGCAGAGCCCTGGGGATGCTCCTCAGTGTCTGCAGTGGGGCTGCAGGTACCTCCCAGCTCACAAACTGGGCCTTGACCTCCCTGTTGTGGTGCAGAGCTGGTGACAGACCTTTCCTTCTCCAGTTGATGCTGGCAATAAGCAGGACAGGCAGGCAGGAGGGAGAAAGGGGCACAGAGGAGACCAGAGGGCTGGCCATGGGTTTCTTAGCCCATTTCTCAGCCATGCTGCAGCCCAGCCAGTTCCCTGCCTGTGAGATGAAGCTGCCTGGCACATGCCCTGCCCTACCCAGCTGCCCTCAAAGGCCTGCAGGGCTCAGTCACTCGGGAGAGACTGCAGCAGAGCCACGGTGGAGGGTGCTGTGCTGCCCAAGGGCAAAGAGGGTGCTGCCTTCCAGATCTCCTCTCAGATGAAGCTTTCTCTGGGTCACAGGCTTTCCCAGCTCTGCTGCCTGTGCTGCCCATCCCCGTGGGCTCTGTGTACCTGGGCTTTTGATGCCCATGCTCCAGGGACGGGATGAACCCAGATGGGGTTCAGGGCGCAGCAGCCCTGGGGAGGGCAGACCCTTGTTGGCTTTGGGGTGAGTGGCTCTGGCAAGGTTGGCTCAGCCCCCTTAAGCCTCAAACACACCCTCAGTGTCCCCAGAGAAGCACCCAGCTTCCCTGCCTGGGTGCCAGGAGGCGGCAGGCTGAGGTGATGGCACCTCCATCCTCTCTGGCACTGCCCTTGCAGCCCCGCTGCCCCCGGAGCCTGCAGCCTCTCCCCTCGAGCCATGGCTGGCACGAGCAGCCGTGCCAGGGGCTAGAGGAGAGGCAGGAGCGGGTGCTCAGCCCCAGGCAGTGCTCTGTAGCCGCGGGGCGGGCTCGGGCAGCGGGGTGAGCGTGTGCCCGTGTGTGTGCCCGCAGCGTGCCGCGGGATGCTGTGCGGCTTCGGCGCCGTGTGCGAGCGCAGCGCGGCCGAGCCCTCGCAGGCATCGTGTGTCTGCAAGAAGACAACGTGTCCTGGCGTGGTGGCTCCTGTCTGTGGCTCTGACTACTCCACCTACAGCAACGAGTGTGAGCTGGAGAAGGCCCAGTGCAACCAGCAGAGACGGATCAAAGTCATCAGCAAGGGGCCGTGCGGTGAGTGCGGGGACGGGCTCGGAGGCTGGGACGGGGTGGCCAAGGGGACCTGGCCCCAGCTGGTGCCACCAACTGGGGATGGGGATAGATCTGATGGGGAGGGGCACTGGGAGAATCATAAGCTATAAGGGCCCTGCAGAGCTGCTCCAGCCCCAGCAGGTTCCCCTGGCTCAGGGGGCACAGGAACGTGGCCAGGTGGGGTTGGAAACCTCCTGAGGAGCCTCCACACCCTCCCTGGGCAGCCTGGGCCAGGGCTCCCTCACCTCAGCACCAAAGGACTTGCTCCTCCCATTCCACTGGCACTGTCTGTGTTCCAGCTGATACCCATCACCCCTTGCCCAAATTCAGCAGGCAAATGCTTCAAGAGGTGTGTTGTAGCCCAATGGGGCACAGCCCCCTGCCTTGGGCAGCTCTGCACCCCACTGCCAGCCCAGAGCAGGTCACACCATAGCTGCAAGCTGGAGGGAGCAGGCTTGTGCCACAGGCTGGGTGGGCTGATGAAAACCCTTCCCCAGGCTGGCATTCACCAGCTGTGAGCAAGGAGCTGTGTAAATGAGACCCCGGTCTGCTCAGCTCAGAGTAAATTAACGTGACCTTTCTGTCGTGCAGCTCTCTGGCTTTGCAATAAATGTGCAGGCAGTGCTCCTGCTGGGGCTGGTGTTGGGGGGCACAGGGAGCAGAGTGATTTATTCAAAATGATAATCAGGGGGAGAGACAAGCCAAAGGAAAAGAGAATAGTCAACTAAGCTGGTGAGTTTTGGCCCTTCCCTGTCAGGGAGGAAATTGCTCCTGGAGCTCTTCCTCTAATTACACTTTGCAGGAGGTGCCCCAAGTACCCTTGTTTGGCTGCTCTGCTCAAGCACAGGGCTCTGAGAGGGCATGTGCAGGGAAGGGAGCTGGCAGCAGGGAGGCTTTGGGGAGGAGGGGCTCTGCCTCAAGTGCCAGGTGGGGAGTGAGCTCCCTTCCAGTGCTATGTGCTGGGGGCTGATCCCGCAGCATCCCCGTCCCTCCTGCCTCTGTGGGCATGGGGCAGCATGAGCTCGCTGCTCAGGAGCAGGGAGGTGCCACAGGCTCCAGCAAACCCTGCAGCTGATGGAAGGGCATCATTACCACCTGGGCACTCAGGGTAGATACCAGAGAGCATCACTATCAGTAGCTACCTCTGTGCATCGGCTTCTAATGAAGAGAGCGTGGCACAGCAGCACAGCCCACCCTCCTCATCGCTCTACCACACTCCCCTTTCCTTTCTCTCTCTCCTCCAGGCTCCAAAGACCCCTGTGCAGAGGTGACCTGCAGCTTTGGCAGCACGTGTGTGCCCTCCAGCGACGGGCAGTCGGCCAAGTGCGTGTGCCCATCGTCCTGCAGCGGCGTGCCCGAGAGCCCCGTGTGCGGCAGCGACGGCCGCGACTACCGCAGCGAGTGTGAGCTCAACAAGCACGCCTGTGACAAGCAGGAGAACGTCTTCAAGAAGTTTGATGGTGCCTGTGGTGAGTCCCCTGCTCCCCCACACCCCCTGGGGATGTTGCTTTAGGAGGAATTCACTCACACACACACACACACACGCACGCTGCGTTTGGAGTGTGGAGGAGTAGAGGGTGGGCAGTAGGTTGAGGGAAGTTCTCTTCCTCTTCTTGTTCTGCCCTGCTGAGGTTGTGGCTGGAGTCTTGTGTCCAGTTCTGGGCTCCTCAGTTCAAGGGAGACAGGGAAGTGCTGGAGAGAGGCAAGCAGAGGGCTAGCAAGATGCTGAGGGGATGGGATGTGTGTGTGAGGGGGAAAGGCTGCAGGACCTGGAGAAGAAAAGCCTGAGGGAGGATCTCATCAATGCTGATCCATCCCTACAGGGCAGATGTTGAGAGGATGGGGCCAGTGTTTGTTGTGTGGTGGCCAGTGAGAAGATAAGGGGTAACAGGCACAGGCTGGGACACAAAATGTGCCCCTGGAGCAGGGGGAGCAAGTCCTTTGGTGCTGAGGGGAGGGAGCCCTGGCCCAGGCTGCCCAGGGAGGGTGTGGAGGCTCCTCAGGAGGTTCCCAACCCCACCTGGACACGTTGCTGTGCCCCCTGAGCCAGGGGAACCTGCTTGAGCAGGGGCTGGGGCTGGAGCAGCTCTGCAGGGCCCTTCCCACCCCATCACTCTGGGCTTCTGGGGGCAGATTGGTGGGAAATGACAAGGGCTGGGGACACAAAGCTGCTCACACGCCTGCTGTCATCAGCTCAAAACCACGGGCTGGGCACAAAAAGGTCAGTCTGTGGGTGCTGGCTTCTGAAGGTCAGCCCAAGCCAGTGCTTCCCCAGGCAGTGTCTGGCTGTGAGCATTTCTGCTCAAGACCCACTGACCTAGAGAGCAGTTACAACATCTGTGCCACCTCAGTTCCCTCCTGCTGTTTCCCCTGGCTGGAGTCCCCCCTGCTGCTGCTCTTGGCAAGCAGCCCACTGCTCCCTCTCATTAAAGGAGCCCAACAGGCACAGATCCCAGAGCACACACACAGTCCTGCCACTCTGAGGATGGCTCCCTCTTTGGCTAATGCTGACTGTGGATGCTGGTAATTAAAAGCAACTGTATTCATTAGGAAAAGCATGAGCTCAGGCAGGACACGTGCCAGAGCAGTGTTTGTCCCCAGGGAAAGGAGTGTGGGAGGGTGTTTTAGGCAGGCTGCAAACTTGGAACAGCTCTAATTGTGTGCTTGGACTGCTCAGTCCCAAGTAGGGTGAGATGGGTGCAAGTGGGAGGTGCAGGAGGGGTGATGCCACGCTGGCTGCTCCAGGTTTCTAGGGCAGAGAATAAGCTTTGTGCCTCGCTGCTCCTTTGGGGTCCTGGTTTTAGCTCTGGGCATCAGCAGAAGTTTGGGCAGTGTGGGTTGAGCAGCCAGGCTGGAGAACCTGCAAGCACTTGAAGGTAATTGGGCTTTATTGTGTGTGCTGTAAGGCTTGAGGATGTGCTGCAGGGTAGGGGAGGGAGTGGGGACGAGCAGTGGAAGCAGAGTGCAGCTCAGATACCCTCATCACGCCATCCCTGAGCTCTGTGTGTGCATCTGCCTCATCCCCATCTGCTCAGCTGTGCTGTGGCCCTGCCCTGCTGCAGCAGCCTGATTTACCCACAGCTCCTTCAGCCCACACAAGAGGTGCTTTCTGGTGATTTGGTGGTGGTGGTGGGGTTTGCAGAGGCCTCCAAGGAGGTAACACACCCCTGGCTGTGTGCTGGTGTGGCTGCAGGGCAGCAGGCAGAGTGGGCAGCTCTTGCCAGAGGGGGAATGGGAGATGCTCCTGAGGCAGCTCCTCCCTCTGCTTTGCTTCCATAGTTGGTGCAAAATAGACAAAAGGCATCAGCTGTGGCCCTGTTCTAGGCCATCCTCAAAGGGATTTGGGGATGGCAGAAAGGGAGGTCCCTCATCTGTGCAGGAGAGGCTGGGGAAGTGGGATCCTCTATTGTTTCCTCCCCTTGCCAGCCCAGGGCTGTGGTCAACACAGGGATCTCAGAGGAGGAGGATTAGAGGGCAGGAATATTGAATCATGTTTCTGCAGCTGCAGACAGTGAATCAGCACTCTCCAGGTAGGGTGCTTGGCAAGGAAGAGAAAAACCCAGAGCTACAGCAGGGATTAGTGAACAGCCAGGCACCTGTTTTACCCCTGGCTTTGGTATGCTAATGTTGAGCTCAGCTCATCAGAGAGGGATAAGCTGAGATTAGAGCAGTGGGGTAAAGCAGCCTGTGGCCCTGGCTGCCTTCAGGGCTTTCCCTGAGGAGTGCAAGGGGAGTGCTGAGCACCTTGCAATGCCCAGCAAACACCCATTGTGGGAGCTTAGGCTGGCTTGGGGGAAAGAGAGGTCAGAGAGGTCAGAGAGAGAGGAGTGAGGGCAGCTTGGATAGGGGGGGAAGGCAGAGTCCAATTCCCTTCCAGCCCAACCATTCTATGGCTCTACCTGGAAAAGCCACACGCCCCAGGGAAGCGCCACTGGCCAGGGGAGGGATGCTCCCGGGGCTGAAGGGAGGGAGGAGGGCGGGTCAGGAGGCACCTCCGTGCTCAGGCCAAGCGCCCATCCCAGTGTGTGCTCCGTGTGTGTGTGCATGTGTGTGTGCACAGACCCGTGCCAGGGCGTGGGCAGCGCCCCGGGCCGCGTGTGCCGCGTGAACCCGCGCAGCCGCCGCGCAGAGCTGCTGCCCCGGCCCCACAGCTGCCCCCCGCGGCCCGAGCCCGTGTGCGGCGACGACGGCGTGACGTACGACAGCGAGTGCGTGATGGCGCGGGCCGGCGCCATCCGCGGCCTGCACATCCAGAAGGTGCGCTCGGGGCAGTGCCAGCAGCAGGGTGAGTGACCACAGTGGGTGTCCCTGGGGGAGGTGGCGTGGTGGGCTTGGTGAAGGCTCCGTGCTGGGGCTTGGTGTGCTGATGTCGGGGTGTTCTGTGTAGCGTCAGAGGCTGGGTGAGGGGGTTGAGTGCACCCACGGTGAGGTTGCAGGTGACAGCAAGCTGGGTGGGTGAATAGGTCTGTGTAGGGTCTGCTCAGCCCTGGCCAGGCTGGAGCAATGGGATGAGGTTTAATAAGGCCAAGGGCTGAGTTCTACACTTGGGACACCCCAACCCCATGCACTGCTGCAGGCTGGGCCACAGGGGATGGAAAGATGCTCAGAGGGAAAGGATCTCACGGGGTTCATCAACAGCAGGTGAATGTGAGGCAGCAGCGTGCCCAAGGCGGGGAAGGAGGCCAAGGGCATCCTGGCTGGGCTCAGCAGTGGGGTGGCAGCAGGAGCAGGGCAGGGATTGTCCCCTGTGCTGGGCTCTGGGGAGGCTGCAGCTCCAGGGCTGTGTCAGTGCTGGGCCCCTCACTCACTGCCACAGGGACACTGAGGGGCTGCAGCATGGCCAGAGCCGGGCACAGAGCTGGGGAAGGGGCTGGAGCACAAGGGGCTGGGCAGGGGCTGAGGGAATGGGGGTGTTGAGCCTGGAGCAGAGGAGGCTGAGGGCAGCCAGCAGCACTCTCTGACACTCCCTGACAGGAGGCTGCAGGGAGCTGGGGGTTCAGCTCTGCTCCCAGGGGATAATGGAAGGAGAGGCAATGGGCTGCAGTTGCCCCAGGGGAGGTTGAAGTTGGAGCTGAGGCAGAACTGTTTCCCTGAGAGGGGTGTGAGCCCCTGTGCCAGGCTGCCCAGGGAGCTGGGGCAGTGCCCAGCCCTGGAGGGATCCCAAAGCCCTGGAGCTGAGGTGCTGAGGCTGTGGGTCAGTGCTGGGCAGGGGCAGGACACTGGGTGAGCTCCAGGATCTACAAAGGCTTTCCCAACCCCAACCAATGGTATGACTGCACACCCTGGGCTATCCCCACGCTGGGTGCCAGCAGTGCCCTCCTCTCCCCTCGCAGACCAGTGCCAGGAGCAGTGCCAGCTGAACGCCGTGTGCCTGAACCGCCGCGGCTCCGCGCGCTGCTCCTGCGACCGCGTCACCTGCGACGGCTCCTACCGGCCCCTCTGCGCCCACGACGGCCACACCTACAGCAACGAGTGCCAGCGCCAGAAGGCAGAGTGCCAGCAGCGAGCTGCCATCCCAGTCAAGCACAGAGGACCCTGTGGTAAGCACTGGTGCAGCCAAGCTGGGTTTTCCCCCAACCCCGCTCCCATGCCAGGGCTGCCCCAGTCCCGGCCGTGGTGCTGGTGCTGGAAGGCTGCAGGTGAGTGGGTGCCCCAGCATCTGAGCAAGCCACGGGGCTCTTCTCAGTCCTGTGGCCAACAAGCCCTGGATATCTGTTGCTCCCTGTTCTTTTCCCTTGCAGCAGTCCCTGTGTGTCCCTGTGTGTGTGTGTGTGTGTGTGTGCACGTCTTGTCTCTGTCTGATGTCGGGGAGCAATCCCTGGTGCACACCCAGCACCCAGGTGTCTGTCACACCCAGCCAATCTCTGTCACCCACCACCACAGCCAGGTGCATGTTCATCACCACACACCTCCCCTGCAGCCCACACCATCCATTTCTCCTGCCAGGGTAGTGCCAGTGCCTCAGCTCCCTCCATGCCTCCCTCTGCCATGCCCACCCGCTTCTCTCAGCTCCAGGTACTCCCCGTGAGGAACTCTTCCCCACGTGCCAGCTCTCTGGAGGTCTCACCGTGTCCTTGGCTCATCTCTGGGAGAAGCTTTGCACCTTTCCTTTGTCAGGATGGGCCTTGGGGGTCCTGAGGGTGTTGGGAATGCCCAAGTTTAAAACTGCAGCTCAGCAAGTGAAGGGTCCCTGCCACAGGACACAGCCACTGATGAGCTGGAAGGACTCCTCATGGGGTTTTTCACTCCACCTAGATCTGTGTCCTGTGATTCTCAGCTGATTGTTGTAAGGTATCAGCTCTATCAAACCTTCTGAAGGGCTTGGAAATGAGGCCCCACGTTGTGGATGTGTTTTGTTGGCTTTGTGCTCCTGCTGTAGGGGGTTTTTTTCATGCTGCCAGCTGCTGGAAAGCTGTTTGTCAGGCTCCCAAAATCACACTCAGGCTAATCACCACTGTTATTTTTAATCATCCAGCTCCCTGTGTTTCTGCTGGTTGAATCATTAGGAGTCAGTTCCCCTCATTCTCCCTCCAGGGAGAGCAACAGAAGCACTTTTGCAGCCCTTTCTGTCCCTGGGCCATAAGGAGCTGGTGCTGGATGGCAACCAGAAGCCTTGCCAGGAAGCTCAGCACACCCTGGCAAGTCTGGCTCTGGTTTTCCTGCCCTGTTGTGCCAGGATGGAGCTTTGCAGGGCTTGTGACCAGGCTCAGGCTGGCACAGAGCACGCAGGGGAAGGGGCATGAAGCGATGTGCCTGTGGCTCAGCTCCTGGGGCAGGTGGGTGTTTGCAGCTGCATGGCCAGGCCCTGTGCCCTGGGCTCTCTACAACCCCTCCCCTGTACCTCTTTAGAGTCAGGCTGAGGCTTCCCAGCCCCCTGGGACAGGCAGGCATGCAGCATTGCCACCCTGTGTAGTGGGGTGAGGTCAGTGGACAGTGGGGTATGGTCCCTGTGCAGCTGCTGTTCCTCTCTCTCTCATTGTTCTGTATCTTCCCAACATCCACTGATGTGCACATCTGCTTCCAGGAGCCACATCCTTGTGGGGTAGGAGCAAACAGAGCTCATCATCTAGGGGAAGTGAGTCAAAGCTGAGGCTCTGCCTGTCAAAGCCCAGGGTTTCAAAGTCTCCATGACAGCTCCAGGCAGCCCTGTAGCAAACCTCCACGAGGTGTGGGCAAGCCTTTGGCCTCCCCTTGAGCTGGTGTGTGCTCTCTGAGCTCAGTGCTGCACTTTGGGAAGAGAGAAGCACATCCTCTGTGTCCCCAGCTCAGCCTCAGTGTGAGATGAGCAACAGATTGAGAAGTGGGGCCAGGGTGGGTGGTGACCTCCCTGCCAGCCTGTGTGCCAAGGCAGGTCTGAGCACAAACATTGCTGGTAGTGCCAACCTGTCTCCTGGCTGAGGTTTGCATGGGATGCAGGGTGCAGGGCCACCAGCACAGGCTGAGACAGGGCTTGTGGGGCTCTGAGCAAAGGGTGAGACCAGGGATGAGGGAGCTGCAGGCTCTGTCTGCACCCAGCACTCGAGGTGAGTTCATCTGTGCCCCAGTGAGATGGGAGAGATGCCCAGAGGAAGGAGGAATGAGAGCCAGGCCATCAGTAATCTCTTGCACATACCTTCTGATGACCTCTTCAGTCTTTTCCAGCAGCAAGGCAAAGGAGGCAAAGCCAAACCAACCCATCCAGGCTTTGTTTTCAATGCTGTGCTTTGCCACAGCGATGGTGCAGCTGAGGAGGAAGGAATGGGATGAGACCAATGTGGACAGGAGGTGGAGGGAAGCTGTCTGTAGTTGCATCTGTCTTTTTCCTCCCTGTCTCTCTCTCTTTCTGCTCTCTCCTCGCTCCTCTCTCTCTCTCTCTTTCCTTTTTGGTCTGTGTCTTGTGTTTTACAGTGTTGCCTGTTTGGAGGAAGGAATTGTGTCCTCGCAGCACCTTTCTGCTCCCTACCTGGACATCTCTGCTAGGAGGTCGACTCTCTCCCCTTCTCCGTAGCCAGTGACAATCCTGGCCTCTTCTCACTCCTCCCCACCTCTCTAGTTTGGCTTCAGAGCCCCAGGGATGGAGAGATGGAGGTTTTGTTCCCATCCCTCACCCCAGACAGTCCCTGCTGGAGTGGAAATGCCTTGCAGTGCAGTGGGGTCTGGGCTGATGCTTGCTGTGGCTTGACCCTTCGAGGCAAATGAGAGTGGGAGCAGAGGTGGGTGCTGTGAGCCCCCCACTCCTTAGCAAGCCCCTCTTCAGCTGATGCAGCAGTCTGGACTGCTCCTGGTTGATCTTACCTCTCCTTTTGCCCCCAACTAACCCCTCCCACCCCTTGCTTCCCTACCTCCTCCTTCCCAGAGCCTTCTGCCTGTGGGACTGTGATGCTTGTCCCTTCGCTCTCTGTAGTGTGTGTCACGCTTGTCTGTGCAAGTCCTGTGGGCAGGGGCTCAGCAGGGACTGCAGCTCCCCTCCCCAGGGCCCAGCAAAGCACCACTCTGGGAAGCCCTGAGGAGCCATCTGTGCTCAGATGTGCTTCTTCCCTACCAGTCCTCCCCTGGAGCCGGTGCCAGAGCCCGCTGGGTGGCATGGGCACAGGTTGATGGGGTGTGATGGGTTAGAGAGCAGCTTCAGAGCCTCTTCTCCATTGCCATGCACAGGCAGGGCTTGCAAGAGAGCTGCTCCCTGTGCTCAGCTCCCAGGGCTTGCTTAGGTTTCCTGCAAAGCTCAGCAGCAGCAGCAAGTGAAGAAGCCTGCCCTTGATTTGAGTCAGGGTGCAGAATGAGCATTTTGCTCCCTCTGTGCCTCACTTTCCCTGCCTACAAAGATGAAGAAGGATCAGGAATCAAAGCAGCAGGTCTTAATTATAGCACAGCCTAAGGTCCTTGCTCAGTAGATCCTCGTTACATCCACCCACATCAGAGCTGGTGCCAAAGCCCCCGTTGACGTCTGCGGGTGCCCCAGGCTGCGTGTGAAATTGCACAGGCTGAGATTCAGGCTGGGAAGGAGCTTCCTGAGCTGCATCTCTGCAGGTTTGCCTGCTGCAGAAGGGCAGGGGATGTCAGGGCATTGCTCTCCATCAAGCCTGGCTCCTCCCTGCTCCCCAAGATCAGAGAGTTGGGTTTCAAGTGAGTTTTGGTTCATGCAGACGTTTCGTGCCCAGCTCCATCCTGCCTGTGTCCAAGAGAGATGCTTTCCCCACACAAACCTGTGTGTCTGTGTGGTTGGGGGAGGATGGGGGGATGCAGTTCTGGCACAGATGTTGTTTTAAAGTGATGGACCACAAAGCAGGAGATGTCAGCAGCATCACAGGGCCGAGGTTCCCTGTCCCTGGGAGCTGCTCACGAGCCCTGAGCTGCAGGGAGGTTGGGGATGTGATTGAAAAGGCTCAGCTGAAGTAGTGGCCGTGTGCCTGAACTCTCCTGTTCCTTTGCAGACCCTTGGCTTGCAAGTTTTGACTTGGTAGGTGCTTCCCAAAGAGCCAAATCCAGACTTGAGGCTTGCCTGTGCCTGTGCCATGGGCCTTTTGCTGCAGCCACCCTCCTGAGGGCTCCAGCCTTGCACTTGCTCTGCCACCTTGGTCCTAGCAGGAGGGGAAAAGGGACCTGTTGCCCCATCCTTGTGCCACTCAGCAGGCTCTGGAGGGCTTTGTGCTCCCCCTCCCACACCTGCCTGGCTGGTTGGGGTTGGTGGGGCTGTGCTGTGTCTGCCTGTTGCATCCATCTCCTCTGGGCTGCATTGTCTGTTCCCCACATCTGTTCTGTCCATGTGTCCTCATCACGTTGAGCACGGATCCAAGCTGTGTCCTTTCCTTGCCCCAGGTCCTCAGGGCTTTTGTCTCGAGTCACAACAAGGGGTCTTACTGGGTCTCTCCCCAGCAGCACAGCCAGTCTTGCCTTTAAGCTGCCTGGCTTTGGCTTCTGGATGCTGGGGGGCATTGCTGGAGGGGCCTGTCTGCAGGGTGGGTGAGCAGGGGGTGGGATGCAGCCTTTTCCCATTGCTGTCAGCAGCAGGGCTGGCTGCTCACCTCAGCACTGCCAGGCAGCTTGCAGGGAAGGTGCCTCCTGCTCAGCTGGCTTTGATGAAGTGGCTCCAGTTTGTGAGCAGAGGGGACTGCTGCCTCTCAACCTGCAACCCATGGGCTTCACCCAACCTCAGGGCTCTGCTGCTGGAGCCAGATGCCTGAGGGCTGGGCAGAAGCAAGGACACCAGGTCTCCTCACTGCAGCTCCCTGGGCTCTCCCTGGCAGCTTGCAAGAGGAGGGGAAGAGCTGAGCTGCTGGGGAGAGGAGAGAGGCAGGCTGTGTGGTGAGGCCAAATGCAGGTCTCTCTGCAGCCAGCTCTTTCTGGGTGTTGCTACAGAGGATATTCAGGAGCTGTTCAGGGGACAGTGTGATTTGAAGCCTCAGTGAGCTGTCCCTGGGTGAGCTGTTTGGCTGCTGAGGGTTCCAGGTGAAGGGTTCAGGATGGGAGAGCTGGGATGGGATGGAAGAGGTGAGGCAGGAGTCCTGTTCATGGTGTGCAGGGAGAAGATCTTGTGCCTGCTTCCCATCCCTAACCTCTGCCAAGCATGGGGAAGGATGCTCAACCAGGCATGTGGGGGTGGCATGGAGGGTGCAGGGGCTGGGCTGGTGCCAAGGCCAGGGGCTCTGTGCATTTGCCATGGCTTGGGGAAGGCCAACATGGGCCTGAGGCTGAGGCTGCCACCATGCAGTGCTGTGCACAGTGCCCTGGGGCAGCTGCCATACCTTGGGGCTGCTGTGCACAGTGCCCTGAGCCTGCTGCCATGCCCTGAGGCTGCTGCAATGCCATGCACTGCTGTGCACAGTGCCCTGGGGCTGCTGCCATGCCATGCAGTGGTGTGCACAGTGCCCTGGGGCTGCTGCCATATCTTGGGGCTGCTGTGCACAGTGCCCTGAGGCTGCTGCCATGCCATGCAGTGCTGTGCACAGTGCCCTGGGGCAGCTGCCATGCCCTGGGGCAGCTGCCATGCCATGCAGTGCTGTGCACAGTGCCCTGGGGCAGCTGCCATGCCATGCAGTGCTGTGCACAGTGCCCTGAGGCTGCTGCAGACTGAGACCTGTGCCTTTCTGTGCTGTCCCCTCTGCAGACCTGGGCACACCCAGCCCCTGCCTGAGTGTGGAGTGCACCTTTGGGGCCACGTGTGTGGTGAAGAACCAGGAGGCTGTGTGTGAGTGCCAGCAGCTGTGCCAGGGCCGCTACGACCCGGTGTGTGGCACCGACAACCGCACCTACGGCAACCCCTGCGAGCTCGACTCCATGGCCTGTGTCCTCAAGAGAGACATCAAAGTGAAGCACAAGGGCCCCTGTGGTAAGAGCTGATCTCTGGGGGTGTCTCCTCGTGCTGTTGGCCACAGCCTGGGTTTGCTGGATGGCCCCAGGCCCAGGGAGTGGTGGGGATGGAGTTGAGTCGGGGGCTGGTCACCAGTGGTGCTTGACATCTGTATCAGTGAACTGGATGAGGGGCTCAAGGGCACCTTCAGTCAGTTTACTGATGACACAGAAGGCTTTGCAGAGGGTTCTGGGCAGGCTGGAGTGATGGGCTGAGGCAATGAGCCAGCAGCATGCTCAGGGGGGCAAAAAAGCCAAGGGCATCCTGGCTGGGCTCAGCAGTGGGGTGGCAGCAGGAGCAGGGCAGGGATTGTCCCCTGTGCTGGGCCCTGGGGAGGCTGCAGCTCCAGGGCTGTGCTCAGTGTTGGCCCCTCACTCACTGCCACAGGGACACTGAGGGGCTGGAGAGGGCTGAGGAAATGATTGAGATTGGAGCTGAGGCAGAACTGTTTCCCTGAGAGGGGTGTGAGCCCCTGTGCCAGGCTGCCCAGGGAGCTGGGGCAGTGCCCAGCCCTGGAGCTGTTGCAAAGCTGTGGAGCTGAGGTTCTTTGGCTGTCAGACACTTGGGTGCCTGGTAGGGAAGTGATGCCCATGTCAGCAGCCAGGCTGCCTGGAGCAGCCCCTCTCTGCCCAGCTGAGCACAGCCTCAGCCTTTGTGCTGTAAGTAGAAAAGTCCCAGGCAATGTTCTGCAGAGCCCAAGCAGGGGGTTGCTGCATCTTCCCTGCCCCATGCAAAGGCAGCAGCTGCTACAGCAGCTAAAAACTCACCAAACCCATTTTTGAGCCAAATTCCTCCTGAGCTGAATGACAGGGAGGGAAAAGGGCTGTTTGTCTGAAGGAGAAAATGAGGCTGTGAATCACTGAACACCCAGGAGCCAGGACATGTGCTGCCTGGAGTCCAGCCTCTCCTCCAAGGAGTGAGTGAGAGCTCGTTTGCAAGTGAGTTATTAGGAAGATAAATGTCTCCTCTGACCTGAGCCTGTGTGTGTGTGTGTGTGCTGCAGCAGGCAGGCTGGGGATCCTGCCAGGGGAGGTGGCAGGGCCCTGGGTGTTGGTGCAGTGTCCTACATGTGCCCAGCACTGCTGACACTGAGAGATGAGGGGATGTGAGCATCTCCTGCTGCCCATTTGCCATGGGTGAAGCCTGTCCCCCTGGCAGGGTGCTGCATGGGATGCTGCACTCCTCCTGCCCAGGCTGGGACTGATTTATCCCTGCTTGTAATTGCACTCAGCCTCGTGTTCCCTCCTGCCTCCAGTTCAGCCCTGACACAGCCCTGGTGACATTTCATCACAGTGACTCCTGGCCCTGACAGCTTTTACCAGGAGTTATTGCCTTTCTGCCTCCCAGCCTGACTGTCCCTCCCTCCTGCACAGAAGCTCAGAGGGATGGGGCTGGGAAGGGCTCTGCAGAGCTTCTCCAACCCCTGCTCAAGCAGCTTCCCCTGGCTCAGGGGGCACAAGAATGAGCTTTGAAACTCACTCAGGGTCCAGGTGGGGTTGGAAACCTCCCAAGAAGGAGCTTCCACACCCTCCCTGGGCAGCCTGGGCCAGGGCTCCCTCACCCCAGCACCGAAGGAGCTTCTCCTTGTGTTGAAGTGAAGCCTTGTGTGTGCCAGCCTGTGCCTGTTACCCCTTGTGCTATCCCTGGCCACCACACAGCAAACACTGACCCCATGCTCTCAGCAATTGCCCTGTAGGGATGGATGAGCATTGGCTCCCTTCTCCCCTTCTCAGCCTTCTCTCTGAGCTCACAGCCCCCAGGGCTCACAGCCCTCCCCTCCCCTCCACCCAGCAGCCCCAGCAGGAGCGAGATCACAGAGGGTTTCATTTCCTTGCTCCTTCAGCACACATCTCTCCCTGCCTCACCCTTTCTGTGCTAACCCCCTGCTGTTGCTGTGTGTGTGTGTGTGTGTGTGTGCACAGAGCTCTGTGGCAGGTGCCAGTTCGGGGCCCTGTGTGAGGCTGAGACGGGCCGCTGCGTGTGTCCCACCGAGTGCGTCCCCTCGGCCCAGCCCGTGTGCGGCACCGACGGCAACACCTACGGCAGCGAGTGCGAGCTCCACGTCACGGCCTGCACCCAGCAGAGGAACATCCTAGTGGCTGCTCAAGGAGACTGCAGTGAGTGTGGCAAAGTCTTCTCTTCCCATCCTTCCTTTCAGAGGGTGCTCAGCCCCCTGGCTTCTGCCTGAGCTGGGTTGTTTGGAAGCCCAGGAGCTCCCCGGCCGTGGCTCAGGGGGTGGGGAAGGTGGCACAGATGTTCCTCCTGGTGCCTTTGCTGCTTGCTTTGAGGGTTTCCCTGCAGAGGAGCAGTTCTGGAGAGACAGGGCTTGCCCAGGGGGATGCAGCAGGGCTGCAGTTCTGGCTGGTCACTCACTCAGCCTGAGGCTTTTTCACCCTTCCAGCTTCACAGCGATTGGGCATCTCGAGTCTCAAGCAGCTTCCCCTTTCAGCCCCAGCTCCACATCATAGGTGCTGGCTTCCCTCTTGGTTACTTGTCTGAGGCAAGCAAAGAAATTGGGCTGATGGCCATTGAGCCAAGCAAAGAAATTAGGCTGCAAGCATGTTAATAGCTGCCTCCAGAACAGAAGGCATGGAGGCTCTGTTCCATCACACAGCTCATCTCAGCAGCTTTCCCTTCTCTCCATCCCCTGGGTGTAATTCCCCTTGGCTCATGTGTTCCCTCCCCACTCCCAGGGGCTGTCTGTGTTAATTTCTTAATGAATTAAAAGCCCAGCCTAGATTCTTCACTGGGGCAGATGCAGCTTCAGTGGAAGCAATGCCTCGAGACTCAGCAGAGCTGCCCAGCTGCAGCTGGTGCTCCAGGGAAGGGCTGTGCAGCGAGCTCAGCTGGGGAGGGGACAATGACTGAGCATTGTGCTCGGTCACAGATGTGCTCCAAGGGCGCAGTGAGCAGGAGGAGGCTGAAATCAGAGAGTAGATGGCATTTCTTCCTCATGTCCTGGGAAAAGCTGCTGGACACAACACCTGTGGGACTCAGAAGCTCTCAGGGCTGTGCCAAGCTTTAAACAAGCCACTTGGAGGAAGGAGAACTTCTCCACACCTCTGAGGGCATGGCATTGGTGATGGCCAGCTCTGGGGCAGTCGGCTATGAAGCTGTGACCGTGGTTCCCCCTGTGTTGCCCCCTCAGAGTCGTGTGGCAGCACGGTGTGTGCCTTCGGCAGCCGCTGCGTGGGCGGCCAGTGCGTGTGCCCGCGGTGCGAGCGCCAGCCCCCGGCCCCTGTCTGTGCCAGCGATGGCCTCACCTACCCCAGCCAGTGCCACATGCAGGTGGCCTCCTGCCAGCAGCAGAAGAGCATCGAGGTTGTGAGGATGGGCCCGTGTGAGGACGGTAGGTTGCTGCTGTTTCTCTGGCCGTGAGGGTGTGGGAAGGGTGAGGGAGGGCTGAGGGGAGGGGAAAGGGTGAGTGGGGGGTGAGTGAGTGGGGGCTGCCCCTCACTGCTCTGCTGTGCCCATGTGCACATGTTCATTGGCACTGGCACAGGCTGCCCAGGGAGGGTGTGGAGGCTCCTTCCTCGGCTTCAAGACCCGCCTGGACACGCTCCTGTGTGACCTGATCTAGGTGACCCTGCTTCTGCAGGGGGTTGCACTGGATGAGCTCTAAAGGTCCCCCACCATTCCCTGATTCCCTGATGCTAAGTGAGCCCTGCTGTGCCCTGTGACACCCCCAGCACACAGCTCCCTGTGCCCACACTCCTCCCCTCACCCTGCCCCACTGACCTCTGTCACCTCCCCTGCCACCCCCTTTTCTCCTTTGTCTTTCCAGCACTAAGAGAGATGATGCCACCTGATCAGCTGGGCAAGGAGTTTATCACTGCTTTAATTTCACACTCCAGTGGCCCTTGGCTGGGGAACTGGAGCTGTTCCTGGGGCAAGGAGCCTGGCTGATGCTCTGCTTCTCTCTGCCCTGGGGGGCTGCTTGGAGCCCTGGCCTGTGCCCACTCAGTGCCCAGTGCCAGGATGGGTTGTGGGGTTGGCTGTACCTTGCTTGGCCAGACTAAGAACTAAAGAACCTGTTGAGTTTTGCCACTGGGGTGGCTTAAGACTGACTGAATCCAAGCAGAGGAGGCACATAAACCTTGCAGCTCTGATGGGCTGACCCCATGAGCTGAGGTTCTCTGCCTCCCAGTCTGGCTGGGAAGGACTTCAGTGCCATGGCAGGGCTTAAGGAGAAGGGAAGACATAACATGGTGTTTGATCACAGCCCTCCTTGGGGAATGTCAGGTTGATGTCCCTCTGGGAAAAGATCTTAAATAATTCTCTGTGTAATGCCAAATCCCAGCCTTTGATCACTCAATAAAAAGGGCTGGGTTTTCCTTCCCCCCTTTCCCCTTTAAGAAGCCTTTGAAATCAGCAACATCTCTCTTGGTGCTGGAGCTGTGAGCAGGAAGGGCCAGGCTAGGGCCAGAGGTGGTGTGTTGTGGAGTATCTCTGCCTACCTGAGCTTCAAACTAAACCCCAAGCCCATCCCTCCCCTCTGCTCTGCTCATAGCAGCAGCAGTCTCCCCACTGCACTGTGTGTCTGGGAGGGCAGGAGAAGGGGAAGGAGCCTGAGGGAGGTGTGGGGTGAAGCTGTCACAAGTGGCAGCCCTTCCTCCTGTGTGTGGCTCTGAGCTGCCTCAGCTCATGCAGCCTGCAGGGTGCTGGTAGCTGCAGGATCCTTCCCTCAGCTCCTGCAGCCATGCTGCCCAGAGGAAAACCTCAGGCTAGCTGCTAAAGCATTCCTGTGCAGCTTTCATGGTGTAGGCTTTGCACAATCTCCTCACAGCACTGGGACAATCTCCTGTCTCCAAGGGTGAGGGATCTTCTCTGAGCTGCAGGCTTAATACATGCGTGCCCAGGATTTGCCTGTGCAGGAGAGGTTCACTCGCTGCAGAAGAGGTTTCCACTGGGGTTTGGGTGGGCTGTGGGCTGCTGCTTCTGTGTAGAGGCCTCAGCTCTGCCCTGGCTCTGTCCTTTCTCACCATGGTCCCTCTTTTCCCCCCTCCCCAGAGTGTGGCTCGGGGGGCTCTGGCTCCGGCGACGGCAGCGAGTGCGAGCAGGAGCGGTGCCGGCTCTACGGGGGCTGGTGGGATGAGGATGCTGAGGACGAGCCCTGTGTGTGTGACTTCACGTGCCTGGCAGTGCCACGCAGCCTGGTAAGCACAGCCCACAGCTCAGGGCTGCCTGCTGCACTCCTCAAGCCCTTCCCTTCCCTCCCACACCCCCACACACACACACACGCTCCTCTCTTCTCCTTGGTGGCCTTCCCTGCATGCTTCCTGGGCAGGAGAGGGCATCCCATGGATAGGGAACCTGCCTTCCTATGCCAGGGACTGCCCTGAGCAGCTTCCCTCCCTGTCCTGGCAGGTGTGTGGCTCTGATGGTGTCACCTACACCAACGAGTGTGAGCTGAAGAAGACACGGTGTGAAAAACGCCAGGATCTGTATGTCAGTAGCCAAGGAGCCTGTCGTGGTGAGTGCCCTGAGGGCAGCCAGCCCTGGGCTGACACAGCCTGCACTTGGGCCACACCAACCCCATGCACTGCTGCAGGCTGGGCCACAGGGGATGGAGAGATGCCCAGAGGGAAAGGATCTCAGGGGGTTCATCAACAGCAGGTGAATGTGAGGCAGCAGCGTGCCCAAGGGGGGAAGGAGGCCAAGGGCATCCTGGCTGGGATCAGCAGTGGGGTGGCAGCAGGAGCAGGGCAGGGATTGTCCCCTGTGCTGGGCTCTGGGGAGGCTGCAGCTCCAGGGCTGTGTCAGTGCTGGGCCCCTCACTCACTGCCACAGGGACACTGAGGGGCTGCAGCGTGGCCAGAGCCGGGCACAGAGCTGGGGAAGGGGCTGGAGCACAAGGGGCTGGGGAGGGGCTGAGGGAATGGGGGTGTTGAGCCTGGAGAAGAGGAGGCTGAGGGCAGCCAGCAGCACTCTCTGACACTCCCTGACAGGAGGCTGCAGGGAGCTGGGGGTCAGGCTCTGCTCCCCAGCAGTGAATGACAGGACAAGAGGCAATGGGCTGCAGCTGCCCCAGGGGAGGGTGAGGTTGGAGCTGAGGCAGAACTGTTTCCCTGAGAGGGGTGTGAGCCCCTGTGCCAGGCTGCCCAGGGAGCTGGGGGAGTGCCCAGCCCTGGAGGGATCCCAAAGCCATGGAGGTGCTGAGGGCTGTGGGTCAGTGCTGGGCTGGGCAGGGTGAGGGCACTGGCTGGGCTCCAGGAGCTTCAGGGGCTTTCCCAACCCAAACAATTCTCTGATCCTGACCTGTGTGCATGGTCCCCAGCCTGCTGCCCTTTCTCTGGGGCTAAGCAAGGAAGTGCTCACTCAGGACACAGCAGTGCCTGTGTTGGTTTGCACATCCCTCCTGCATCATTCCTGTTTCATGCCCTGTGCTTTTCCCCTGGCCAAGGGAAGGACTTCACCTCCTCACCTCTTCCCCAGCATCTCTGCAAGGACCATGTGGCTTTGCAGGAATGCAGTTTGAGCCACACATTGGTAGTTGTGCCCTGCAGCAGCCCACGTGCCAAAGCCAACCTGTGCCTCTCTGCCTTCCTCTGCAGCCCTTGCCACAACCCCACCACCTCTCCTGGTTGTGCACTGCAGCCAGACCATCTATGGATGCTGCCCAGACAACGTGACCTTGGCACTTGGAGTGGGAGCAGCTGGATGCCCAAGTGAGTGAATATTGTCTTCCTGCCTGGGGAGGGACGTGAAGGACCTTGAAGGATGTCTGGAAGGCAGAAGAGGTCAGGTGGAGATAGGGAAACAAAGGAAGATGAACTCTCCCCATTCCTTAGCTAACTAACTGGGCTTCCAGGCTCAAAAAGCCTCTCTTTATCCCAGCTCCTGGCTCTCTGTGCACACAGGGAAATGTGCATCCATCCCTCACCTTCTCTATCTACTAGTGATGCTCTTGTGCTTTCAAATGCCCTGGGTCAGCCTCCAGGTTAAATCTCTCTGAAATGCAGGAAGACAGGCAGGTGGATCAGAACTTGCCTGGTGCTGAGTCTGTTTGGGATGCCCCAGAAGGTGCCCTCAGGGACCCTCAACCCATTGCTGGAGGGTCAGGACTTTTCACCAGCCTGAGTGCCAAAAGCATCTCATTTATCCTTGAGCTGCAGGCTGAGGAGCAGCAGAGCTCTCAGGCTCAGGAGCTGAAGAGCAGCAGATCTCTCAGGCTCAGGAGCAGCAGAGCTCTCAGGCTCAGGAGCAGCAGAGCTCTCAGGCTCAGGGGCTGTGGAGCAGCAGAGCTCTCAGGCTCAGGGGCTGTGGAGCAGCAGAGCTCTCAGGCTCAGGAGCAGCAGAGCTCTCAGGCTCAGGAGCAGCAGAGCTCTCAGGCTCAGGAGCTGAAGAGCAGCAGATCTCTCAGGCTCAGGAGCAGCAGAGCTCTCAGGCTCAGGAGCAGCAGAGCTCTCAGGCTCAGGGGCTGTGGAGCAGCAGAGCTCTCAGGCTCAGGAGCAGCAGAGCTCTCAGGCTCAGGGGCTGTGGAGCAGCAGAGCTCTCATGCTCACCTAGGGACCCTCTGCAGACCACCCTGGGACCAGTGCCTAGTGGGTGTCTGCACTGTGCAGGAAGCTGAGCTGGCACCTGCTTCATTAATATTAATTAAAGCATTATTGGAGCCAGCACTTTAGCAGAAGGGCTGGTTTGAGAGGCATTAGCAACCAACAGCTGAGGCTGTGACTGCCTGTTAGGAAAACACATTCCCCCGTGCAGAGAGGCCTGGGGCTGTGCTCAGGCCTGGCTGAAGCCTGGCTGATGGGGATGTAGTGCTGGGTAATGGGCCATATGATTTAAAAAGCAGCAGAAGCAGCCAGAGAATGCCCAGAGGTCTCCTGGCAGGGGCTGTGGGCTGGGCTGCAGCCTGGTTCCTCTGTCTGTCTGATGGAGGTCCTGTCCCGTGCCCTGCAGCCCACAGACACAGCTTCCCAACGGACTGGGGTTCAGTATCCCACCAGTTTCTGTCCTGCCTGTGTCCCTGTTGTTGGCAACAAGCACACATCAGGAGGTAATCACCACTTAACCAGGAGCTTGAAGCCCCTAGGGTAGATCTACCCATTGCTGCCTGGTCTGGACATGCTGTTTCCCTGCCTCTGGCAACCTGGAGGTGTGCTCGTGTCCCCTTCTTGCTGCTACCACCAGCTCCCTTTCTCTCCAGCTTTGCCCCATGTGCCCCCTCTACTGCTCCCCATGGATGGAGAGGGCGTCTCTCTGTCTATCTTTGGATCATTTCCCTCCATCAAGTCCCTCATTAATGAATTAATAATAAACTCCTAATAGCTTCCTTCCCCTTTGATGTTAATGAGAGAGGAGCTTTTGATGACAGCAAAGCAGGTTAATCCCTGAAGGTTTAGTTCCCCATGTAGCCAGGGCAGAGGAGAAGAGTGGAGAGCAGCTGGAGAAACCTCCTGCAGCCTGAGTTCACAGAGTGCTGGGGCTGGAAGGGCCCTGCAGAGCTGCTCCAGCCCCTGCTCCAGCAGCTTCCCCTGGCTCAGGGGCACAGGAACGTGTCCTGGGGGGTTGGAAACCTCCTGAGGAGCCTCCACACCCTCCCTGGGCAGCCTGGGCCAGGGCTCCCTCACCTCAGCACCAAAGGACTTGCTCCTCATGTTCCAGAGGCACTGCCTGTGCCTGTTACCCCTTGTCCTGCCACTGGCCACTGCTCCCATCCCTGCCCTGGCTGTGCAGCTCATCCCTGCACCTCACTGCAGCCCCCAGCATCCCCCCTTCCCCTCCCCCAGGACTCAACCACACTCTCTCTTTTCTCTTTTGGCTCCCAGGCACCTGCCAGTGCAACCCTTATGGCTCTTATGGAGGAGCCTGTGACCCAGGGACAGGCCAGTGCTCCTGCAAGCCGGGTGTGGGGGGACTCAAGTGTGACCGCTGCGAGCCCGGCTTCTGGAACTTCCGCGGCATCGTCACCGACAGCCGCAGCGGCTGCACCCGTGAGTGCCCCAGCCCAGCCCAGCCCAGCCCAGCCCAGCTCAGCCCAGCCCAGCTCAGCCCAGCCCAGCCCAGCTCAGCTCAGCCCAGCTCAGCTCAGCCCAGCGCAGCTGATCCAGCTCAGCCCAGCCCAGCCCAGCCCAGCCCAGCCCAGCCCAGCCCAGCCCAGCTCAGCCCAGCTCAGCCCAGCCCAGCTCAGCCCAGCTCAGCCCAGCTCAGCTCAGCCCAGCCCAGCCCAGCCCAGCCCAGCCCAGCTGAGCCAGCCCAGCCCAGCCCAGCCAGCTCTGCATCTCCCCTGGCCGGCTCCAGGAGGGACAGCAGGGGATGGAGCGTTGTGTGGCTGCTGCTGCTGCTCCCCCCTGTGCTGCAGCTTGGCTGGGAGATGGTGTCTCCTACCCAGGGCAGGGTCTGTCCCACTGTGCTGGGCTCTAGGGAGGCTGCAGCTCGAGGGTTGTGGTCAGTGTTGGCCCCTCACTCACTGCCACAGGGACACTGAGGGGCTGCAGCGTGGCCAGAGCCGGGCACAGAGCTGGGGAAGGGGCTGGAGCACAAGGGGCTGGGGAGGGGCTGAGGGAATGGGGGTGTTGAGGCTGGAGAAGAGGAGGCTGAGGGCAGCCAGCAGCACTTTCTGACACTCCCTGACAGGAGGCTGCAGGGAGCTGGGGGTTAGTCTCAGCTCCCCAGGAATGAATGATAACAGGACCAGAGGAAAGGGGCTGGAGCTGCCCCAGGGGAGGTTGAGGCTGGAGCTGAGGCTGAACTGTTTCCCTGAGAGGGGTGTGAGCCCCTGTGCCAGGCTGCCCAGGGAGCTGGGGCAGTGCCCAGCCCTGGAGGGATCCCAAAGCCCTGGAGCTGAGGTGCTGAGGCTGTGGGTCAGTGCTGGGCTGGGCAGGGGGAGGGGAGGGCTGGGACTCCCTGATCCTAAAGGGCTTTCCCAACCCAATTGTTCCTCTGAATGAGCTCTGATGTCCCTGCATGTCCCTCAGGCTGGGCAGACACCAACAGCCCATCTTTTCCCATCCTTCTCCTTTATCCTGTACCAGAGAGACAGAAGCTCTCCTGGGATGGGTGAAAGTGCAGATGGCAGGGCAGGTCTGGGGGGTGGATGTGGGATCAGAAGCCACAGCACCATGGCAGAGGGTGATGGGTTCTTGCAGCTGGTGTGGGGTCAAGTAAGTAGCAAATTCCCTTCTTTCTCCTCTCTTACATTGCTGGGGGACCTGAGTGAATCTGCTCCACACCAGCAAACCAGTGTCTTCTTCTTCCCCTCTTGCCCAGCCTGTAACTGTGACCCAGTGGGCTCAGTGCGTGATGACTGTGAGCAGATGACTGGCCTGTGCTCCTGCAAGACTGGTATCACTGGCATGAAGTGCAACCAGTGCCCCAATGGCAGCAAGCTGGGCATGACTGGCTGTGAGAAAGGTGAGGGAGCCACGTGCAAGAGGAGCTGTGTTGGGGCACTGAGAAGTGGGTGCTTGGGTACTACTGGGGGGGGCAACACATGGACCTGTGGAGGGAAAGCATCTCTCCCAGCTCACATGCTTGTGCATGGGGGAGAGAAGCCCCTGGCTCTTGTTGCTGCTGCCTGTGCAATCCCACTCCCCAGGGCCTCTTCCTCTCTTGTCTGCCCTGTCCATTGGGCTGAGCTGCTCTGTGAGTCCCTGGGAGAGCCAAGCCCCACTGAGAGGGCACAGGGGGGCTTGGCTTCAGCCCAGCCTGTGTTCTGCTTGCTGTGTGCTTTGTTGCTCATCTCTTCCCCCCTTCTCTCCCTACCCCAGACCCATCAGCCCCGAAATCCTGTGAGGAAATGAGCTGTGAGTTCGGGGCCTCGTGTGTGGAAGTCAACGGCTTTGCCCACTGTGAGTGCCCGTCCCCGCTCTGCTCCGAGGCCAACACGACCAAGGTTTGTGGGACAGGCAGCCAGGGGGCACTGAGGGACATGTAGGGGCACTGAGGGATGTTGTAGGGGCACTGAGGGACATGCAGGGGCACTGAGGGATGTTGTAGGGGCACTGAGGGATGTTGTAGGGGCACTGAGGGACATGCAGGGGCACTGAGGGATGGTGTAGGGGCACTGAGGGATGTTGTAGGGGCACTGAGGGGCATGTAGGGGCACTGAGGGACATGTAGAGGCACTGAGGGACATGTAGAGGCACTGAGGGATGTTGTAGGGGCACTGAGGGGCATGTAGGGGCACTGAGGGACATGCAGGGGCACTGAGGGACGTGCAGGGACACTGAGGGGCATGCAGGGGCACTGAGGGACATGCAGGGGCACTGAGGGGCATGCAGGGGCACTGAGGGACGTGCAGGGGCACTGAGGGGCATGCAGGGGCACTGAGGGACGTGCAGGGGCACTGAGGGACGTGCAGGGACACTGAGGGGCATGCAGGGGCACTGAGGGACATGCAGGGGCACTGAGGGGCATGCAGGGGCACTGAGGGGCATGCAGGGGCACTGAGGGACATGCAGGGGCACTGAGGGACGTGCAGGGACACTGAGGGACATGTAGGGGCACTGAGGGGCATGTAGGGGCACAGAGGGACGTGCAGGGGCACTGAGGGACAACGAGGGGCATTGAAGGATGATGTAGGGGCACTGAGGGATGTTGTAGCTGCCTCAGGCAGGCAGCAAGGGGCTCTGATGTCTCTTTTCCCTCCTCACACAAGCAGGTGGGTGAGTTCAGTCAGTGCCAGGGGAAGGGTGGGATGAGCTGTAGGTGTTTCCCAGCAGAGCTGGATGCTCTATGCCCCATGAGGCAGCCTCAGGTCTGTGTGTGCCTCAGAGACACCCCTGCAAAGCCAAACCCTTAGACACCAGTTTGTTTTGCCCAGGGTTTGGAGGAGGACAGAGGTGCAGCTCACTTTCCCCCTCTTACCTCCCAGGTGTGTGGCTCTGATGGTGTCACTTACGGGGACCAGTGCCAGCTGCAGACCATCGCCTGCCGTCAGGGACAGGCCATCACAGTCAAGCACGTGGGGCAGTGCCATGGTGAGTGCCCACTGCTCCCAGGCCTGGGGGCTGTGCCAGCTCTCTGGCCTGACATTGCACCTGGCTCTGGCTGCTTTCCTCTGCAGGTACCTGAGGGTTTGCAATGTGCTCCCCAGGGTCACAGCCAGCCCTTCCTCACCCTCCCTTGTCTTACTGCTCTTTTCAGAGTCCATCACTCACAGCAGCCACATCTCAGCACCCACACCTCTGCCCACGCTGCCTTTGGACAAGTTGCTCCTTCCTCCACCTCTGCAGCTCACCACCCAGGCTCCAGAACCCACCAGCACCCTGGTAGTGGGAGGCAGGACCACTGACAGAGAGCACCCTACCACAAGGCGTGTCACCACTGCCAGACCAGCCACTACCCCCTGGCTCACCCACGGGCTGCCAAAGGCCACCATCCGCCCTCTCTCCACTGTGCCAGTGGCCCTGGCCACCACCCAGCCTGCCTATGGTGAGTCAGGCAGTGCAGAGGGCAGTGGAGACCAAGAGATGGGCATCAGTGGAGACCAGGAATCCAGTGGGGCAGGCTCTGCTGGTGAGTGTGAGCTCCTGAGGCTTGACAGGGTGGTTGTGGGCTAAATTATACCCTGTCTGGCATGGCAAAGTCCCAGAAGCCGAGTGATGGGGTGGGAAGGGCCCTGCAGAGCTGCTGCAGCCCCAGCCCCTGCTAAAGGAGGTTCCCCTGGCTCAGGGGCACAGGAGTGTGACTTTCTCCTCCTGCTCCAGGGGCACTGCCTTTGCTCCAGCCTGTGCCCCTTGTCCTGTCACTGCCCACCACAGAGCAAACACTGGCCCCATCCTCTGGCCACCCACCCTTTAGGGATTGCTGAGCATTGCTGAGGTGCCCCTGAGCTCAGGCTTCTCCTCTCCAGGCTGAACAGCCCCAGGTCCTGCAGCCTTTCCTCCTCACACACATGCTCCAGCCCCTCAGCACCTTGGTGGCCCTGCACTGGCCTCTCTGCAGCAGTTCCCTGTCTCTCTGCAGCTGGATGCAGGGCTCCAGATGAGGCATCAGCAGGGCAGAGCAGAGGGGCAGCACAACCTCCCTGGCCCTGCTGCCCACACTCTCCTTGCTGCCCCCAGGCTGCCACTGGCCCCTTGCCCACGAGGGCACGTTGCTGCTCATGTTGAGTTTGTTCTCCCCCAGCACTGCCAGGTCTCTCTCCTGGAGCTGCTCTCCAGCAGGTCACCCCCAGCCTGTGCTGCTGCTGGGCTTGTTCCTGCCCAGTGCAGGACTCTGCCCTTGCCCCTGGGGACCCTCAGGAGGTTACTGAAATGAAGCTGTGTCTCAGCCTCGTTCCCTGGTGCAGAGATGAGATCTTACCTGCTGCTGGTGAATGCTCCTCTTCATGCCCTGCAGGAGGAGAGGAGGTGGAGGAGAGCCAGGTGACATCCACACCAGCCATCGAGAGGGCAACGTGTTACAACAGCCCTCTGGGCTGCTGCTCTGATGGCAAGACTGCTGCTGCTGATGCTGAGGGCACCAACTGCCCAGGTGAGTTTGTCCTCTGGGCTTTCTTCTGGTGCTGAGGAGTCAGACTGAGCTCCTGCAGAGTGCAGGAGAGGGAGAGATGCCACTGAGCTGCACGGTTGCTATGCCCAGCCTGGGGCTGGCATGTCCCTGAGGGGCCATTGCTGGGGTCCTGCTGAGCCCTGGTAGCTGGCAGATGTGCCAGCCTGTCCCCTCCAGCAGCCAGCCCCGTGCTGCTCTTCACACAGACCTCTCTGCACTTCACTTAGGTGACCCACTTTCTTCCTCCCCTGCTGCAGCCTTAACTTAGCCCAGGCTGCTGCAGGGCTGTGACTGGCACTGGGGGATTCCCCTGTTGTCCATGTTGATGGCTGTAAAGGGAGGGAGTTTCTCTGCTCACCAGGAGCAGGTTGGTACCAGGGCAGGCAGGGAGAGCAGCTGGAGCCCCCATGTCCCTGCTCTGGGCTCGCTGGGAAGTCTGAGCCTCTTGGCTGACGCTGTTCCTGGGGCTGTGTGATGCTCTTGTGACTAAGGTGGGATCTCTCCTGCCTGCTTACAGTCTCTTTCACACTGTCCATGTGTCCACCAAGCCAGCTGTGCTCAGGCAGAGCACTGGTTGCCCTGTACAACCCTCTTCCTTACCCTAAGAATAGTCTCTCTGGGGCCACCTCTCACACCTTTGCTCACTGAGGGCCTTCTTAACCATCCCTGACCCTTGGGCTTTCCAGCAGGACACCCCCTTTCCCCCTGGATGTTGTCTTCATGAGAGGAGACACCTCTGGGAGCCTCTGGGATGGTTCCCCCAGCAGGGCAGCTGCCTGGAGCTGCCTCTGCCCTCGCCCTGGCAGGGAAGCACACTCCTGCTGTGCTTTGGCTTTGCAAAGCTGCCCACAGCCCTTTAGCTGGCAGGACCTCTATTTCCCTCTCCCAGCACAGGTTTTCTCTTTGTCCAGAGCCCAGGTTTTGCCCTCCTCTGCCCCCTGTTTGCATGCCACGTGTGGGCCTGGCCTGTTGACTCTGTGCTGCTCTGGCTAACGTGTGTCTCTCGTTACTCAGCCGGTGCAGGGGCTGCTCTCGGGGCTGGAGCTCGCAGGACACCGTCTGGTAAAAGCTGCCAATCACCAGCCTGGTCTTTGCCATCTGCCTCCTCTGATACTAATCCTCCATGGCTTCCCAGACCCATCCAGACTAACCCCAGCACTGGCACTGCCCCACACACTGCCATCACCCTTTCCCCCTCCCAGGGACTCTCCTCAGGGCTGTCAGCCACGCTCCTGGCTCCTACCCAGCAGCCAACTCAAGGCCTTTGTCTTGTTCCTTCCTCCCTCCCCATAGCTACCAAAGTCTTCCAAGGAGTCCTCATCTTGGAGGAGGTGGAAGGGCAGGAGCTGTTCTACACACCTGAGATGGCTGACCCCAAGTCAGAGCTCTTTGGGGAGACAGCCAGGAGCATCGAGAGTGCGGTGAGTGCTTTGCACTTGATCTGGGAGCTGGCTAAAGGGCTTTCCTGGCCTCAGCACGTGGCAGGACCCTACCCACCTCTGCCTGCACCCTAAATACCCCCTTCTAGAAACACAACCTCAAGCAAGCAGGTGTTCAGCTGGGGAGGAAACTGTGTGGTCTGCTCAAGGAGCCAGCCCAGGGGATGCTCGTGGCTGCGTGGCCTCTGAGGTACCACTGGGCTGCCAAAGGAAGGCTGACAGGACTAAAGGAGGGCAGCCAGAGAAAAGCCACCAAGGCAGGGTTGCCTGCCTGCTGCACTCCCTTCCAGCCACCCCACCAAAGCAGGGAGTGAGGGCTGGCAGCTGGCTGGCCACTGCTGCCCAGTGCATGTGGCAGTGCCCCGTGGCAGCACGAGCTGTCTGCAGAAGGTGTTGGGTGCCTTGGAGGGACATTGCTCCATGGTGGAGGTTTGAGGCTTCTGGTTTGGTTCTGTTGTTCTGGTTTTAACCTACAAAAGTTGGGAGTGAATGTGGCTTATGGCCAGGGCCAGCACTTTGGTGGGATGGGCACTTGAAGGGTGTGAGGAGGTGATGCACCAGTTCTGCCTGAGAGGTGCCCACTGTGAATTTCTCCAGTCTCCTTTTAATCTACACGTGGCAGCAGCCTCCAGCACATGCTGGGGCAGTGATTTCCATCCTTTGTTATGTGCTGGGTTGAAAAATCACCCTTTTTCAGCTTGTGGAGCTGTTTAGACAAGAGCTTCTTGTGGAATCTCCTCCTTGGGAGGTTCCCAACCCCACCTGGCCACGTTCCTGTGCCCCCTGAGCCAGGGGAAGCTGCTGGAGCAGGGGCTGGGGCTGGAGCAGCTCTGCAGGGCCCTTCCAGCCCCCACCACTCTGGGATTTCCCAAAGTGCAAAGCCCTTAGACCAAAACCATGTCCAAAGCTCCTTTGTCCCTCCAGTTGAGCCACACAACTTGGGAAGCTGCTGGTGTAAATGCAGTCTCCCACCTTTAAGGACCCTCCCTGCACTGCCAGCTCCCAGAGGAGGTGGGTTTTGGGTGGCTGTGTGTGCTTATGGGCATGCCAAGGAAGCACTGAGTGGGGGTAACCACGTTGTACTGTGGCTTGCAGCGTGGTACATCAGATACAAAGCATCCCAGCAAGGAGATTAACACACTCAGAGCTGCTTCCAAGCTGTACTTAGAAGCTGGCAAGCCCTCAGTACAGCCATATAAGCAGATGTGTGCCTGGCATATGGACCATATGGTTCCTGCAGCTCTGGATCACAATAGGAATGTGTGTGTTGTCCCAATACAACAGTGGCTTGCACCCAAGGATGCAAACACACACACACACACACTCCAAAGCTTCATTCCCTGCTCCATCCATTTGCCTCCCCAAAAAGGCTTTGAAGGGGCTTTGCTGGTGTGTTTGCCCAGGCTGGGGGTGTCACAGGCCCTGTCTCAGAGAGCATTTGTGGCTGAGCTGAGGGTTCCTGCCACAGCCCCATGGTGCTGAGCCCTCTGGCCCCTGTGCAGCTGCAGATGCCCATGGATGGATGGGCTCTTTACCCCTTTTGTGCCCAAGTTTTCAGGGGATCTATACCATAGGGCCATCAGGCAATTAATTACCTTCTCCTGTCGTTGTTTTGAAGCCAACAGCTGTGAAAGCTGCAGGTCCAGCACTGGGCAGACAGCTAACAGGGGTGTTAAAGCCCAGCCTTGGACTGTCACTGTCTCCTGCATGTGAGAACAGACAAACCCTGCAACATCTGAAGAGTTTGAAAAGGCAGGCAGGTGCTTAAAGATGCAGAATGGTGCCTTCTGGGGTTTTGCAAGGTGCCTAAGCAGGTTTGCACAGCTTTAGGAGAGATGAGTGAGACTCAGATGCCACACGGTAGATGAATCCTGTCTGAACTGCAAGGTGTCCCTGGTTTGGCTCTGATCCAGTCTTCCTCAGGAGTGTGATGGGGATCCTCACTTGCTTTCTGGACCCTGTCCTTCCCTTTGACTGTAGGGACCATGTGAAACGTCCACCCTAGAGAACAACCCAGGGCTCTGCAGGCATCGAGCGGGATGCTCTTGCACAGCTTTGGATGCAAACCCTCTGTGGGCTGAAAGGAGAGAGACTCCCTGAGAACCAAGATCTTTGCCTGAAAGGATCTATATCCTCAGATCTCCCAGCTAATCAGTCTGTTTCTCTTTGCTCCTCCACCCTGTGACCACGCAGCTGGACGAGCTGTTCCGCAGCTCGGATGTCAGGAGGGATTTCAGGAGCATCCGAGTGCGGGACCTGGGGCAGAGCAGCGCTGTGCGAGTCATCGTGGAGTCCCACTTCGATCCAGGTAAGAGCTGCAAGGCTGGAAGGGTTTTCCTAGGGAAAGGAATGATTCTGGTGCTGAGGGAGAAACTCCTAGGTGAGCCTGTATCTTCACTCCTGCCTCTCTCCTTTCTCCTCCTGGCTACCGCCAGCCACGTCCTACACGGCAGCTGATGTCCAAGGGGCCCTGCTGAAGCAGATCAAAGCTTCCAAGAAAAAGACCATCCTGGTGAAGAAACCCCAGCAGGAGCATGTCAAATTCATGGACTTTGGTGAGCTTCCTCGCTCCGTGGTCAATGCCCTTCTCTTGCTTTAGGCTTTCAAAGGGTCTTTCATCTCTAGCAGGAACTCAGCAAGTGCTTCCCCAGAGCGTTCTCCAGAGCTCAGAGGTTAGTCCATGTGCCCAGACTTGTTCCCAACTCAGGAAGGCCATGAAGGGGGTCAAACTGCTCCTTTCTTCCACAGTAACCTGGTGAGCAGCTGTGCAGCACTGCCCACAGTCCTGGGGAGCCAGAGCCCTTCTGGGTGGTAGCCAGCCTAGCCCACATGATCTCCTGGGGAGCCAGAGCCCTTCTGGGTGGTAGCCAGCCATGATCTCATGCTGATAAACCTGAAAACACTGAGTTTTCCAAGAAAGAAAAGCACATGGCCATACCTTCACTGGGCACTCAGCTCTACCTGAGCATCTAGATTGACCTGCTTCTGCAGGGGGGCTGGACTGGATGAGCTCTAAAGGTGTCTTCCAATCCCTACCATTGTGTGATTCTATGATCTCTACTCCTCTGCCAGGGTGGGAGGATGGGCAGCACTGTGGTGAGGTGAGGCCCTGGTCAGAGCCATGCCCTGTGCAGAGCCATGCCCTGTGCAGAGCCATGCCCTGTGCATATACTATGCCCTGTGCAGAGCCATACCCTGTGCAGAGCCATACCCTGTGCAGAGACATACCCTGTGCATATACTATGCCCTATGCAGAGCCATGCCCTGTGCAGAGACATACCCTGTGCATATACTATGCCCTATGCAGAGCCATACCCTGTGCAGAGACATACCCTGTACATATACTATGCCCTATGCAGAGCCATACCCTGTGCATATACTATGCCCTATGCAGAGCCATACCCTGTGCAGAGACATACCCTGTGCATATACTATGCCCTGTGCAGAGCCATGCCCTGTGCAGAGCCATACCCTGTGCATATACTATGCCCTATGCAGAGCCATGCCCTGTGCAGATACATACCCTGTGCATATACTATGCCCTGTGCAGAGCCATACCCTGTGCAGACACATGCCCTGTGCAGACACATGCCCTGTGCAGAGCCATGTCCTGTGCAGACACATACCCTGTGCTGCTGGACTCACAAGCCAGGCCAGGCAGTGGTAGCCCTGGAGCCTGGAGAGCAGAGGGGAGAGCTCTGGGGCACGTGGCAGCCCAGGAGAGGGTCTGTCCAATGCTTTTTCTGCTGCCATCTCTCCCACAAAAGCCTGAGCAGCTTTCCAGAGAGGGGCTTGCAATGCACCAGCCTCCACCTGCACATTTCTGCCTCTCAGACTGGATCCCCAGGCTCTTCACCACCACGGTGACCACAACCACAGCCACCACCATGGCAGCCTCCAGCACGCGCCGCTACGGCACGGCCAGCCCCGCCAGCACCGGGCACCCACGGCTCCTGGGCAGCAGCACCAAGCCTCTGGGAGCTCTGGGCACCAGGAGACCAACCCCCAGCTCCAGCCTCTCTGCCAGCACTTGGAGGAAGCCCACGAGGAGACCCCCACGGCCCTGTGACTCCCAGCCCTGTCTGCACGGCGGCACCTGCGAGGACGACGGGAGGGACTTCACGTGCAGCTGCCCCGCGGGCAAGGGCGGCGTGGTCTGTGAGAAATGTGAGTGCCCCTGCAGGGCTGCCTCTGCCCAGCACACTGGCAGCACAGGGGCACAGGCAGCTGGGGCTCTGCTCCCCAGTAGTGAAGGACAGGGTGAAAGGAAAGGGGCTGCAGCTGCCCCAGGGGAGGTTGAGGCTGGAGCTGAGGCAGAACTGTTTCCCTGAGAGGGGTGTGAGCCCCTGTGCCAGGCTGCCCAGGGAGCTGGGGCAGTGCCCAGCCCTGGAGGGATCCCACAGCCGTGGAGCTGAGGTGCTGAGGGCCAGGGCTTAGTGCTGGGCTGGGCAGTATTGGACTCCATGACCTTAAAAGCCTTTTCTAAACCAAATGACTGTATGAAGTTCCTGTGCAGTGGCCAGAATGGGACAGATCTGTGCTTCAGCTGTTGGTTGCTGCACAGTGGCATGGGGTTGTACTCAGTGAGCTGTTGCTAAAACTCCCTGACTGCTCCCTGGCTCTGTGCTGGGCCCTGGGGAGGCTGCAGCTCCAGGGCTGTGCTCAGTGCTGAGCCCCTCACTCACTGCCACAGGGACACTGAGGGGCTGCAGAAGAGGAGGCTGAAGAAATGGCTTCAAATGCTGCTCCAGGGGAGGTTGATTGGAGCTGAGGCTGAACTGTTTCCCTGAGAGGGGTGTCAGCCCCTGTGCCAGGCTGCCCAGGGAGCTGGGGGAGTGCCCAGCCCTGGAGGGATCCCAAAGCTGAGGTGCTGAGGTGCTGAGGGCTGTGGGTCAGGGCTGGGCAGGGTGAGGGCACTGGGTGCGCTCCAGGAGCTTCAGGGACCTTTTCCAAGCCAAACAACTCTATATCAGATCTTTGTCATCCTCTACTCCATGCCCTTCTCCTTTCTCTGCCTCTCCCCTGGCTCTTGCAGCCATCAGGTACTTCATCCCCAGCTTTGGTGGCAAGTCCTACCTGGCGCTGAAGATGCTGAGGGCGTACCACACGGTGCGCATCGCCATGGAGTTCCGCGCCCTGGAGCCCAGCGGGCTGCTGCTCTACAACGGCCAGAGCCGTGGCAAAGACTTCATCTCCCTGGCACTGGTTGGTGGCTTTGTGGAGCTCAGGTGGGTGCCTTTCCCTCAGCCCTGCAGGCTGTGGTGGGAGGGATGTTGCTGGGGTGATCCTTGAGCTTTAAACATCAAGTGAGCGAGAGGAGAGGGAGGGATTTCTGCCCCGGTGTCACAGGAGCGTTGAGGGGATTCATTCATTCCTGTTGAGGGGATTCATTCATTCCTGTTGAGGGGCTTCATTCCCTGGGATTCAATCCCTGAGGGGCTTCATTCCCTCCTCAGCCAAGTTAATTTGACTGCAGACCTTGACTTAATCAAAGGAATCGTTTCAGTTTGGGTTTGGAGAACTGGAAGGTGTTGGGGGCTGGTTTCTTTGTTGTGAGCAAGTGAGAGGTGTCTTTGGCACTGTTTCTGTGCTGGCAAAAGCACTGTGGGAGGAGGGAGGAAAGAGAAAGGGTTTGGAAAGGCCTCAGAAACCTGAGCTGAGCTGGTTTTTTTTACCCCAAAAGCCATGGGTGGAGCTTTGCAATGAGGTGAGGGGGAGGCTGTGGAGCCCAGAGATGTTCCCGGGTGATGCTCAGAGCCTGGTCCACAGGGCTCCCCACAATGCCAATGACACAGCCCCAGGTCTTGTCTCCTTGCTCCAGGTTTAACACTGGCTCTGGCACTGGCACCATCAGCAGCAGGGTGCGTGTGGAGCCTGGCAAGTGGCACCAGGTGGTGGTGAACAGGAACAGACGCAGCGGTGCCCTGTCGGTGGACGGGGAGCCCCAGGTCAGCGGCGACAGCCCCCCCGGCACCGACGGGCTCAACCTGGACACTGACCTCTTCATCGGGGGAGCCCCTGAGGATCAGCTGCCTGTGTGAGTCAGGGGGCTGCAGCCCTGCCTGGGAGGGCTGGGGAAATGGGGGAAGCCAAGGGAAAGTCAGCCAGGGTGAGGGGGGAGTGTTGTGTCTGGGGATGAACAACTGAATGCAGGGTGAGAGGAGTGGAGGGGAAAGGGAGCTGGGGTGCTGGTGGGCAGCAGGGTGAGCATGAGCATGCACTGGGCCATCATGGGCAAGAAGCCAGTGGCATCCTGGGGTGAGTTAGAAGGGCTGGAGGTCAGAGAGGTTCAGCTCCCCCTCTGCTCTGCCTTGTGAGACCACATCTGGGGTATTGTGGCCAGTTCTGGGCCCCTCGGCTGCAGAGGGACAGGGAGCTGCTGGAGAGAGCTCAGTGCAGGGACACAGAGGTGATGGAGGTGATGGATCTGCCTTGTGCTGAGAGGCTGAGGGAGCTGGGGCTCTGCAGCTTGGAGAAGAGCCTGAGGGGTGTATTTACAAATGCATCAAGGGTGGGTGTGAGGAGGCTGGAGCCAGGCTGTGCTCAGGGGTGCCAATGACAGGACAAGGGGCAATGGGGACAAGCTGGAACAGAACAGGTTCCAAGGAAACACAAGGAGGAATGAGGTGAGGGAGCCCTGGCAGGGGCTGCCCAGATGGGCTGTGGAGGCTCCTCTGGAGACATCCCATCCCCCCTGCACGAGTCCCTGTGTGCCCTGCTCTAGCTGGTGCTGCTCTGGCAGGGGGGTTGCACTGGGTGAGCCTTCCCTCTCCCTTGCATCCCTTGAGGCTGTGTGACTGTGTGAAGCTCCCTTTGCTCACTGTCCCTGTGCCCCCCAGGGTGGCAGATCGGACGGGGGTTCCCCTGGGGCTGAGGGGCTGCATTCGCCTCCTGGACGTCAACAACCAGCCGTGTGACCTGCGGGAGGGGGGCAGCGACGTGCTCTACGGCAGCGGCGTGGGCGAGTGTGGCAACGACCCCTGCCAGCCCAACCCCTGCCACCACGCTGCCATCTGCCACGCCAAGGAGGCTGAGATGTTCCACTGCCAGTGTGTGCACGGCTATACTGGTATGGGCAGTGGGGCTGGAGCTCTGCTGCTTGCTCCTGAGGGATCCCCAAAGCCACGGCCAGGGGAGGGATGTGATGTGGGGGTTGGACGGCAGCCTGGGGGAGGGATGAGTGGAGGATGAAGCTGCATCCAGCACAGTGAGTGAATGTGGAAGGTAGAGCTCTTCACCTGCACATGACACAAGGGTCAGGATCTGTTTGCTCTCATGCACAAAAAGATAACAAGGCTCTTTGCATTTTAAGCTGGCAAAAGGATCCCAAAGTCCCAGAGTGGGGTGGGAAGGGCCCTGCAGAGCTGCTGCAGCCCCAGCCTCTGCTCAAGCAGGTGCCCCTCACTCAGAGGGCACAGGAACGTGTGCAGGTGAGGTTGGAAACCTCCTGAGGAGCCTCCACACCCTCCTGCCATGTCCCACTGCAGGGAGCTGCTTGTGTCATGGGAAGCCCACTTGAGACAGGAGACACAGGAGACATTTGTCCCTGGCCAGGTCATGCCTGGAGGCTGTTGGTTTGAGATGCTGACAGGACAGGCTGCTTTTTCTCTCCTTTTAGTAAGAACTGTTTCCCTGAGAGGGGTGTCAGCCCCTGTGCCAGGCTGCCCAGGGAGCTGGGGCAGTGCCCAGCCCTGGAGGGATCCCACAGCCCTGGAGCTGAGGTGCTGAGGGCTGTGGGTCAGTGCTGGGCTGGGCAGGGTGAGGGCACTGGGTGGGCTCCAGGAGCTTCAAGGGCTTTTCCAACCCCAAGGATTGTGTGATTCTAGGCCCAACATGTGCTGATGAGAGGAATCCCTGTGACCCTACACCCTGCCACGTCTCTGCCACCTGCCTGGTGCTGCCTGAGGGAGGTGCCATGTGTGCCTGTCCCATGGGCAGGGAAGGGGACTTCTGCGAGCGAGGTGGGCAGGGGGCTGGCAGGGCTGGGGGCTGAGGGCTGGTGGCTGGCAGGGCAGGAGGCTGGCAGGGCAAGGGGCTGGCAGGGCAGGGGGCTAGGGGTTGGCAGGGCTGGGGGCTGGGGGCTGGCAGGGCTGGGAGCTGGCAGGACAGGGTGCCCTGCCTGCAATGGCTCTGGGGCACTGACTGGAACTGCTCTGCCTCCTCTTCCTCACCATTCCTTCCTTTGTGCCCAGTGACAGAGCAGGACCACAGCATGCCCTTCCTACCAGAGTTCAATGGCTTCTCCTACCTGGAGCTGAACGGGCTGCAGACCTTTGTTCCTGACCTGCAGTAAGTGCCAGGGAATGGGAGAGGGGCAGGTGGGCACATGGCCTGCCTGGCTGCCTCAGGGGAGAGGGGTCATGCTCTGAGCCCCCCTGACACACTCTGGCTCTCCCTGGAGGGCTTTCCTTTTGCCTGCTGGAAGCTTTTGTCCTGAGGGGCTGGCATTGCCAGACTGAGCCTGCAGCATCCCAGATGTGGCAGATGGATCTCCTACCCTGCCTTCCTGGGGTGGCATCTCTGCCATGCCCCTAGTCCCAGGCAGGCAGAGGTCTTCCAGTGGCACAGAGGAGGAGGGTTGTGTGTGGGACAGAGGAGGAGGGTTGTGTGTGGGACAGAGGAGGAGGGTTGTGTGTGCAGCTGGACTGGAGGTTATCCATCATCCTTCTCTCCTCAGGGACAAAATGTCCATGGAAGTTGTGTTCCTGGCCAAGAACCCCAGTGGCATGATCTTCTATAATGGCCAGAAGACAGATGGCAAAGGGGACTTTGTGTCTCTGGCCCTGCATGATGGGTACCTGGAGTACAGATATGACCTGGGCAAAGGAGCAGCTGTGCTCAGGTAGGGTGGGCTGAGGGCTGGGGGCTGCTCTCAGGGTGCTGGGCATGACAGAGGCGTGAGGGACAACGCTGGCTCTCAGCACCCAACACTGGCTTTGAGCTCAGGAGGGGAGCTCAAGGACAAACTGTGAGGGAGCAGGCTTCAGCCTGGCCTCAGCTGCTGGCTGGAATGGCCCTTGGGACAGGGCAGTGCTGAGCCTGCCCTTGGCTTCTGTCTCTTGCCATGCTAATGCCAGGCTGCCCATGAGGCTTCAAGCTGGGGCAGCCCACGTTGGTCAGAGGTTTGCAGGGCTGTGTTTGCAGGTGAGGATGGCACAGCTCTCACCCCTGTGGCTTTGTCTCTCCTTACCACCAGGAGCAAGGAGCCAGTTCCCCTCAACAGCTGGATCAGCGTGTGGTTGGAGAGGAACGGGCGCAAAGGGGTGATGAGGGTCAACCACGGCGACAGGGTGATGGGAGAGTCACCGGTGAGTTGATGGGCCAGGGAGGGCTCTCTGGGCTTCCAGCCCTGCTCCTCTCACCTCTCCAATGAGCTGAGCAGTTCACAGGCACGTGGTGAGCTTTTAATCCCCATGGTGTGTGGCTAGAAGGGGGAAGGCTGATGGAGAGAGGATGCTGCAGGGCAGAGCTTGCCTGTCTCAGAGCTGCTCTGCAGCCTGGGCTTGGCATTGTGGGACCCCACAGGAGTTTAACAACTGCACAGGTGGAAGCCTCCAGTCTCCCAGCTCATCCTCCCTCCTCATCCCCCACCACACACACACAGGCCTGCAGCAGCTTTGCCACTAACATGTGTACCCTGAATCTTGGGGCCTTTGTTTGGGGGTTGTGTTTGACTGAGCCCCCCTCACACACCTGCACACACACACCTGCACACACCCCTGCACACACCCCTGCACACCTTCCTACACACAGACACACACACCCCCCTCCTTTTTCTCAAGTCCTTGACTATCCCTGTGCTGGGGCAAGCTCAGGAGCCACCCCTGCAGCCCTTGCAGCCCCTGCAGCCCCTGCAGCCCCTGCAACCCCTGCAGCCCCTGCAACCCCTGCAGCCCCTGCAGCCCTTGCAGCCACTGCCTTGGCCCTTGAACCAGCCCCTGTGTGCCCCTGAGGCTGAGCTCCAGCCCTCACCACCCTGGCTGCACAGGCACAGGCTGGGGGGATGGCACAGGCCATGAAAAGCCCCGTTGCAGTGTTGCTGCAGAGCCCCTCAGTGCTTTCTCTCCTCTTCCCAAGCTGTCAGTGTAAGCTCTCTGCCACCCCCCTGTGCCCTGTCCCCTCTGCTCAAGCCTGGGGTTGCACTGGCCTCCCTTCCAGTGGGGAAGCTGGTAAGGCAGGAAAAGCCCCATTTGCTGCTGCTCTCACCCACAAGTTCAGCATGCAGATGATGATGATGATGATTCCTGCAGCAGCAGGCATCTCTTCCTCCCCTCACTCTGATCCTGTCAGGTTTCCCCTGGCTGCCAGCCCCTCCTGCTGCCTCCTGCACCTCCCCTTCCCCTTCCCTGCTCACCCTGGTTGCAGCACACTTGCAGCCCTGCATGTGATGATGTTACCCACTGATCTCCCTTTTCTCTCTCTCTCTCTCTCTCTTTCTCTCTCTGCCTGTGGTTTTCATGTGTATTTTTCCCTCCCTTGCTGTCTGGATCCCAGAAATCCCGTAAGGTACAGATAAGTATGACCCCTGCACCTCCCATCTCACCTGCCATTGGCACCTCCTCCTCTTGTTGTTTTCCATCCAGATCTCAGTGTCTCCATCCAGATCTCAAACAGCTTTAGGATCTCTCTAGATTAGACACACTCCTTTCCTCTCCAACCATTCATCTCCAGCCAGTTTGTTTCCATCTTGTTCCAGAAGCATCTCAGATCCATCTGCTCGTGTCTCTCCACTCCACAGAGCATTAGCTAGTGATCCATGTGGCTGCACCTCTGCCTCCCTGCTCTGCCTCTGGGTCCAGCCCAGCTGCTCAGCAAGGGGCATCTCTCCTGGTTTTGCCCACTGAAGCACGTGGCTGAAGGCTCTCCTGGGCCTCCCCATGCTGTGCAGGGTGACAGCAGGGATGGGAGGCTTCCTCCTCCCAACACCACAGGCATGGCAGGTGCAGGAGAACCTCCTCTAGCCCTTTGCTGTAAGGGCCTTGGGTTGAAACATGAGGCATGGTTGGGACTGGAGCACTGTTTGTGTGGTTTGGAGGGGAGGGGGCACACACAAAACCAGAAGCCCCTGGGAGCATTAAAACTGCATCTCCCCAGGATGAAAGCCCCAGGGAATCTGGTCCTTGTGTGCCAAGATCTCTAGAGGTCCCTTCCAAGCCTCCACCATCCTGGGCTTCTGTGTTCTTCTCCATCTCAGCTTCTCCCCTCTCCTCCCCAGGTGCCTCACACCTTCCTGAACCTGAAGGAGCCTTTTTATGTGGGGGGAGCCCCTGATTTCAGCAAGTTGGCTCGAGCAGCTGCCATCTCCAGCAGCTTCAGTGGAGCTGTGCAGAGGGTAAGGCTCTACCAGGCAGCCCAGGGCAAGCATCTGGTTGGGAGATGTGCCATCCAAACTGGTGGTGGCATCACTGGAGGAGGGTGAGGACAAATCTGGGAGCAGGAGCCTCATTTCAACAGCAAAACAGCCTCAAGTTGCCACCCCAGGGGAGGATGAGGCTGGAGCTGAGGCTGAACTGTTTCCCTGAGAGGGGTGTCAGCCCCTGTGCCAGGCTGCCCAGGGAGCTGGGGCAGTGCCCAGCCCTGGAGGGACCCCAAAGCTGAGCTGCTGAGGGCTGTGGGTCAGTGCTGGGTGGGCAGGGGGAGGGCACTGGGTGGGCTCCAGGAGCTTCAGGGGCTTTTCCAGCCCAAAGGACACCACGGCTCTGGGATTCTGTGCCCTGGGTGTGGGTCCATGTGAGAGCTGGGATGGGGAAGACTGACCCCTGTGCTTCCTCTTGCTTCTGTCTGCCAGATCTCCATCAAAGGGGTGCCTGTGCTGAAGGAGCAGCACATCCTCAGGGCTGTGGAGATCTCCCCTTTCCGAGGCCACCCCTGTAGGCAGAAGCCCAGCCCCTGCCAGAACGGCGGCAGCTGCAGCCCCAGGCTGGAGAGCTACGAGTGTGTGTGCCAGAGGGGCTTCTCTGGGGCTCACTGTGAGAAAGGTGAGCCTGCCAGCCTGCTGCTAGCCACACACCCTCCCCCAGTAGCCCAGTCAGGGCTGGGAAACCACTTACACTCGGCTGAGGCTTTATTGCCATGGCAGCTGCAGGGATGGGCCAAGCGGGGAGGAAGCCATGGCATCTGCAGGCTGGCACTGCTGTGCAGCTCTGGCATCCCTCAGCAATGCACACACTGCAGGGCAAATGCTACTGCCCAGGGGCACAGCCCTGGCACCTCCTCCCTTCCCAGGGGCTGCCACAGTGCTGACGTGCCCCAGGGGATGGCAGCTCCCTGCTCGCCCTTGGCCCTGTGAGGAATGCTCAGGGTGAGAGGGGGATTTCCCATGCTGTGTTGCCTGACAGCTTTTCCCTTCTCCCACCTGCAGTGATGATTGAGAAGGCTGCTGGGGATGCAGAGGCCGTTGCTTTTGATGGCAGGACGTTTATGGAGTACCACAACGCCGTGACCAAGAGGTAACCTGGCTGCTGAGCTGAGCCAAGGGCAAAGCCAGGAGTCAGGGCAGGTGGCAGGAGGAAGAGCTGTGGCTGAACGTGCCCAAGTGCCATGCTCAAAGGAAGGACAAGCCAAGGTGGGGCTGTGAGCAGTAACTGCCTTGTTGGCAGAGTGCTTTCCCCACCTGGCTGGCTTCACATCTGGGTGCTCTCATCTGCAGCCTGGGGGTCACATTCTGCCTTGGCACAGGCTGCTTTGGGAGCAGGATGAAGCTGCCTGAGTCCATCCCATGCAGATGGTTCCTGTGGCCTGTGCCCTGCTCCTGGTTGTAGCTTTCTTTGCCCCTCTCCCTGTGCTCAGGAGTGGGTGATGGGCTGGGTGAGCTGTGCTGAGGGAAGAGGTGGCTCTGGCTGTGGTTTCCTTCATGCCTGTCTGCCAGCTCCTTGTCTCCCTGGCTGGTTGTGCAGCCAGGGTTGAGCTGGGGCTGCTGCAAGACCTTGGTAGCTGTCCCCAGCCATCTGCCCTTCCCTGACCCCCTGGCTTAGGGGCTTGTGTTTGGACCCTGTGGTCTCTGGGGCTGTGCTGGTCCCTGAGGCTTCTCTCTGGAGGTGAGCAGAGCCTGTACACAGCTGCTGCCTGAGGTTCCTCTGGGCTGGGTGTTTCTCCTGGGGGGGACACTGCTGTGGTTTGGCTCAGTACCCTTCCTCAGCACCCTGTTCCTACATCTCCCAGGGCTGATTCCCAGCTCCAGGGCTCTGGGGCAGGCTATTTGATTAGGCTCCTTCCACCTTCAGCTTCCCCAGTCTGCCTGGGGAGGGTGTCTGTGCTGAGCTGTTGTTTGTCTGTCTCTGTCTGTCCCTTCTCTTCTCAATGTCCTTGTTTCTTTGCTTTCAAGCCACCTCACCAATGAGATCCCTGCGTAAGTACAGCCCTGCCCAGTGCCCAGCTGCCCCCTGCAGCCATCTGCCCTCCACCACCTCTCCCATTGCCACCCAGGGAGCAGGGCAGGGGTGGGAGGGGGAATGCAAGGAGGGATAACCCCATCCCAGGGCTTCTGCCATGGGCAAGCATCCCCATCTGAGGGTGAGGAGGAGGAGGTGCTGCCCTCAGCTGATGAGGCTGTAGAGGGGCCCAAAGGCAGGCAGGGTGCAGCAGGAGCCATGCTGCACTCAGCCCTTGTCCCAGCAGAGTGCTGCAACTTGAAGAGGATGAGAGCAGAGGAAGAAAGTCCCTGTGGCTTAACCCCTTCCATCAGCAGCAAAGGCCCAGCTGATGGAGGCAAGGGATGCTCATCATGCCCTGATGGTTTTGCAGCATGTGTGGCATTGCTGCTGTAGTGGCTGGGAGGATATTGCCCAGTCAGGGCTGTGTGGCCTGGGCAAGCCCTCCCAACGTGGCCTGTGGCCAGGGGAGCAGGAGAAGGGTCTGGGCAAGCAGGGAGGGAAAAGGGCTTCATCTCCAGAGCAGGCTGGGCAGCTCTTTGCTTGCTGAGCAGCAGGAGTGGAAGAGAAGCACTGGGGTCATGCAGCTGTATCCCTCATTGTGAGGGAGAGAGTTTGAGTGCCCATCACATCCCCATTTCACCTCATGTCCTGTGAGCTGGGGTCAGGCAAGGGCCTGGGAGGCTGAGCTGCATGTGTGCATGTCAGCACCTGGGGAGCCCCATCACCTGCATGCCCACCAACAGTTGGGGAGGTGCTCTGGGGGTTTGGAAAGGAGCCCAGCACCCTCCTGAGCTGGGCAGTGCCCTGCAATGACAAGAAGCACGTGGTGGCCTGCAGCACAGCTCTGCCATGAGGCTGTCCCTCTGCACAGACATCCCTGCAGGGGAGCAGAAAGCTGCTCCCTTTGTGTCCTGCCTCTCCCAGGGCTCTGCAAAGGGAAGGTCAGCATTGCCAGCCCCCTCCCTGCCTGAGGCAGCCTATTTCAGCTGTATGTGCCTCATCCTGCACAGGGAGCTTAGCACTTCTCCCCACATCCCCTCTGCTGGCATTTGGCAGCAGCACTCAGTGGCCATGCCAAGGCTGAAGGGCCCATAAAAAGCAGTTCCTTCTGCCTCCAGGCAGGTCCTGGGCAGGACTTAACACTCCCATTGCTTCTTGAGGCTCTGCTAGTCTCAACATGTCCCTGTGGGTTGGGGTTATGGGACATGCATGTTTATATCTCCACCTGGAGCTGCTGCTAAAGCTGGACCTGGAGCTCCTCACACCCAGCACAGCTGCAGCCCTGGCTTTCCCCTTCTCCATGCCCCCCCAAGTACCGCCAGGCTGACTCACTTTGACCCATTCAGCCATCAGAACCAGCCCCAGACATTCCTGCAGGTCTTATCCCCCAGCAAAGTGTCCAAAGATCTGCCTTCCCTCAGTGTCCTGTCAGCAGTTTGCCCCAGGAGGGCATTGCAGGGTCCGTGCCCCCTGGCACAGGGCTGCAGGTACCCCTTGGCACAGGGCTGCAGGTATCCCCTGGCACAAGGCTGCAGACACCCCCTGGCAAAGGGCTGCAGGCACCCCCTGGCACAGGGCTGCAGGTACCCCCTGGCACAGGGCTGCAGGCACCCCCTGGCACAGGGCTGCAGGCACTCCCTGGCAAAGGGCTGCAGGCACCCCCTGGCACAGGGCTGCAGGTACCCCCTGGCACAGGGCTGCAGGCACCCCCTGGCACAGGGCTGCAGGTACCCCCTGGCACAAGGCTGCAGGCACCCCCTGGCACAGGGCTGCAGGCACCCCCTGGCACAAGGCTGCAGACACCCCCTGGCACAGGGCTGCAGGTACCCCCTGGCACAGGGCTGCAGGCAGTCCCTGGCACAGGGCTGCAGGTACTCCCTGGCACAGGGCTGCAGGCACCCCCTGGCACAGGGCTGCAGGCACTCCCTGGCACAGGGCTGCAGGTACTCCCTGGCACAAGGCTGCAGGCACTCCCTGGCAGCGTTCTGCTCACCCTGCTTAAGCAGCAACTTGCAAACTCAGCACTACCTTGAGAAAACAACCCCAAGGAGGGGAAAACCAACCCCCCCACCAGGGCTGAGGCTTCCTGCTTGTGCCCAGGGGGTTGCCTCACCTTGGGCACTGTGTAGGGTGAAGGGCTGTGCTCTGGGGGAGCAGGGGGGAGGGAAGGGTCTCTGCTGCCCTGCGCTTATGGCACGCTCCCCTTTCTTCCTGCATCTTAGTCCTGAAGCTGTGGACTACCCCATGGAGCCCAGGTGAGTGTGTGCCAGGCTTTCACTTGTGTCTTATGCTCTGCTCTGGCTGCCTCAGCACCTCTCTGTGTGTGTGTGTGTGTGTCTTGTGTGTCCTTCCCCAGGCCCTTTGTGTTTGTCAGGGATGCAGCTCTTGCAGGTGAGGAGGGTTAAACCGTGAAGGATGCCCTGGGTGCAGTGGCCCTTGGGAGTAAAAAGCTGTCAGTGTTGGGTGGTGTGCACATGTGTGTGTCACAGCATCCCAGGACAGGGGGTGGTGGCTCCAAAACACAACCTCACCTCTTGCCAGGAGCCTTTCCCCTGGTCCAAAAGGGACTGAGCAAAGCTGGGGGTGCCCAAGGTGGGGGAAATGCAGCTTCTCCATCAGGCCCAGCAGAACCCTCTTTGTTCTGACCTCTCCCAAAGCAAAGGCAGCTCATGGAGGGGAGGGAAAGCTTTCTGCTGGCTGAGGGCTGAGCACTGGCCCATGTCCCACACCTCTTCCTTCAGCATCTCTATCTGAGGGGGCAAACTGCACGACTTGTGTGTCACAGCTCACAGGGGCTGCTGTGGCTGAACATTTCACTCCACAGAGGGCAAAAGGATGGGGCAGTAGCCTCAGACTCCAGATTCCTCCACTCTGGAGGTTCCAGGGTGGATGCTGGGAGTGAAAAGACTTTGTTTCCCAGGGAGCTCCCTGCTCAGCTCAGCAGGAGGATGGAGGAGCTCCAGGCTGGGTGTTCCCAAATGCAGCTCTGCAGAGCCCCAAGCTGCCCTCACCTAGCCCTGGCAATGGTGGCAGCTGATTAAAGGCCTCCTGAGGACCATTTCTCTGGTGCTTTGGCCTGGTTTAGAGCTTTCCACCTGCCATGCAGCAGGCCTGGGCTTGATGGGAGGGCTGTGAGAGCCTGGAGGGCAGCAGCCAGGGACTGAGCTGAAGGGAACACACTGGCTTGCCTGGTCCTTTGGGAGCCACCTTTGTAACTCTCTTGTCTCCCCTGCAGTGAGAAAGCTTTGCAATCAAACCACTTTGAGCTGAGCATCAAAACAGAAGCCACTCAGGGGCTGATCCTGTGGAGTGGCAAAGGGCTGGAGCGCTCAGACTACATTGCCCTGGCCATTGTGGATGGCTTTGTCCAGATGGCCTATGACCTGGGCTCCAAACCTGTCATCCTACGCTCCACCATCCCAGTCAACACCAACCAGTGGATCCACATCAAAGCCTCCAGGTGTGAAGAGGGGGCTGGGGAAGCTGGGGACTGGGGAGGCTGACTCCCAGGGTCACTTCTCTGCTTGGGTGGTGACAGAGGAGAGGCCACGTGGGCTGTGACATGTTGTGACACGCCTGGGAGTGCCAGAGGGACCCTGAGAGTGCCCAAGAGACCTTGGAAATGCCAGAGGGACCCTGGGAGTGCCAAAGAGACCTTGGAAATGCCAGAGGGACCCTGAGAGTGCCAGAGGGACCCTGGGAATGTTAGCAGGACCCTGAGAGTGCCAGAGGGACCTTGGAAATGCCAAAGGGACCTTAGGAGTGCCAGAGGGACCTTGGAAATGCCAAAGGGACCTTGGGAGTGCCAGAGGGACCCTGGGAGTGCCAGAGGGATGGGTTCAAGGGGGTGCAAAAGGCTCGTGCCTTTTATTTTGGGGGTGGCTGAAGGTTTGACATTCTGTCCCTTCTTGTTTGGATGGGTGGTGGGAGTGGTGAGCATGGCTGGCATGCCAGGGATTCCTGCTGGAGGGTGCAGGAGGAAGCTGTGGCCCCTGGCAGGGCTGAGGGATGCCCAGGGGATGCCTGGCACTTGCCACTGGCAGAGCTCTGCTCCCCACTCCTCCCCAGGCAGAGAGGGGCTGGTGGTGCCCAGTGGCTGGATTTAGTGTAAAGCAGAGGGCAGCTCTGGGGTTTTTCCTCTAAGGTTGCTCACTTGCTGTTTCTTCTTCCCTCCCTCCCTCTGGGAGCAGGGTACAAAGAGAAGGTTCCCTTCAAGTTGGCAACGAAGCCCCCATTGCTGGCTCTTCCCCCCTGGGTGCAACACAGCTGGATACAGATGGAGCCCTGTGGCTGGGTAAGTGGCTCTGGAAAGGGGGAAGCTCCTCTGCACCCCTCTGGGGTGGATGAACCTCCTCTGCACCCCTCTGGGCTGGGGGAAGCTCCTCTGCACCCCTCTGGGGTGGATGAACCTCCTCTGCACCCCTCTGGGCTGGGGGAAGCTCCTCTGCACCTCTCTGAGGTGGGGGAAGCTCCTCTGCACCCCTCTGAGGTGGGGGAAGCTCCTCTGCACCCCTCTGAGCTGGGGGAAGCTCCTCTGCACCTCTCTGAGGTGGGGGAAGCTCCTCTGCACCTCTCTGAGGTGGGGGAAGCTCCTCTGCACCCCTCTGAGGTGGATGAACCTCCTCTGCACCCCTGTGAGGGTGCCTGTGTGTGCAGCACAGTCACTTGTTGATGGAAGTGTTTTCACCCTGCAACCACAGTTTGGCCTGTGAGCACAGGCAGAGGCTAAATTTGTCCTTCAGCAGCTCAGACAGCAAGAAATCCACCCACAAGTGAAGGATAACTGTGCTTTACCAGTGTTAATCTGAGCTAAGAGGATGATAAAGTTGGTTTTGGAGCCTCAAGGGCTGAAAGAATCAAATGCTGCAGGTTCTGGGCTTTGTTCATCCCTTGGGGAACCTGCAGAGCTCAGCTCTCCAGCTCTAAGTTCAGGACTGGGCTTGTCCTCAGGCAGGTGCTGGACTTGTCCTCTCCTTCCAGACTGCAAGAGGGCAGAAGGGCCACAGAAATAATCCCTTGAGGGCTTTGATCACCTCTGACAAGGCAGTGGGGAGTTGATTCCAGTCACACTTCTTGCAAGCATCTGTTCTTACTCCCCAGTCTAAGCCTTAAGCTCCAGCTCAAACCTGACTGACAAGCAGCTCATAGTGAATCATGGATTCAAGCTCTGCAAAGTCCAGTGTCCCAGGTGCCACTTCTCATCCTGAACCCAACCTGGAAGGGGAATCTCTTCCCCTTGGCTTTTTCCCCAGCAGCTCTTGCACAGGCTGTTTGCAGCCAAGCCCTTTGGGATCTCAGGGCCTGCAGCGAGCCAGAGCTGACATTTCAGCAGCTGCAATCAAATTCACCTTGAATTTGGGACCAACCTCCACAGGGAACAAAGTGTTTGAAGCCAAATTGGTCCTTTGGGATGTGGGTTGGTGGTGTGTCTTCAGGAAGCCTGGATGTGTTGCTGGGAGCTGCTTTAAATGGAAAGAGGGGTTTTGCTGCTGAGGGCATTGACTCCTGTGTGTGTGAGGCTGCCTGGGGCTGCTCCCTCCTTTATCCTCCCACCTCACCTGTGCTGTCTCTTGCAGGGGGAATGGAGAAGCTGAGTGTGACTCCCAGGCTGCCCAAAGCCTACAGCACTGGCTTCATTGGCTGCATAAGGGATGTGATTGTGGACCGCCAGGAACTGCATCTGGTGGAGGACGCTTTAAACAACCCCACAATATTACACTGCTCAGCCAAATAGACCCCAGAGCCCTTGCCCTTTTTCCCTTTTTCCCTTTTTCCCTTTTTCCCTTTTTCCCTCTTTCCCTCTTTCCCTCTTTCCCTCTTTCCCCTTCCCCTTCCCCTTCCCCTTCCCCTTCCCCTTCCCTTTCCCCTTCCCCTTCCCCTTCCCTTCTCTTCCCTCCCCTCCCCTCCTTGCCCTCCCCTCCCCTCCCGTCCTTGCCCTTCCCTCTCCTCCTTGCCCTTCCCTCCCCTCCTTGCCCTTCCCTCCCCTCCTTGCCCTTCCCTCCCCTCCTTGCCCTTCCCTCCCCTCCTTGCCCTCCCCCTCCCCTCCTTGCCCTCCCCTCCCCTCCTTGCCCTCCCCTCCCCTCCTTGCCCTTCCCTCCCCTCCTTGCCCTTCCCCTCCCCTCCTTGCCCTTCCCCTCCCCTCCTTGCCCTTCCCCTCCCCTCCTTGCCCTCCCCTCCCCTCCTTGCCCTTCCCTCCCCTCCTTGCCCTTCCCTCCCCTCCTTGCCCTTCCCTTCCCTCCCCTCCTTGCCCTCCCCTCCCCTCCTTGCCCTTCCCTTCTCTCCCCTCCTTGCCCTTCCCTTCCCTCCCCTCCTTGCCCTCCCCTCCCCTCCTTCCCCTTCCCTCCCCTCCTTGCCCTCCCCTCCCCTCCTTGCCCTTCCCTTCTCTCCCCTCCTTGCCCTTCCCTTCTCTCCCCTCCTTGCCCTTCCCTTCCCTCCCCTCCTTGCCCTCCCCTCCCCTCCTTGCCCTTCCCTCCCCTCCTTGCCCTTCCCCTCCCCTCCTTCCCCTCCCCTCCCCTCCTTGCCCTTCCCTTCCCTCCCCTCCTTGCCCTTCCCTTCTCTCCCCTCCTTGCCCTTCCCCTCCCCTCCTTGCCCTTCCCTCCCCTCCCCTCCTTGCCCTCCCCTCCCCTCCTTGCCCTCCCCTCCCCTCCTTGCCCTTCCCTCCCCTCCTTGCCCTTCTCTCCCCTCCTTGCCCTCCCCTCCCCTCCTTGCCCTCCCCTCCCCTCCTTGCCCTCCCCTCCCCTCCTTGCCCTCCCCTCCCCTCCTTGCCCTCCCCTCCCCTCCTTGCCCTCCCCTCCCCTCCTTGCCCTCCCCTCCCCTCCTTGCCCTTCCCTCCCCTCCTTGCCCTCCCCTCCCCTCCTTGCCCTTCCCTCCCCTCCTTGCCCTTCCCTCCCCTCCTTGCCCTTCCCTTCCCTCCCCTCCTTGCCCTCCCCTCCCCTCCTTGCCCTCCCCTCCCCTCCTTGCCCTCCCCTCCCCTCCTTGCCCTTCCCTCCCCTCCTTGCCCTCCCCTCCCCTCCTTCCCCTTCCCTCCCCTCCTTGCCCTCCCCTCCCCTCCTTGCCCTTCCCTTCTCTCCCCTCCTTGCCCTTCCCTTCCCTCCCCTCCTTGCCCTCCCCTCCCCTCCTTGCCCTCCCCTCCCCTCCTTGCCCTTCCCTCCCCTCCTTGCCCTTCCCCTCCCCTCCTTCCCCTTCCCTCCCCTCCTTGCCCTCCCCTCCCCTCCTTGCCCTTCCCTTCTCTCCCCTCCTTCCCCTTCCCTCCCCTCCTTGCCCTCCCCTCCCCTCCTTGCCCTTCCCTTCTCTCCCCTCCTTGCCCTTCCCTTCCCTCCCCTCCTTGCCCTCCCCTCCCCTCCTTGCCCTTCCCTCCCCTCCTTGCCCTCCCCTCCCCTCCTTCCCCTTCCCTCCCCTCCTTGCCCTCCCCTCCCCTCCTTGCCCTTCCCTCCCCTCCTTGCCCTTCCCCTCCCCTCCTTCCCCTTCCCTCCCCTCCTTGCCCTCCCCTCCCCTCCTTGCCCTTCCCTTCTCTCCCCTCCTTGCCCTTCCCTTCCCTCCCCTCCTTGCCCTCCCCTCCCCTCCTTGCCCTCCCCTCCCCTCCTTGCCCTCCCCTCCCCTCCTTGCCCTTCCCTCCCCTCCTTGCCCTTCCCTCCCCTCCTTGCCCTCCCCTCCCCTCCTTGCCCTTCCCCTCCCCTCCTTGCCCTTCCCTCCCCTCCCCTCCTTGCCCTTCCCTCCCCTCCTTGCCCTTCCCTTCTCTCCCCTCCTTGCCCTTCCCTTCCCTCCCCTCCTTGCCCTTCCCTCCCCTCCTTGCCCTCCCCTCCCCTCCTTGCCCTCCCCTCCCCTCCTTGCCCTCCCCTCCCCTCCTTGCCCTCCTCTCCCCTCCTTGCCCTCCTCTCCCCTCCTTGCCCTTCTCTCCCCTCCTTGCCCTTCTCTCCCCTCCTTGCCCTTCTCTCCCCTCCTTGCCCTTCCCTTCTCTCCCCTCCTTGCCCTTCCCTCCCCTCCCCTCCTTGCCCTTCTCCTCCCTCCAGCCTATTGCTGTAATTATTTTCTATTTTTGTAAACTTATTGCTTTTTATATTTTGGGGGAGGGGGGCAAAGGGAAAAGGGGGGGGAGGGGAAAAGGGAGGAAACACCTTTTCTTTTGGGTTATTGGTTTGGTTGCAGTCCACCCAGGTCAGCCAGACTCTAATCAAACAGCAGCAACAAAGAACAAACCTTGAACCAAGGCTCCAAGAAGTGACAGAAGAACTTCCCCCTCTTGCATTGTGAATCTTGGTCATACTTGAAGCTTCTCTCTCTTTTCTTTTGGGGGTTGGGGTTTTCCCCCCCCTCCACCCTTTCTCTTTACTTGTGTTCTTGGGTTGTTGTTCATACCCACAAGGGAGAAGGATGCTGGTGCTGGTGAGATGTGTGGCCTTGGTGGATTCAACTGCCTTCCCATCTCAGGCCTGGCCCCAAAGTCCCCTCTGCAGGGATGTGGCATCAGAGAGGCAGCAATGAGCACCCTGCTCTTGGGGCCTGGCTCTGCCAAGCCTTCTCCTGGCCCTGTGTTGATCCAAGCTCCCTCCTTCCCTGCCACCCCTCTCCCTCTCACTATAATTTATGTGTGTAAGGATCTCAAGTGCTTTTCTCCTTTATGCTCTGTTACAATCAGGGATGCCATGCACTGGAAGAGAGCCCAAGGTGTGCTCTGAGCAGGCAGGAAAGCATTGCTCTTTGGTTGTCTACTGACTGTGTTGCTCTGGACTGAGAGGTGCTGTGGGGGACACATTGGTTCCTCTGTTGGCTGCTTCTCCTCCTGGACATGTGCAGAAGCAGCTGTGAAACCTCATTCCCACGCTTTGTGTTGATCCAGACACGTCCCAAGTACCAGTTTGCCCTGGCTGCTCTTCCCAGGAGCTTCCCCAGACCAAGTGTTGCTTCTCCTGTGCACCAGGGAGAACTTGCAGCACATCTTCAAAGAGCTGGAAGTGCTCTCCCAGCACTGTCAAAACTGCCTTGGAGGGCACAGGGACTGCCTCCTCTTCCCTCCTTTCCATCTCTTGGATCTCCACTTTCCAGCCTCTGGGCATGCCTTGCCCTTTCCAAGCAGGAGGATGCTTGCAGCTGGGCAGCCTGTGAAGCTCTGCAAGAGCTCTGCTGTTGGAGCCTCTCCCATGAAGAGCAATTGGAGTTTTTACCTCTGACTTCAAGCTTTTGCAATGCAGGAGCTTCCATGCCATGACCCAAGCTCCTCTGGACTGTGCCAGCCCTGCAGCAAGAGGCTCCCCAGGAGCAGGAAGGTGGCTGAGAGTCCCCTGTGGCATCAGTAGCATTTGGGTAGAGGAGTTTCAAGTGTTTCAAGTTGTTTTCCTTCCTCCCTGCAGATCTTGGGAGCAGATCCTGTGGTGCCAGCTCCAAAGGCAGTGAATGAATGATTGTGTGTGTGTGTGTGTGTGTGTGTGGCCACCAGCAGATGTCTGTGTGCAAACACTTGAGGCTCCTCTGAGCAGCAGAAGAGCAAACTCATTGCAGCCATGAAAGAAGTGACCCCACTCCATCCAGGTTCCTTCTCCATGGGAAGGATTTACTGATGCTGTGGGAGCATCTCTGGCCCTTCCCCACCCTGCTGTAGGACCAGCTCGTGCCCTAATTCATCCTGGAGCATCCCCCCAGGTGACAAGTTGGGTGAATCAGCCAGGCTGCCATCACTTTGCAGCTTTGCCCTGACTTGCTGTGCCTTTAGCAGACATGCTGTGGTGTCAGCCCTGGATTTGGAGCCATGGAAGGTCAAACTGCTCCTCTCAGGGTGAGGAACACCCATCTGAGCACAGATGTCAAGGGGATGAAGGGAGTGTTAAACCACTTGGGTTTCTGGTTCCTTTTCAATGAGAAGAACCCTTTCTTTGCCCTCCCCCAGCTCTCTGCCTTCTCCATGGACATTGCTCTCAAAAGGCAGGGGTTATTTCCCAGGGGCTGTGCCCACTGTGGGATGGAGCCCTGCTCTGTGTGTGTGGGGCTGGCAACACCACATTTTAAGTGGCTTCTGTATAGAAATGGTGGTTCCTGGGGAGGGGAGGGGGGGTGTTACTGTGCCTGTGTTGGGAAAGGGATGGACTGTTGTGTTTTGGGCACGAGGTGTAGCTAGCCAGGGGCTAACTAGGGCTGGGAGAAGTGGGAAACCCTTTGGGAGAAGGTTTGAGTCTTACTTGGGTGATGCTGAGACTCTGCTGAGGCCAAGGGCTGGCTGTGGCAGCTCCAGAGGGAAGAGAGGCACACCCAGAAGAAGCTGCTCCTGTTGTAGAATGCCACTGAAACCAAGGCAGGCTCGCTGCACATCACCCCACCCACCACAGCAAACCACCCAACCAGCTCAACACAACCCAAGGGCTCTGCCTGCCTTTGCTTGGGGCTTGGAAATGCCTTAAACCAGGAGCTCATGGGCTCCCTGTGGAGCATGTGGAAGCAAGGTCAGGCTCTGCAGTGCTCCCTAGGGGCTCTTCATGTCAGCTTTGTTTTTCCCTAGCATTTCTACCATGTATGTCCAAAGCCAACAGGAACAGCAAGGCTTGGGGGAGGGAGGGGGGGGCTCTTTTTCTGAGACCACAAAGCTGTCCCTGTGGCTCCATTGAGAAGGTCAATGAGGGACCATTGGGAACTGCTGCTGGGGTCAGGAGGGCAGTGCACAGGAGAGGAGCAGCATGATATAACCATTACTAACTCGTGTCTTTCGTCAATCACCATGAAATAAAGTTGGAAAGAAACCTATTAAATATGTTTTTAAGGGCCCCCTGTTGCTGGTTTTAGTTCTTTCTGAGCCACTGCTGTGGATCCATCTCCTGGGCAGATGCTGGGTGAAGAAAGGGGCTGGAGTTGCCCCAGGGGAGGTTGAAGCTGGAGCTGAGGCAGAACTGTTTCCCTGAGAGGGGTGTCAGCCCCTGTGCCAGGCTGCCCAGGGAGCTGGGGCAGTGCCCAGCCCTGGAGGGATCCCAAAGCCCTGGAGCTGAGGTGCTGAGGGGTCAGTGCTGGGCTGGGCAGGGGGAGGGCAGGACTGGGACTCCATCCTAAAGGGCTTTTCCATCCAAACCAACTCTCTGATTCTTCTGTGGCATCTTCCAAAGGCAGCTGCTGTGTCACTGACATCACCCCATGCCACCAAGACTGCAGTGATGCTGTGTCCTGCTTCTCACACGTGGCAGCAGTTTCCCCCTGCCTTTCACCCTCTGTGAGCCAGAGGAGCCATGGGAAGGCAGCTGCAACCCTGCCAGCAGGATGTGGTTTGAGATGTACCAGCATCTAAGTTCCTGCTCTAACCAAACCTTCCTAATGGGACCTTCCCAGCTGGCCAGAGCCTCTCTGACCTCTGCTGGGAGGTGGGAGGTGGAGGACTCTGATCAAGAGCTTGTGTTCACTCAGGTGGGGTGAAGTGAGAGAAGAGCAGGGACTTGCAGGCCTTTGGGAGGCAGCTCAGGGAGCAGAGGGAGGCATTGTGATGCCCAGCAGTGCTGCAGTTGCTTGGTGTGTGCAGCAGCTCTGCAGGAACCGGCTCTTCCCTTGGCCTCACAGCAGGGAACAATGCAAGCAGTGTGTGAGCAGCCCCAGGGCTTGCACAACTCACAACTGGGGCCACATTCTGCTCCAGATCAGGCTCCTGGCTCAGCTGCTTCTTCACAATGACCTTATTGTGCCAAAGCAGGCACGGGCTTGCAAAGCCAGGACCTCTTTCCCAGGCCTTTTGGCTGCGTGCTGAGGAACAGCAGGAGGAGAAAGCCATGGCTGTCCTGGCAGAGGGAAAAGCCATCATTGTCCTGGCCAGAGGGAAAAGCCATGGCTGTCCTGGCAGAGGGAAAAGCCATCATTGTCCTGGCCAGAGGGAAAAGCCATCATTGCCCTGGTCAGAGGGAAAAGCCATGGCTGTCCTGGCAGAGGGAAAAGCCATCATTGTCCTGGCCAGAGGGAAAAGCCATCATTGCCCTGGTCAGAGGGAAAAGCCATGGCTGTCCTGGCAGAGGGAAAAGCCATCATTGTCCTGGCCAGAGGGAGAAGCCATGGCTGTCCTGGCCAGAGGGAAAAGCCATCATTGTCCTGGCCAGAGGGAGAAGCCATGGCTATCTTGGCCAGAGGGAAAAGCCATGGTTGTCCTGGCCAGAGGGAAAAGCCATCATTGTCCTGGCCAGAGGGAGAAGCCATGGCTGTCCTGGCCAGAGGGAGAAGCCATGGCTGTCCTGGCCAGAGGGAAAAGCCATGGCTGTCCTGGCCAGAGGGAAAAGCCATCGTTGTCCTGGCCAGAGGGAAAAGCCATGGCTGTCCTGGCCAGAGGGAGAAGCCATCATTGTCCTGGCCAGAGGGAGAAGCCATGGCTGTCCTGGCCAGAGGGAGAAGCCATGGTTGTCCTGGTCAGAGGGATAAGCCATCATTGTCCTGGCCAGAGGGAAAAGCCATGGCTGTCCTGGCCAGAGGGAAAAAGCCATGGCTATCTTGGCCAGAGGGAAAAAGCCATGGCTGTCCTGGCCAGAGGGAGAAGCCATCATTGTCCTGGCCAGAGGGAAAAGCCATCATTGTCCTGGCCAGAGGGATAAGCCATGGCTGTCTTGGCCAGAGGGAGAAGCCATGGCTGTCCTGGCCAGAGGGAAAAGCCATGGCTATCTTGGCCAGAGGGAAAAGCCATCATTGTCCTGGCCAGAGGGAGAAGCCATGGCTATCTTGGCCAGAGGGAAAAGCCATGGTTATCTTGGCCAGAGGGAGAAGCCAAGCTCTGGCAGCTGGATGGGTTGTTGGTGGTAGGGGGGTTATTTTTTACTCCAGGCTAGAAAAAGCCACAGTGAAGGGAAAGAGGAAGGAAAGGGCAGGAGGCAGACTGGGAGCATGCCTGGGCAGGCTGCAGCATGACTCAGGGGAATGACCTGGCTGTGCTTCCTGGCAGCCCCTGCTCAGGGCTCAGCATCACCCCACGTGTGCCCTCCCCAGCAGCACAGGCAGGTGATGTCTTCAAGCTGGGGTTGGATGATCTTCCTTCCCCCATCCTCAGCTTGCTCTGGCAGCTTGAGTCTCTGGGAAGGGCTCAGCTGGTTGTGAGCCCCTCTGTGCTGAGCAGCCAGGGGTTAAAAGCAGCTTTCTGCCTCCTCCTGAGCCCACTGAGCTGAGGCTTCATGGGGGAGGTGATGGGGGTACCTGGGGCAGGGGGGTGCTGCTTTGGGGAGTGTGTGGATGGTCCCACAGGGTTTGGACCTGCTGTAAACACCTTTCCCACCTGCCCTGGTCCCAAGTGCTTAGCTGGCTCCTCTGAAGTGAGACACTGACCACCTTGCTTGCTGCTGCCAGCCAGGCTGCTGGGGGCCAGCCCTTCTGCAACGTGGCCCTGAAAGCTCTGCTGGGTGCTGTCTGTGGCTCACATCCCTTTCCCCTGTAGCCTGGGGTAGTGGCTGTTATGGACCTGGGACTCCTCACCTCTGGGGAGCAGGAGCTGTGTGATGGGGCTGTATCCTGCTCCCCAGCTGCCCCTTTGCAGCCTTGCAGATGAAAGAGGGAGGGAACCAGTGCTCATATCAATGACCAGCCCAGGAGGAAATGATGAGTGGCTTTGAGGAGCTCTGGGTGTGTCTGGATGGCTGATGCAGCTGAAATGGCATCTTTATGGCTGCCCTCAGCACACACATCACAGGCACCTGGGGGCTTCCCAGAACTGAACATCTCCAGAGCCACTCCCCACAGAGAGCCTTAACCCAGAGAGACCAGCCTGGCCACAAAGGCTGCAGATGGGCTTTCTGCTGAGCCTCCTGCCCCTTGTGACCACTTTCCCCTCCAGCAGTGCTCATGTTCTGGTGCCATTTCAGTCCTGTTCTCACTGGGGACCTTCTGCCCCATCCCCCCAGGGCTTGGATTTGACAACCTTACAGGTCTCTCCCAGCTGAAATGATTCTGTGCTTCTACATGAGATGCTCACACACAGTTTGGTCCCTCAGTGCTGGGAAAGAAGGTCCCAGCCTTGGGAGCCTCAACAAGGGCTGAGATGAGGAAGGAGAGGCCAGGGGTGAGTGTTATCAGGGTTGCTCTTTGGCCTCTGTGGTCCCTGTAGCAGGCAGGAGCTGTGCAGGCTCTGGGAGATGAGCTGCTGCTGCTGCCAGCTCCCTGGGTATTCCCCAAATAGACCTGGAATTCACTGAGCCTCATTATAGTTAGCAAGCTGCTATTTTTACCAGCGTGGGCAGCCTGTGTGGGGGTGCTGCTGGCTCTGTCCTGGCTCTTTCACTCTCTCTTGGACAGCTGGCTTTGTTTTCTCACCCAGCATTCCTGAAAGGTGCCACATTCAGGGCATTTTTGGGGGTTAATTGGGTTAATTCCCATCTTTTTGTGTGAAGCAACATCCCTTTTGCCTCGGGTTTGTGGATTTACAGCTCAGACAGGAAAAGCTGCTTCATCTGTCAGCCCCCAGCTTGAGCTAGATTTGAGTGTCACCATCCCCCTGTGTCCCCCTGTGGGTGCTGGGAGGAGAGTGAAGGACCTGCTCTGAGGACACCGTGTCCTCCTGCCCCTCAGCCTGACTCAGACGCTCAGCATCCTGACAGCACAACTCCCACATCACCGCCAAAGCCTCGGGGAAGCTTTGGGTACCGAGTGCTGCAGGGACGGAACCTCGCACCGCACCAAGATGCGGGAGCTGAGCAGCGGCTCCGGCCCCAGCGGGCCGTGCAGGATGAGGCCCGGGGCTGTGCCTCTGTCACTGGGAGCCAGGCAGGAGGCTGAGGGCGGCGGGGAGCCGCAGAAGGGGCCGGGACGGAGCGGAGCCGCCGGCGGGCCGGGGCGGGCCGGGCCGGGGCGGGGATTCCCCCGCGTCACGGGGAGGGGTTTCCCCGGCGGGGCCGCTCGGTGCGGGACGGGACGGGGCTGCAGAGCCGAGCTGAGCCGAGCCGAGCCGAGCCGAGCTGAGCTCCACCAAGCCATGAGCTCCCGCAGGTAAGGAGCCAGCGCTGCGCCGCCACGCCGGGGGCTACCGCCGGGGCAGCCGTGGCTACCGGGCACCGTGAGCTGCCCTTGGCCGAGGGGCTGCCGCCTTCATCCCTGGGCTCTGTCCCCACCTTTCCAAGGCTCCCTCTGTCAGCCCGGGCAGTGGCTGGTTGCCGCTGGTCGCTGGCCCACGGCCCGGTTCGGGTGGCCACGGTGGTCTGTGGCTGCAGGAGAAGCGTCTGCCCCGGGCTGAGGGATGCGGGAGAGGCTGAAGGAGGGGAGGGTAAAACGGGGCTGAGCTGGACAACGTGGGGGAAATGGCTTTTTGGCTTGGGAGCTGAGGATAAAGGTGCTCGGGTCCTTCTGGTGCTGCCTCCCGCTGCTTCTCCCCGAGCTGCTGGTTCCAAGCTTCGGTCTCTCTGGCAGCAGCAGCTCGTGTGGCTCTGGGACATCATCCCTTCTCGCTTCTTCCTTCTCTGCTGTGGCTCCAGAAGGGGTAAACAGCCATCCAGGGGCTGGTCTCCCTGCATGCCCGTGTGCCAGCAGCTCAGGGCAGCTGGGCTGTGCTCCCTCCCTGTGCTGCTGGCTTTGAGGGGCTTCTTGCCTCTCCTTTCACCCTCAAGAGCATGAAGGTGCCCTGAGAAAGCATTTGTTGCTGTCAGAACTCAAGGGTGCTGTGGAAAAGCCCCAGGAGGGTGGTGGCTGTGTGGGGAGCAGCTGAGGGGCACCTGAGGCTGGGAGATGAGGACAGGGAGTGCTGGGCTGCTCTTGGTCCAGGACCCAGCGGGTTCCCATCTCCTGGATGTCTCCTCCTCCTCCTGCAGAGAGGTGCCACAGGAGTTTGGGTGCTTTGGGGTGTTTTGGGGGGTCTCATCCAGCACTGTGTGTCTGTCCTGTCCCAGTGCTGAGCTGGGTTTGGTGAGTGGCTGGTGCAGAGCCTGCAGGGCTGGGTTAGGAAGAGGCCCTTTGCCTGGCTGGTGCCACAGCCAGTTATGAAATGTGCTGGTGGGTGATGGAGTAAAAAGCAAAGGGCTGGCACCTGGGGCCCCTGCATTTCATTCAGGGCTCTGGCAGAGCTCTCTGTACCCACAGGCAAGTCAATATTTGTCTGTGCTGCCTATAGCTCAGTAGTTGTACCCCATTACCTGAGGCAGCAGAGGGGCTGCAATGCTGCTGCCAGCTCAGCCCTTGCTGAGAAACCTGGCCTGGCCAGCAGTGCTGCTGCTGAGGAGGGGGCAGGGACATGGGCATTGCCTTTTGTGCTGGGCATCAGTTGCTCCCCCCATCTGTTGCCTCCATCCTTCCCACCTGTGTGGGATTTGCTGCCCCTGGTTCTGTCACACTGCTCAGGTCCTTTTCCCCCATGTCATGGCCTTTCTTCTCTTGCCTAACAGGCAGGTCTGCATGGCATCTTGCTCTTCTGCCTGAGCCCTGGCTGATGCTCTTGTCCCTCTGGCTCAGAGCATGGCCTGGGTCTGTCCAGGCAGCTCTGCTGAGACCCTGACCTGAAGCTCAAGTGACCCCTCACAGGGAATGCTCAAAGTACCAAAGATAGTGGATGCTTTGCACAGTGTCAGTCCCCTGCCTTGCAGGTCCCTCAGCCTTGCATGGGAACCCTTGCAACGTTCAGCAGAGCTGCTTCAGCTGCTGGGCTGGGAGCTGGGGCTGCTCCAGTGTAGCTGAGGAGTTGGGATTGGCCAAAGTCCTGCATGTGCATCCTCCAAGATGATTTACCATGCTTGTGCAGCCCATGCTGCTGAGCATCTGAGGCATCAGAAGCAGCCAGCTGTAACCTGAAGCCTTGCTGCCCAACCTTGAGCATCTTCTACAGGTATAGGAAAGCCAATGCCAGTCCTTTGAGCCTGTGGTCTCAGCTTTCCCACTGCCTTCAGCAGGGAGAAAACACGTGCTTCCTATGCCCAAGCCAAGGGTCAATATTGACCTGGGGTGTTTGCAATAGCTGCTTGCTTTGGCAGCTTGGGTGGTGGTGGGGAGGTGGTAATTTCTGGTCCAGGAAGCAAAAGCAGGTCAGTGTTTTGGCATCAGGGATGTTGATCAACACCCCATTGTGGGCAGAGCTTAGGGAAGGGATGGCTGGGTCCAGGGTGGCTGTGGGATCCTGCTGCTGTGTCTGAAGCTCAAGCTCTGAGGTAAGCTCAGAAACCTCCTCTGGCAGCTGCTGGTGTGAGCTGTTAACTTCCATCTCTTCAGGAGCAGGCTCTGGAGATGACTTGTACTCAGCTCCAGCATGAAAAAGGGTCACACAGGCTGCCTGGGCTCCCAGCAGCAGCTGGAATCCCCACCCTGCACATGCAGCTTCCAGACACCTTCCAGCCTTTGCTGCTGCTGCACCTGAGCCCTGTCTCACATGTTCCCCTGGTTTCCACCTTCCCAGGCTGTGTGAAGGTGTCTTTGGCTCTGGGAGCATCAAAGGCTTTAGTGCAGGGGGCTGGCAGAGGTGGGCTAGATAAACTCTAGAGCATCTAGAGGACTCATCCAGTCCATTCTAGAGGTTCCTTCCAGCTCCATCCATTCTGTGAGCTGAGGCTGCCTGTGCACACTCTGCCTGGGCAGGTGAGGGATGGGAAATGCAGTGAAAGGAGCAGACATGCAGCCTTCTTTCACCAGGTTTCACTGTGGTAAACGAGGATGAGAACATTGGCAACACCTTAAATGCCACTTCAGTTCTGCAGCCCCCAGCCTCCTGCTTCCATCCACACAGGCTGAGTTTCTCCCTGCAGCTCATGACATGCAGAAACCCACTGTGCTCCCCTTGGCTTTTTTTTCCAGTGAGGGATGGTTAGAGAAAGGTTAATGCCCTGGCTCAGAGAGAGTGAGGATGGTTAATGCTCTGGCTCAGAGAGAGTGAGGATGGTTAAAGCCCTGTCTCAAAGAGAAAACCAGCCTGGCCTAGGAGAGGGATTTTTTGATCAAGCCCTTGGTGATTTTTCCAGCATGCTGTGGTTTCCCCCAAGGCAGAGTGAACTGCTCTTGTTATGGTCCCAAGACAAACCAAGTGCTCTCAGGCCTGGAAGCTGCTGCTGGGCTGCAGCTGGGTCTCTTTTGCAGGCTGCCAAGGAGAATTCCTCCCCGTCTGCAGCAGCAGGGCAAGGCAGAGCACAGGGAGAGGAAGCCAGTCTTCCAGCTCCTGCTGCCAGAGCTACGTTGAGGGTGAAGTTTCCTTTGTGACTGGGTGGTGCTGGAGCTGCTGCTTCCAGCAGGGTTTGAATGAATCAGGTTTCGAGGGCTCAGGAGCCTCAGAGGCACCTGAATGAAGCAGAGCTTTGTGCTCTGGCCAAGCAGCAGTAGCCAGATGGACTCTCAAGTGTCTGGGTGCTGCTCTTGCTTGGCACAGAGCTGTGTGACCAGTGCTAGCCAGCCAGCAGGCAGGGGAAAGGCTGCTCCCAGCCCCCAGCTGCACCCCCAGGCAGAGCTTCTTCCCCAGGGATGGTTGGGATGGCTGAGACGTGTGCCCGTGGCTCTGGGAGCAGGGCTCAGTGCCACTGGCAGTGCCACAGCCAGCCTGGCCTGTGTGGCAGCCCCAGAGCCTGCTGGAGAGATGCTTTTGGTGTGCAGAAAGGTGGGCACTGGTGTTTCCCTCTGTGTTGCAAGGCAAACCCTGCCCTTGTGGGGCTTTTCCCAGGGATGGGCTTTTCATGTTGACCCCTACGTGCTGGAGCTCATGTAAGGCAGCTGGAGGGAAAGGCTGTGGTCTGTAACATGGGTCTTGACTTATTCCTCACTTTGAAATGGTCTGGTGGAGCTAAAGAGGCTCCTTTAGCCCTGGTTCCAGTCCCCAGCAGCCCCATCACTCTTCAGGATGCTTCTCTCAGCTCTGGGTTCGCTGTGCAGACCCTTCCCAGCTGCTCACTGATGCAGCACTTGCCATCTCTTCCTCACCTACCTCCAGAGTGCCTTTGTGGTGCCCACCCTTGCAGTGCAGATGCCTTTTGATTCCCAAATGTCTCCCTGAAAGACTTCTTTCCCAAATGCTGCCATGGGGGCTCCCATCCCTGCCCTGAGGGATGAACAAAGCTGATGCCCATGGCCAAGGTCCAAGCAGCCCCACGCTCTCTGGGCTGTGCTGGGGAGAGAAGTGCTCCTGAGGCTGCAGCTCTTAAAGCATCGATGACTCCTTTCTTTTCTGCAGGAGGAAGGGGTTTGTCCTGTTGCTTTCTCATTGCATTGGATGAAAAGTGGCTCCTGCAGCCCAATTGCATGTTGCAGGAAACGTGTGTAGGAGGAGGCCAGGTCAGGCTGTGGGGCTGCTCTGTTCACAGGCTTCCTGCATGAGGCTGAGGGGAAGAAGGAAATTCTTTGCACTAAACAGAGCTGGAAATCAGGAACTGTGTGCTTCCTGTATATGCATGGGCTGGGGTGGGTTCTTTTCTCTGCAGAGAGCTCCTGCTGCTGTCAATTGGGCTCCTCCAAGAGCCTCTGCCACCAGAGGCTGTGGGATGGGCTTGGAAGAGATTTCCACCTCAGCATCTCCTCTTGGCCTTGCTGAGCTGATGCTGTGGCTGTTGCAGGTGTCCCAGGCAGGTCTCACATGGAAAGGATGTTGTTGTGGTCCAGCTGCAGCAGAAGCATCTGTCTGGGAGGGTGTGACTGTGAGCATGGGGCTCCTGGGCCTCAGGAGGAGCAGGGGCTGTACCTTGCAGCCCCCCTTGGCTCTGTGTGAGAGGAGAGTTTCACTCTCAAGTTCTAGATGGTTCCATAGAATCACAGAATTGGTTGGGTTGGAAAAGCCCTTGAAGCTCCTGGAGCCCCAGCTCTCCCCTCACCCTGCCCAGCCCAGCACTGACCCACAGCCCTCAGCACCTCAGCTCCAGGGCTTTGGGATCCCTCCAGGGCTGGGCACTGCCCCAGCTCCCTGGGCAGCCTGGCACAGGGCTGACACCCCTCTCAGGGAAACAATTCTGTCTCAGCTCCAGCCTCAGCCTCCCCTGGGACAACTGCAGCCCATTGCCTCTCCTGTTATCACTTGGGAGCAGTGGCCAACCCCCAGCTCCCTGCAGCCTCCTGTCAGGGAGCTTCAGAGTGCTCCTGGCTCCCCTCAGCCCCCTCTTCTCCAGACTAAACACCCCCAGGTCCTGTGCCCTGAATCACAGCAGCATCCCCACAGCCCTGTCCCAAGGGCTTAGGGGCCCCTTCAGCCTCTCACAGCAAGGAGTGATTAAGCTTATCTTTGCTGTTGCAGCTTCTTGCTGTGGAAAGCAGCACTGGGGGAGGAGAGGGTGAGCTGAGTTTTCTTGCTGGGCTGCTGTTTGCTGCAACTGCCCTGATGACATTAGCAGGTGAAGAGCCTGTCTCTGAGCAAGTATCTACTGGAGGTTTCTGTGCTGCTGGGGGTGGTTCCCAGCCTGGATGTGCTGTGCCTGGTGTCTCTTGATCTTCCCAAGGAGAACAGGAGCTGGCTGTGGGGCTGCTGTCACAGCTCAGTGGGTGAAAAGGCTGTGACAGCAGGGACAGGCAGGTGCCAAGTACAGACAGTCCCAGTGTGCAGCTCCCCACAGGCTCTCTCCTGCACAGAGATGGGGTTGCTCTGCACCTTTCCATCAGCCTTGAGTCCCAAATCCTCCAGCTGAGTTCTCAGTTTCCTCTTAGAGCCCAGGCAACCTTCATGCCTTTGTGTCAGCTCCTGGGAGGGGGGAAGGCACCAGTGCTGCTGATCCACAGGGCACCAGTGCTGCTGATGCACAAGAGCATCATTTTGGTTCAACCCCATCCTTTTTCCTATCCAGCTGAGCAAGAACCAGCCTATGACCATCAGATAAGCTCTGGAAATTCCTCCTGTTCCCAATACAGAGCCATGAGATGTGTCTGGTTGGTGCTGGGCCTGTGTGTAGCTGCCTGCTCATCTCCTGGGGGTGATATGAAAGAGGTGTCTTCTCACTCAGATGAAGTTCAGGCTGGCAGCAGCTCAGAGCAGAACAGTGAGAGAGGAAGGAGCTTCTCCCTGTGAGCAGCTGCTGGACAAGAGATCTGCCACTCTGTGCTGGGGTGGAGGAGAGAACCAGCTGCCTGGAGTGTGCAGGAGGAGCAGAGGCTTGTCCTCCATCTCTCTGGAGAGGCCACAGAGCCCTGTCCCTGGCCCTGCTCCCTGTGCCACTGGGCTGCAGCTCCTGCCCTGGGCAGCTTGCAGGCAGTGCCAAGCTGCAGCTCAGGTCTGCAGTGCCTGAGTGAAGGCAGCTTCCCCCAGCTCCCCTCCAGACTGATAAGCTTTGCAGTTCCCTTTTTGGTCAGACTGAAGGTACCAGTGAGCTTTCAAGGGAACTGCCTCTGTTGGCTATTTGCAGGCAGCCAAGGGAGAGGGGCTGGTGCAGCACAGATGAGCAGACAGCCCTCATCCCTCCATGGCCCCACATTCCCTCACAGGGGGCACAGCCATGTCAGGCTCTTTGGCCCCCCCATTCCTTTCTTCCTCACCTTCTGGGGTGTGAGCTAAATAAAGGCAGCAGGGTTGAGCTTGACACAAGTGGATTTGAGGAGCTGGGTGCTGTGGGTGGCAGGAGGGAGGGCAAAAGCAATGCTTGGGTTGACAAAGCAATGGTCAAAGACCTGCCTTAAAAGCAAATGGCCAAGACCCAGGCAGGAGATTGGAACATGCAACCTCCCCCTGCTCCAGGGAGCTTCTGAAGCCTTGTTTTTAAGCTGGAGTGACTGCAGGTGGGGGCCAGTGTCAGGGGATGGGGTAACTGTGAGCACTTGGCACAGGCAGAGGAGAGCCCATCCCTTGGGACGTGTTCTTTGGCCTTGGGGGATTTCAAGAGGGTGGGAAGGTGACAAAGATTTCACTTCAAAACAAGGAAGGGGGGTGGAAATCCCCCTTCCCAGCCCTGAGCAGCATCCCTGCCATGTAAGGTATGGCCAGGGCTATGCCAGTCCTGGCTTTGGGGGTTGCTGGGGGGGAGGGTAGGCTTTTTGTTTGTTTGTTCTCCCCTTTCTCCCACCCTGCTGAACTATTTTGACCAGTCTCCTCTCAGAGAAGTGGTACAAGCCCTGCTGCTGCTGCCATCCTAAATATAGCCATGGTATTTGTTTCCCTCTCCACTTCTTCGTGATGGATCTGGGTGAAAAATAGCCCTGGCGACTCTTCAAAGGGGCCAAGGGCTTGTTGTGAGCTATATTTTCACCTTGTCACCTTGCCCAGGTCCAAAAGCAACCTCTTGGGTTTGAATTAGCTCTCCAGGTTATATAATCCTGAAAGCTGAGGATGTCTGGGCTCTGCCTGGGATGCTGTGGGCACGGGCAGGGCATGGCAGGGTCAGGGACCTTGCAGCAGGAATGTGCCCAGCTCCTGCCAGCCAGGGATGCTGGGGGAGGCAGGGTGCTGGGCCATAAGGCTCTGCTCTTGCTTTGCCTGCCTTAGTGACTTGTTTCCCTCTGGGGCTTGGAGGAGGGGAAGCTGCTGAATGAGGGGAGAGCCTCATGGTGGAAGATGCTTCTCAGCTCTTTGTGTTGCCTTGGGGTTGGTTTTGGGTTTCCACAGGGAAAACCCTTTCTACCCTTGGCATCACCCTGACAGTTCAGTTGTTTGCCTCATGGCTGAGGCATTCTCCTGCTCTCATCATCCAAGATGGAAGGTGGGAATGATGTCCCCTCTCAAAGGTACCCCAGGCAACTCTCCAGGCTGGGCCAGAGGGGCTGGGAAGCTGTTTGCTGGAAGGATTCACAGAGCTGAACAGGAGGCAGCAGCTTGCCCAGGAGGGGCAAGAAGGCCAAGGGCAGCCTGGCTGGGCTCAGCACTGGGGTGGCAGCAGGAGCAGGGCAGTGAGACCCCTCCCATGAGCATTCAGCAGCCTTCTGCTCTCTCAAAGTCCTTCCCTGCACTTCCCAAAGCAGCTCATCCCAAGCTCCTCTGCAGACAGGTAGCACAGGGCATACAAGGGAGCTGGGCAAGCTTGCTCTACGTGGCTTTAAAAACCTTCCAACCAGCAGATGGAGCAAAGGAACTTCAAGCAGCCAGGGCTGACCCTGGCCAGGGGCTGGGACCAGAGGGCAGCTGCTGGACCTGTGCTTGCCAAGCTTTGCCTTGGCTCCCTCCTCTCTGGCCTTTATCCTAGAAGCCAGGGCTCAGCTGGGGACTGTCTTGGCAGGTAGCTGCAGCTCCACGTGTGTCACAAGCCTGTTCCTTCTTTCCCTGGGGCTTACTCCCAGTCCTTTTGGAAGGGAAGGGTGTGCAGCAGCAGCAATGAGTTGAACCAACCCCCTGCTTGCATCATCTGTATCTCAGCCCAGGGTTTGAGTCCTGCTCAGGAAGGGCTGGGGTGTCACTGTGCTGCTGCTGTAGCTTCAAAGCAGTGGAAACTTTCAGTGCTGGCATCTTGCTGGTCAAAGCTGAGAGGAGCTGCTGTGCTCTGAGGAGTGCAGTGTGGTGAGGAAGGCATAAAGTGGCTGGCTGGCTTGGAACTGGCTGATTTTGGTGTTCCTCCTGACCCCTGGAAGAAGAAGGATGCAGTGCCCTGGGGCTTGGTCAGACTTCTCCAGATCTTATACCTGCAGCTTTGGTGTTCAGCAGAACTGGGCATGAAGCACAGAATTAGGGGTCTTCAGACTAGTGCAAGTGAAAACAGGCTGGAATTTCCCATGGCTGTGGGTTGGTTTTAGCCAAGTGCCTTGAAGCAGGCAGCTGATGCTCTCAGGAGGAGCTGCAGTGCAGGCTGGTTGCACATGGTCCCTCCTGAGCCATCCTGCAAGCAATCAGCTCCTGGGGCAGATGGGGTGACATCAGCCAGGACAGTCTCCCCCCTCAGTTCTGCTTCATGCTCAGGTGTTTGGGAGGGATTGTGGCTGATGTACAGCCAAGCAGCCATTTCTCCTCTCTCTCTCTTTTTGGCTCATACAGCTATTTATTGCCTCAGTTGCTGCAGGTTTGCTTGGCTTCTGGCAGAGGGCTCTGGCAAAGGTGTTGAGGGAGAAGGGAACAATGAACAGGTCTCTGTGTTAAGTGGTGGCTAAAAAGCACCTCAGTGGGCAGCATTGATAGTGTCAGGTAGTGAGAGAGCTGAGATGGAACTCTGTGAAGAATCCTTCCTGCATGAGTGAAGCACAAGAACAAAGCAGAGGGGAAGGAGCTTGAGGGAAACAGTGTGGGATCTGATGCAAACAGCTGGCCCTGGCTCCAGCAATCTGCTCCCAAGCAGCACATGTCCTGGGGGTTAGATTTCAGCACAGCATCTTGGAGGCCCAATTAGAGGTTCTTCTCCATTGCTGAGCAGACAGGACACTGAGTCTGGGTGATGCTGAGTGAAGCAGAGGTGTTGTTCTCTCTCTTCCAGCAGCCCCCCAGCACTGCAGCACACATCTCTCTTGCTGTTTTGCATGGAGGAGGAAGCTCTAGCATAGAATCATTTTGGTTGGAGAAGACCCTTAAGATTGAGTCAAGCCCCTGCCCAGCCCAGCACTGAGCCACAGCCCTCAGCACCTCAGCCCCAGGGCTTTGGGATCCCTCCAGGGCTGGGCACTGCCCCTGGGCAGCCTGGCACAGGTTCCACAGATGAAGTGCTGCTCAGGGACAGGGGCTGCATGGACTCTAACTCTGCCCTTTAGCCACTCCTTGTTCCTTTCTCTTTCAGCCCCTTGGGCTGCCCATAGGCTGTCAGGCCCCATGTGCATGTGCTGCTTCCCCTCCCCAGTCCCCTTCTCCACCCTCAATTCACAGCTGCAGCCTTCTCTCACTGATAAGAGAACAGAGATGACTTCCTTTTCTTCTCTGCACCCCTGCTCCCTTCCACAAGAAGCTGGGCTGCTTGCTTGCTAAATAACTAGCTGTCACTTCTTCACTTGAAACCTTCCTTGGCCAACCCTCCTGAAAGGATGCTGGAGGCTGGAACGTTCCTCTCAGGCAGCAAAGTGCCTCCTGCAGCCTAGAGCAAGCTCAGCCCACCTCCCCTCTGCTCTGAACCTTTTGAGCTGCCCTGTGGTTTCTGTGGACTCTCTCTGCCCTACTCAGGAGCCTTGGCCAGTTATGGTGAGGTAGGAGATGTGTTGTGTGTGTGTCTGGCTTCTGTGTTGAACAAAGCTGGTGCTTGTGAGTGGGAACAAAGCAAAGGGGAGAAGGCAGGGAGAGCATCTGTGTGGTTTAGGTTGCACTGGAAGGTTCCACTTGTGCTTTAGGAGGATGTGAGCTAATGACAGAATGCATTATTAGTGATGGAGGGTGCTTGCTAGCCACAGCAGAGAAGTGCAAGATTCTCCAGTGGAAACTGCCCTTGAGCACATGGGTGATGGCAGCTTTCTCCTGCTGGCTTCAGCCCTGTGTTAGCACTTTGCTTGGTGTGATTACTGTGATTAGTGCTAATGGGATTACTGGGGAGGCTTTTGGTGCTGACTGCAGCCTGGCAGAGGTTAACCCTGGGTGTTACTCTGTGCTGTTATTAAATGGTTATCTTGTCTCACCTCCTTAGCAGCTCTGGGTTAATAGTGACTCTCTTCTCTCCTTGTTTGCTCTCCCTGAGCCTGCTTTCCTAAGCCCTGCTTGCCTGTGTTGCAGCATGGTGATTGCAAGGTGCTGGACACTGACTTCTGCAGCCAAAACCTGCATGAAGTGACAGTTCAGGGAGGAGGAGTGGGGCAGGTTCTGTAGTTACAGGTGGTTATGACCTGCAAAAGCAGCTGGATGTGGAAGGCTCTGCTGGAGCAGGGAAGGGCCATGACATGATGCATTTGCCAGGCTGGGAGGCACAGCAAGGCAAGAGCAGGTGTGGAAACCAGCAGTGCTGTCTGCTGGAAGCAGCAGGAACAGATCCAGGGCAGGAATTGGGCTGTGGCTGAAGCCCTGCTTGAGCTTGTCAAATGCAATGGGATCCTTGTGCAAGTGGCTATGGCTCTTTGCCATGGAGTGTAAGGAGGAGCATGCCTTGGGTTTTCCTTCCTTCCTTCCATGGGTGTGGGCTGCTCTGCAGCACTCTGCAGGGATTCAGAGGATGGATGTTGCTCCAGCCTGTTGGTACTTTCTGTTCCCTCCTATCTCCAGAGCATCCCAAGGCTTTTGCACTAACCTCATGTCAATGCTGCTCTCACATGTTGCAGAAGGGGCTGCTTTCTCCTTTCTGGGCTCTTCTTTGGGTGTGTTCTGCTTCGTTGGGTCATAGAAAAGCAGCTAGGTTTGTGCTCCAGGAGGAAGCCTGTCAGTCAGACAGCAGCTGGGCTGCTTTCAGTGCTGCCTGGCTTGGTGAGATGTGTTTTCAATGCTCCACCAGTCTGGCAGGTGGGCTTGCAGTTTAATTTTAACTTGCTTTATGAGAACAGAAACATTTGTACTGTCCAGCCCAGTGAGCTTCCACCAATGGGGGATGTTCAGAAGACATTTCTCTTGCTAATAGACCTTTTGACACTCAGTGGCTGAGGTTCAAGTGGAGCTTGGTGTTTCTGCTGGTCCTGAGAGTGCAACACTGAGCAGAAAGGTGGGGAGGCAGAGAATCCAATGAGACACTTTGCAGCTGGGAAATAATGCCCTTGCACACCTCTGGGGCTGATGTGTTCAGAGCAGCTTGTGGCAATTAGCTACACCTCCTTTTAATTAAGAGAACATGGCTTGTTAAATCCTCTGGGCAACTTGGAAGAGCCCCAGCTGCCAGGTTCCTGCTGCTGCAGGTGAGTGTAGCTGGGTGATGACATGCACATGGGCTTGATAAAAGCAGCTCTGCCTCTCCCATTTGGTGGAAACTGAGACTTGTCAGGCCAAATTTGTGTCTTTTTTCCCCCCCCAAGCAGTTTCAGCCTTGTGCTGAGCTTCCTGCCCTCAGCCACAGAGCAGCATGTGCTAAACCCAGGCACTCAACCAGCCTTGCCCAGCACTGTGCTCAAAGGGCTGCCTGGACACCCTGCAGGGGGATCCCCAAAGCTGTGCTCTTGCTAGGGACTGGCTTACAGACCACAGGGCAAGACACAGACCTCCCCAGGCATGCCTGAGAGACACAGACCCTTCCCCACGCTGCTCCATCTGGGTGTCACTTCTGGAGGGAGCAAGTATTTGGAAGGTGAATGGGGAAATGAACATGGTGTGTGTCCTGAAAGGGATTTCTACACTTGGCTTTGACAAGAAATTGCCTCAGAGCCTCTGCCCTTGGGGTATCAGGCCCTAAACTCACAGTGAAGTCAGTGGGGACTGTACTTGTCCCAGCTGGGTTCTGGGTTTGCTCCTGAAAGCACCAGTTGGACTTGGGCAGTGGGGAGGTTGGAGTAGCTGTGGGTGAGTCTCTTGGGACACATTAACCAAACCTAAGCTAACTAACCTCATCTCCTGCACCCTGCTGTCATCCTGGAGCTGCCTTCTGCTGCCTGTCAAATGTGTGTGAAGTGCTGAGCTGCCAGCAGGAACATGCACCCTTCCCCAGGGCAGCAGCTGATGCCTGTTCCAGCCAGTTCTGGTCTCTAAGTCCCATTGGTTCTCCTCTGCAGATGCCAAAGGGATGGCTAATCTGTGGCCTTCCCTCCCCAGCTACTCCACACCAGCTGTAGATTTTAGCCAGAGGCTCAGAGCCAAACCCTTTGCTTGTGTGCATGATTCAAAGGGAGAGGTGGCAATGCTTGGGGGGTGTCTCCTGTGTCTGAGCCCATCCTCTGAGCAGAGGTGGACTGATGCCTTCCCCTGCAGCCTCTGCCTCGAGCCTTGGCTCCACTGGTCACAGAATGTGAGTTAAAGTTTACACATCACCCCTCAGAGGTGAGGAGGGGACAGCAGGCAGCTCCTGGTTGCACATCCTTTGTGTGCAGCCATGTGAGCACAGAACCCAGCTGAGCTCGGTGCTGCAGCTGCAGGACAGGTCACACACTCATGCTCTGCTGCCTCACTCTGCTCCCATGGAGCACACTGGCCTCTCTTTGCTTGCAGATGATGTATTTTTGTGTCCTGGATCTTACTTTTGCCCATGCCTTCCTTTCCCTGTCACTGCAGAGAGGTTTCTCTGGGCAGTGCAAGAGGGAAGGAGGTTTTCCCTCTGGGTGCTGTGGGATGGGCTGTGATAGGCAGAGCCTCCAGTGCCAGTTGATTCTGTAACTGTGGTCAGCTGGAGAGGGAAAGGAAGAGGATTCTGCTCCTCCCTTCCCAATCCTTTCACTTGGAGGTAGGCTGGACATAAGACCCTCTTGTTCTTGTTGGCATCTTCCATTTGGCAGCCTGGTGCCCTGCATGCTGGAAGATGCTTTACAGCCCCTGCACCTCATCCTGACACCAACACCCTGCCCAAAGTTGTCTGTTCTCAGCATCAGCTGGGGTGTGACATGCCAGGACAGCCAGAATTCCCATGGGAGATGAAGGGAGTGTGGTTCCTGTTGTGAGATGCTGATTTCAGCTGGTCCCCCCTGAGCAGACACCAACCAGGGTACCATCAGAACTGGTGTCTGCTCGTGGCTGGGGGTTATGTACCAAGAGCTCTCATCCCACTCTTTCACCAGAGCTGTTTCCTTAGGGGGTTGGGTTTTTTCTCCTGTTATATCCTGGTTGCTAATGTGATGCTGGTTGGATTTCCACTGGGCATTCAGTGGCAATGCCCTCTCCCTGAGCCTCATTAAGCTCCATCACCCCAGTGCCAGGAGCAGTTTTGGAGCCAGTGGATTGATGAAATGGTCTCAGCCTTGTGGGCTCAGGTACAAAAAGGCCTGGAAATGCTCTTTCCCATCTGTCTCCATCTCCTCTCCTCCAGAATTCAGGGATCTTGAATCAAAACTGTTTGGCTTGTGGCAGGAGGGAGGAAATCCCAAACTGTGGAGGAGGTGTTGACATTCCTTGACCTTTCCAGTGTGTACCTCAGAGACAAACACACTCCTAAGGCAGTGTGTGTGTGTGTGCTGGTGGTGTAGGCTTGGCCTCTGGCTGTATTTCCTAAGGGGAGACCTTGGGTTGCTCATTTCTCTGCAACAACTGAGACCAACTTGCAAAGCCTCCAAGGGAACAACATGTTCAGCTGAGCCCCAGACAGCTGAGTCCAAGAAACTGGCTTTACTGATTCTCCCCCCCCCTCAAGATAAGCCTCTCTTGAGAACTCAGCTTTCCCTTTGCACAATCAAGTGGCTGAATGGCTGGATCCCAGTGACAGCACAGACCTGTCTGGCTCTGCAGGGACTCTGGACACACCATCCTTGACTCTGAAGGCACTTTGGAGGGTTGTTGTGTATTCTCTTGCAGCTGGTGCTGCCCCAGAAGCACTCAGTAAACTGGATTTGTTGTCCCATGCTGTTAGTTGTGGCTCTTTCCCCCTCCTTTTTGCTCATGAGCAAGACTCCAGCAGCAGAAATGTCAGCTGGAGTCTGACCTGAAACTCAGTGATGCTTGCAGGATGGAATGACTCTGAGGTTGCTCTTGCTGTGACTCTTGAGTTTCCAAATGCCAGGCTCTTTTGAGTCAAGTGGTGGCTTTGGGTGGCTTGTGCAGAATGGAGCCATCAAGCCAGTGCCACGTGGGAAATCAGGGCTGGTTGTGCAGACTGGGTGCACAGCCAAGCCTGGGGAAACACCAGTCCTTGCAATTCCATCCTGAAGACTTGAGATAAAGACTGATAGCATCAGAAATGAGGTCAGTAGATGGTTTGATGACACTTAAAATGCAAGATTGCATGAAAGTAGCACACTGTGATGAAACCCTGTTCCCCTGAGGGTGAGCTGTCTCTCTTTCCCCTTGCCTGCTGTGTCCTGTAACACATGTGCACACAGAGCAGGCTTTCCTTTGCTGCTTCTCTGCTCTGGTCCTGTGCAGAGGGCTTTGCTTTTGACACAGCAGTTGTGCCTTTGGAGTGGTTTTCCTCTGTGTTTTGGAGGGACAGTGCCAGGGGACTCTGAGGAGTCAAAGCTGCCTTAGCTGAGGCTGGAGCAGAATTGTTCTCTTCTGTGGACTGGGCAAAGAGGGAGATGCTGAAGCACTCACTTGCTCTTGTGTTTGTGCCCCTTGTAGCATAAGGGCTCGTTGGTGCCCCAGTGAATGGCAGAGCAGAGTGTGCCTTCCCTTCCCAGAGCCTCAAAGGAAAGCTTTTCCTTCTCTCCAGCCCTGAGCATCCTCCCTTCAGAACAAACTGTCAGTGGGAGAGGTTGAAGGCCTGAGGCTTGTCTTACTGCTGAGGAGAACAAGAGGTTTAGTGCCCTTGATGCTGGGGCTTTTTCTGCTGCTTTTCTGTCCTGAAGCACACCAAGAAACCCTTATAGAAATGCCTTAAGTGCCCTCAGGGATGCAGGTCTGCCTTGGCCCCAGCTCATTTGCCAGCAGCATGACAGCTCAGGGGGTATGGGCTGGCTGGGAAGCAGCTGGCCAGGGTCAGACCTGGAGCCAGACAAGTCCAAACCTCTTTTCCCAGCCAGGGATTTCCAACAGAGAGGGAACCTCTTGCCTGTGCTGCAGAAAGCACGTTGGGCTCTTGCTCCTTGCATGATCTGAGGGAGAGGAGGACAAAGACCTTTGGGAAGGGGACCTCTCTTGATGGGTGTCTGAGAAGATTGTCTCCATGGTGCCAAATGGAGTGGAGGGGTTTTCTGAGTGCAAGCTGTTGGTGGGCTGTGCTGGGTGAGCTGCTAGGTAGGGTTGGGGCTCTGTGCCTGCTCCTTGGGCAGCTGGGGAGGCAAGCAGGGCAGGCTCAGCCTCATGACCCTTTCACATGTCCCATTTGTACTCTGCAGGTGGTTTCATCCCAACATCAATGGAATTGAGGCAGAGAAGCTGCTCCTGACCAGAGGTGTCCATGGCAGCTTTCTGGCTCGACCCAGTAAGAGCAACCCAGGAGATTTCACTCTCTCTGTCAGGTAAGCAGCCAGCAGCAGAGGAGGAGTGCAGGGAGGGGCTGGCTTCAGCTCTCCAGCACGCTCTGGGTAATGGATGTGAAGGAGGAGGGGTGGCTGTACAGAGACACTTGTGGTACCCCTTGAAGTCAAAGGGTCACTCAAACCTCCCCATCACTTCAGAGCCTGTGCCAAGAGCCACACACCAACTACCCTCAGGTTGTTTATGGGCTTCACAGGTCCCTGTCCTGCCAGAACTCCTTGTGACATGTGTCTCCAGAGCCATTGTGGCCAGGGGAGGGAATGGTAAGCCCATATTTTCTGGGGAGAATATGTTCAATCCCAGCAGGAATGAATCATCTTCCTCCAGTTTCAAAGGAGCTCAATGCAATTGCCCTTGGGAGACTTGTTCTCTGTGTCTGTGAGGGATCCCAGGAGCTTGCTGGCCAGCCTCACTGTGCCTGTGTTCCCAGGGAGTGTCATGTGCAGCACCTTTACACTGTGCTTCTGTTCTTTGGGACAAGCCAATTGCAGAAAGGAAAGCCATCACCTTATGTAATCCCATCTTGGAGCTGGTGCACTGGGTGAAGGTGAACTGAAGGGGCAGAGGGTAACATGGAGCTCCTGAGCTAAAAGGAGCAGGCTGTGGGTTCAAGACATGAACCTTCCTTGAGTGTCACCAGTGCCTGGAAGAGAAGTGACTTAGCAAAGGTTTCTCCAGGCACTGCTCACACAGACCTCTCTTTTTGTGATGCCTTCTGTTTAATTTAAGCCTCATTTTGTTTAGGAAACTTCCAGTGAGTTTCTAAATCCTTTGACCAACACTGTGTTTAGAGAAACTTTGTGCAAATGACAGAAGGGTCAGAGCATTTCCACCTGGCACAGGCCATGGGGATCTAATGGGACTTGGGCAACACCAGCATGACTTGAGCCTTGCTCCCTCCCTGTGCATCCCTCTCCCCCCCAGGCAGGTGCTGTGGGAGCTGCTGGCAGGTCAAAGCAGTGTGGCAATGCCAACTTGGCTCCAGGCAGACCTCACCCTGTCCTTTTTGTCTCCTCCTCTCAGATAAAACCCTCCTCAGCCTTAATTCTTCCCCCCCAGACTTGACCCTGTGCTCCTCTCAGCCAAGCACATCCATTCCTTAGCTTGGCAAGAGAGAGAGGGGAGGGTTTGCAGCTGCCTTTGTGTTTTAAATGCTTCCTTTGTGCTGGGGGATCCATCCCAGCAGTCTGACCCTTTGGCCCTCAGATGGTTCAGACTGACCACAGCATCTTCCCCTGTGGAGCACAGGGTGGAAGGGGTAAGTGAAGTCCAGCTCATCCCCTGCCCTGGCTGGGGGGGGAGGGTTTGGATGTGAGCTCACTAGCTCCCCAGTAGTCTTGCAATCAGGAGAGGCTGTGAGTTAATGAGAGAGGCAGGAAATGCTTCTAATTAGAATGGAAAATCACCTCAGTTACAGCTGCCCTTCAGCAGCCCCTGACAGCAAGGGAAGAGCTGTAAAACAGGGGGGTTATCTCCATGTGAGCTTTGTGTAGCTTGGTGAGTTGGGGTGTTGCCAGGCTGTGAAGCACTGACAGCTCCTGCTTAGGTGATGCACATGCAGGTGATGGCTGTGCAAGTGCCCTGATGTGGGAAGATACCCAGCCAGCAGCATAACAACCCTGAAATGGGAAGGAAAACTGCTTTGGTGAGAGAGCCAGTCCCCACACCAGCCTTGCTGCTGCTGTGCCTTGTGCTGTGGACTCAGGCCACAGGTTTGCATTGTTTCCTTAGCTCTGTCCTTGTGCCTCAGGCAAAGGCCATGGTGTCTCTGCTCCTGTGGGTTTGCTGCCTTCCACCTGTGCTGCATCCCCCACATCTTCCAGCTGGGGCACGTGTTGAGAGGCAAGTGGGTAAACACTTCCCTCCACAGCTGCCTGTGGAGACCCTGAAACATCTCATTATTGATCTTATTTCTTCACCCCCTTTCTGCTTTCTCTGTGGTAGAAAGCAGAGAGGAGGGGGGAAGGGATGTGTCAGATAAAGGAGGGATTTTAGACCACTTTCTACTGCAGGGAGACCTTTGTGTTGCATTTAATAAGTGTTATTTTGGCCAATTAATACCCTTAGTGCATGGACAGTGCCCTGCAGCAATGAGACACAGGTTAGAAGCAGACAGAGCATGTCTTAATATCATGGTATTAAACAATAGCACCACAACCCACTGAGAGATGGTAACTTAGTGGAAAGTCTGACCAGTCCTCACAGTTCTGAGTAAACCAAGGCTGTGACACATCACCATGTTTCCAGGAAAGCTCTTCACCTCTGAGCTTGTGTGTGGTGGTTAATGTGGGCAGCTTTGAGGCATCACAAACTGAAGATGAGGAAAGAGTTCTTGCACTGCCTAGTTCTACCTGCATGTCCTTGCTCCCTCCTGCCTCATCCCACCTCTGTTCCATGACTTGTCCTGTGCTCTCAGCAATGGGAAACTTGCTTGGACGTGGTCCCTTTTTCCTTCATCTAAGCAATCAGCTCTTTTCCCACTGGTGATGGCCCTGAAGCATGTGCATAAATGTTCTGGGGAGTCAGAGCTGCAACACTTGGTTAGAATAGAGGCTAGGATGAGTAGCTTCATGTGCTGTGAGAACTGAAGGCTTGGGGGGGACTGTCTTCCCCCTGGCTTTTAGCCCTTAAATGACACACACAGAGGTGGGACAACATGTTGTTATCCTTGCCCAGGATTGTACCCTGACAGTTTGGGTCTCTCTATGGATATTATGGGGTGGCTTTTTTCTTGCCTTCCTGAGAAATAAAAGGTTTTCAAAGGCAGCAATACAGAAAAAGCACCCAAAATAGAGGTGTCCTAGGAGAAAATACCTTTAGGAAAGTGACCAAACCCTCTTCCTCCTCCTTTCAACCCCTCTTCAGCTTCTTCAAGGGTTTTTGAGAGCCAGTGAGGGGAAATGCAGCTCCTTTTAATTACAGAGAGGATGTGGCTGCAAAGAAAGCAGGGGATGGAGTTTTGGCTGACCAGACCACACACCAAGTGACCACGTGCTGGTGTGTAGCCAGATCTGTGTCTCTAGGCTAGGAAGTAATGCTGCACAAGTTAGAAGGTTTCCATGAAGCTGTGTGGCTGCTTTCCCTTTCTTCTTCACCTCTCTGCCCTCTTTCAGCCTTCACTGTTACAGCAATAAATGTTCCCAGGGCTTTGTTTCTCTCCAAAGAGAAAGGGACAAGCCACATGGAGAGGACATGATGTGGTGAAGGAATGGATGATGTTTGTCCTGGCCTTGTAATAATAGGGGAAAAACCCTTCCTGAGCTCTGGATCCAAACTGCTGGCAGCTCCTCATCAGCCAAACCTGGCTCCTTTCATCTGCTTTTCCTCTCCTGAAACATGCTGCTTCTTGGGATGTCTCTGCAGATAAGTTGAAGGGCTTGTTTCCAAGCAGAGGATCAGACACACCTCCTGTAGTCCCATGCCAAGAGAGCTGTGTTTCTGAGAGCCCTTTGTTTGGTGTGCTGCTGCTACGCCAGGGCTGGATCCTCAGCGGGGATTTATTGGCTCATCTTCTTTGCTCAAGTGCCCAAAGATGATGTGAAGCACATCACCAGGGAGGAAAGTGCTCTGGCAGCTTCAGCTGAAGTGGAGCAACGATGGGGAGCCATTTGGAGTAAGGCTGCAGTCACACCCTCTGCATCTCCACGTGAGCTGTCACGTCTGGCTGCGCTGAGCTGCTGCAGCGCTGCTCTCTGCAGGGACTGCAGCAGCCCACACCACGAGGCAGCTCTGCAGCAGTGGGACACTTACTGTGGGTGATGTTTCTCATGGCAGGGTTGGCTCTTCTGGGTAGGGAGGGTTTAAAACCCATCTACCTCATCTCTAGGATTCCTTTGGCTGTGTCTCTGACCTCTCAGGCTGATGTGGATGGGTTCTGATGGGGTGGCACTGGTGGAGAGAGCTGTGTGGCTGGGGGAAGTGGCCATGGCCTCCAGCACAGGGCAGCTCAGCACTTTGGGCATCTCCTTTGTGCTGTGTTTCACCAGGCAGCTTGTGGAGGGACTGGCTGCTGCTACAGTGCAGTCTGCCTCTGCTCCCCAGTTTGGAGCTGCAGCAGTGACACAAGCTGTTAGGAAGTGGGAATGGATCAATGCCCTTTGTGTTTAGCATGACCCTGAGGGCTCCTGGGATAAATGACCCTGATTATCTCTCTGCTTTTCATCCCTGAAGCCCTCAAAGGCCTTGGGGGTGGGGGAGTGGGTCTGTGAACTGAGCCTTTGTAGGTCTGTAATGGGCTTTGGGATGTGGGGACAGAGCTGTGGAAAGAAGGGAGCTTTTGAGCCTCAGGCCAAGTGGCAAAAGCACAGTTTCATCTGCTGCCTTCTGTGCTGCACAAAAGCTCTTCAGGTCCAGCTGCTGGCATGAATGGCAGAAGCACTTTGTGTGCCAGCTCCTCTGGAGCTCATTGTCACTGGGGCACTGCCTGGGCTCTGAATCTCTCAGCCACTTTTCATTCCCATCTAGTGAGCTCTGCTCATAGCCTGGATGCAAATACTGCCAGGCTTTGAGGTCTGTGCCCATAGGACAGCTGGTGTTGGCACAGCAGGCCAGCTCAGGAGTCCACTTGCCAGCTGTACCAGGCACAGTTAACTGTGTCTCTGACCATACCCAGAAGTGCCACTCATCAGTGTCAGACACGCTTGGGTTCTGTCTCCAAGACCTTATTGTCAAGGTTGCAGAGTGACTGCTCAGCATCCACATGCAGGCTTTCACACCTCAGGCCTGTTTGCCAGCCTCCTGCTGGTTTTGTTCTGCTGTTAGTGTGGGGTGATGGTGACACCCTGGCTGCTGCCTCACTCTCAGCTGGTTGCTGGCACCAGCTGGGAATCACCTCGATGCCAAACAAAGCATTTGAGATGGGCTGTGTGTGAGCACAAGCTGGAATTGCTGATTCTACACTGACAAGAGTCCTCTTTAGCCACCAGGGATGGAGTACATGAGAATATGGCCATCAGGGCAGCGTTTCAGGCAGAGACACGTGGTGACTGTGGCTTGAATGTGGTTAGGACTGATGCTGTCTAGTCTAAAAACCTGCCCCTACTAAAAGCAGACCTGGAGGAGGGGCAGAGAGTGGCTGGTAATGTTTCAGTGAGCTCTTCAAGGCTTTTAGCACACAGACATCCCATTGCCAAGTTCCAGCTTGGCTTTGTCTTGTGGCTGAGCTCCAGCACATCTGGTGGGACAGTCACCATTTAATCTGCTTGTGCATGTGACAAAGCCCTCAAAGTCATGGCCAGTCTCAGTGAGAGTGTGGACATGGCCAGATCCATGGCAGCAGTCCCACAAAGGCAGCATGAGTGTGCTGTGGGAAGCTGCTGTGCCCTCCTCCACTCACACAATCAGAGTCCTTGCACCTGGAAAACACCTCTAGGATTGAGTCCCACCACTGAGCCACATCCCTCAGCTCCTCATCCTTCCATTTCACCTTGTGCACAGACCACTGTAGCTTTTCTATCTCCACACCTCATGAAATGGCTTTATTTTGTCCCCTCTGACCTGCTCCTGTGCTTGTGGCACCTTGAGCCTCCTGCATCTCACTGCCACAGTCACTCTGGCAACAAACTGGGAGGGACAGTGAGCAGCTCAGCATGTGGAGGAGGAGAAAATTGCCCAGATTTACCAGTCTGTCTCTGACCCAGCTCCTCCATCAAGCATCAGGCTTCCAGCCACTTCTTGGCTCAGAGGGAGCTGCTTCTAAGTGCATTTAAAATGCAATTAGCTGCTTCTCTGGGAGGGGTTAATGTGGCCTTCTCAGGAAGGAGACAGGGCTTTTGGGTTGGAACAGGCTGATAGAGGCACCCAGCCATATTCCCTTGAGCCTGAAGGCACTGATGGAGATGGAAAAGCATTAACCCTTTCAGAGCAGTTTGTAGGGTTTGCAAATATCAGGCAATAGGTTGGTTTGGGTGATTTCTGTGTGTGTGTGTAGATTTGTGCATAGAAAACTCTTTAAGCCAGAGTAAGGTCAGAGCCTCATCCAGCTGAGAGAGTAAGTAGTGTAGGAAGAGATGTCAGAGGAGGAGTTATTCACCTGCTCTGTGTGAGGTTGGTTGGGAGGCAGAGCAGGCTGGCAGCTTGCAAGGTACAGAGTCAGTTCTTGGTATCATCCCTTCCACTGCTGTAGAAGTGTGGCCAGCATGAGTGGCATCTGAGTAAGCAGAGAGCCTGTGCTGCAGCTTGAAGAGGTTCAGGAGGCAGCTGGGCTCTGCAGGCCAGTGCTGGGTTCCCATTCTCTTGTGCTTACAGTCTCGTTTGCTTTCCCTCCTCAGAAGGAACGACGAGGTGACACACATTAAGATCCAGAACACAGGGGATTACTATGACCTGTATGGAGGGGAGAAGTTTGCCACCCTTGCAGAGCTGGTGCAGTACTACACTGAGCAGCAGGGCTTGCTGAGGGAGAAGAACAGCAATGTCATCGAGCTCAAGTACCCTCTCAACTGCCAGGACCCCACCTCAGAGAGGTAAGCCACCCTCTCTAACAGCCTCTCCCCATGCTGGGGATGCTCTCTCCCTAGATGGCTCAGGCTTCCCAGCTGCACCCAGCCTGGCTTTGGAAAGGAGCCCCAAACAGTGTGTGATTTGGCTTTTGTGACCCAAAAGCTGCACATCTCTGGGATGTGGTTCCCTAGGTGCAGATGTGGCCAGGAGCTGGTTAGGTAACAGCAGCAAACCCCAGGAGCTGAACCTTGCTCAGCATCAGCTTGTAGGAAACTGGAAACACAGACTTGTAGAATCACAGAATAGTTTGGGTTGGAAGGGACCTTTAAATATCATCTAGTCCAACTCCCCTGGAGTACACAGAGACATCTTCAGCTAGGTCATGCTCTGCAGAGCCGTGACCACTGTGAGTCCCCCTGCCAAGGGTCCTGCTGGTGTGTCCCAGGAGACACACAGCTTTGTGGTTAAAACACCTGCAAGTGCCTGCAGAATGCTGGGCAGAAGTGCCCTGTCCCAAGCTTTTCCCCCTCCCATCTCAGTGCATCCCAGCAGCAACAGCCTGTTTCTTGCAGGGATGGGGATGGCTTGACTTGCTGAGAAGCATCATACCTTGGGCTACTTCAGGATGCTTCCACTAGCCAATGAGTGACTTTCTTTCTTCCCCTTCATCTGTGACACTCCAGTGACCCCTTTTTTCCCCTCTCTCTGTTTCCCCAGGGTCATATGCAGTGGCTGCCGGGGTGGGTTGGACAGAGGAAGGTGTAGCCGGGTGGCTGGTGATGCCCAAGCAGGGCCCTCACTGCTCTAACTTTAGCAGCCGGGGTGAGGCGAAGCTGTGAGCACTCTCAGTTCCTGAAATGGAGCAAAAGCTCTCCTCTCCATGCTGTCATGTGAGCTGGGGCTCTGGGAAATCCCTCCAGCTCATGTGCTCCCTTGTTGCTAGGGAGGTTTCTTTGCTCACTCCAGATGGCTTGAGCAGAAGCTCGGGAGGAGTGGAAACCCCCTTCAGCTGGGTTTTCCCCCTCTTGCCCCTCCAAGGAAAGTTCCTTGGCAAGGAAGCTCCTGAAAGGCTTCTGCTCCAGGCCACACATCTGGTGGCATGAGGGAGAAAGGAGGGAGGAGGGTCCAAGGGCTCTAAATAGATGGGAATGACGGTGGTGTCAGAGTATAGCAGGGTGCGTCAGGAGCAGCGTCTCCAAGGCCTGGGGCTGGATGGCAGCGCTTCTGTAAGCAGGCACCAAGGTCCTTCACCACATTTGGACCATCCTGCCCTCTGCAGCAGCACAACTGATGCAGCCCCACAATCCCAGTGGCTTCTCAAGGCCTGAAGGAAGGAGCTGTGCCCTTTACAGACTGGTTTGGAATGGCTGCCTCAGCAGCAGGCCCAGTCGGGACACGAAGGGCCCAGCATCCCTGGCTGCTGCTCTATAAACTGTGTCCTCTGGGTCAGAGTTGCTGAGACGTGATGTGATGCTACTGCGTCACCCCTGGAAGGTTATTTTGAGCCTTGTCTGAGTTCTGGCAGCTTGGGTGTCTGGCCAGGAGCCAATGTCCAAGTGAGACCCGTGGCATCTGCCCAGAGCCACTGCTGAGTGTTGATGGAGCGTGGGGATTGAAGGCTCCGTGGCAAAAAGCAGCTCAGCTTCCCTCCAGGCTTGTTATTTGTAGCTATGAGAGGCTGTGTTAGCCCTTGAGGCATGTACAGGTTAGGGGCTGACCTCTGGAGAAGGACCTGGGAGTTCTGATGGACAGTAAATGAAACGTGAGGCAACAATGTGCCCTCGTGGCCAGCAAGGCCAGTGGCATCCTGAGGGGCACTGAGAGTGTGGCCAACAGGTTGAGGAGAGTCTGAGAGGGTTGTTAGACACTGGCACAGGTTGCCCAGAGAGGTGGTGGAGTCCCCATCCCTGGAGATATGGGAAAACAACAGAGCTGAGGTGCTGAGGGCCATGGGTTGGTGATGGGCTTGGCAGTGTGAGGGCAGTGGGTGGACTCTTTCCCAACCAGAAGGATTGGCTGCAGCCTGCTGACTCCAAACATTCTTGTTCTTCCATATTAAAACCAAAAGGAAAGCATAGCCAGCTTCAAGTGAGAGCTGCCAGAGTGCTGCTGCTTCTTCCTTCCTCAGAGCCCTGTCCCAAGGTGACAGTGCTTGTCATGCAGCACGTGGCAGGCTGATAACACTGATGCCATTTCACATTTGGCTGGAGGATTGAGCAAAGCGCTGACACTTCCAGCCTCAGGCTAAGGGATTGATGTGACATTGCAGAGTGTTGCTGGAGAGTCACTGGGGATCCTGTCTAAAATAACTCCAGGCAGGGTCATGCCAGTGGGTTGAGCAATCAGGCTGGGAGCCTGGGAACGGGTTTCCCTTGAATGCCATCCCCAGGAGTGTCTAAAGGCGATGCTGTGTGTGTTTCTGAGCTGGCCTTGCTGTCTGTTGCTGCTCCTTAGGTGGTATCATGGACATCTCACTGGCAAGGAGGCAGAGAAGCTCCTGACAGAGAAGGGGAAGCCAGGTAGCTTTCTGGTGAGAGAGAGCCAGAGCAAACCAGGAGACTTTGTGCTGTCAGTGCTGACAAATGAGGACAAGATGGAGCCTGGGGATCGCAAACCACACGTGACCCATGTGATGATCCACTACCAGGTGGGAAATGCACAGCCCCTGTCCCCCCTGGGACAGGCACTGAGTGGGTGACCCAGCTGGGGAGTCTCACTGGGGTTTTGTCCTTCTCTCCTGCAGCTGGATGGGAAGTATGATGTGGGAGGAGGAGAGAGGTTTGACACACTCACAGACCTGGTGGAGCACTATAAGAAAAACCCCATGGTGGAGAAATCTGGAGCTGTGGTTCATCTGAAGCAGGTAGTAGCTGCTCTAGCACATATTTGTTGGTTTAGGGCTTGCCCAAACTCTTGAGGGGGGGTACACAGATCTGCTCCTCCTCTTTGGGAACTCCCTGTCCCCACAGCATCCCCTTGGCTGCTTGTCCAGGCTCACACTTGCCAGGCAAGTCCTTGGGAACGGACCCAGCTCCTGCCAGTACCCCCAGGGATACAGGAGCTGTCTGGGTTCTGGTTTTGGTGGTGTTTTCTTTCCTTTTTTCAAGGGGAAAGTCACCTGTCTCCCTGTTTCTGAAAGTGATTCCTGTCTCCATGTGTGTCTCAGCCATTCAATGCCACTCGCATCAATGCAGCCAACATTGAAAACAGAGTGAGGGAGCTGAACAAAATGGCAGATCACAGTGAGAAGGCCAAGCAAGGCTTCTGGGAAGAGTTTGAGGTACAGGATGCTCCTGTGCTCTGTCCTACTTGTGCCTGGGAGTGAAGAACATCGTGTTTGCTTGGGAGTGTCGTCGTTTGCCAGCACTGAGGATCTCTTCTCAACACTTTCTTCTTGCCTGTGTCCAACTGAGTCTCTTGTTTTTGTTGCTTTTTCTCATGTCCAAGGCAGTTTCTCCTTCCTCACCCTAGAACTTGCATGCCTTTTGTTCCTTGCAGGGATTTGTGCTTTCTCCCACCATTAACTCTCTCATCAAGCTGCCTCTTGGCACCTTTTCCCTTCCTGCCAGCACTCCCTCTGCTCTCCTCAGCATTAGGAAGCCAAGCAGCTCGTCAGAAGAGCTCTTCTTTTGCCTCTGACTCCCCTTGTCTGCCCAGAACACTTTGTTGTTTTGTACTCTGCTCCACAGATGTTGCAGCAGCAGGAGTGCAAGCTCCTCTACCCCAGGAAGGAGGGACAACGACCTGAGAACAAGGCTAAGAACCGCTACAAGAACATCCTTCCCTGTAAGGACACACTCCACACTGGTTTAGTTTCCTTTAACCCCAGTTTCTCTGGGGCCAGTTAAGGAGGTAGAGTGGTCCAAGTTGGTTCATGGCATTCTCCATCCCCATTCTAAACTGGTCCTGTGTGGGGGAGCTGGTGGATTGCTCTCCTCTCTTTGTTCTATGAGTCCAGATGTGCATCAGAGCTCGAGTTCAGAAGTCATATGGAGGCAGAGATAGAGCCTCCAAAGGAGATGGTGGGGAACTTGGGCTCAGGTTGGTCCTCAGGACTGCACATCACTACCATCCACCCAAGTTCCTAGACTGGCAGCCTATCTGCGAGCCAGGCAGCGTTGGAGGACTGCTGTGTGTCATTAGGAGAGCATCTTCAGCAGTGATTTCATAGCAAGAGCCTCGTGGGAGCCCTTGCTGGGAGCCCCTGCAGCAAAGCCCCATCCCTGCTCCTGTGTGTGCTCACCTTGGCCCCTCTTCCCCTGCAGTTGACACCACTCGGGTGGCACTCCGAGACGCAGACCAGAGCGTGCCTGGGTCAGACTACATCAATGCCAACTACATCAAGGTACCTGGGGAAGGGAAGGGTTCTGCAGCCCAGTGCTGTGTGGCTGGTGGGTCTGCACAGTGACAGGCTAAGGCTGGATGGAATGGTGTGTCAGGAGCAGCATCTGCCACTGGGTCCAGCCCAACACTGGAGTTTTCTGCTGTGTCCTCAGGGATCTCATCATCCTGCTGTGTCCTGTTTGCCCTTATTAAAGACTTTATCTCAGTCCTTTCCTTACTTGTTCAGGAGTTCCTGGGGGACTGACACAGACTCTCTGTCATTGAGCATTATCTCTGTGGTCAAATTCTAATTGCAGTCTTTAAGCTAAGAGCTGCTTGAAGCTGTATTTCCAGCAATGCTGCTCTGGCACTTAAGCACCAGCCTTTGGGAAACCTTCAGGGTGGCTTCATTCCAGTCACCTCCACCTGCAACTCCTGCAGCTGCCTGAAGAGTCTTAAGAGCCTGGTCACAAGAGCCTGTTGTGCACTGATGTGCATTGCAGCAGCAGCAAGGTCCCTGAGGGCAGGCTGAGTGTTTTGCTGTTGAGTCTGTTGAAGCAGGTGATGAGAGCAGTTTGTGTTCCCAAATCTGATGAGTAGAGGAAAAGCAGCTGGCTCAGAAATCCTGCCCAGTGAGCTGCACTGGCTGTGCTGCTGCAGGTGCACTGAAGCAGCTCTCAGTTCCTCACTCCAGCATTGTTGGCTAATATTCCCCCCCTCTCCCTCCTTCCTCTCTTCTTTCCTCCTCAGAGCATCCCTGAAGATGACAGGAACTCAGAGCACTGCAAGATCTATATAGCCACCCAGGGCTGCCTGCAGACCACAGTGAATGACTTCTGGGCCATGGTGTATCAAGAGAACAGTCATGTCATTGTGATGACAACCAAGGAGGTGGAGAGGGGCAGGGTGAGCGTTGGAGGGTGCTGTCCCCAAGCCTGGGAAGTTACCTGCTGCTAGTCCTGACAGTGCTCAGCTCATTTGTCCTTGGCTAGCTTTCCTTTCCCTTCTCCTCTGTCTTCTGGTGTTGTTTTAGCTTTTCTTCATGAAGGGAAGATCCCACTTTGCACAGCCAACCTCCCCAGCCCCATGAAATACTAGTGGGGTGTCCCTTGTATGACTTGTTTCAAAGCTCTGGGCAATTGTAGGTGGCAAAGAGAGAGAGAGAGGAAACATTGTGCTTGTTATAGCAAGCTGGAAAGTGAGGTGGGGGCATGTTGCAAGGTGTGTGAGGGTCAAAAGTCGTTATCCAAACTGTGTTTCATGAAGAGTGGGCTGGTAGGGCCCAAGGAATACAGTGAGATTCCAGCCAGAGCCATCTGTCAGAACAGCTTTCCCTAATAGAGAGGAGCTAATTCTGACTGGCACCAGCACTTTGGCTTAGGAATGAGGGGCAGGCTGTGCTTGCAGCAGCCAGGTGCAGAGATGAGAGGGATGGCTCTACTCAGGAGCCTTTTGTATTGGCAAAGTCACTCTAGCAGAGAGGGGATGGGCTGCAGGACAGGAGGGGTGTAGACAGATTGGGGATGGAGGTGTGGCTCAGCAGTGAGGCAATGACCAGACCAACAGCTCAGATGCTGTGTGTCAGGGCTATGCCTTTGGCCCAGCAGTGCCTGGCTGAGGATGGAGCTGCCCTGAGGGGTCCCATCCTTTGTAGCAGAATGACAGAGGAAACGCTCTGCGTGTGCATCAGCCCTCCAAACAGCCTCAGAGTGCAGCAGCACCCCTGAGGCAGAGCAGTTGTTGGAGGGGCTGGTGCTGCAGCTGGCCAGGCTGCAGTGCTGAGCAGCTGTGTGCTGTTGCTGCAGAACAAGTGCTTCCGTTACTGGCCGGAGCGGGGCTGCAGCAGGGACTACGGCTGCGTCTGCGTGCGCAGCGCCAGCGAGCGCCAGGCTCAGGGCTACTACCTGCGGGAGCTGGAGGTCTCCCGGCCCGACAGGGTGAGTCCTCTGCTTGCCTACCCCCTCAGCTGGGCTTGGAACTCCCAGGGAGACACCTGGGCCTTTTCTCTTTGGGGTTGTGGCGTTGGGTTTTTCCGCACCGAACTCCCCGTTGCCCCGTGGCTTCAATCCTGGGCTGCTTTGGTTAAAACAAGGGATGGAGAAGCCTCGTAGGAGCAAGGTTGTGACTGTGTGGTGGGTCTTCCATCTGCAGGATGAGCACCCAAGGCTGGTGAAGCACTATCAGTACTTCAGCTGGCCAGACCATGGGGTGCCCAATGAACCAGGAGGGGTTCTGAGCTTTCTGGACCAAGTGAATCGAGCGCAGCGAAGCATTCCAGACACGGGGCCCATCATAGTGCACTGCAGGTACAGGGGGCACTGCAGTGGGGGTGAGGGACTCAACATGGGCCTCTTCAGCTCTGTCAGCACGTGGGCAGTTGGGAAAATACATCTGTAAGCCTAGAGGTGGCTCCTCAGTGGGGATGGCACAGGGAACTCCTGATAACTCCTGACCTGGATGCAGCCTGAGACACTCTGATCTCCTAAAGGCCAGCATTTAGCTGGGCTTAAAGCAGCCATTCCAAGTCTTCCCAGGATGGCCCAGGCATGCAGATGAGTGTGGGAACTGAGCTGACTGACTCTGGGGAATGTTTCTTCCTGCAGTGATTTCACTTTTCTTTCTTTCCCCTCCCAGTGCTGGAATAGGACGCACAGGCACCATCATAGTCATAGATATTCTGGTGGATATTATTCACAGGCAAGGTATGTCTCCCTGTCTCTCTTGTGGCTTTCACTGTTTGCTTTGCTCTGAGCAGCTGTGGGATAACCCTGCTCTGGGCACAGGGTCTCACAGAATCTCAAGGGCTTGGAAGGGACCATCCAGTGCAACCCTCCTGCCAGAGCAGGACCACCTAGAGTAGGTCACACAGGAACTCATCCAGGTGGGTTTGGAATGTCTCCAGAGAAGGAGCCTCCACAATCCATCTCCAAGCAGTGGGGATGAGGGTCTCCAAGCAGTGGGGATGAGGGTCTCCAAGCAGTGGGGATGAGGGTCTCCAAGCGGTTGAGGTTGAGGGTCTCCAAGCGGTTGAGGTTGAGGGTCTCCAAGCAGTTGAGGTTGAGGGTCTCCAAGCAGTTGAGGTTGAGGGTCTCCAGTGAGGTTGAAGGTCTCCAAGCAGTTGAGGTTGAGGGTCTCCAAGCAGTTGAGGTTGAGGGTCTCCAGTGAGGTTGAAGGTCTCCAAGCAGTTGAGGTTGAGGGTCTCCAAGCAGTGGAGGAGCAATGGTTGCATCTATTCCCTAAACCATGCAAGGGTGGTAAGTCTGGATCTGGAGGAACAGCTCTAATTCCCCTCCCTTCCCCTTGCTTCCAAGCAAGTCAGCCCTGCCTCAGCCACCCTCACTCCAAAGAGCTGTGGCAGGGATGAAAGAGAGAGAGAAGCCAAAGCTCCCAGGCACAGAGATGCAGCGAATCCTGTCACAGTCCTCTGGGGCTCCTCTGACCGTGTGTACAGCAACATCCTGAAAGCTAAAGCTTTCCTCAACAAAATACAGCCAAGAAAGGAATTGCTTGATGTCATTCCCACTCCCTCCCCTTCACCTCTTTGCTCTTGAGCAGGTTTGGACTGTGACATTGACATCCCCAAAACCATCCAGATGGTGCGCAGGCAGCGCTCGGGCATGGTGCAGACCGAGGCGCAGTACAAGTTCGTTTACATGGCTGTGCAGCAGTACATCGAGGCTGAGCAGAAGAGGCTGGAGGAGGAACAGGTGAGTGAAACCCTTTGGGGTGGCTTGGGAAAGAGGGAGGGAGGATTTGGTCTGCTCTACCCACCGCTTGAACCTTCTCCCTGGAGCTCAAGGGCTGCCCTGAGCGCGTGGAGATAAATCCCTGGGGCTCTGTGAGGCTTTATAAGCCTAGGGGGCTTTGTAAGGCTTTGTAGGCCTAGGGGGCTTTGTAAGGCTTTGTTGTGCATCTGTTTTGAGTTGGGGTCTCACTGGCTTTGTTTTCTCTTTCAGAGGAGTAAGAGGAAAGAGCGAGACTACTTGAATATTGGCTACTCTCCCATGGAGAAAGGCAGAGCCAAAGGGCAGCCCCCTTCCCCACGGACCCAGGCTGTGTAAGCTCAGTGTGTCTCTGCCAGGGCTAAGAACTTGCCCAGCAGAGAGAGAAACTCTGCACCCAAGAGAGGCTGATGGGTGGAGGAAGGTTGGAGGCTGCACCCTCAAGATGAGAGGGAGAGAAACAAGAGCTGAGAAGAGTGGGAACCCCATGTCATCCTGCCTCTGGGGCTGGGGAGGGCAAAAGGGAGCTTGGCTGGGCCATTACCCACTTCCCACTTGCCTCTGGGAAAAGCTCCAGAGCTGGGAGGCTGTTAATGAGCAGGTTTTGTCCCTTGGCAGGGCTGAGGATGAGTCAGCTTCCGTCTACGAGAACCTTCACATCAAAAGCCCAAAGGTCTCAGGGCTGAGTAACACGGGGCGATAGAGGAACCGGAGGTGAGCTGTGTGGAGGCTGGACAGGTAGGAATGCTCCTCCTGCATAACTCAGGGCCACCACAGCCTTGTTTGTGTTACATCTGACCCAGCTCCTCTCCAGCTCAGCTCAGGCAGCGCTCAGTGGCTCTGTCTGTAGCAGGGAAGGGCAGCTCTGCTTTGCCCAGGGGTTGATGGAGCCTAAAGGTGTGGCTGTGGGCAGCTGCTGAGGGGAGAAGAAGGGGAAATGGAGCAGTGAGACCTCAAAGGGGGACAAAACCCATGTGGACAACGTTCCCTGTGGTGGGGGGTCTGTGCTTCAGGCTGTTATGTCAGGAGGTGGTGGGCTGAGAGTGAGACTGTGTATGCAGAGAGGCAGGAGAGACTTTACACCTTGGGAGTGTCTCAGCTCTGTCATCTTATCCATGTGCTTTCCTCCCAGTTCTCAACCACACCACCCCCTTCTTCCTCCTTGTTTTGGAATGCAGGATTTACAGTGTTTACATCTCTCCCCTTCTGCAATCATGGACACTTTGGCTTTCCCCAAGCACCTCAGATTCAACCAGGAGGAAAAGCAGCCTGAGAACGTGCCTTGACCTGACTTATCTGTGAGAAGGATCTTCTCCCATTCTCTCCTGTATCAGTAGGCTGCTATTTAAAGTGCCTCTGGACATTTATTAGGGCACCAAGGCTCGGTTGTTGCTGTTTATTTTGGGTTGGTTGGGGGGGTTTAATTTAAGATGCATCTTTTTTACACAGGAGTTGTTGAGAGGAATGGGAAGGAGCTTGTGCTGAGGAGCTTGCCCAGGGTTGCCCACTTTAGGGCATTACTGGAGTGTTAGTACACTTTGTTTTCTTGAGGGTCAATCATTTCTACTCTACAAGTGGTTTTTAGCCTAAATCCTGGAGTAACCTTGCTGACTGTGAGGCTGAGAAACAGAGAGCACTGCCTGGCCAACCAGGTATTTGCACCTCTGTTGCTTCTTCTCACCCTTAACTCTGGCTGTAGTGGCTCCACAGTTCTATGCAACCCTGCCAAAGCCCACTGAGCAGTCCCTGTGTGTGTGTGTGAGTGTGTGTGTGTGTGTGCCTGAGAGCTGCTCTGAGTCACACAGCAGAGCTGAGACACAGAGCTGAGCATCTCCAGCTTGGACTCTGGGGGTCTGAATGTCAAACCAAGTGCAATCCCACCAAGCTGATGGGTGATGAGGAGTGGGAAAGCAGCTTGGTGCACTGTGGTTTTGGGCACCTCTAGTGAGTGTAACAGCTGGGATTCTGAGCTGAACTTTCTGAGCTGGGCCCCTTGATGCAGCTCTGCCATTACCTTGCTGCATGACCCCTTTTCTTCCCCTCTCTCTCTGCAACTGTAAGACAAGGCAAGTGTTGTGTCTGCTGAGTAGGGGTGTTGTAGGAGTGTGTGTGACCAGTGCCATGAAGGTGACAGTGTCACCAAGTGAAGTGCTCCAGCTCTGTTGATAAGCCTTGACTTGTACCTGCTGGTGCCTCCTGCTGTCCCAGCCCAGAAGCCTGCAATAGCCCTGCCAAAGAGCCCCTTTCCTGCAGGATTCCATGGTGCCTGAGCTCTGTGGGGAGCTTTGGGCCTGAGTGCCAGTGCCTGAACCTCTGGAGCACGTGTGGGCTCAATGCTGAAGTCCTCCTGGGGCTCTGGAACTGGATGGACTCACTGCATGGTTGGGGTATTAGTGCCTCAAGTGCCACCTCCACTGTGGAGAAGGGGTTGAACTAAAGCACAATGACATACCTTGGCTGTGTTTGCTGGCTGGTGTCTCTGGTCCCTTGTCCCAGGGACAGGAGAACTGTTTCTTCTCATTGCACTTTTAATAAATGTTGGATATTCTCAAGGCTTTTTTGCTCCTCTCTTCCTTTTTAAGCACTTTGCTTTGGGGAAAGTGCCTGACACTTGTGGTGTGGACACTGGCACTTGCTGGATGTCTCCTGTTGCCAAATGTTACTGTCCAGGGCCCTGGTTTTACTTGTTTGGAATCTCTGTTGGGGGTTTTTTGGCCTATGCCTGAGTGGGAGATTCAGCTGCCTGTTAACTAAACCTTCAGCCTTTGTTTCCAGCTACCCAGGGAGAGGGTGAAGTGCAAAGGAACAGCCCCCACAAGGATGCTGTGACAGACTATGAGGAAGAGTTGGGGATGTGAGAACGTGTGTGGCCTGTTCACTACCCATAGCAATAGATTTGTATGGGGGTGAAGGTATTTCCCTCTCCTCTGCCCTTGGGTCTCATCAGTGGGAGCTGAATGGTAACAAAGATGTGATGCCAAAGCACTTCATCTCTCCTGGTGTCTGTTGGATGGGTTTAGTCCTAAAGGCACCTTGGGTAAAATGGAAGTGTCTCCTCTGCCTTAAATCTTGGGGAGTCGCTTTTTATCCCCCAAGGACACACTGAAATTGCTGCTGGGCAGGTTCCACAGTCAGTGGCAGGCACAGGGGGATCCAAATGAGAATCCTGTCGAGCCCAATGGCTTGGGCAGGAGTGGTTTCTGCACAGACAATCCCAGCCTGCAGCTCCACAACAAAGGTGTTGCAGATCCAGCACAGGCACAGAAGTTTTGCATGGCAACAGACTCGAGTTGCTTCTGCTGTTGCTTCAGCCTTTTCCTATCTCAAGTAGAGGGGTTTTTGTTCTGGGAGGCTGGGAAGCACCTTTCATCCAGCTGGGAAGAAGCAAAAGGTGAGTGATCCTGGCAGCTTTTATTTCCAGGTCAAATCAGGTAAACCCAGAGGTGATGACAGTAAGTATGAGTTTGGAGGATGAAGCTGTCCATGTGTGCAGGATTGTCCAACAATGTGTGTACAAGAAGCCACACACACACCCTCCCCCCAAGCTGCAGCGTGCAGGATGGGCTTGCAGGACTAAGTGCACACCTCCAACTGCAAGCAAGGAAGGAAACCTGGGAGAAAATGCTACAAACTGACACTGTGCATTGTAGAAAACATAATTTAATCCATAGGCATGTGGTAGGTGCACACAATACTGTCTGAGATCCCTGGGGGTGAATGGGAAGCGTTTCATCGTGAGCCGCCTGTGGAGAGTCACGAGACTTGTTCATCACAAGCAGCACATCACTGCTTTAAATAAAAACAGAGCATAAGCAACTGGCCTGTGTCTTAATACTGACACATTTTGAAGATGGGGAAGGTAAAGCTGTCCAAAGATGGAACTTGGGTTGTTTTGGCAACAGTTTTCCTCTGGGAAGGGTGGTGCTGGTGTGTCTGTGCCTAACAGAGCTCGCCCCCTGCGTGCCAAACCACTCTCTGGGTGGGGATGATGGGTTTTTGAAGCTCCTCTTTGGGGCAAAACCAAGCAGAGTGGCTGCTCTGTTCTGCTTGAAAGCTCGGCAGGATGCTCACCCGGCTCGGGTGTGGGTAGCAGTGGTAGATCCGTGTCTTGGCAGCAGGAGGCAGCACTTACCCCTCCAACACCAAGGAAACAGCTCAAGCCAGTGGAAGAAAGGTGATGGTCGTTGCTTTGTGGGACTTTGGCGTGTCTTTACCCTCCCGATCCCAGCTTCTCTGAGGAATAATCGTGTAGCTCCTTCAGCTTGCAAAAAAAAAGAACCCTTTCTTCTCTCAGGGAGTTAGAGGAACTGCACCCACTGTGGTCTGGTATCCAGCCAAGACAGCACACTGGAGGCAAACAGTCCCAGCAACCTGTTTCAGAGCTCTGGTTTCCATGGAGAGTTTGGCAGCAGGATGCTGAGGCAGCTCCTTGGAGCGTTCCTGGGCTGGAGGCAGCTTGGCAGGCAAGTATTTCAGCTGGAGGTGGATGCATGTGTTGACTTGCAGGCAGAGGAGTTGGGGAGGACCATGGAGTGCATCAGGGCAAGAGGCCCCCGCTCCTGCCTCCCCCAAACCCTCCCAGGATGGGAGCCAGGGGTTGGCCTCGTGGCTACTGGAAGGAGGGTGGCTGCGTGACGGGTGCTGCCACCGTGGTGTGTTTCGGGGGCAGGTACTCTGGCCTGCTCATGGCAACAGTCCTGGTGAAGCAGCGCAGGTTCCCCGTCTTCAGGGCACACTGGACAGGCCAGAGGATGATGCAGAAGAGGATGATGATGAGGGCAGAGAGGAGCACGATGCGCTTCCAGTCGTCGCACATGTCGCAGCGGGACAGCCTGGCGGCCAGACCCTCGGCAGGCGCCTCGGGGCTCTCGGGTTTGCTCATGGCCACGTCGATGGAGATGCAGGAGTCGGGATTCTCGGGGTCATCCGAAGCCTGGCGGCAGCAGAGCTTGGTCCCTTCCATCCACAGCACCTTCTCCTGCTGAAGTTCAGGAGGGAGAGTGGCCAGGAGCTCTTTGCTGGTCTCGAGGGCTGGGGCACCTTCCGAGGGGATGTTGGTGAGCTGCCTGCAGAAGGGGCAGGGGAGCTGGTCCTCTGCTTGGTTGGGAGGCAGCCCGGTGCTCAGCCGGGCCACACACTCCAGGCAGAAGACGTGGGAGCACTGGAGCAGTTTGGGAGTCTTGAAGGTGTTGTCGTAGGTGTTGAAGCAGATGGAACACTCCACGGGGGAGGTCGGCTTGGGAGACGTGGGGTGAGGAGAGCCCGGCTTGTCAGTCGGGGACCTCGCCTTCCTCTTGCCATCTCCCGGGGAGGTGACGACAATGGGGCTGATGGGGATGGGGATTTCACTGGGAGAGGCAGGGACTGGGCTGGTGGGAGAGTCTGGGGTGCTGGAGTGCCAGAGCTGTGTGAAACACGACATGACGGAGCCCGAGGAGATAAACAGAGCCCTGGGAGACTCTGGAAGAGAAGAAAACCAACAGCCTTCGTTTCAAACCGTGCCAAGACACCCACCACCAGCCCCGTGGTTAACCCCTTGAGGAACCGAGAGCAAGGTGATGACATCCACTGCATCCTGAGCCTGGAGCAGGTCCCTGCTAGAGCTGAGAATGCCACGGGGTGAAGTTAAACGTCCTTCCAAGCAGCCAGCAACCAGCACAGCTCCACCATCCAGCCAAAGCCTCGCCAGCAGAACCACCATGGGGTTAGAGATGGGTGCAGTCTTTCTTCCCCCTTTGCATGTCTCCCTCTGGGCATTAAAAACACAACACAAACCTACCCCAGCCGGTGCTCCCCGACACCCGAGCAGGGAGGAGAGCAGAAGACTCCATGAGGTCAAGTAGGGACCTCGCTATGGCAATCTATTGGGCTGGGAGGCACTCAGATATTATGCTGTCAGCATGAGGAAGGCCTAAGAGACAGATAACATTGGGTTGTGGAGGCAGCAGGGAGGGGTGAATCTCCTCTCTGTGGTGTGCTGGGGGCAGAGCTGTGTTGCTTTGAGTCGTGGCTCTGCTCTGCGTGCTGCTGGCAAAGGGAGGTATCAGCAGGCCATGCTGCCTGGGTCTGTCTGTCCCACAGTGGGATCTGAACTCCCTCAGGTCACAGGAGAACCCAAGGGAAGGAAGGAAACGCTCCAAAACTGGTTCCATTCTCAGCTTTGAGCAGCACAAGCAGCATCTTGTGTCGTGTCACTGTGACACAGCAAGAAAAGCAACATCTGAGGAAAGAGCCTTGGTGCTAGAGCAAGGGGAAATCTGCCCTGTTTCCTTGTTGCTCTGCTTTCCCTAGGAAAACACAATCCTTCCCTGTCCTCAGCCCTGGAGGAGTGCCAGCAAACTGCTTTACAACTCCAGCCTTCTCAGCAGCCTCAATATTCCCTTGGCTGCCCAGGGCCAGGCATGCAGCTCCCCAGCCCTGCTGCTGCTGCTCAGGTAAATGACTTCCCAGCTCTTTTCCCTGAAAGCAAATGTTTAGGCTGGAGGAAATTCCCAGCAACAAGCCCTGCTGCTGTATGCCCAGGGAACATTGCTTTAGGATGTGTCACTGAACTAGCTGAGCTTGATTCTTTGTGTTGAGAGGTTTACCCATGACAAGCCAGAAATATTCAGCTTGCTGCTGTAATTACAGGTCTGCAGTCAGTCCTGCAGTGCCTCACCAGCATGGGCTGCACGCTCCATGCTCGGCATGGAAAGGCTCCTTTAAGGTCTCAAAAGACCTCCTGTTCCTCACCTTGCACAGAAAGTAAGTCTCCACTGATTCAGAGTGAAGCATTCTCCCTTCTCCCATCACAGCTGGCATTGCCAGAGCTGAAACCAACTTTAAGAACCTTCCTTCTTCTTCTATAGAGATCTGATTGAGGGGAGCCTGCTTTAGCAGGGGGCTGGGCTAGCTGAGCTCTAAAGCTCCCTTCAACCCCCACTTCTGAGAGTCTCTGATTATTGTGAAGCCTCTCCACAAGTGAAGTTTTTAGTCCCTATCTGCACTTTCCAGCAGCTGCCAATGTTTTCCAAGGTACCTCTCTGTGGCTGCAGCTCACCATGTGTGTTTTAGCACCCTCTGGCAGATGCTGATGGATTACAAATACAAGCCTCAGTGGGCACAGAGAAACCCCTGCTGTAGGGTCTTTAACCACCTGCTTTGCAGACCTCCACCCCCTGAGCCCAGTCCTTTGCAGTCCCTCAGCTGGGAGTTTGTCAGCAGAGCCCGTGGCAGGAGGTAATCTCAGAAAGCCTTTGCTTGTGCAAGCTGGAATTTCAGGAGGGGTGTGCAAAGCTGCTCTGTTGGGGTCTTTACTTGTTTGTAACGTGACAGCTATAGCAACAGCACTGTCTTGGTAGTAAGCTTGAGGAAGTTTACTCAGCATAGTGGCTCTTAAATGAAGACACAAGCTCCTGCCCACATTTTCCCTCTGCTGAAGAGGAGTGTGACTCTGATACTTGTTAGTTATAAGAAACCTAGAGCCTTCCTCTTTTTGCCATCACTATGGTGACACCTTGATCAGACCTCACCAGGGTAGTTGAGTTAAACTGGGAACACTGTTTTCCCTCACACTGTGCCACTCTGGGCAGATCAGCCTCTGCCTGTGTCTTGGTGTGCTGACCTAGTATTAATGCTCCAAAAGTTAGATGAGGGTTTGGGCAGCAGCTAAGGCAAGGGCCAGGATTTCTCCTGGGCACTGCTGCTGGACTGCAAAGTGAGAGCCAGGCACTAGAGCTGGAGAAGCCCAGTGAAGAGCTGCAGAGTGCAGGATGAGTTAGGGTTTGGGGCTTTTGTTGGCTTTTCCTTTGGTGGTGCTGGTCTCTTTTTTTTGCAGTCACATCTGGTTTTTTAGTACAAGACTAATATCTTCACTTTAATCCCTTCAGTGATCACACTGCATTTCCTCACCCCCTGCAGCCTTTTCCCTCTTTCCCAGCTGTTTGTCTGGGCTTTCCAGGAACCTTGGGAACATCAACAAACGACCATTCAGGAGAGACACATCCACTCAGGTTTAAAACTAAAGTTAGTGATGTTCTTTTGACTTGCCAACAAGCTCTAGAAAACTTCTTTCCATGCCATAAAACCAGCCACAAGAGAACATGCAGTTAAAGGCAGTGCCCAACACTGTACTGCCGTGCCCTAAGGGCATCTTGAGCTCAATACACAGCAAGCTAAGAGGGGTACAGCAGATTAAAGTTCATAAATACCTGTTTAGAAGGAGAAAAGCATGTTCTGGGGTCTTGAGTTCTACCCCTGAAGACTCTTCCCTCCAGAGGACAGTCTGAGGCTCAGGGTGGTTTGTATTTCTAAGCTGCTCTGTGGTGTTGGAGCTCCCCAGTAGCTTCCTCCCAGCACACGGTAGGTCAGGCGAGGCAAGTCACCTCCAACAGCTCCCTGCTCAAGTGACCCTGCTGCTGTAATTCAGGTATCTTTTATACCTTCCTGTCTGGAGGTGACTTACCTGCTCCACCTGCCTTTCCCCATCCCCACTGAATCACTGGGCTGGCTGCGAGCGTGCTCCCGCTCCGGCCGGTTTCTATGACAAACAGGGCAGGTTGGAATGCTCCTGATAAGGGGCAGCCCTGCCTGGGACACCTGCCTGCCTCTGCCCTGGGGAAACCAGGGTAGAAATGCTTATTTCTTCCTCTTCTCTGGTGTGGGAAAGGCCACCTGCTTTCTGGTAAAGCCTCAGAGCTCTTTAATTAGCCTTGAGGGGTTTATTTAACCCTTCCTCATACCCTGGTTCAGTGTGTGGAGATGTGCTGGCCACACTCACAGGGCAGCACATCTTCTGAGAGAAAACCCCTGAAAATGGCAGTTCTTGTTCTCTTGTTCCTTCACTGAGGGCAAAGGGTTTGAAAGTGCCTTAGTTTATCAGCAGAGACAAGCTCCTGACAGTGGGATTTCTGGTGATTAGTTGAGGAAGAAGAACTGGCTGCAGTAGGAAACTCCAGCACTAGTGCTGAATACATCAGTTGGACTAAGTACATCTCCTAAATGAGCAGTTCTCTGTATGAATTGTGTGTGACATGTTACTATAAATGGTACCAGTTACGTTTCTGAATGAATTGACCCTCTCTGTACACTCCTATGTCTGCTCCCAGCTCCCTTACAGTGGTTCAAAGTAACCCTGGCTGGATTGGCACAGAGGGGCAGTTTCATTCTTTGCAGCTTTTGGTAGGAATTGACAGAGAAAAATATGATTCAACCTCCAAACCTTTTGTGTTTCAAAGGACATCAGGCCCTGGTGCAGAGGACAAAGAACCAACAAGTTTCCACTCACGTGCAGGGGGAGGGAATAATGAAGTCACCATCCAGTCTAGTTCTCCTTTGTTGGAAATAGCACTTTTCATGGTCATTTTGGGGGGAACTGACCACAAGATGCTCTGGACATTTGTTGTTTCTTTCAGGATGGTTCCAGGAGCTCCCTTCTTTAAAACTGGGTGAGAAACTTCACTCTCAGAAGGTATGTAACTGTGCTGACCTCCTGGGGCAAAGCAGTGGTTAAATCCCAGGCAGAAGCAACTCACTTTGGCTTCCCTGTTCCTCTGCTTCAGGTCACACTGTTGAGTTCAGTGAGCTGAAACCCAAAGGGCTTTTCAGGATAAGAGAAGCAGGGTGAGCTCACCCATGTTTTAATTCAGCTTTAGCATGAAAACTAAGGTTGCCTGAGCCTGCCACAACTAGAAGGATTGGTGGCAGAGCATTGTTCCTCTGCTGGATTCACAGCAAGCTCCATGGGGGACCATAAAAGCCAAACACCTCCCTGGAGAATGCAGGTCAAGGCTGGATTTGCCCATCTGTGCATCTCAGTGGTATCAGCCCCTCAGTGGGGTGCACATACAGCCTGGGAGTAACTGAGGGTACCCCCCCTCTCTTGCTGGTGCTGGTCAGGGCTGAGTGAGGCAGTGCACAGCTGGCAAAGCAGGATGCTTGGGGAATGGATGTAGATCAGATTTTTAGGAGTCTTGCTCCCTGAGTCACTTGTGTGAGCACTTTGGGCTCAAAACTAACAATGGTTCAGTAATGCTGGGGTGAGTTACAGCCAGTAACAGACTGAGGCACAAAAGCCCTTGCTTTGGGTCTAAGTGAGCCCCTCTCCCATGGTGGGCAGTGGAGCAAAGCTGATTCACTTCTGACCATGCTCTAAAGAAAGATGTAGGCACTTTTTAAGCCCTTCATCCACTGACAAGACCAGAGCTGCTGATCTGCAGCCTATGGGCTCCATGATCTTAAAGGGCTTTTCCAACCAAAGTGTTTCTATGCTGCTGCTGCTATTTCAGAGTTTCTGAGGCTGTTTGCCACCAGCTTTAATGGGATGGCAGCCTGGAACTGGTGGAGTCCAACCCAGAAGCTGAGACTTGCCCTACACATGCCCAAACACTCCTCCCCCTGCAAGGATACCCTGGGTGTGCAAAGTGTGCAGCTGAGAGCTAACACTATGCTGGCATGACAACCAGGGCTGGGCTTCCCAAAGTGAGTGGGAGGCTTGCTGTTATTTTTGTCTTCTCTTTGGAGGAATAGAAGGAGCAGGTCAGGAGCTGCAGCTGCTCTTGGGTGGATCCCAGAGGCCTGGGAGTACACACTTGCATGTTTGCACTCAGAGGAACAATGGTACTAAGGAGAAACAGTCGCTTTATGCACGTTGTTGTTTCCTTGCATTACAAATGCACAGCTCAGGTGCTTCTCAGAGCTCTTCTCTGTGTCCAGGAGCAGGGGTGTGCAAACTGCAGCCTGGAAAACACTTGCTCTCAATGGATTTTTGCTAAGTCCTGCAGGACTGAAGAGGCTGTGGCTGGAGCACTGGGCTGAGATCCATCTCTATGCTATGAGCTCTGTGAGTAAAACAATTTCCACGGCCTTCTGAGGGTCATTTTCCAAAGAAATACTTAGATGAATGAAAGAAAAGGCACTAGAAGCCATCCTTGTCCTCTATGTGCTAAGGTGGGAACCTGGGAGGGGTGGGTGTTGCCCTCAGTGTTGTCACAGCAGCTCCATCCAGAAACCTGATGTGGGATCCCACCAGCAGTGAACAACTGTGATTGAGATGTCGAAGTGTTCAGTTGTTGGACCCTTCCCATCATCTCCTCTCCTCATTTGCCCAGCATCACTGACCATTGCCATCTTACCCAGGGCTGGGGGTGAAGTGATGGGTTCTAAAGGGTGTGTATTCTTTTTAGGAAGCTTTGTAATGGAAGAGATTCTTTCTAACAGCAGTTGCCCACAGGTTGAGGACAGGACCAGGTAAACAGCTGCAAGCCAGGCTCCTCAGTGTGAAGAGAAGCAAAGTACTGCAGAGTAATAAAAACACACTGCTGATTATAGCTTTGGGCTGTTTCCTTTGCCTCCAGCACTGCCTGAGTGTGTAACACTCCTTCTCTTTGTAGTTCCTTGCAGTGGATAAACTGAAGCCACCAAGCAGAGATGGGGAGAAAATACAATCAAAACAAAACCCCACCAAGCAATGAGCAACAACCTTCCTCTCCTCTCTTTCTCCCTTGCTCCAAGGCTAACTCATTTCTCATCCTTACATCCTGCTTAGCCTTTCTGTTCATGTTTTGGATATTGTTTCCAGCTCTGCTTCTTGGGCTACATCCTGTGCAAAGCCTGGAAGGGCTTTACAAAACCTCTTGGGCTGGGAGAAACCCAAAGGAGCAGTTGTCACAGGGGCACAAAAGAGCCAAACTGCTTTGAAAACAACACTCCAATGTTATCTAGTGTTATTCCTGCCTAACAAAGACATGCCTGCTGTGTTGGTGGAGCTGCACCTTAGTTTCAAGGGCAAAAGTAAAGGTTGGGCTTAGGACAGATTTGACTGGGTGAGAATGAGCCTGTTTAAATCCAACACCCTTGTGCAATGCTGAATAAAGTCTCTGTAGGGTTAAAGGCTTACAGCAGGAAGATACTGCTCAGAGTGTGTTTTCCATTAGCTCAGACATCCATGTGCCTGCTCTCAAGCCAGTGAAAATAGACCCAACAGTCACACATATAAACCCAGCTTCTTTTGGCTGAGGTCTGGCTCAGTAGTTCAGTAGCAGAGCTCTCCACCTCACACTGTTATCATCTGTTAAGCAGGTGCAGAAGAAGTGGTGAGACCCAGTACTGCCTGAGTTCTCCAGGCAAACAATTCTTTGGCCTGGAGCTAGCATCCTCCTTTAATCCCACACAAGTTCCTCAGAGTCAGAAGGCCTGATGCTCTGTGCAATTAGTGCTCCAGGCTGGTAAACAGCACCATTAAGTGCTGTTTCCCATGCTAAGTCATGGAGCTCTTTTATTTGCCTGGCTTCACGTGGAGCTAGCTGCCTAAGCAGAGGTTCTCTGGGAGGTCTTATCATTGCTGCAGGAGTTTGTACCTTTGGCTAGACTGGGCCATTGCAATTCCAAAGTATGTGTTCTGGAGTGCCAGGAAAGAGCCTTGCTGAGTCACCAGATAAGGCAGAAAGGAACTCACTGGGGGCTACTTGTAATACAATTCTATTCTATCCTTCCCTAACTCTTTCTATCAGACAATCTCAAGACACTGAGCCTTCCAGTCACTGTGTTTGTGGAGGGTGTTATCTCATTTTACAGCTGGGGAGCTTTTGTGGTGCACGTGAAGCCCAGACAGCGTGGAGGAAACGCTGCTGTGACCTCTGTGCAAGCAGCAGTGCCTGGGCAAGCTGTGCTCCTTATCGTGGCAGGGTGACTTTGCAGAGCAGAGGAAACAAGGCTTTAAGCAGGTGGTGGGGTGGGAAACACCATCAGAGTTGTGCAGTGCCAGTAAATGTCCTCTCAGGTGGCTTGATACAGATGTAGAGGTGAATTGCTGATGTTAGAGCCACAGATTGTGCCCCTGAGGTGACTCCTCTCAATGATGCCCATCTCTACTGCCTAAGCCAAGCTCAAGTTCTTGGAACCAGGTGCCTCTGTAGTTAAATCTCATTCACAAACACTGGATCCAACCTGGCACACAACTTTGCAGTGCTCTTCATTTCCTGTAGTCACCAGGAGAGCACCATGATTAGATAATCGTGACAAGGTAAGGATGCAACACAGCAATCTTCCTGATACTCCATAACTCAGGTGACTATTATCCTTCAGCAGCTGGAGGCTGTGTGATTCAGCCACTCATGGATAGACTCTCAAATAGCAAGAATAGCATCCATTCCCTGCACATAAGCTCAGGGCTTTTTTTTTCCTAGCCCATTATTTCGGAAGGAGTAAGTGACACGGGCAGTGACTCAGCTGTGGGCTGTAAGTCACTGCTGATCCATGAGACCATGCCTAGGAGACTGGTGGCTTTCCAAATGTCTGTGCTGCTTCTGTAGTGGCTTGCAAGGAAAGTTGGATGTCAACAATCATAAAGAGTGGCTCGAAGGAAAAGTAAATCACACCAGAATGAAGGTCCTTGGAAGCATTCCGTGAGTGTGGCATCTCCTGCAGTTAGGATCAGATCCACCAAAGCAGTGAGTGCAGTCAAAGGGTCAGTAGATGTTCCCAAGAATTGCAGCACCAGGTCCTTTGGATGCTGTGAGTGGCTCAAGTGCAGCTGGAGCTGAGACTTAATGCATGTAAAGTGCACAGGAATTAAAGCAATCACTCTCCTGAAACACAAGCAGGATCTTTTCCCACAGACCCCTGAGGCAGCTGCTGATGTTGCCAGCCTGGAATAAGTCACCAAGAGGCAGCTGCAGATATGGTGTGATGCTGGTGAGGGAGACCACAAGCAGGACTGGAGGAGATGGCAATAGAAGCAAGCTGAAGGGCAGTGTTAACAAGTTCTCAGCAGCAGGTTGTTAATTGCTCTGATGATTGTCCCACAGAGGTCATGTTCCGGAGCCTGACTCACTTCCCGCTGACACGAGGAGCTTGGGAAACGGGCTGTGACATCAGAGCCCAGGAGGGAAGGGCTGCAGGGACCTTCCTGCTCCTCTCCAGTGACTTTTCCTGAGGTAACTAACAAGCCACCTGCCCTCTGCTGGCAAATCCTCCCTTCCCATGTGTGGACACAGCTCCACTCACACCTAGACAGCACCTCCACAGCTGAGGGCTGTTTGCACCCCCTGGAGCACACCCAGGCAGGAAGGGCTGTTGGGCTGTTGGGCTGTTGAGTTGTTGGGCTGTTGGGTTGTTGATGCACCTGACCAAGGACATTTTCTGGTACACCAGACCTGAATTGCAGCATGTGGCTCCCCATCAGATGCCTACAAAAAGGATCTGATGGTAGGTGGTGATGTGGGAAACAGGGTTCTCTGTGGTGTTTACACCCTGAGAGCTCTGTGCCAGTCTTTTCAGGTTACAAACATGCTGAGCTGATCCCTTTGGCCTCCTTCAGGAGTTTGACAACTGGAGAAGCCTCAGGCTGACACACCTTCACAGCAATCCCCAGGACAAGCCTGCCACTAAGCTCTGTTTCTCTGCCATGTTCTCCCCACCTCCCATGGCTGAACCAGCAATCCTCCTCCCCACAGATGTAACCCCACAATGACCTGGGCAAATGTGGATGTTTGGGGGGTTATTTCTTTCTCTAAAGCTCCAATGATAAATTGCTCCTTCTTTGCCTTCTTCCTACCCAACACAAAAGATGGATGTGATGAATGAACTTAGGAGAAGCCATCCTAGCTGTGCTTCTTACCCCCTGAGCATTCTGTATCCCAGTGTTACAGATGGTGTCCTTGCTTTCCTTTCCTTGCCTTTCTAAAGTACTGGTAGAGCTGATCTTCCCCAGACAGGGATTGAATGCTTTTTCAAGTGTGACACTTCAGTTATGGCCAGTGCATAATAGGCTTCATTCTTGTAATTGTATCAGCAGTTGGATATTCATTTGTGCTACTAAAACACACAACTCATCATTCAGTTGCTTAAGGGAGTCCAGGATGGACTTAAGGGATGTCCAGATGGGAGGCTGGCTAGAGACACAGTGAGAAAAGTATCTTAGTGAGTTGTCCCTGCTGAAGAGAGCAATTTTGACTTCAATCCTGAAGAATGTGGTGGGCCAAGAGTGCAAAACATCCCTCCTATGAATATGTAAGTACGTCAGTAGCTGCAGAGATGCCAGCTGAGCTGCAGGCAGATAAGGCCAAGTGCAAAGCAGTCAGTGTTAGCACAAGGGTAAAATGTCCTTCTAGTGCATCAGATAATTTATCACCATTGCTCTTCTATGGAGATATAAAAAGAGTAGAAGGATGTTCTTTGTGCCTTCATAGAAGCTGAATTTATAACTCCATCCCTGGGCCTGGTTCTGTCCCCAGATTCCTTCTGACATATGGGAGTGAGCTGCAGAGACTCACTCGTGCTCAGTGCTCCAGCAAGAGACATCATTTCAGCTAATGATTCAAAGGGAAGGAGCAATCACAAGTGATGTCCTTTTAATGGATTTCTCCCATTTCCCATATACATATTTATTATGCTATTTTAGCAAAGTAGGACACCAGAGCCCTTGGCAGCTCCTGCCTCAGGCTCCAAGTCACTTGGTGTTCACTCTGGGGACTGGTAGAGTCGCAGAAGCTGGTGTTTCATAAGCGTGTGGCTGGAGAGAACAAAACCAGAGGACAACTCAGCACATCCTCAGCTGATACCAGTGAGTTTCACACAAGGCCAGTTCCCCAGCGTGCTCCCAGTTGCTGAGGATCCAGGGTTCAGGGGAATCAGCAGACTGGCACTTGAGCAGCCTGGGCATCTCCTGGGGCAGCTCTCCCCCCTTCAGGGCATGCAGGCATCCAGTCACACAGCTAGCTGCTGCTCTCATTCTGTCTGCATCATCCTGCCATCGTCTTTATACTCCACATGCTTGACATGATGTGCCCTGTATCCTTTGCTCAGCACAGAGCACTGGTGCCTTTCAGCTGGAGCATAACAACAATGTTCCAGAGGAAATCCTGAACAGGAACTCTGTCCAGACATGGGCTGTCTGTCCCAGCAGAGCAGAAGGAAGAACTTGGAAGAGGGTTGTGGGATTTGTCCCTCTGCAAATAATGGAAAGGCAGAATCCCTGAAGCATGGGAGAAAACACAGAGGAAACATTTCAGTGTTTGTATTCACAGTGCAAACCATTTTCCACCTGTTAATACAGATACTAACACTATTTACATACAAGATGCAAACAACAAGGACCCACAGTGGGTTCAGTGGAAAATGAAGGTGTTGAGCAGCTTCCAGGAACAGACCTTTGGCTCTCACAAATTCACCACTGTGCCCTGCCACTCCCTCTGGGTAACAACTCCAACAGAACAAGGAAATCTTTACAAGCTGAAATATCATTGCTGCAGAGACTCTGTAGAAATCCTCCATCTGTTTTTAGCAGGAGGAAAGCTGAAGTTCTAGACTGTGGATCTGAGGTAGCAAATGCCCACAGACCTGATTCTGAGTTCAGTTCTCAAGGATGTCTTATGGATGTAACATGCCTCAAGATACACATGAACTGCACAGTCCTCCCACCAGGCTTCTGTGAAGTGCATCAGTGAAGACATTTAAGCTCCCTTGCTCAGAGTGGACCTTTGGTGAAAGGGAGATATCAGAACAGATATGCTGCTTGAACTTCTGCCAGGGAAGGACTGACCTCCAGCCTGCCCATCATTAGTTTGTGTTGAATGTTTGCAGGTTTGTGTTGCTCCCTATGCCTGGACCTCCTCCCAGGTGTAGCATTATCCAGGCAGCATCCCTCTGGATGGGCAACACCTGCATTTAGTTAGTCCTCAGGTAAATAGTTCTGCCTGATCCCAACATGGAGTGAGAGCAGAGCTTGTCTGGAGGGACCTGGATGCATTTATAACATCCCTAATGCAGACAGTGAGTGTTTTAGCCAGGGGTATGACTTTAACAGCTCAGCTAATTGTGGAGTAGTTTGCTTTTCCTAAGTGCAATCTTGAATGTTTGTACAATCAGATGGAATAATGAAGCTTCTCTACTCCTTCTTGCCATTCTTGTTAATGATCAGTATTTATGGGGTTAAATGATTCTTGTGGAAGGGCATCAAGCTGCCCTGGGGCTCCTGGGAGTCCCTCTTTTCCACATCTTGTGCCTCCTGACCTGTGAGCAGCCCAAGTTAAGCCTCACACCGTTTTCACTAGGGAAATAAAGACTGGCTATAATGCAGCTGTCAGGAGGGGACAGGTCTCTGTGCTTTTAAAAGCACCTTCATCAAAACTGACATCAAGGAGACAAGAGATGAGTTAAAAAAGCCCTGGGAAGGTCTCAGTGAGCTGTGACAATGTGACAAACAACGGAGGAGAAACAAATGTCTGCTGCTTGGCAGGTTTGTGAGAGGCACCACACAGTTGTGGGTGCTACACTTTATGCCAAGGCATAAACAGTGTGTCTCTAGTCCACTGTGCCTTGTGGAAAACAGCTCTTGAAAGTGTGACTCCAGTGATAAAGGGGTTAATTCATGGCTTCAGTACTGGTCCAGCAGTGGATATACTGGCCAGCCTGCCTGCTCTGAGTGTTCAGTCCATCATGTAGCTCTTCACATCCATAAGGACACACAGTCATTTAAAAAGCTGTAGAGACTGTCGCTGTTCTTCTTCTTCCCTGACCTGGAAATGATTTGGAGCATATTCAATGGCAACTTTTCAAGTTGCAATTTAGATTAAACCTCATCTTTCACATTCATACCCAAATGCAAACTGATCCATCAGTGACTGTTCCTATCAACTTCATTGCACTCTCTTCACAGAGGAGGGTGAGACACCGACAGGTCTGGCATCTCTGAAGGGAAATGGGGAAGATTTTTCTTTCCATTTCTTGCTCTTTTTGGCTATTTTCTATAATGGACAATTCTGTAACAAAATCTGCTGTAAGAACCCCTTGCTAGACACTTCTTGTGCACTGTTCTTATAGCTTTTAAATGATTTTGAGATAGTTCAAATGAGATACAGCTGCCTTCCTCACCCAACACTCCCTCCTCCTTTCGTGTTTCAGATGGAGTGCCAGCACAGTGCTGAGGTGATGGGAGAATTATAGTCCTGGAAACAGACTGCTATGTCATAAAAAGAAGATCTGGTTGCCTGATCAGTAGGATAGATGGTGCTGCACCACTTACTAACTGGGTCACTTTAGCAAAGGGAGATGAAGCATTGACAGGAGAGACAGGGCACCTCCATGTGTTTTCTTCAAACTAAGGAACATCCTCTTTAGTCTTATTAATGGTAAAAAAGAGAGAGAGTGCAGTGATGTTGATTTTTGGGACTGTGGGCTCTAAGCCCCCCACCAAGCCTTGGCTTGTCCCTGTAGTCCTTACAGCAAAAGAGAAAGGAAACAAAACTCAAAAGCTCTTGAGTGCATAAGCTGAGAGCTCAACCACGACAGGCTCCAAGCATTTCTAGGCAGGAAATTCTCTTTTGGTATGAAATTCAGAGATTTTGATCCCCTGCTCCCCTCCCCAGAGCAGCCACCCCCAGGAAACAAACCCATGAAGCACTCCATTCCAGGGTGTTGTGTATAGGAAGATGTGCCCTGTTGTAAGAGAGCTGTTTAAACCTACACTGTCAACTCTGTGCTGAGGCAGCTTAAACTAGTCCTGCCCTAAAGATGTCATTCAGAGCATGGTAGCCTCCAGCAAGTGGGAGATCACAGGTGCCATGTTCTATGAAGGTGCAGTAGGGATTTTATAGCTATGAGTGGGTGTCTGGGAAATTGCTGGTTCCTCTCTTCACGTCCTGTGTCTGTAAGGACACCCTGGCCTCATGTCTTCATGCCCTCAGGTGATGGGGAAGGGATGCCACAGCAGGAAAAGAGGAGCAGGTTTAGGGATGTGGGTTCTCAGGCTGGATTGGTGCACTGTATAAGATGTGAAGGAGTTGGCAGAAACTCCACAAGACCCAGTGCCTGCCAGACCCCCAAGGAGCCTCTGGCAAGTTGCACAGAAGAGATTCTTTCAGCCATGATTAGAACATACCTCCCCCATCACTCATCTCATCCCCAGCTCTTGAGGCAAAAGGCTAAAAATTGCAGTAGGATGAGCATTTGGCTTCATTCTCTGAAGGGTTAAACACACATTTACATCAACTGGCTGATGAATTCCTCATATTTTTCTTGCATTAGCCTGATTTGCCACAGTCTTGCTCACGCTTTTCCCTGCCTCTAGTTAATTCCTTCTCCTTGTAGAATCTTTATCAACATTCAGATGCTCATATAACCTTTTTGTTGGCTTGTTTAATTTACTTCTTTTGTATTTGCTGTGAACAAAAGCTGCATTTAAATACTGCTGCTGTGTGGACATGTTGCTCCTGGACCTAGAAAACTGGAGGTGTGGCAGGAGAGATTTAATAGCTGTTAAATAAGAGGGGAGAAAGGGAGAAATCACACTATCTTTTGCCTAATAAAAGGTTGTGTAAGTATAGGGTTAAAAAATGCAGAGCAGAGATGTGATTAGCAAGCTCTTGCAGCTGTACCCATTGAGTAGGTGTTAATCTGGGAAGGTTTGGTTCTTCTTTTCTCTCAGTGATCTGGAGCCAGTGAAGAAAGTGAGCTGTAATTCTAATTCTGATGTCCATCAGTGCCTTACCTGACAGCCTGTGAACTGCAGGATGGCAGCTGGTGCTGAATTCTGTTTGATGGAAGCTGTGTCACTCAGTGAAGTGTTAGGAAAGACAGCACAAGCTTGGCATGACTGACTCTTCAAAGAGAACTTCCTTTCCAGGATGTCTTGGGCAGATAAACCCAGTGAAGAGGTTATTTTCTATAAGCTTCTCTTGCCATAAGCTGAACTAATTTAAATCAAAAGTTGAAGTTTTAAAGCTGGCAATGAGGTTTCTCCTGTTATTGAAGACAGCAGCTTAAAGCTGGATTTGGGGCAGAGTCTGGGAATGAAGAAGTGAGGTTTTGGAGGAGGAGGTAATAGCTTTTTCTAGACAAATTCTGTTAAGCTTTCAGCTGTGAGAATAGCTGAAAGAAAATTGCCCTGAGCTTAAATGGAGGCATCCAGAGATATGGATCTGAGCTTGGGTGTCATGTGCTGCTGCTCTCAAAAACTCGGAGAACTATTTACCCTCCTAAAGGCAAGACAAGAAAAACAGAGCTGCCAGCCTCCTTGCTGTCCCTGCAGCTCCATGCACAGCTTCTGAAGAATGCTGGGAATTTCCTGGCTATGAGAAAGTATTTACAAAGCACCAAGTGCTTGCTCAGGAAGGGACAAGGTAACCCCCTGGGGACAGCTTAATAGATGGCAGAAACCTCCTAGCCCATGCTCCTGTAAGTAGGAGAGCCCTGCAATGACCCTGCTGCAGTGGCTGTGACAGAGGGCTGCTGGCAGGAAATCCTGTTGCACAAATCTCTTTCCTGGTTGCTTCCTGTGCTGTACATTTTTTGGTTCAGCAACAATCCATCTCTTCAGTGCTGTGAAGGACTGAGGGAACTGAGGTTTTGCTGGGTCTTCATTTATTCTTTCCCTGACTTTGCACTCGGGTCCTTTGGAGAAAGCCTAAAGCCAAGCTTGTTCTCTCCAAGATGCTCTAGTGCTCTGCCTGCTCACTCTGGGAAATCTGTAAGTATTGGCACTGTGAGCTCATCTTTCTGTGACTCAGCAATTGAGGCTTCTCTGAACAGAGCCCAGATGTGAGGAGGGTGCTGATAAAGGAAGAACACATTGAATTGTGGCAATGCAACAGGCAGTGAGAAAATGCAGGAGTTTGCATCAGCCTGGATAAAAGAGATCTGCAGGGGAGCAGAGAATTTCCTCCCAGCTTTTGAGGTTGTGCTCTGATGAGGTAGGTGCCTGAGACTCCCTTCTATGAGGCAAATGGAAAGGTGCTTCTGTATCTGTGACTATGCACATATTGAAAAGGCTGATCTTGCTTTGTTTCTACATACACTCACATATGTAAAGGTGCAGCTATATAAATTAAGTTGCTACCTACAGAATCCTTGCTCTAAACTGCTGGGAAGATACAAATCTGCATGTGGTAGAGGTATGTCCAGCTTAAATGGCCTCTAGGAATGGCCACAAAGCAAGAATAATCTCCTCAGCTTTCTACAGCCTCTGCTCCAAAGGCTCATCCATAATCTTGTGTTGATAACAGGTGAAATTGTAAATGCAGGTCTTCCATCTTAAGACCACAGTTTATCTTTTAAAGAAGTGCTACTCCATAAAGCAGTTCCCCAGTAAATTAATGGGTTACCAAGAAGAAAACCCACACTAGCCCCCACAACTCCAGGGGCTGCAGGAATGGTGACACTATAGTTTTAAATCACAGTAGCAATTCTTCACATGGCTCCAGAACATCCTGCTCTTGCTCCTGCACTCCATTCAGTAAGACCCACTGCTGCTCGTCTCACCCAGCTACTCCTCATTCACTCACAAGCACATTCTAAGTTCATTTTACAGCACATGAGGCATGCCAGTCTGTACTACACCCTGGGACATCTCTGCAATCCACTGATCTCTCCAGGCTGATCCACTTTCACCTACATTGATTTTTTGGGGTGTATGTGCTTATCAAGGCAGATGAAAAATCCTCCCAAAGCAGAATGCAATTTACTTCTTAATAAAGCTTCAATGGAAGTCAATACATCACAGAAACAAATCTCTTTTCAATGTGATAATAATTAAAGCTATATATTACTGGAAGCATTAAAACTTTAATACTCTTCCACATGTATTTATATAGCTTAGATGGAATCTGTGCTCGCAGCAAGAGCCTCCAGAGTGATTCCCTACCCTGCTTTTCCTCCCTCCCTTCCTTTCTCCCCATGTGAAAGGGAGAGATGTTTGCAAAGCCCTGGAAATTGAGCAATATCTAAAGCTTGTTAACTGTAATTCATGCAATTACCATATTTGATAAATTTCCCTTCAAGGAAACGTGCAGAAATAAAGGTTTGATTAAGAATGATGAATATTTATGGCCCTCCCCCTCCTGCCTTTGGGTGCTTCACAAATACTTGCAGATGAAGAAACTGTTTTGGTTTAGAACAAAGAACAAACACCTAAGGAGAGAAAAAAACCCCAACTTTATAAATCCCTTGTACAATTTCCAGCACACAACTTCCAGCACTAGAACAGTTTAGCTAACAGGCATCATAAATTGCCATGTTTGCCATGTGCACACAGAAACTGTTCCAATGCCAAGCTACATTCTCCTCACCTTGCAAACCAGCAGCTAGTGAGGGGAGGAGAAGTTGCTTAAATGCAATGGAATCTGTATCCATTTCTTAGTTCTAGAAATGATTTCTGTACCTGGATAATTCATTTCCACTACTGTTTTTCCAAACAAACATTGCCAGCGAGGGGTGAGCAACAGCATTAGGCATCAGCTGTGGTTTCTTGGGGTTTATTTCTCTCTCTCTCATTACTGTGATTATATACCTTTAAATTATTATTCTGTCTTATTTCATTTGTGTTATGAAACTGATCTTAACCCACAACTTTCACATTTTCTCCTCCCCATCTTTCTGGAAGGTACTTTATTTTAAACTGTCCATGAAAATGGGTCTGGAATTGCTCCCTCCCTCCAAAAAAATAGCAAATGAAAGTAGTAAAGGGTGTATTGGGAGCAGAAAGTCTTAAGTAAAGGGCTTCTGCTTGATAGGAGCATCATCCATGGCAGTACATGGCCCTATATGTTTTAGTTCAAATGGCCAATAGTTGAAATAGCCTTTGGTTTGATGGAAAGGAGTTGCTCAAAGAGGTCTTTAATTCCCTTAAATGACAGAGTAAGAAGTTAGGGAATCTTCTCCATATTTCTCAATTAACAGCTAAGTAATTTCAGAATGGCAACTGTTAAACTGTGTAAATCTACCCAATTACACTGGTAATGCATTTCTCCTGAAGGGCTGCTTTATGTGTCAGGAATATATCAAGATGTTACCTCAGTTAACAGAAGTATTGCCAGTGAATTACCAGACCATAAAATGATGTCAATGCTAGGAGTCATTCTCTTGACAAGGCAACTAATGTTTTTACTTCTGCTATATAGGTCATATCTGCTCAAGAGCAATAAGTTTCTGCTTGACTGCCTAGCTGTGTGTCATCCAGGTACTCTTGCAGGAAAAGCACAGGGTGAGCTTTGTATTTGTGAAAGGGAGCATCATCTACCATCTGGTATGCATTGTTGGAGTCCTATCACCATTCTTTGCAAATAACTTGGAGATTCTTCTTCAAAACAGAAAGCTTTGGAGCTTTTCTTTATTATGAATGCAAATCTACCAGCAGACTTTTATCACTGAAAGCTGATTTGAAAGGGGGGGTGGGGGGAAGCTTAAGCTTTCCTTTTCCTGCTTTGATCAAAAGCAGACCTTTGAATCTGTCAGGATGAAATTGTGCTTGCCTGGTGAAGAGAAACCCTGGATTTTTGAGGTGGTGTCATTTAGAGGCACTGCCAGGGTGACGAGCCCAAGAGGTAGAATTCCAGAGTAGAAGATTAAAGATCATGACTAAGGTGAGGCAGTTTGAATAGGAGTGAGTACATAGAACAAGTGAGGCTTTAATTTACTAGAAGTATAGCAGGTCAGGGCTGGGAAAACAGTGGTAACACTTTATTTGCAGTTTCAGCACTTCAGCTGCTCTGTGTATTTATCAGAGGCTGTGGTCTGTGTATCAATGGGTGCTGAGGGCCAGGGGTTAGTGGTGGGATCAGCAGCGTGAGGGCAGTGGGTGGACTTGAGGAGCTTAAGGGTCTTTTACACCCAAAATTGTTCTATGACATGGGTAACGGGTGGAAGCTGGGGGAGGAGTTCAGATGTGCTGCAGCCTCCTTGAGTCTCCAGAGAAGGAGCCTCCACAGCCCATCTGGGCAGCACCTTCCAGGGCTCCCTCAGCTCAACAGGGACAAAATTCTTCCTTATATTTCTTTGGAACCTCTTCTGTTCCAGCTTGTCCCCGTTGGCCCTTGTCCTGTCACTGGCATCCCTGAGCACAGCCTGGCTCCAGCCTCCTCACACCCACCCTTGATGCATTTGTAAATACACCCCTCAGGCTCTTCTCCAAGCTGCAGAGCCCCAGCTCCCTCAGCCTCTCAGCACAAGGCAGATCCATCACCTCTGTGGTCCTGCGCTGAGCTCTCTCCAGCAGCTCCCTGTCCCTCTGCAACTGAGGGGCCCAGAACTGGCCACAGTATCCCAGATGCAGTCTCCTGAGGGCAGAGCAGAGAGGGAAGAGAATCTCCCTCGACCTATTGCCCTCAACCCTTCTAATCCACCCCAGGATGCCACTGGCCTTTATCCCGAGACTTCTTTAACGCAACATTTCATCCTTTGCGGGTGAGATCCGCCACTAGGCTGAAGACTCGGAGTGTTGGAGGGTGACGAGGCCTCCGCAGGCTTCCTCCTCCCTCCCGGGGCGTCCGCGTCGCCTAGCAACCCGTGTAATGGCCGCTCCCGCGCAAGGCACGCCGGGAGATGCAGTCCCGGCGCCTCCCTGCCCCTCGGCCCCTCAGCGGACGCGGGACTCCCTTTCCCATGGTGCCCCGGGCGCGGAGAGAGGCGCCTGCGGAGCCGCCGCGGGAGGGGATTTACCTGAGGGGAGGAGGGCACAGGTGAGGCGCGGCGCGGAGCCTGCTGGGAAGTGTAGTTCCGAGCTAGGGAGCCCGGCCGGGGAAACCTGCGCGTCGAGCCGCCGGGAGGGAACTACAACTCCCAGTGTGCCGCGGGAGGGAGCGGGCGGGGCGGCGCCGGAGGGCGGGGGGTACGAAAGGGAACCTGCTGCCGGTGCTGCCGGAGGTGGCTGCTTCAGGTAAGGAGGCGGCGGGGGAGGGCGGCCGAGCCCCTCTGGCAGCGGGGGGCCGCGGGATAGGAGGCGGGCGGCGAGCCCCCGGGCAGAGCAGCCAGCCCGCGGGCGGTGCCCCATTGTTCGGGCGTCGGGCAGGTGAGGCGAGGCGGGAGGGCGCTGGCGGGGCGGCGGCGGGCCCCGGCAGTGGCGGCGGGCGAGGCGCGGGCTGCCGCCGCGGCCCACGGCCCCCGGCCCGCCGTGTCCGGTTGTGGGGGAGGCGGAGGTGTGGGGAGGGACGGCAGGAATGGGGTTACCGAGCGGGAGGGGAGGGAAAAGCCCCCGGTGCTCGGGGAGGAAGGGGGCAGAGGTTTGCCGTGGAGCGTCACAGCTGGGCCCGGGTCTCCCCTCGTTCCTCCTCCTTGCCCAGCTTTTTCAAGGCTGCTTGGCTCCTGATCGTCTTTTTGTCGTGTCCCAATAAAACCTGGGATACTTTTTGCCTAATAAACTCTCTCGGTTTACTACGGGTTTTGTCAATCATAGGATCACGGAATGGTGGGGGCTGGAAGGGACCTTTAGAGCCCATCCAGGCCAACCCCTCTGCTAAAGCAGGTCCCACCTAGATCAGCTCACACAGGAGCGTGCCCAGGCGTGTTTTGAAGACCTAGAGAGAAGGAGCCTCCACACCCTCACTGGGCAGCTTGGGCCAGGGCTCCCCATCCTCAATCTGAGGCTTTGTAGGGTTGTGGATGTTTGATATTCTGTGTTCTTTTGGTTTTTGGATTAACTTCAAGCACCTCTATAAACACAGACTTTTTTTTTCTGCACTGTTTAAGTGGGAAAATCCCCCAACCTAAACAGCCCATCATGTGTTCAGTTGTCAAAGCGTCTTTCCCTGTAGTGTGTAGCTGTTGGCAACCAAACTGCACCGTTTCTGAGCTCAGTTCTTAAGGCCACAGCTCACCAGACTATTGTAGTAGCAGAAGGTGTTCCTGCCAAGTTTTTGTTGACCAAACAACAGTAAATGTTGGTGTTAATTACTGTTTGCTCTAGGCACAGGTAACAGCTTTTGAAGCAAAGCCTAGCTTAAAGTAAGCATCTTCATTCTCTGGAGCTGAAGGTGTGGATTTTTAATTGTTGGTGGCTGGCCTATTGCATAATCCCTTTGATGTAAGGGTAGAGATGGCAGTTCTTTCCATGGATGCATGCTAAGAAAGCAGGAAAAACAAGTCCTCCTTCAGCTTTAATTTGTAAAAGATTATTCTAAGCATAACCTGTATCTGTTCTTCAACAGGTTTATTGTGCAGGGGCAGATTTATTGTGAAACAGTTGCAGTGTCAATGGGAAATTAGCAGTAAACCACACACCACAAGCAGTCTCCTGTGATCTGAGGAAGATGCAGTGTTGTAGTGCATACCTCTGAGGGAGCTGGTAAGTGAGAGCTTAAGGCTTCACAAGTCTGTCATTTCTGACTCTGCACTTTGACTTTTCTGGTGTCACTGTTTTATCACAACTAATTCAAGGTCACGTCAAAATTAAGAAGCCTTTGGCAGTGGAGTTTCAAACTCTGATCTGCTGAGTAAATGATAATACTACCTGAAATTAAGACAATGTTCCTTTTTACCTCTGTCTTTTCCCGTGTGCCTGAGAACCTAGCTCAAACAATGCTCCAGCAATACTTTAAGCAAGAAACATATTGATAATAAGCCAGGAAAAAAATAGATATGCAGCTCTATGTGTGGAAAATGGAGACATAAAGATAAATTAAGGAGCTTTCAGGAGTGGGTGGGAGAAGCCATCTAGTGCTTAGTGTTTGTGAATTGTTTGCATTCTTTTTTTGAAAGCAACAAGAATTCCCTTGGTGAGTCTTGATGTGCTTAGCTTATGTGTATTGTGGCACTTGAGATCCAAGTTGACAGTGACTTGAGAGTTGTTTCAAATGTGGAACTCTGGTGTGAAACACTTGTTTTAATTAAAACGTCTGCGTTCTCAAAACTGTGTTGGCACCTCAGCCATAAATACTTTCTAATTTGGGCTCCTGTTTGTGCCTGACAGTATCTTTCCCCCCTCCCCACCATAATCCAAAAGGAAAGCCCTGCCAAACACTAAATGTATTCTATGGTCTTGGAAATTGTTTTGCTGTGGGTGTCTGATCCTCATCACATTCATGCACTGAATTTAAAACTTCAGCTACCTCATTCAGAGGCACGGTTGGTATTTGTGTAGGCTGAATGTTTTGGAGCCTCTGAGGCTTTTTTCCCCCCTTTCTAAAGCTGAAATGACGGTGTAAGATATTGTTCAGGTTGGCAGGAGAAAGGTTATGACTGACTTGTGGCTGGAAAGCAGTGAAATGAGTTGAGTTGCTTCCATGGTTTTGTACGAGGAGACCAATTAACAGCACAAATCCCAGCTTGAAGTTGCTTGTCTCATTTGAGAGTTCTGCACTTGATTTAGGCTTTGACTGACAAGCCACAAACTCTTTTCTAACCTTGCTGAGATGTGACACAACCAGACTTTAGGAATGCTGTGTATGTTTGTCATACTATTGCATATATAGAATACGGATGCTTAAGTCTGATTGTCTTTCATGGGCATTACCCGAAATAAAACGGTACCTTTGTGACTTGAAAATCTGCCTCTTTCAGACAGATGTTATTTATATATTATGTTAATAGGCTTCTAATTGTTACTGGCCCATAGAGAATCCAGCAGTGGTTCTGGGATCTGGAGTAAAATGTAAATTGAGTAAATAAAACATACATCTCGTATGGTTGGAAGCTTTAAAGCAGCTTGTTCATCTCTGCTTTGCTTTTCCTGCAGTTAAAACTGTTTCAAACAAAAGCCAACCAACCAACAACAAATAAATATATATATGTAAAGCTTAGATATTGTCTCCCTCTCACAGAAATAAAAAATATTGGCTGATGATTTGAGGGCAAATAGATCTCATGTCCTATTTCTACTGGAACAGCTGCAGGGCAGATGTTCTAGTGTGCTAGGAGCACTAGTGGCTGTGAACAAAGATGTGCTCGTAAATGCAACAGCATTGTTGATTAGTATCTTGATTTATTTCAGGGATGAAAGGAAAATCAATACTGAGCTTCTGTTGCACGGATCTTTGCATTCCAAAGGGGAGTTCTGGGAACTTAGAAGGGGTTAGTTTCACAAATCTTTTCTTGTTTAGTGTGACTTCTTCCTGAAAACAAGTATTTTTTAACTTGATAACAAGAATATTCTTGTTTAAACAAATACCTTTTTCATCTGCCTTTTCTTAGTATTTACAGCTATTTTAGTAATCAAGTATTGACAACAATCTGTGTGTAGCATTCAAAACAGTGAAGAATTTACCAGAAAATGCTTTTGGCAACTCTGTTTTCCTCAAAGGAACTCTTTCTCAGCAAAGAAGCAATCTCTCATTTCTGAAAGTAGATTGCAGAAAACTGATGGATGATAAGGCAAACTGTGTAGGTACTTGTCTAAAATACATCCATCCATCTGCACATCCTGAGGATTGTTTTGGCATTAGGTGCTGCTGGACTGCCTTGGAAAACCCTGGAGGTGTGTTACTCAACTTTTACTGCAATAGAAAGGCATAAAAAGAGAAGAAAAGCTGCTTTAAAAAGGTTAAATGTGCAAATTCAACCAGGGTTATTCACAGCATTTCTGTAAGTACTCTTACACTGTCATACACAAGTGGAAAGCTCTTTGTCAGACTAGATAAGTGCACTGACTGCATCAACAACCATTTACTGAGTCCTGAGTAGCTTCTGTCTTGCTTAAACGTGCCCCAATCCTCACTAACTGCAGAAATGAGTTGTAGCAGTAAGACTGGAGTTTGGTTTTCAGGATTTTCAGTCTTTGGCCTTGGAACTTTCAGCTGATAGCAAGGCATCATAGTAAGTTTTTCCATCAAGCTGAACTAATCTTATTTTGAAGGTGAGGCAGCAGGCTGTGTGTGTAAGGGCTTTAAAAAAACTGAATGGGAATTAATCATAGGAACTGCTCAGTGATTTTGTTCTTGAGGAAAAACAACTTGCCAAGGGTCATGATAACGTGTTTTGCTGTAATTAGAACTCATCCACTGGATTTTTAGTTAACAAAAATAGTAACAGATTTCAGTTTGTGAGATGAGTCACGTAAGGAGTTTTCCCTTACAGCTGAAGGCATTCTTTTGGGCACTTTCCTCTTGCTTATCTCTGGTTACAGGGCCTTTTCTGTCCCCAGGTTTGATTCATAATATGAAGCTACTGGGCTGCAGGCTCTGAGAACTGGATGTGGCTTCCAACCTTACATTGACTAGAGAATAGGCTGATATTGTTGACATAGGGAGTGTCTGAACAGTGCAGATCAAGCGTGATGTAGCACTTTTTGGTTTATTCAAACAATTGAATGCCAGGAATGTGGACTTTCTTTAGGTTATATGTGCAGCTAGATGGCAAAAGTAGGTGAAGGGGAAGCAAGGCTTGTTAGCTGACTGTACAGAATATTCTGTTCCACACTGAGGTCTGTTCTTAGGCAATTGAGAAATGCTGCTTATTAACAGGCAGACTTCATTAATGCTTCATGGCTGTGCTGTCATGGGAGAAATTAATTACAGTATTGCCTTTTCAAAGTGGCATGTGCTCTCTGTCCCAGTTCAAATCCATCACAGCTCAGTGCTGCAGCCAGAGGAGCCTGGAACTGTGGGGAGGCTTATCAGTGGTGGTGCCAGGCAGTAACCCTTCTATTGCAATCACATTGATTTTTAGATCCTGGGTGTGGAGTAGTCTCTGCGTGGCCCAGTTTGGAGCAGACTGATAAGGCTCCCTGTTTCTTAGCAACCACAGCCTGCCATAGCCAGAAACCTGCCCCTCTGCAGCTGGAGGGAAAATTCTGAATGTCTTGAATTTTTATCTTGAACCAAGGTAAGTCATTCCCCCTCTGGCATATTTAATTTAAAGGCCTTTGAATTCAATTAAAAGGAATGTGTTGGCAAAGGTTCCTTAACAAAGGGAAAGCATAACTTCTTTGTCATTATTAAGACATTCTAATTTCTTTTCCTGTTCTTATTTAGACCTGTGTCTTCCCTGGGCATGGAGGTGCCATATGTCCTTCTCTTAACTAGACTCGTAGCAGAAGTTGCCAGCAAATCTACTGAAAGCCAGGTAGGTGCTTCATGGTTTTTGTCATACCAGATGCTATAAAAACAGAAGGATCAGGTTATTTTCCTTTCACATTGCACAGAAATTACCTGTACTGCTAGCAGTCATTCAATGAGACGTTTAGAGTGGATCAATTTGCTGTGGTGACTGATTGCCATATTCAAGCACTGCTTTCTTCTTAGTTATGTGCTTGTAGACTAGCAGGGATACAACTGGTAACATCTCACACTGTATGGGGAAAAAGTACCCTAATGATCAAACCCCAACTCTTTAAGCTGCTTGGCAGCTTAACTACAAACAATCCAATTGCAGGTACTCAGAACTTAACTTTTCAGGTGGCTGAGGAAATCTGAATCAAAGACTTTCAAGTCACAGAAAAGATTGGAGTATAAAAAGCTGTTTGCAGGAGAGTTTGACTAAGAAAACTTCATAAGAAACTGATCTTAAGCATGTTATCTATAAATCCTGTGGCTTATTTTTTCTTGTGTGGATATGCCAGAGTCTATATGGATGTTACTAGTGTTTCTCTAAAGAACTTCAAAGTTACTACCAACCATTTATCTCTGAGCTGATGCCTCAGCTGATTGTAAGTTGTAAATGATTTTGAAACTGGTTTTTTTATAGAAACAAGTTTTAAAATGAGAATGAACTGTGAGCCTTCAGGTGAAGTTATTCCCTGATATTGATTGTTGAAGGAAGAAGACTTTGTCATTCTGTTAGGGCATTTGTGTGCTGCTGGGGAAGAGAACTCCCACTCTCAGCTGTGCTCCACTGAAGAGTTTTACAAATATATTTCTAAAGCATTTTTTTGAGGCTTTGTCCAATATCAAGAGATGAGTGTGAATTTATTCTCAGAGTGAGTTTGGGTAGCAGCCCCCAGGCCAAAATCAGCTTGGTAGAACTTGTTCTGTCTTCCTAAGATTGCTTAATGCAAAAAGGGAAAGTGACAGCAAGATTTAACTGCAGTTACTGCTTATTCTTCTGTGTATTTTTGTGTTCAAACCATTTTAGTAAACTCAAGAACTGTGTGAAGTGTGAAGTAACTTATCTTCGTAGGTGTCAGAAACAGAATGCTGTGTGGATGCCTTGGATGCAAACAGTTCCTGTCCAGTAACCAATCAGTGCAGTCCAGGTAGGGTGTGTCATTTGTTTCATAGAATTCTAGATTGCTTTTTGACAAGTAACCCCAAAATACAGGATCTGCTTAACTGGGGAGTGAAAACAAAGTCATTAGGGCGGGTATGTACTGAAGTCTTTCTCCCTCTTGTGATTCACAACTGTTGTTTGTGCATGATAAGGAGAAAAGGGAGCTATTAATAAGGTTATTATTTATGTCTTTTATTTAGTGTGCAGCTGGGTGATATAAGAGCTACTGTAAATGCTTAAGAGCCCATATAATGAGCATAAAAGGCAAAAGTGCTGTCATGTGGATCTAAGGGAGCATTAAGAGTAATTTCCATGTTGTCTTGTTAACACAGATTGCCTTGTTCTTCCTTGTGCTATACCTGTAGAGTTGATTTCTTCTAAGTGGAGTTTAAACCTTCTTTTGTCCCTCTCCAGCAGTAGCAGAAGGGTGATCTCTATTTCAATGCCATTTTAATTTAAAAGCAAGAGTAAAAGCAGGGAAATGGCTTCAGAGCCCACACTAGCAAGGGAATTGGTGACCTAAAAATTGGGGTCCTCTTCTGGACTCAGTCATTTCCTTCTGACGGTTGTTAAAGCATTTCAAGCCTGTCTGTTTTCACTGCTTCATTAGCTTCTCCAACTGTTGCTTCGTTTAATGCATTCACTTCTGCTTCTAAATTATCTTAGGTATGGTATAAACAATTATGTCTGAGATATAGGATTGTGTTCTCTTAAATCTTATTGTAAACTGGTGATCTACCAATACCTTTAGTGTCAGATAAGTGTTTTGGTGCATCCATCCTATTACTGTAGCAAGTCTTTGCCCCTTACATTGGGTCTGTTTGTGTTTAGATTAAATGTCATATGTAATTTATTACTGTGGCATCAAACGTGCTGCTTCTCTGTAAGAAAAACGTGGCAGCAGAGCTGTTTTCAAATCAACACCTTATTGATGGCTTGGTTTATGGGATAATTGCTACCAGTTTGGCTCAAGGCTCTCTAGAATTGGATTTTAGCCAGCACAGTAAGTTTTTGTGACTTTAAATGTAGCCTGTAATATGATCTAGGAATATCCATCTAATCTCCATGTCTCAAATCTAAGCCTCAAGTGAAACCACCACAGCTTTATTGTATTAAATGAAGTTGTTATTGAAGATGTGCCTTATTTTGGGTTGTTTTTTCTTCTCTTAACAAAGACATAGCAGTATGTGCATTTAAAGATCAGTTGAGAGATTTGAATGTCAAAGACATAGGCCAAGATAAAAGTTTAATCAGTTTCCAGCCTGCATGGTAGGGTGACTGATACAAAACACTTGCCATCTGTCGTGGAATTGTTTAAACAGACTTGACTTCTCCTTAAAGTGAAACAAATAATACAATAGCTGAGAGGACTGGAGCATGTGAAAAAGACTGTATTATGGTGGTATTCATATTTTTAGCTTGCTGTGCTTCGAGTGATTGACTGTAGAGATGCCAAGTACACTCTTTCTGGTCCTTAGCATCTCTCTCTCTGCCTACTTCCATTTTCAGTCCTGTGCATTACATTTCATTATGACAGTTTGTGACCTCTGAAAATAAACAGTCAAGTTTTGCTGCTTTTTTAGTCTTGTTGAGGGTAGTTACAGGCTGATAGACACTTCCCATTTTTCTCAAAACTAAAACATGTCAAGCAGTGAATGGAGCTATGTTGAAATTGCCCTCTGGGAGTTGTTTGCTTGTAACTCCTTCTCTTTTTTGGCCTTTGAAAGGTTATATATTTGCTGGAATAAACACTTTGAAATGGAACCTCTTAACTTGTGTAATGTAATAGGAAGCAGGAGATGTTTGTAACCAGTAGACCAAACAGAGAGCATTTCTTATCTTTTTCTGAAGGCTATGAAATATCTCCAGTGCTGTTGCTGTTGTTTTCAAACCTCTGTACATCTCACTCTTCTGCAGGTTGTTACAGAAGGTGGAATGAGGATGGTAGTAGCAGCTGCATTAAGTGCAAAAATGAGACCCTTCCTGTTTCATCTGTTTACAACCTGACTGAATGCAGAAATAGTGAGTCATTTACCATCCCTTCATTTTGATGGGTGTTTTTTTGCTACTGAGATCTCTTCTTGCTGTGTGGTCCAGCAGAGGCTGTTCAAGAAGGCATCAAATATAGATTTGTTTTCCCCCTCCCTTGTAAAACTTCAATCTTTTCTGAAGTCCTAATGCAGCTTTTGAACATGCAGCCAAACCCCATGGAAACTGTGAGATTTCATTTGCAGAAGCTGTGCTGTGGAATCATTCCAGACTCTGGGGGAAGAAATCAAACTCTTGTTATATATCACAGTACCTAATCTGTGAAGCCAAATGCAACATTAAAAAATAAGGCAATTCTGCCCAATCTAAGGTCTTAAAATAAAAGACTCCTAAACATCAAAAGGATGAAACTTCCAGGGTAGAACCTGGATCAAACACTCAGTGACTATTGAATTTTGTGGCTGCTTTAACCCCTGCTGTAAGGAAAAGACATTTGCTGTGAGAGTTTGCTGGGTACTTCTCCAGAGCACAAAATATCTCAAACTGTACTTGAGTTCTTGGGAAAAAAATCTATATGGAGAAGGCTAGATTCATTTCTAACATGTGCTTTGTTTGAGAGGTGAGAGGCATTCAGGTCCTTGAAAGCATTTTTTCATGAGTTTCTGGGAGATGCACTGGTGAATTAGTTTCAAGTTCTGATGCTTGTTTGCTTTCTTTTGCTGACATTCTCAAAAGTGATGTAAACACTGATTTTTTTTTTATCTTTTCATGGGAGAAATCAGGATTGTTACACAAACCCATTAATTCCTGAGGAGTGTGGTGGCCTTTTACTAAGATCAGCAACAAATCTGTAGGTTTTTGTGAGTTTTTACTTTAAAAAAAAAACCCCTCTTTTTGATTACAGCTGGTATCAGAGGAATGAATTTCCACATGAATATCAGCACTGTCGCTCCTTTCCTACAGAACATAGGTGAGTAAATGGAAATGGATTTTGACTGCAGGCTTTGTGGTTATTCTCTGCCTTACCAGCCCCTTCATGACATGGCTGTGGAAAGAAGTTGTGAAATATGTTGCTGCAGCACAGGTTTTATTTGAAATGGAGGAGCCATTTTTACTTTTTTTCTGGCTTGGTCTCAACAAGAAACTTTTAGAAGTCTTTAGAGAGTTGAATTTTGAGGTAATTGCATTTTACTGAATGGTTCTTTCCTCTTGTCCTAGTGCTCTTGAAGGGATTTTTCAGGTACAGGTTGAGCTGATTATATTTATGAAATGCCATAACTTGAGTTTTGAACCTTATTCTGCCAGAGTGTTGGTTTTTAGGGGTGAGGCAACATGTGACATGTCTGTTACACCTTCGTCAGCCTTTCTGTAGGTTGATTTTTATCACTGCTGACCACTCGTTTCTTTTTAGTTTCTCAAAACACTTGTCCAACACAAGGTAAGAATAATACAAGTTGAGACTCTTCAGATAGCAGCACTGCACACTTCAGCAAGTGATAGGATGCCAATTGAAGTGACAGAGTATTACAGGGTGAGTGCTTATCATACCTGCTCTTGAAAAGGAAAGCTAAACAGCCATGTCAAACTTGGGTGCTGCTGATCCCTGTCAAACATTCACCTTCTCATCTCTGTGTACTTGATTTGAAGCATCTAATGGTCCTCATAACATGGAGTTCTCAAGCCCAGCTTGTCAGATCTGTTGTCCTAGTTTGCCTGCAACAAGATCATAAACAACTTTTCTTTCTTCTAATACTTCCTCTTGGGATCAAAATCTGAAATAAACCGGCAGAATAAATATGCAGGGCATTCTTTTTTCAGTCAGGGAAAGGGGAATAAAGGTGAGAGAGGGCACCTTTTGCTAATGTCTGCCTCCTTGGGATGGTTTCTCTCTGTCACTTGTGGAAAACATAATACTGGGTATACTGTACCAGTGATGTGTTGTCTGTTGACAAATTCTGGTTTTAGGAGGCTTCATTTAAGGACTGAAAGAACAACATGAACACTGAATGCCTCCCAGAACTGATGTTGAAAGTTATATAAAAGAAATAGAATGATGGACTAAAAATTCGTGGCTGCCTTCAGGAAGGTAGAGCCTAAGGCTTTCCTGACATTTGGCAGGTGGGGTCGTTGTTCATGTGACAAAATGACCACTGAAACATCTCTATGAATGTTTCTTCATAAATGTTTCAGCCAGGCCTCTGTGTATTAAAAACTCACACTGTTTGTTGTTCTCCTCCAGGAAGTTAGACTTTAACTTTGGTTTAACCCTTCTATTAGAAGAGATTTGTTGTGAATAATTGTCTTTTCTCTCTCTTTTTCTGGTTTTTCCCTTGCACAGGGGGCCCAGAAGTGGCAGCCTCTCTTATCTTAGGGACATTTTTCATCAGTTTATTCCTGATTCTGTCTGTTGCTTCTTTCTTCTACCTCAAACGTGCCAATAAACTTCCTAACATTTTCTACAGAAGAAACAAAGGTAAAATACCTCCAATATCTATTTAATCTCTGTAAAGTTTTGACCTTTCAGTTCCTTAATTTAAAACCTTCTGTCAGTGTTCTAACTCAGTGGAGCTGCTGCTGTATCTTTTCATCACCCAAGCAATGCAAATGAATGCCTTTTTCCTGCTATGTATTTATAGTGTCATGTTTTCGTGGCAGTGCAGAGGATGTCTGGGCTCAGACTGAGTGTGCTTAGGTGCATATTACACAGGATCTCTCACTAAGCCAGCTTTCAGAGACTTGCCAGAGTACAATAGCTGACACTGGTTGTCACTGAATATTAGCTATCTGATTTCAAGAAGGAAGCAAAAAAGAATCAGTCAGTGCTTTTTGCACAGAGGGCATTTTTATGGAACTTAATAATACTTGTTTCTTTCAATACACAAAGTGCCAGACATTTATAAAGCCTGACAAAAAGCAGTTGTTGTTTGTTCTTGGTTTAGAGAAAGGGAACTGTAATACTAAAGGGCACTGTATTTACCCTGGATGTGTCAACAGCAGGAGAAAGGGAATGGAATTTGAGGTTCCTGGTTAGAGCACTACTCATTCAACTGTGCCCTCTAAATGCTGGATTTAATGGGGCTTGGAAGAGCTAACTGCCAGATTATATTTTAAAAGCAAGCATCTCTTAACTTTTCTTGTTCTGTGATGGAATTTATTCTCCTGCCACTCCTGTTACTGAGAAATAGAGCTAACTAAAATGCAGTGTCCTGCCTTCAGGCCAAAGTGATTCCAGAAGAGCTAGGGAGAGAACAGCAGAGATGTGATTAACCACAGGGCACCAAGACTTTATGTAGATATCTAGTTCTTTCAGATGCTTCAGTTTCTATGAAGTGGTTCTGTAAGTCCACATTATGCTGGTCTTCAGCTTCTGGGAAGTGCTGAGCAAAATATGTGGAATGAGTTGTTTCCATTTTGCCCATTTTTGAGACTGATCTTATGATTCTGTCTCACCCTTTTCTATGCAGTCACTTGGAATGATTCCCATGACAACCTCTAGCACAGCATTTGCTGTGTTAGAGCTCCTTCTGTTGAAAGCAAGCTATTTACTGCTTAGGTCTGCTAAACAAATAGATGAGTTCTTTTCATGTCTTACAGAACTAAGCTCTAGCTACACCATCACAACACAAATAAGCAATAAAGGGAAGAAGAAAGGGTGGCTGGAGCAACACAATCCTGTTGTTTTGCTAAGAATGTTGTATCTGGTCACAGTAACTTGATGGAACGTCACATTTCTAGTCTGTGTGGTATCATTTCATGTAAAAATACACAACAGTAGCTACCTCTGATCTAATTCCTGGTGCCACAGGAATTGCTGGTGTCCTGTTCACATCTACCACATGGAAACCTCCAGGTTGCTTTTGCATGTGTCTTCAAGTAAATGTAGTGCCAGATTCTCTTTCAGTTTTTAAGTGGGTCAAGAACCTGCTGTGCTATGACATTTTCTAAACTGGCAGGGCACCAGGCTTCTGAGTGATACCCTGTTCAGTGATACTGGTCTGACTTCCACATTTTGTACTGACAATTCACTCTGGGCCAGCAGGTTAAAGCATTGATGATGCCCTTTGAAGGAGGAGCATTAAAACCATTTCTCTGGCTTAATATCATTATCTATCTGCATGATGATTATCACATGATAAAGGCAGCAACCTCTTCTATAAAAGGGTTGCATCTCTCACTGCTCAGTTGTTTGCTATTTCTACTGAAGCCTCTTCATGTTAAAGAAATAACTGCTGTGGCTATCTCCTTTGAAAGCAAAACAAAGAGTTCTTGGAGACTTTTGCAACACTTTAATCTTGAAAAGAGGACTACAGGCAATGTGTTCTGCTCCTGGGATTTCTGAATGTTCTCATCTGGTTTAGTAGCCTTTATGACAAAAGGGTTTTTTTAACTATTCCATTGCATGCATGTGTTTTTAGTAAACTAGCAGTTCTAGCCTTGTAGATTAATGATGCTTAGTGTCTCTCTTTCTCTCTTTTAGCTTCTGTTCTCCAGCCTAGTGAAACAGTAAGTAAACTCTGCCCTTCCAACAGGACCGTGCAAGGATAAAACATCAAGTAAACAATCAAGTTTTAACAGCCCATTAGGGAACTCCTTAATCTGGTGTGTGAGAAACTGAAATAAAAATGAAAGATGTTTCTGGGTCCTTTGAGCAAACTGGAGAAGAGGGAAAGGTGACTATTGGCTCTATGGGTTCTGTCCACTTACTTGCTCCCATTACTGTAGACAGGAAATATTTTTGGAACCCTAAAGTGTTCCTTTTGTTTGACATGATCATTCTTCTGTTATGCAGGCATCCATGATACCTCCCCCAACTTCTTCAGGTGAGGAACTGTTCTCTGGGGCATGCTGCTACAAACATGTTACTTGTTGGCTTCCCTTTTGTGCATTTTGTTGTTGAAAAGCAGGCAAACTGTCTCAGTCGATGCTAAGAACATGCAGCAAGTCAAAACAATTACCTGGAAAGTCTGATATAGAACTGTGGATCCTGTTGAGGAGACAGAAATCAGATGAAATCTGTCTAGTAGACCTTTTGAGAGGATTTATTGCTTTAATTAATGTAGGCATCCAGTATGGATGAGAGTTCTTCATGTTAAAATAGATCTTTGACAACTCCTAAAATAGATCTTTGACTTCTCTATTAGGATGCAGTACTTTTTCATAAGCACTCAAAAATCAATTATTCAGTCTGGGACCTATTTTCAGCACAGGAATCTTTTTGACAATGCCAGCTTGGCTCATTTCAGACTTAGAGATTTGAAGCTTTTCAGCTTGAAACAAACAGACCGTTTGGAATCTAGTGTTGAGTGTGGCATTTGTAGCTTGGCTTTTTTTGGCAAGGTGGGTTTTTAAGGAGTGTGAAACTCAGGAAGAAATCTATTTCTATAATCTATACATGATATTAATTCAGGTGACTAGGAAGCAGACTTGTTTGGCCTGGGTAATACAGTAAAATATCTTGTCTCTCTGCTTGTACTTTCAAGACAACGACAGAACTTGTGGCGATGTGAAAGTGAGACAGACCAAATCTCCTAAAAACTGAAGAAATAACAGCCTTCTAAGCTCAGCCAAATTGCTGGTCTCACTTCTCATGTGTGCATAAGCCTTTAAAATCAAGACAGTGTAATTAACATTTCATCTGCATTAATGCAATCTTGAACTTTTAAACGTTGTTTTAGCCGTGTTCCAGACTTGGGCTGTGGCTGGCTCTTAAACTCACAGCTTGTGCAAAGTCTCACATTTCCTTGCCTCCCTTCATGTATTTGTTTAAAAAGAAAGCACAGTTGTAGGGGTTTCTTTTGGTGTTAGGGTTGCAAATGGAAAGCTGCATGTACTGTAAACACAAACCATGGAAATGGCAGTTTGGAATGAGCTCCTTATTTACTAGACCATAAGCAGCTTGTTTAGTTGTGGGCTCTTGCTAGATCAGCTCTATGTAGGCTTCTTTATGGTTTGTTTTTGCTTTTTCCTTTTTTTTAAGGTCCAGAATGCCTTTTTCCCCTCAGGAACTGGGTGGCATGTGTTAGGAGTGGGTGAGACATGCTTGTGGAGCAGGTGCTAATGGTGTTTCTGTGCCCACCTTTCAGTTCGGAAGCCGCGCTATGTCAGACGAGAACGCTCACTAGTGACATCTGCATCTGCTGCTATCATCTCCTCTTCTGAAACCAGGGTCAGCAATGTTTAGCCTTCACTCTTGACTGAGGACTTTCTAAGTGGACACAGTGTTGAAGAATCTCTTTGGTTTTCCTCTGAATCCACTGAAGTGCCAGGAAACCATCGCAAGCAGCTGACCTAAGTGGAAGCCAATTTACTGTGTCCAAGGGTTCGTGCCAAATGTTAACAGAGAAATGAACTAATGCAAGGATACTGATGGCAGGCTACATCCAGTTTGGTGAGATGCTTTGGTGATCTTTGAAATGCACTACTCCAGCTCTGAGGTTTCATTTTTGTCTCCTAGAGATGCTGTGCTTAAAATCGTTATAAAGAATCTGCCTTTCAGTTTTGGCAAGTTCTTCTTCCTATGTGGTGATGTGTTCTGTGTCCTCAGAGCTGAATGTCTCAGTGCTGCAGGCCAACACAAAACACTGGGATTACTCAAGGATGTGGACTTGTTTGAAGGGCCCAATGCTAACACTAAGTGCCACTGCTTTAACTTTGGAGGACAATATAACAATACTTAACATGCAGTATCCTTTTGAAGCAAAAAATGGAGCATCCTCTTCAGCCTATGACATAGCTGACCCTGGTTTTTAACTGTGAATATTGACCCACTATCCAAATATTGTTGTTCTTGGTGCTTTTGAAGGCCAAGGTCAGTATGGGTCCAATCCCAACTGTGGGACTTCCTTGGGAAGCTTTAATTGGCTTCATCTCGGTCCTTGGATGAAAAGCCATTTGCTGTGGCTTTGAAACTGATAGGCTGCTATGTCTGTCTTGCAAAGACCGTCTCTGCTCACTTCCTTCCCTTAACACAGCACCTGAAGGAAGCCCAGAATTCCTGCAGAGTAGCTGTGCATCTGCTAGACATGTCAGTGAGTACTGAGATGAACTGGAGAGATCAGGTGAATTTCTGCCAATGCAATAAGGGGGTTCTTTGGTCAAGCCCTTCATTAACATGCCTGACATCTGCAGGCCAGCACCTTATGACAGACCCCAACAAGTGTTTCCTTGTTGAAAGTGCCAACCTAAATACCCCCCACTCTTGGATGCTTGTTCTTGCCCATCTTATGCCAGCTGTGTGACTTGAGTAGTCAGTTGATCATTGATCACTTAGCCAGGAAATTGGCTAGGTTCTCCTTCACTGGTTCTTTTTTCTCGTGGCGTGGTTGACTCTGCTGATAGATGTGTTCACATGGCAACATAATGGGCATACTGGTATGGGCATGAGTGGGTGACTGGGGAACAAGTGAAAAACCTGAGGCTGCTAAATTGGTTGAAGTGTCATTGTCACCATATGTGACATTTTAACTATGCAGCTTGTGCATTCCCACCTACCTGTGTTGCTGTTGCCTGTTTTGGTTTAGCTGGCACTCCATTATGGGTCTATGCTCCTAAAATACACTACTTGGAAGCTCTTCATCAGCTCCTGCTTTAGCAGGGAGGTTGGACTAGGTGATCTCTAGAGGTCCTTTCCAACTCCCCTGCCATTCTGTGATCCACTGGCATGAACACAAACTGGAACAGTTGGTTCTCTTTTTCAGGAAAATGCAAACAGAACTATCTTGAGCTGACATGACACTCATATGGAGGGTCTGAACCTTGTGATCCAGATTCCTTTTGCTCTAAGGTTAAAAGCTTAAGAGAACTAGGATGGGAGGAGATACACTTATTGAATAGACCTGGTTTTATGGAAGCTTCAGTGCAGTTGTAAGGGAAGAGAGAAAAATAACTACAAGAGATCTCTTGAGCATCCAAACAAGTGAGGGCAAAAATTGAGGATAAGAAACAAACCATGAAGAGACCCCTGTGCCAAAAAAGCCCAAAAGCCTGGGCTGCTCTATGGAGAAATTTAAGGTTGTCTTTCTATCACAGTGATAAATACAACTCTTGTCCTACTGATCAAAACTGGAGACAGCAGACAGTGCCACTTCCAGACCCTTCAACTTTTAACATGAAGTGTTCTTTAAAATTCATATGTTCCGAGTTCAGGAGGTGGCAGGTTTGTTTCTGTCATTTTGATGTCTTTTTATCCTTGTGCTACTGTGATTTTTCCAACAGGGAGAAATTATATCTCGAGGTCAGAGGTTTTTCCTGAACTTAGTTGCTGAATATTTTCCTAACTGCTGAGGAAAAGGAGTAACTATGCAAATCATGCCAAGAAGCTGCACCTTGGAAAGCAGGGAGCTCCTGCTTGCAAAATCTGTCAATGGTAGTGCATTCTTATATTGCTTAGTTGCTAATATATTCCTTCAGCACATCAATTATTGAAGGAGCAGTCATGTCATTGTACTGTCTGAACTCTGTCTTACCCTCAAGTACATATTGTAACAGTTTAATGTCTGGCGTATCACGCTCCAGCTCCTGTGCAGTGAAGTTTTCCTCAGTGATAACATCTCTCTTCCCCTTCCCTTGCTCTTCTCCCTCCTCCCAGAAAACTTCTTCAAAATGCAGCAGATATTTTTTACTGTTGTTTTATTTTGTGTTCCAGGAACTGTTCAGCTTTTGTTATTAGTCTGACACAGTGGACTCCTGCCCTACACAAGTTTCTCATTTGTTTGCACTGTCAAATGAAATATATAAGGTGGTGTTTTGGTTTCCATCCCCATTAAAAATACTAATGCATACCTAGATATATTTTAAAAGGAATTGGCTTTAATGAACCCTGATATTTAATGTATTTGTATCTTTTTAAATTGTGCCAAAATAAACATGTTTGAGCTGTTTTTCTAATGACTGGGGAGGTCACTTGTGTGTTTCCTTTTCAAGCACAGAATGAAGGGTGTGAAACTAGCACCTAAAGTAGATCATTGTTTCAGCTTATATGGTTTGTCATCTCCACCACAACTGCAGTTAAAAGAATAAAGGCTGCTGAATGATCCTGCCTAGTTCCCCAGTAGGATATATAATGTAGCTTTAGTAAATGACAAATTTTTTACATCAGTGTGTGTTTCCTTCAATCTTAGTCAAAGAAGATGGCAGGAAGAGCAAGCAAACCCTACAAGAGGAGGCTGCTAAACAGTGCCATGAGTACCAGAGTTGAGGTATCAGGATAACTTTCTAGCAATTGAAATGAAGATTATGGTCTTGGGTTTGAGTTTCTTCCCCCATCTCATTTCTGATTGGTTTTTAAAAGTGTGTTCTTTTTCTCTTTTCCCTTGGTACTCCTGTTGGATTTCTCTCTTACAAATATATCGTGTGTTCTTAACTCCAGTTGCCAAAACAATCCATACTAACAAGAGCTGTGCCAAAGGAAACTGGGATGCTGAGCCATATGGTCTGAGATACTAGTAGTTAAATTCAGCAATGCTTTTTTTCCTTCACAAAACTAGCTGAAGTAGCTTGATGTATGAGAGAGATGCTGTTTTTAGGGAGGTATGCTGATGAGGAAGGATAAGCCAAATGGTTTAATGCCCACTGTGCACGCACTGTGGAAAGTCTAATGAACTTTGTTGTCACAGCCAAGGTGACAGTGTCACATACAAAGAGAAATTGACTTGGAAAATTATCCCACTGGGACAAGAAGGCATTTGTCAGTTAAATGGACTCTGACCACCCTGCACACCAACATATAACAGCCTTTGGGAAGAGGAAGTACTAAGTGTCCTTGCTGCTGACTGGATTCAGTAGGTGAAACTGGCATTAAGTGAACTGAGAAGAGCTGTAAGTGGATGTGCAACAAGGAACAACTTGAGACAGTATTTTGCACACGTGAGAGGAGCTGTCCCCCTTATCCATATGACACCATCTGAAGGTGGGAAGACTGACAATCATTTCTTAAATTGTAAGCCTAAATCTTCATGTTTCACAAAAACCTGCTCTCCAGTTTTAGGCACTCCAGAAGGCTGATGTCATATGCATAAAGAATGAAACAGAAAGGATGCTGCATACAGACATTCTGAACTGTTTTGCTGTATGACACTTCATGAAGGTTGCTAGATTAAGTGATAAAGCTTTGTGCAAATGTGGAATGACCTAGGTTCAGCCTACCCTCCCCTAGGTGTTGAACTATAGAAGAAATGGGAGGGGAGTGGTAAGAGAAACCAGGGCTACAGCTTAGGTGCTAATTGGGATAAAGGAGCAATAAGGCTTTTGCTCTTGTCCTTCTGCAGTTCCACAGGATGTAATGTAGGTTGCATGGGCAAAGAGAATGGAAGTGTAGGAAAGAATACCTAAGTTGCCACAAAAGCTTAAGGCTCAATTACTTGAGACTTGTAGAACAGTGGGTGTGTGACTGCAGGGAAATGCTGTCTGCTACAAATGGCTGAGCCTCTCAGGAAAGAGAAGTGTGCTGTGCCAAGCTCGTGCCTACAGCAGTGTGATAGTAACTTTGAATGGGAAAGCAAATAAACAAACAAAAATTCTACCTGCTTGCAGTTAGGATTGATTTGGTTGTCACTCAAAGCTGCTTGAAAGAATGTACAGAAGATACAGTCATCTGAGTGTGCTCATGTTGCTCTTGCTGCCAACGCTGTGAAGCTTGTTGGAATGTCTAAAGGCTGCTTTGCATTTTTGTCATTTATTTTTAATGTTTCCTGGTGAGGGGAAAAAAAAAGAAGCTGTATAGTGTTTATCACTTTTATTGCCTTGGCACATTTTTATTGCTAACTGATTGGAAGCACAGTGTTCAGATAATTGCACTTCCTGTTTCAGAGCCTGCTGATTTATGGCCCTTAGTAAAGTGTAAAAAGTGGTTTAAAATGATAGTTGCAATAAGATGTGATGCAGCTCTGAGGTTATTGCTCCAAATGATTAGGTCTTTACCATTAAGGCTGCTGTATTTTGTTACAGGGCTGATGTAGAAGGGGCTAGGTTGTAGACATGTCACACTGATTTGGTAATGAATGTTGTTTATAAAAGAGTCATCTGTTGTGTTGCAGTTTTACATTCATCAACTTTTAATGTGCTCTGGTACTGCACAATCCAGGTCCCTGAAGGAATGCAGTCATTTGGAGTGAGGTGCTCAGCTTCCTAAAACACTCAGGCTGTTTCAAGATGACATAGTACAGCCCATCAGCTCATCACATTACCATAACTTGGTGTCAGTGCCTGTAAAACCCCAATGATTTTCTGATGGCAATTACTCCACTTTAAATACCAGCATGTAACTGTTCTTTCCTAGTGCATGATCTCTCCTTACAAACTTAAAACCTCATTCTGCTACTTTGTTACCTTCATTGTGTTCACACTGCAGGTCCCCACCATCCAACCTACAAAGAACAGGAGGTGATACCAACATTTGTATGTGCACCTTGTGCTATGAAGGATTCCTAGACTTAATAAAACCTGAAACTTTCAATGGGGGGTAAGGAAATGAACTCTCTGCAACAAGAGTTCATTTATATATATATATATATATATAAATACACACACACACAATGATGCTCATTTGAAGTGCTGCTCAAACTATTTTTGACAGAGCTCAGAAGAGCTTTAGAAATGTTTTTAGCACTCCTGGTGCCCAAGGTAATGATTTAGGAATAAGTTAACTATGGGGAGGCATCTTGTTTGCATGGGACTTTATGTGTTGTATAATTAATTGCTAGTTTACAATGTATTGAAAAATAAGCTGTAAGTAGTAAAGGTTGAGGACTAAGTACCTTAGGTACTTGACTGAGAGCTCTTGTGTTTAGATATTTACAATAAGGGAAAAATGCTTTGAATCAGGATCTGCTGCCAGTTCCCATCGAGCTCAAATCATTACTGACTGCAAGTTACTGCAGGCTGACTGCTGTGAAATGAGTTTGGCTGTCCACTTCCCAGCACGTCTCTGGCCACGTGCCAGGCCTCCAGAACTGGGACATTTGGTAATACAATATGCACAACTGCATTATGTGTCTACTGCATTCAAGACTAAGGGTAGGATTTGCATCTCCTATCACCACAACCCCTTTCTGTGTGAAAAAATGAGTGTATACCACAGCTGGCAAAAAGAAATCATGGTAAGGAAAATGCTGGTGGTCATTTTGATGGTGGTGGCTGGATCAGAACCTTGAAAATGAGAAGCAAGCCCTGAATCTGTCTTGGCAGTGCAGGAATTCTGGATGAAACAAAAGATGCTTCAGGTCTTGGGGACCCCTTTCACCACAGAATTACTTTTAGCATGACCCCTTCTGCTAAGGGCAAGTTTCCAGAGTTAGGTGTAGACTTTCAGTAGCTTTGCTGTGCCCTGGTTATAATTAAGCAGGATTTGAACAAATTCTCCTCCAAAACCCCTGTGGCTTTGACAGTGTGGAAGTGTGCCAGTGCTCACACATCCATTTTCTGCTCTCCTGCCTCAGAGAGCTGCCACATGCTAAGATGCAATTTTGTATGTCTAATGAGAGCTACATGTGTACAGTGCTGAGCCTCCATACTGTAATACTTCACATACCTATGAAATTAAACCATTCAGAACCTTCTCCACCTTCAGCAGAAGTCAAAAAGGCAGTAGGTATGATTAGTTGAATGCCATGCTTTCAATCCAAGCAGCTGAGAAAATCATGCCCTACAGCACTCTGCTCTCTCACTAAGCCTTTTGCATCCATGCTGACATAGCTTTCTGTTGCTTGTGCTGACAAACTAAAGAGACAAAGGTTCAATAACAGCTTTCAGTTATGGAAATTGGGATATCAGTTTGTGTACAGATATGCCATCAACTGGCTGAAGTAAAACACATCTTCATTCTGAAAGGAATAGGTTGAACCTGCAATTCTAATGGTCAAATATCTGACAAAATGCAAAGAGCACCACTGAAGGTTAAGTATTACTTGAACTGGATGCTCATTTGATGAGAGTTTATGGTCTGTGTCTTAACTAAACACAGTAAAAGCAGAAGAGGATGAGATTTTACTCAGGCCAGATAGTTACATTTGTATTGCTGGAGTGATAAAGACAATTATCCAGATGAAATATGATGTTACACACTGCAATTTGGGATGAGATTAAATCTCTCATCTTGACTTTGATTTCTTGATATGGTTTGTGTTCCTTAAATGCAGGGGCTGGTCTCACAAGCCAAGTACTGATCTTCCAGTGAGTGTTTTTAACTATTATTTACATGACACTAACTTCAACCTCCTGAAGTAGTTGGTGGTGAGGGGGATTGGGCAAAATAGCTCTGGCTTTCCTGATGAGTTGGCACAGACTAATTTGGGACTTCATTAGAGTTTGGGAGTGTCTATGTGCAGATTTCCACAATGGGGGTACAGAAACAGAGCTTCCCAAGCTGTGGGACAACCTGTCTTACCCAAAGGCCAAGCAAAGGAGGATCTGGGATGCTTGAGCATCCCACACTTGCCTGAGCACAGGCAGTCTGAGTGCTGCATGTTGCATTGCCTGTGTGAGATGTGTGGCTTTTGCAGGCAGTGCAGTGGAGCTTCAGAAGGCTCCAAGAGGTGCTGGGTGCTACATGTGAAGGTTTCTTCTTGTCTCTGAGGCAATAAAGGCTGCACTGCTTGTTCAGCTCAGGCCTTTGCCTGCTCTGCAAGCCATCACTGAGCGAAGCAGGCCCTGAGAGTTACTGGAATTGGTGTCTGGAAGTGGTCTTCAAAAATCTGCACAAATGCCACAGTCCTGACAACATGAAGGACTCTTTGAAGGGACTTGCTGCTCACTATGGTGTCTGCAGCCTGATATCTTGAGTGTGGTGCTCAGAAGGCAAGTGGAGGCTGGTGCTGTGAGGGCTGCAGGTGTGACCCCAGCTGTGCCTGCTCATGGCTTTTAATGGCAGCAGGTCTCAGGTGCAGCTGGTCACTGTGAGGTATCTGGGCAGGCCAGGGCTCCTCAGGCAGCACAGGCATGGAGCAGATCAGGTAAAACTGCTCGGGGTACTTGGCGTGTGCCTTCGTGTCGTGCGTGTGCGTCTGAGGGCGCCTCTGGGCGCTTCCGTGGCTTGGCCGAGTCGCCTGTGAGGCTGGGAACTGCTGGGTGATATCTTAGGAGGCTGCAAAGAACATGAGTAGAGATTGTGGTAACTTGCCAGGGGCTGTGAAAGCACCTTTGTGTTGTCCCTTTATCTGTGAGGTCGGTTTAGCCTCTCGGCTCTGCTGTGTGTGTCCAGCCTGCCTGCCTGCGTTCCTTTGGGCTGGCCTTGCCTGAAGCCTTCCCTTGGCTCTCATGGGAACTATAAGCAGCTAAAGATGGTTGTTGTGGAGTGGCTGTGGAGCCTAGAGAGCCCTAGGCATGGTGGGTAGCTGTGGCTTGTGGCATACTTTAGTGTTGGCTCTGGGTCTTGGTATTTTTAATGCCTTGCCCCACTGAAGTTAAGCAAGGCTGCCTGTTTGTTTCAGTGAGCTGTAAAGCAGGGCCTAAATCCATCCAGGCAAGAATGGGGTTAGATTGAGCACTTGCACTATCCTTTCTCTTCCTCCCTGCTCCCCCTCCCCCCAAAATATACAGCAGCAGAACCTAAACCTGCATTTTTCTTGCATTTAGCTGTGCTCTCTGCACAAGCTCTTGTGTCTGTGCTTGTGTTTTGTAGGGTGAGGGAGTGTGGAGAGAGAGCAGGTGCAGCATAACTGGTGAATACTCTCATGTGCTTGCTGGCATCAAGAAAATTACTGCTGGGTGATGTCCCTCTTCTTCCAAATGCACTGCTTCATTTGGACTTTCTTTTGCTTTTGAGTTTGTCTCCAATTGGGTGGTTACTCCTGGGCAAAACAGCTTGTGAATATGGTATAGAAAGGAGCAGTGAGTGTCTTTTCATTCCTGCAAGTCACTACCAGTCTTGAATGGCTCAACTTACCAGCCCAAACCTGGGCTGGGCCAGTGCAGCATCAATTTTTGATACCTCAGCAAGGATTGAGACTGAGGATCTCAGGCAGAGTCCAGGTTCATGCACTGTGCATGAATAACTTTCTGGCTCCTGTCTTAGTCTCAGCCCTGTCAAAGATGGGGTGAGCCACCATGTGGGATCCATTTTTATCACCTGTAAGGCACAATTTTTTGTGCTAGCAAAGCAGTGGGCTCTGTTCATATTGTTGCTGCTCTGTACACAGAAGCACTTACACTCTTTACAGGCTGTCAGTCATTCTGGCAGCTTTTAGCAGCTGTGAGCATCTATTGTTAATTACTTTCTCATCAGTTTCCAAGGAGGCTGGCAAAGATCCAAAGGTAATTGCACGATAGATTAGGATGTGCTCTGAACCACTCAGTCTTTCACTGCTGAAAACCTTTGGAGCATTAGGGTTTGATTTTTCTTTCCCCTCCTTTTTATTTAATTTCTTTTTTAAAGCAATTAAACTTCAACACAATTCAACAGAAGCACTATGAGAAAAGGTTTCCCCACTAAATGTACTACTGTAGCTCTGCTTTCATAATGTGGGAGATGTTTTAATGATGATCCCTTGAGATGTGTCAGCTTAAATCTGCTCCAAACAATGCTTTGAGTGTGTATGTGTGTGTCAGTTAACTTTTACCATTTTAACAGCCTGTTGGAGCATGGGTCAAGGGTTTGGGAAATATGGAAACAGAAAACTACTACATCAGGCTTTCTGTAGTCAGATAACATAGATGCAAGTTTGCAGCAGCTTTCATGAGCTCATGAAGCTGAAGAGTGTTTACATGCCTGTTGATGTGAAGATTGTCTTGAGACTATTGTTTGTGTTGTGATTTGTGCCTTCAGGTCAGGGCTGGGAAATGTAGCCTGTAAGCTTCACCCTCTTCCTCTCTCATCCCTCCCATTGTGCTTCAGTGTTATGCTCAGAACAGTATCCAGAGAGCATATTGCTTTCCTGTACAGATTCAAGGTGAGCAGAGGGATAGTTCTGTGACTTCAGTGCAAGAGGCTTTCCATTAGGCTTTCCTCAGGGACCTTGAGGAAAAAGGCAGCATTGTTATCAGACTTAGTATAGAGCCCATTAGGGGCTGGGAAGTGCTCAGGCTCCACACAAGTGTGGTATGTGGTTATCTAGACTTTCTAGCTATATGGTGTTAGAAAGTACAGTGAAAATACAGGATTGAAGCACCACTTGAAAACTCAGGGAGTGAGGAGTAAATGGGAACAGCTTGAGATGTGTATGCCTAGGAGTGTCACCTCACAGTGGCTCTATCTGTGAGACACATCTGAGTCCTGTTTTAACTGCAAAGGAATGCTGAAGTGCTGGTGAAGAAAGAGCTGAGCAGGAAGATCTGTTAACAAGAGCACCTTATCCTGAAGCTTGCTAAATCCAGTGCAGGCCAACAACAGAGGTCAGGTTGTGGGAGAGAAAAACAATCCTTACAATATTGGTGCACAGGGAGACAGGTCACAAAGCGAACACTTGAGAGAAGTGGCTTATTCTTGGAGAGCTGTAGTTGCTTAGTGCCCTACAGAGGACTGCTGTACTCTGTGACAGAGATTCCTGTTGGGACAATGGGCTCTGCTGTTCTGAAAGACAGGCAGGAGATCTGGAGAATAATAGGTAACACTCCCACTCTGCATCAGGCTCGAAGACCCATGGGTTGCAGGTTTAAACCAGGACTTAACATGTAACTATTTTGAGATACAAAGCAGATTTTTACTCTCCCATGTACTCAGTGTGATTGCTTTGACTTTCTGACTCCTGTCTAAAGGGCAAAAAGCCATACCCCGTGCTTAAGAGTTGCTCCAGCCCATGTTCTCAGAGGGGATTGGATGACTAGGCAGAAGGGATTTGATGTGCCAGTTTTATTATTGTGTGTATCAACTCTCTATGAACTTCCAAAATGAAAAGGATTGTTGAAGCTTCTTTATAATATTGCTCTTTATAGATTGCTTTGTTGCACTTGAAGCATTGCCTGTGTTCTGCTGGCTTCTTGTTCAAAATTAGAGCTCTAAAATGTCCATCACTGTGAATGAAGTACAACTATATCTGCAACACTTAGAAACTTCTCTCTTATGTTACAGCAAACAAGTGCTAATTAGTTGTTGAGGCTTCCTATAATGCAGCCAGGCTGCTAAAGAGCATCTCCAGGTTCTTCAGATGGGACTCTAGTCACTGGGGTAGGGACTTAGGTTCAGACTCAGCCTTAGGATAGGTGTGGTTTGAGGCATGTAAAGTACAGCATCTATAGAGAGGATTTCTCTGGCTGTCCACTGGATTTATGTAACTGAACAGAGATTTGGCCTTTAAGGGCAGAAATGCCCTTGTGTGAGTGTATTGATTTTATTGAGGCCAGGCAAGCTCAAGGAGAGAAGAGGACTTGGCCTTTCTGGGCAGATTGTAGCTATTGGTATCTGGTTGATAACGTGGTATCTCTGCTAATCCTCCAAGTATTTGGCAAGCAAAACTGAAGAGCCTGAGAAGCTCTGTGAGACTGGTACCACATGTGCACAGAGTGAATCTGGGAATCCTGGTATCACCATGGAAAATGATGACATTGGATTCTGTTTGTTGTCCAGCTACAACCTTGTATGCATCTTCCTGAGGTAAAATACACGTGAGAAAAGACCATTTCAGTCATGAACCTGTGGCCTTGCAGCCCCAATAATCCTGACAGCAGAGTCTTTTGAAAATGTGTCATCTGAAGTAGCTTTTTTATGGGAGACTCTTAAGCCCTGTTCTTCTACACCAGCACCCTGCCATTTGTCTTTGGCTTTCTGAATTGCACATGGGCACATCAGAACCTCTGGTCTGTGCACTAGGTGAACAGAGAGGGATGCTGGCTTTCAGCTTTGCTGCTAACAAGGAACTCTTTAATCTGCTGTGCATTGCCACCCTCCTTCTTTCTTGTACAATGCAGTTCCTGCTGCCTCAGGCACTATCTTTAAGGCCTGTCTGATTATTCTTGCTTTTACCAGCATCCCCATAAATATTGTTTGAAGACAAGTTATATATTACTGCTGGGATATTTTACAGCACACCACACAGCTCTTTATTGCAGGGTGACACAAAGTCCAGGACCGTGACCTTTGGAAAGCTCTCACTCTCCCCTGAGGAATTTCACAAGTAAATCACTGACTTTTATTGCTGATTATTGCAGCTGAACACTGGGGAACAAATCCTCTGCCTATATTTTTAACAGCATTCTATCCAGTGAAGTAGCAGGTGTCTGATGGTGACTGTCCCAAAAGTTAGGTTTCATTTCAAATCTTGCTACTGGAGGCTTCTGATCCCTTCAAAACCAACTTGGAGCAATTGTCCAACTGTTTTAAGCTTGATTTATGAAAATCATGAGTCATGCCAGCTGCAAGATCTCTGTTATGCCTTAAATACTTTCCCTGTGATAGCTGTGCTTTGCTAAAAATGCACCTTCCAAAGACAGCGAGGTGAAGGAAAGTTTTGCCTCTCCAAAGCAAAGCTTAGTTTCAAGAGTTCTCATGCAGGAGCAAATGGAGAAGAAAGGTAATTGGATGCTTGCTGGAAGGGAAGCTTCTGCCCTTCTTGGAGGTAAAACTCTTCTCTGGTGTCATAATACCTAAGGAGACACAGCTCAAAGCAAATGCTTGTCCTGCTCACAAGTGCTCTCACTCATGACTTGTTTCTAAGAATGCCTCTCTTGTTAAAAGAGCTAAATCAGTCTGAAAACAAGTTTTACAGCTGAATCCCAGGGAAGAGATGGTCAGAGATACTTGTTCTTGTTTACATTCGTTGTGGTTTAACCCCAGCAGGAACTGCGTCAGTTCTTGAATGAGTTTTCTTTAACAATGATGGCCTGAAGAGATAAGTGCTGGCTTTATAACCCCTGACTTACACAACTAAACAAGAAGCTGGTTAGGACCAGCATGAGAAGAAGACTCATCCTGTTGCAGCAAAATCATGTTCCAGCCAGATCTGCAGTTCTTGGGCTTTAAGAACAATTTGCCTAAACGGGTGGGTGGGTGGGTGGGTGGACAGACACAGGGAGTCTGTGTGCTTCTTTAGTTCATGCCCACCTAAAGAGCAAGGGCTCTGAGAAGCTTCTAGTGCTTGTGGTGTTTTCTGTAACTAAAAGGAAAAGACCTTTCATTATGTTCATGTTCCATGAAAATTACAGGTGGGCTGTAGTGGTGCTGAGTGCATAAAAGCTGTGGTGTGTGCAAGAGACCAAGTCTAGTGATTGTAGTTTATACCACTCGGTATTTCAGTTCGTGAATAGATCTTTGGTGTGTTTTTTAAAGTAAAAGCTGCAGGCTGATGCTGAGAGGTAACTCTGTCTCTAAGGTATTGGAGTAGGAAGGATTTCTGTGGAAGGCAGGTGATGGCTCATGCAGTGTCAGGTATTGAGGGCTTCATGCAGCACGGTTTTCCCTTAGGCTTCTGGTGCCCCTCACGAGGGCCTGGAAGGGAGCTAATTCCCATCTTCACAGAGCAGGAGACTTTTTGTCCTTGCCAGCCCCAGTAATTTTGATTTCCAGTGTCTGTTGAGCAGAAGATGGATCTTGTGTGAAAGCACTTTGCTGGGCACACTGACCTCATGGCTCAGCCCTGCAGCCTGTTAGAGTTCAGTGGGAGTTAGGGAGGCTCAAGAGTGTTCCTTCCACTAGCTAGGCAGCATTTCCTCCCAGAGCTGGAGAATCTCATCCTGTGCAGCAGGAGGTGGGGCATATTTTAGAGAAGTTGCTCTTTATTTGATGTTCACATGGCTGTTGCTCCACCCCTTCCCCATTGTTCTGCCAGCATATAACAGGGCTTTTTTCTGGTTCTGTGCTCCAGCCTTGTGTTGGAAGGCCTCTGCCTTTCCTGGGAGGTGCAGAGTCCTGTGGTCATATTTATATGCAGGAAGAAAGGCAAGCCTGTTCAGCCAGACAAAGCTAGCATTGTGCTACATGCTCACATAGAGGCTTGTCAAAGGCTTCTTGCTCTGAACATCCCCTGGGCAATGCTTGCTCAAAAGCCCCAGGCAGCTGAACAGAGAGAGTGCCGCTTACCGGGAGGATTCTTTGTCTCCAGGGGAAGGAGAAGGCAGTCTCTAATCAGAGCTTCATGCACTCCACTGCCTGATGGAGTTGGTGTCTAGTGTTTCTGAAGAGTGCTGTAAGAGCACTAAAGCAGAGAGGAGGATGTGATAGGAAGCAATTGCAGAAAAGCAACAAACATGTGCTGCCCCTGCTCTCAGCTGACAGAGACTCTGGGCAGGAACAGGCAGAGCACCTTAATGCCTATTTGTGCATGAAATTGTAAGAGATTGTCTCCATTTCCCTGAGTTTCCTGCCTGGATGGTTGCCCTGACCATCTTGATTTAAAATACCTCCTTGATAAACTTCTGGGGATGTGGGACTGCCTTGTAATCAGCACACACCAGCTATCAGAGGGTTTTTTCCTCTCCAACAGAAGTTGAGCAGCTTCACCAGCTTCCATCCAGTGGTGCAAACTGCACAGCCTTTGTATATCCTGCTGATGTGCTTTGGAGGAGCAAAGCAGTCTTTTCCTAGCAGAAAGGCTACTTGGAAGGAAGCAATGCAGGGTAGCACTTCTGTGCTTACTTGTGTTCATTTGCATCCTGACAGTTGCTGGATGTGCAAAACCTTTGTAGCAGGTGTTTGTTGGAAGCTCAGCTTTCCTTGTTCCTGCAGTGTTGCTTCTTTTCAACCAGTAGCTGAAATGAGCTACACTGAAAACTTCCACTATTGCTTTGAGAAGGTTTTGGTGGAGATTTGACCAAGTTCAGCCCAGTTCTGATGGCAGGAAGAGTTTTTTGTGACAGAGGATTGGGGGTATCTGTCATGACCATTGAGTAAAGCAGAGATCCTCTGCGTCACGTTCGGGATCACTCGTCCTTTCAAAGCTGCTCCTTGTCAAAGCTCTGTCACGCTTTGTCTGCAGCGAGGGCTCGCTCTGCAGCGATTCCTGCCACAGTAAGTGGAACGTGAGTGACACCTTGTGGTACCGGGCACAGGCTCGGAACCGCCACACCTGCACATCAGAGCCAGCGCTCAGCCCTCTGTGCTCCGTGCTGAAGTGTGCACACACTCCCCCGATGGACTTGTCGCCAGCATTTCAGTCCCTGTTCGCTCCCTTGAGGCCAAAGCAGAGGCAGCTGGTGCCGGTGGAGTTTTGGCAGTGCAGTTGTTGAGAGGACGGTGTCTGGGGCAGTTCCAGAGCTGATTCCTTTGCACGTTGTGACACCTCACAGCAGTGAAATGGCAAGACACAAAGTATTAAACATCAAAAAGAATCCATTCTTTCTGGGTAGCAGCCTCCAAATTGCATTTTATGGCAGATCAAGAATCCATTCAGCACAAGTCTTTGACATTTTAATTGGCTTGGTTGTGAATAACACTGAGTGTGTACACCACAGATAGGAAATAATGGTGGCTGTTTCTTTTCATTACAGATGATTTCCTCATTCTACAATACAATTTCAGTAAGAAAATGACTTTCTGATTGAGAGTGGGAAATAGAATCTTATTATCTGCCATGATGATAGAAGGGCTTCGTGTTGAATAAGGGAAGAAAAAGCCCCAACGTTGCATTTAGTTTTAGTTTGAGACCTCTCAAGGGTCTTCTGCCTCATGAAAAACTCTCAGTTGGAAATGATAACAAAGAGAACAAGTGGGGAGATAATATTTGAAACTCTTAATTCAAAGCATATGCTGCCCTCAGATAACACAGCAAGAGCTAATCTGGTTCTACAGGTAAATACCCTTTCAGGAGGTTCAGAGCTGAACACTGATTAAGTTGAACCGAGCGTGTAATTTCATGAATTATCCACATTCCCACTTCAGATTCAGCAGGAAGAGTGCTTTATCTAATTCCAGAAGGGACACAAATGTCTGAACTGCTCTCTGGTGGAACCTTCATTATCTCTAGTGTTGATTATTAAAGCACATTTTAATTCTCAGCAACACTCCTGGCTCCAAGGTTTCAAACTTTTGGCAGGGCCCTGGAAGTCTGGTGGATGACTATAAGCATCCCCCAGGTGAATGTGGCATTTAGTTGATGAGTCAGTGTTCTCCTGGGATGTGAATATCTGCCCCACCAGGACTAAAGGTCAGTTAAATGCACTGAATGAAGGATTACTAGAAGTGGGTTGTATTGAGCAGAGAATGGGGATGTCAGCAGCTCATGGGATGGGAAGAGCATCACCTGGAAAAGAACAAGCACATTTGGGAAATGTGGGAAAAAGATCTTTTCTGAGTGTTCTTCTGTGAAAAACAGGACTCTAAACAAAAAGTGGGTGAATCTGGGTCTGAGCAACGTGAGTTCTGTAGTGTCCTGGCACTGCATTGCTGCAAAGGGACGTGTGAGATGGGGTGGAAAGGAGACCTTGTTAGTTGAGATGTGGCTAATTGATAGCTACTGTGCTTATTGTAACAACCCAGGCAATCTAGAGCATGAATGTTTCATCCAAAGGGACCCAGTGCCCTTAAATGCAGGATAACTGTCTGTGCTGTGGGTCCCAAGTGCCTACAACACCACAGAGTTGATGGCTGCTGACTATTCAAAGCCAAAATGAAGCAGAAACCTTCCCATAAAGGTTTAGGATCCTGTGTATGTGTGATCCGATGAGGGCTCCAGTCCAGTGAGGACACCCAAAGCCATGACAGAAATGGAAGGAGTGACCTTTTCTTCTGTGGTGGCTGTTTCAGGCTGGGGAAGGCTTTGTGACATTCAGACCTAAAAGACTTGGCCACAGCACTGTTGATATGCTGGTGTTGAGCTTGTTTCAGCCACAGCACTGTGATGTTGCTTTACCTTTTATTCTGACCTTATTCTTTCAAGAATGTCATATCCCTTGTGAAAATCACCATCTGTCGTGACAGGGAGCCTGCTGACCTATCTGTGCTCTAAGCTTAGAAGCCATCATGTGAGCCTTTGGCAAAAGGTGAGGCCAACACTTGCTGTTTTGGGAGCTGACTGCCACAAAGGAAAACACATCAAACCAGTCCTCTGCATATTGTAGCTCTTCTTTTGTGCTGCTGTCTTTAAAATGACTTCTCTGTATACAGGGGTTGTGGTAATTACACTTTTATAAGGGAGTAAATGTTTAATATCACTGTTTAATAGTGCATGTTAGGCTGCTAAAACCAGCTTTGAGAGCCTGAGTGTCCCTGCTGCTGCTTTGTTTCCTTTTAGCACCGATGAACACGAAGTGGGTTGTGCTGCAGCTTGGCCAGTGGATTTTGCTTTGGCATTTCCGTGTATTTAGTGCAACAGAGCAGGTTGGGGCTGGGGCAGGATTGCTGGGAAAGCCCCTGGAAGCTTTATCTGTGGACCTTTTCCCCGATGATTAATCCATGTGGGTGTTTTCCTCTTTATGTACTGCCTTATTTTGCACAATATGCAATGGTCAATGCATGTGGGCTCTCACAATCAATAATCTAAATGATTAAGTGAAGATGGAAGGACAAAGACACCCCTGTGCTGCAGGTGCATTTGTGCAGAGCAGGAAGCAGGTATTTGTAGATCTGTTCTTGAAACCAAGCCCAACAAATCTGTTGTGGAGCTGATCCCGTCCTGAATTTGGCAGCTAATTCATCTCTGTTAGTGAATGGAACTGCATCCTGAAAGACAAAACACAGAACATAAGATAGGAATGTCTTCAACCTACAGACTTGGACCACAGTTGTCAGGCTTGAGTCTATGGAATGGTTTAGGAGAGTGGGGTTATCTAATAGCTTGAGGATTCAGTACCACAGAAAACACTTCAGGGTAAACACTTTACACCTTTGGGTAAAACCTTCAGGAAAGCATCATGCTGAGTCTGTGCCCAAGCACAATCTATTGTAGCTGGGTTTTATTCCCCCCTGACACAGCTGGGGAATCCCCTTGGAAGCCTGTGGGTACCTCAGAGGCTGCTCAGTCTCTGAGCAGGTCTCCAAGGGGTGACCTTGAGAGGTCACCACAGCAGGGTGGTGGCTGCTGGTTGCTGCACTGGAGCAGGGTTGGCACTTCCATGTCTTCAGGCTCAGGATACTGAACAAGTGTCTTTTCACAATCAGTGGGGCTTGTTTATGGTTTATCCCTCTCTCCATCACCCTTCCTCTCTGTCTTTGGGAAGACTCCATCTGTCTTAAGACTAAAGGGAGAGGATGGGGAACTTTTGAAGAGTGTTTTTCAGTTACTGTACCAAACCCCCTTCCATAGGTGTGCTACTCTGTTTCTGCTGCAGTGCTGGGACTGCTGTGCTGTTGGTTTTGATAGAAGGCCCATACTTGCTGGGCTGGGAAGCCTTTGTTAACTTCTCATTACAAAACAATGTTGCCTCTTATGAATTCTGTTTCTCCTTTCAGGAAGTCCCCAAACTGCTTTTGGAAGCAATGGAGTGACAACCTTGAGTAGCTGGGGGAACTTTCTCAGGGGATGTCTTTCATTTCAGTGCAATGGAATGTAGAGAACTGCTCAGAGAAAGGGAACTGCAGCACCCTTCATTTCAATGCTAGAAACCATGGTTCTGCAAATCCCACTTCACAGCTGTTGCCTTAACCCCATGGACACTGCTCTTGAAGTCCTTTCCCTAGTGAGGAGGGAGAGCAGTTGAACGACCACCAAAGAGCTGATGTGGAAGTAGGGGATCCTAAAAGCTGGATTTATGAAGAGGTGAAAGGATTAACAGCTCTCCCCAAGTAAACTCCAGTGATCTGTCAGGAGGTTTTAATAATAATGTAGGGCTTGTAGTTCAGAGAGTCGTTCAATTAGGCAGCACACAGCACAATTAAGTGCCTGCAATTAGAATGAGTGCCTTAATTACTGTGTTTACATTCTGCAGCCTCTCTGCTCGGCTCAGACAAAGCCTTCTCTGCACATAAAGCTATCCATAAACATTTTGCTTCCCTACCATACACTAATGTCGAGATCTCAGATTGAAGTTTGGCAAATGATCATTTCCCTCAGATAACAGAGTCTGAAGCAACAAAGGCAGCAAAGTTTTGACAGTTGTTCTGGTCTGCCTCTTGCCTTTACACTTAATGGATATTTGCTAATCACTTCACATTCATAGCTGTTCCAATTCCAACACACATAGAAAGGTCTTTAAAGGCTCTTAAAGATATTTTGTCTGGAGTAGCTTGCTTTACCCTGAGCATTTTAACTGAAGAGGGAACTTTGTCTGCTGTTGCAGGCAGGGGGTTATTTTGTCCCTCAGCTCAAGGAGATGCTGTTTAAGGCTCGTGTTGGATGGTGTTTCAGAAGTTAATGACACAACGTCCTCAGACTCCTTTGTGGTGTCAGATTTGGCTTTTGAAAGCCCAGAACTTCCACACTCTGTCAGTTTGGCTAAATGGCTGGCTCAAAACCTGTTCCCAGGTATGGCCATGCAAACATACACCTAAAACAAGGTGTTGAGATACTGAATGGACCAGATTGTTAAAGTTGTTATGACATGTTCCTATGTGACCTGATCTAGGTGACCCTGCTTCTGCAGGGGGGTTGGACTAGATGATCTCTAAAGGTCCCTTCCAACCCCACCATTCTGTGATTCTCTGATTGTAAAATGAATTGCTTATGTTATGAATTCAGCTGTGTGGATGAGACAAACCAAGCTTACATATTACACCAAAAGCAAGTGATAAAGCAGTCTGGTAGATCAGAATGTCTGTTTGCTGTGGACAGAAAAAGTGACAAAGGAGTTCAAGGCACAGATGATGGTTTCTAAAGATGATGCAGAAGGTGTCTGCTAGGACAGTTTCTTCCCATCAGGTTTTCTTCAAGCTGTGATATTTCCAGATAACAGATCTGTCCCCCCCCCATCTGTCAGCAGACATTTTTGGTAAGGACTTCTAAGGACTCTTCTGTTTACCAGTAAAACTGTGCTGCCCACAGGTGATTAACTGAGGAACAGACCCATACAGAGACCTGGGTGAGGTGTACAGTCTTGCTGGATTGCAGATGTGAGGTTCAGAAACCTCACCACTAGGCACCAGAAGTATTAATAACACTAAAGCTGCAGGGACTGCCTTGGCAGGTGCTTTAGCAACTGTACCATCTCCTACCAGAACAACCTGAAAGCAAAATGTCCTGCAAAGCTCTTGGAAGAGCAGGGAGTGGGAAAGAGGCCTTGAGGCAGCTATTGCTTTCTCTCATTTACTGAGCACTGAGGTTCTCATTCTGGAAGGGAAGATTTCAAATAGGGGAACCCCCTTTGTGTTCTCAGGTAAACTGCTCCCATGCTTTAATTTCTCTTGTGATGATTCCTGCAGTGCCTTTACCTTTGCAGACCACTTCCAAATTAAAGCAAGATGAAGGATGATCTGTTGATTGATGTCTTTTGTGTACCATCCCAGTGCCCTTGGCAATAGGAGCTACCACCAGGCAAATATTTACTTTACAAATTGGGTTAAACAGGATGGAGAGACTGAAGGACTCAAGTATTTTGTGCTCTAATTGGAGTAAATTATCAGATGATGTGAGTAAATCTACATGGGAGAGGTTATTTATCTGTTTGTCTTATCTTAATGCATACTCAAAAATAGGAAGGCATTGATAAGGGTGGCTCATGAGGGAGGGAAAAGGCTGAAGGGGTAGAAGTCAGAGGACAAAGGGATGAAAGTGAAGCAGCTTAGAAGTGAATATCCCAGCCCTCAAGGATTTAACAGGGTATTCTGCTGATGTTAGAGGGGCCTGAAGGTTTGTATAGTTCAGGGTAGGGGGACTGAATGCTTTAGGTCAGGGTTGCCCCTGTGTTTAAGAGTGCATGTTCCATTATAGCTTACATCCTCTTTGTCTCAAACCCTTTGAAGGGTATTTCAGATTTGGCCAGCTGACTGACACGGTCAAATAATCCTGAAAGTATAGGTGTGGGTTTCCTCTGCTGTGACAGCATCACAGGCAGCAGCAAGTGTGTGAGCATGCAACTGGAGTCCATGAACTGCTTCATTATAGGAGGAGCTAGCCGTGGAGCAGTGGGCTCTGGGACAGTTGCACATTCTTGCTACTTGGGTGCTAACAGGCATTTGTTTGAAATGTTGGACAAACATGAGTGTGGCTGTGTGGTATAATTGGAGGAACAAGTGTATTGCTTTCTTCTTTGGATAAATGTCTGTGCTTACTGCAGCAGATGTCAGGGTTTGCATGGTTGCAGTCTTCTGGGCTTCAAATTTGACAAGCTTCATGCTGGATGTAGCCACAATTGTGACTCAAACTGCTGACAGAGAGAAGGAATGGAGTTAGAGAAGATGAAGCAAGTGCTGGAACTGATCAGTGGCAGGACTAGTTGCAGGATTGATTAGTGCCTTTAGTGATTTAGTTCATTTTCCTGGGGAAAGCTGGCAGGTGAAGGAATTCCTTGTAAGCATTTCTGAAGTTCCTTTATTCAAGAGAAGCAAACCATTGCAGCACTTCTGAATTTAAACTGGGTCACACAACTTGAGCCTCAGCTTCCCTTGGCTTCTCTTGAATCTTCTCAGGAGTACATCAGCCACTTGGGCAGTGGAAATCCAGACCCAGAGCAAACAACTCCTTGTTGCTGTGGCCACTTGAGGGGGTTAGAATGCAAGGTGTAGGGCCCTCTCCCTGCCCAGGGAGCGTTTGACTTTGTGGCAGAGCAGTGTGGTGAGAAGAGTGAGGGAACCCATGTTCCAGGAGGTGCTTTAGTCAGTGTTGCTGGCTCGGTGGAGTTTCCAAGTGTCAGGAAAGTGGTGGTTGATGGCAAGTGCCAAACACAAACTGGTAGCCATTTACCCAAAGTAAAAGCAAGATAATTTTAGCAAGAGAAGTGGAGCCTTTCTCTTTCTACAAGGTTGAGTTTTCTCCAAAGAGGTTCATTTTTGGCTTGCAGCATTAACTACTGGTAGAATAATCAGAAAAGGACCCCACCTGGACTGCAGCCAAAAGAGTCCCTTCTCTTAGGGGTGTCACATCAGCCTCTGGCCATTGCTCAGCCCCTGGCTCTCCCATCAGCAGTAACTCCCAGCTCTGGCTTCATCCACCACTTGGCTTTCAGCTGCCGACCTGGTACCACTGCTACCTCAAGTCTAGGAGAGAGACTAAACACAGGCAGTTAACTTTGGTGCTGTATCTGTGTTGTGCTCATGCACTGGTGAAAAAGACAAGTGCTACTTGAGGGCACTCCTGTAGGAGGAGAAAAACCAACCCAGCCTCTGCAACACTCTGATTAAACTTTGTACTAGAGATAGACACGGATGGGAGGAGCTTGGGGAGTTCTTCATCCTCATAGGAGCTTTTGAATGTTTCAGGATCATATAATAAGTGGACTTTTTGAACATACAAGTTGTGTTGTAACCAAACTTTTCATGTAATCACCACCAGCAGGTTAATCCTCCCCTCTCAACACACACCTGCTCCTGCAAGCTGTTCCTTTATACCCCTTGCCTCTTTGCTAATAAGCTTTGAAAAGCAAGTTCGTTAATGTGCTGACTGCCAGACTGTGCTTTAATGAGCCTTTCTCAGTGCCTCCTATCTTATCTTGGGCTTGATAAGTACAAAATGTTCCTGTGACATTGCTATAAATCACATTTTATTGATGCATCTCAATATGAAATGCCTGCTGCAGTTTGATGGTGTCTGTTTGCTTTGGAGGGGACAGTGGTGTACAAATACAGGTCTGAGGTTTTCTTGTCTCATGGGGATTGCCAGGGAAAGATTTTTCTGAGGTACATGGGAGGCTGTGGCAGGCATTTGAAAAATGAGGGTACTGCCAACTGCCTTCTGCACCCATCCACTTGTGAAATGTTATTGTCACTCTAAGCACTAATTTTACCTGAAATTAGGACTTTATTCCCCCTTACAGGATGTCATGAAAACTACTGGGTTACCTTTGCTGTGACAGGTAGGCTGCCTGTGATTCAGTCTGCTGAAGACCTCAGCTGATGGTTAAATTAGATACTTCTGTCTGCTTTATTGGCAGATGAATACCTTCAAGATGAAGGGAGCAATTGAGAAGGCAGGTGTAATAAACTCTCTGGTGCAAGCTGTGCAAACCTAGTGGTGATGTGAACCATGCTCAACATGGGGAATCTGCAAAGGTAATCCATGCTGGACCTGTTTGTATCTCACTGTGATCTTGAGCAGCTTTAGGACTCATGCTTGATGCATCAGCTTTTGAATGTGGTGGCTGAGTATCGCTGGAGACCAAACCAGCCAGGCTGCACCTTCTGCTCTGCTACAGGTAGAAAGGTGAAAAGGGACTTCTGCAAATGTTACTCAGCTGCTTTTTCCAGAGGCATGATTCACCAGCAGATGCTGGTGCTGCACAAAGCAGCCTTGCTCTGAGCATCAGGAACTTTAGCTCCTCTAATTAATCTTGTGCTTTTAAATACCTCCATGTCCTCTGTACCCACAAAAGAAACACAAGTGTTTGTCCTTCATCGACTGTGTGGGTGGGGAAGTGAGCTGTGACTTTGAACTCCCTGTGATGGATGTTGCTTAGTGATAGTTTCCAATTGCTATGGGCAGCATCTGTTGAAGAAACACCTGTGTGCTGTTCCTGGGCTGAGCAGGGATGGGTGTGATTGGGTTTTCAGTCAGTCAGGGATGTTTTGCAGGGGTTTTGTTTCAGTGCTTTCAGCTGATGTACATTGTTATTCACGCTGCTGTTTGTCTAGCTGAAAAGAAAGAGCCAGTCTTTCAAGCCCTTTTCAGTTGATGCAAGTTTTCTTGGCTATCAGGAGGTTGAATTTGGGGAAGTTTATTGGGTTCAGATGTAAAGGGTCAGTCTTTGCAGTTTACATTGAGCCTGACTGAGAACATTTGCCTGTACTTGGATGTGAGAGTGTCTTTGAAGTCACCCTTCAGTACTGATACAAAACAACTCTGGAAACTGTCTACAGGCTCAAACTTGGATGCTTCTGCTGATGTGGCATTTGAGGTGGAAATGATTTCTCTCAACTCTTTTAGTTGTGCTTTGATCAGATCCTACATGTTATTTGTTGTCAGCTCTGGTGCTGAGTGCTTTGAAAAATGAAGGCTCCAAACTCTTGGATGGAATCTTTGGAACCATTTTGAGACTCTTCCATTATGGCACCATCACAGGAAGGTGTTTCTGTGTTCATCAGGCAAAGTCCCTACCCCAGTCCAGAAGCCAGCCCTTTGTCCCCTCTGCAAACACCAGAGCTGTGCATTGCTACCAGCCACAAGCCCAATATCCTCGTGTTCCTCACAGCTCTCAGAACCACTGTCTCATCCACCTGGAAACTTCCACCTTTTATTTTTCATCCAGGTTCTTGCTGTGATGCTTTTGGTGCAGTGAAGCAATGAAACCCATCAGCCTGTATTGTACCTACATACATGCCTGTTTATACATCTTAGACAGGTGTTTGCTTAGGTGTGTTGTGCAACAAGTGATGTGAGTGACAACAAGTATACAGAAACATTCTTTTGAGTTAAGAGTGTTGACACTTTATTCTAAGAGAGTGTTTCCCTCTTCCCTGAAGGGTAGCTGGCTGTATTTCCCCTTCCCTAAGGAGGACAGTCACTTCATCTCACTGAATGACACGTGCTCTCCATGTTCACTACAGAAAGCAAAATGGGAACCAACCAGGGAATTTTGTTTGCTCCTTCCTGAGCAACTCAGACACTTTAATTCAACTGATTTTTCTGGTCTAACAACATGTAATCAACAGAGACAGGGATTTCAAGTGTCTGTTCTAATGAAGCTTTAATTGTGCAGGTGCTCAGCAAGTACATTACCAACCCCACAGCTTTCAGTGTGGAAAAGGGCAGCTGCTGTACTGAGGAAAAGTGCTCAAACCTGAGGCTAACAATGATGTACACAATAATACCAGGGTGACTTATGAAAGGACTGCAGTGAGGCTGGGTTGGCATTGCCAGGTTTGTGGTTTAGTGTGTCCTTGTGTGCTCCTGCCTGCAGGAAAGGAGGCACTTTCTGTATTGGGCTTCATTGAGAGAATGGACATTTCTTATCAGAATGGTGGTAAAATGGACTTGAGGGCAAAGAAATGGGGATGATGAAGTAGATTCTTAACACCTTAAATGACATGTTCTGTCCTATGTGGGCATTGGACTGGGCTGTGATTGTTTGGTGAGGACTTCATCACCTGAGAGGAGAAAAACATCACTTGGAAGTATCAGCTGTTAGTGGAATGAGCATGGGCCTGGACTGCAGCAGCTTCTTGGTGCTGTCTTACTGAATGAGGCAGTTTGCTGTAATTGTTCCTTAACTGAGCCATGTTGCAGATGAAATGCTGCTTAAATTATTCACATCAGTCCATTTGAAAACCTGAGCTTTGAAATGCTCCAGTACAGCTCAGAAGATGGGGTCTATTCCCAGTTCTCCCCTTTGTTTGATGTGTAACTTCTCCAGCTGAAGTCACTGGATCCTTTCTTTCTTGTCCTAGCTTTTTGCATACTTGTTTTGTGACTTAAGGTAGACTCTGTTAGTTTGTGCTGGTGGTGGGACCTGGATTTCAGCTGGCCCTCTGCAGAGCTAACCCAACAAACACCACCACAGTTATCAGAATTGCTAACTGCTGTGGTTTGAGCAGTTCTGAGGGGATTAGGCTGTGTTACCCCCAGGCCAGCAAAGTCATATTTTTTTAGAACAAGAAGAAAATCAACATGGAAATGGCATCATCTACAGTCCTGGAAGGACACAGCCTCTCAGCCATGGGGTTATCTCTTCATTTTCCCTGAGAAGGTCATCAGTTTGGTGCTAACCTCTTCCTCTTGTTCCCTCCACCCCAGGGGAGCAGCTGGAAGGGATAGTTCATGTGTTCCCCCCCTTCTTTCCCCAATTAGAAGTCCTCTTCCCACGAAACAAATAAATAACCCCTAATTATCAGACAGAGTCTGTGAGACCCTGTTTTTCCTCCCAGGGCTGAAGTTAAAAATTATTCAATGTAAAATTCCTGGCCTGTGAAACAGAGGCTCTGTACTGTACCAGGCAAAGATTTTCACCAGCATTCTCTTGCTTAGCCAAGGCTGAGATAACAGACACTGTAAAGCACTTGGTGGAATAAATCTACAGTTCCGAGATTCCATCGGGGTGTTCATCTCCCACTTTGTTTTTCCTTTGCTTAATAAGGTACTGAGTGAACTTAAGAGTTGATGTTTGACTTGACTTTTAAGGTGAACAATGCCAAATGAAGCTCCCTGCTGTTGTTTTGGTGGAGTTTGGTGGTTTTTTTTCTTCAATGACAAGAATGACTGGAGAGAACAAGTAAGTGGTCGGGCTTTATCTTCTCTTAATGAAGGATTTTCTTGAGAGACAGGCAGAATCCTGCTCTGCAGCTTTGATGCAGCTTTGGAAGTGGTTTGGGAACAAAAGGCTGGGAAAAAAAAGACTGAATTTTCAGAGCCTCGAGTGAAATGAAATAAAGCACCAGTTCTGTGGGGCGAGGTGACTTCTTGAGCCAGTGATTAGCAGCAAATTGATTCTTGTTGCTGGCCTCTGTGTGAAAAGAACGACCTGCAAATTACTTGTAGCTTTGTGCTCATTGCTGAAGGGGCTCAGCCAGTGCTTGAGAGCAGGAGGGAAATCACCACTGGGGGGAAACGAAAAAGACCAAGTATTTACTTTCTAATTAACTCCTTTTCTGGAACTCAGGGATCTGTAGTGACTGAGATTGTTTGTAATCATATCTTGGATGTTTACGTGGGGATGTGAACTTGCATTGTCTTGTGCCTGTAATCATCAGTCAGCCTGTGAAAGCCATTTCCCATTGAGAGGGGTCCCAGCTTTGTGCTAGCAGGGAAGTCAGGAGCTTTGCATTGCTGTGTGGACTCTGTGGAAACAGGCAAAGCAGTGAAACTGTCAACAAAGGAGACCTAATGCAAAATCTGTGTTCCTTCTGATGAGTGAATAGCTGAAAGAAGCCAAATGTGGCTGGAGAGAGAGGTACAGTTCCCAAGCAGCCATGAAAAGGTTAAGCTGGAGGAGTATTTCCAGCTTGCTGGCTGAAGATAAATGAGGTACTAGTAACCAAGTGCTATTTTCTATGATACTTTCTGTGTGTCTATGGGGAAGGGACATGATTTTTTAAACCAAAATTAGCTTTTGAAATCCCAGCAAAAGGAGAGGTTGTAACTGGGAAATGGATTGATCTGATAGCAGAAGGCAGGAGACAAAGGTGTGCTTGGGCTTGAAACCCCATCATCAAAAAGAACATGGTGTCAATAAACTGCAGCCCCTGCTGAGATGGTGCCAAGCATTCAGGGCAGCTTGGACAAACAAATAAAGCCCTAAGGTCAGTGAGATTGCCTTTGAGAACATGGCAGGAGGAGCTGCCATTTATTTCAGTGGGAGCTTTTCAGACCAAGTGTCTGTCCCCTCCTTGTAGGAATCTGCATCCTTATACAAACCTTCTGGGCTTTATTAGCTGGAGAGATAAGCACCTTTCTTATTACAGTGCTTTTTCTTTGCAGTGTTAACAGGGAACCTTGTGCACAATGGCTTGTTGTGTTCCACATCAGGAGGAGGGCACAGATCCTGCAGAGGCAAACCCCACTGTCAGAGGAGACAGAAGGTTTAAGGAAGGCTTTGCTTACTGCCAGGCTTTGTGTGGGTTCATTTGGAAAGGGATGTGCTGGGCTTGCAGGACTTCCTTAATTTCTCTTCTTTCTTTCCTCCATGCTCTTCTTCTGTGGGTCTCCTCACACCATCCCAGGCAGGCTGTGCCACAACCTGCCCTCAGGTGTCCTGACCTTTCTTTTCACTGCAGTGCCCTTCCCTTGAACTGGGGTGGTAATAAGGCAGCATCAGCCATTCTGTCTGCACTCTGATGTCAAGGATCTTGGCTTCAATGTACAGGCCCAGACCCAGTTGCAGGGGGTAAAAATTCACTCTGGACTCCTGAAGTTTTCAGTCCCCCCAGCTGGATCCTGGGCTGTGTGCAACACGTATTACACACGTTAAAGAAACTCCAGGAGGAAACTGCCTTAAAAACCTTCTGTCTCTGTGTGTCAGACATTCCTCCACCCTGGTTGATAACTCACTGGTGTAGTTCATGTTCCCTGTGGCCAGCCAATAGCAGGGACATGGGTGCCTGCTGTGAGTCAGCGGGCTTGGTGTGAAACCCAAGGCTGGGGAGGTAGCTGCCTCTGAAATAGTGCTCCTTCCTTACAAAGAGCACTGAGATGTTTCCTCCTGGAGTGTTGCAGCCTGTAAAGTTTTACACCTTTTGATATCTGCAATTACAATCCAGCTGTAGGCTTTCTTTGTGGTTTTCTTTTAGTGGAGAGCCTTGCACCTTTGTACCTGAAGCAGGTTGAATATTGGTAACAGCCTCTTGAGCAATGCACACCAAGGTAGTTACGTGTTGTGTACAGTTATCCTGGGCAGCTGAGGCACACCAGTCTGTATTAGCTCTAAAGCAGGGTGCTTGTGTTAAGAACAGAGATCAGGGTTGGACTAGATGATCTCTGAAGATCCCTTCCAACCCTACCATTCTGTGATTCTATGACTGTGTGACTTGTCTGTTATGAAGATGTGGCCAGGATACACAAACAAGAACACAAGGGAAATTTGTGCCAGGCTTTCTAGAATCCTTAGCTAAAATCCTTCCTGCAATGAGAAGAGCAGACATGAAGTGTCCCCTCCCTCCCTCCCAATCCATGACATTTCAGTGGACTTAAGGCTTAACCTCAATTGCACACAGAGAGAAGGAAAGTGAAGTGTCACACTGTTCCTTATCTTTTCCCAGTCTCTCCTACCAGGATCCATGCTTGAAATCTTCCCCCTTTTAGACTTGCAGGCAATTCTTAGTTTTCTTTCTTATGAAGACAGCAGAGTGTTTAACCTTCTTGCCCTGATTAGGATGGAATGTTAATTAATACTTATTCACTACTTAATGTGGAGTGCTGTTGAATGCAGCTCAGAAATTATGGTAATGATGCTCTTCAGATGGAACCTTTGATTTGGCTGCTGTTACAATTCTCCAGATCCCTGTTAATATTCCATCTCATTAGGTACATAGTTGGTTTTTCCAGGCAATTGCTTTGCTCTGAATACAGGTACTAATGGTCTTTCTTAGAGGGTTAAGCTTTAGGATGAGTTAATCAGGATTTGTTTACTCCTGTGCCACCTCTCTGAGCTCTTGTGGCATTGTTCATACAAAGGGTGCTGCAGTCAGGCTCAGGTTGAATGTTTGGATCAATTAGCTCTGCTGTAGCTTCCAGTTTTGTACCTACCCACAGGTTTGCCAGTGTGTCTCCAGTGGGATCAGCATTTCTTCTGCTGGCCTTAACTCTCTCCTGCAGATACAGATGTCTGCCTCTGCTCTTACACCAGGCATGTCTGCTGCCTTCTTCCTATGTCTCAGTTGAGCTGTGTGAAGGGATTGTGTTCCTGGTCTAAAGCAGCTCTGCCTTCTCCTGCTGAACTGCAAGTACATCTCTGAGGTACATACCTTCCACATGTCTATTGTCTGCTAGTCCTTGGTCTCTCCTTGACTGACACAGCCAGCTTAGCAAGAGGCTGACTGCCTTTCCATGGCAATGTGGGGTTAGAATTGCAGTACAAAACTGAGAAAACAAATGCCACCTCACACATGAAGGGCCAAACCTTTGGCAATACTGACTGAGCCATCTGAATGTGAACCTCTAATCAAGCAATGAAAGGAGTCCAGGCAGACAGGAACTAGAGGATGGGTAAATAATTGTTCCGTGATTCATCTCCTAGTGCAACAGTGTGAAATAGTTCATAGAACTGAGGCAAGATGTCAGTTGGTTTAGACTCTGGTGAGAAAGGTTCCTAGAATCACCCAAACTGCCTCTAGATGCAAGCCCTGACCCTTGCTCCCCTGTTGTTATTTACCCAGTACAGCAAACTCCATCCTGTTAGCCTGGAGAATCCAGGCAGTGGTGACCTGACCAGCGGGTATCATTGGTAATTGGAGGGTAAACACTTCAACAAGGGTGAAATAACAAAGTGAGAGGTTAACATGCTCTAGGTCACTTGGGGTTTTTTTTCCAGTTCAACCCAAAGTGCCAGAGAATCCGGTTCCAAAGCTTGGTGAAGTTCCTGCACAGCCCTTGATTAAACAGGAAAAACCTGTGAAGAGTTGGCTTTGAATCCTGGACTAAGGACAGGCTGCACTTGAGTAACATGCAGGCTTCAGTGTCTCATCTAAATTGCTAAAGCTTCAGAGGAAAGGAGGGGGGGAAATCGAGGTCTTTCTATAAGAGGGGGAAAGATCTAATCTGTGTACACCCTGCATTCCTTACATGCCTGTGATAGTCTGCTACTATAAAAGCCCTTAGTCCCACCTCCAGGATGAGTTTAATGCAGCTAAAGGAAAGCTAAATCTTTCTGCAGAGGCAGATGTGTAGAGGTCCTGTCTTACTGAGACAGCAGCACCTCTAAATGGTGTTTGAGATCTTGTTTACCCTTCAGAGGAAAGCTTTAATGGAGAAAGGCTCCTTCCCCTGTTAAAACTGACAAGTGTCCTGCTCTGGGAATGTCCTTGGAATATGAAACTTGGAGGGTTTTGGGGGGAGGAATTGTAGTGGGGTTTTTTTTCCTTCTTTCTTCTGTTTGAACGTGGTGACTCAAACTTGGTGCAAATCCAAGGCAAATAAAAGGTGCAGGCACAGTACAGTTGGTTAACTCCTGAATTGCTGTGACTTGAGATCATGAAGCACAATCAAAGTGCTTGCCATGCTGTGGGCTCCACCTCTCTCTCTCCTCCCAGCCCTTTTCAGGGTCCTGTGGTCAAGACGCTCTCCTATGACACTGAAAAGAACTAGATGGGAGTTGAAGCTTTCTTATCTTCTGCTGCTTTGGTTATTAAATCATCCCCTTCACTGCAGTTTATCACAGCAGTGGGGTTAACAGCACCTGGCTTGCTGAGGTTTAACTTTCCCATGTGCACACTTTTTGAATGGAGCCAGATGTTTGGTTGGTTTTGTTCCTGTAACACCATCACCTCAGGAATCAATCCCCAGGGGTGTGCCACTGGCAGTTGGCTCAGGACCCATGAAACGTGAGCATGAAATGATAATTCCTGCCACTTTCAAACCAGGAGAGACTTTCAAAGGCTGAAACTGAATACTTGGAACTGATTTTGGTGTGTGGGCAGCTTGAACCTACATCTATCCTGTAGCTGGGACTTGGAGCCTGAGCTGGATTGGGATTTGGATCAGGAGGTCCCCAAGTCTGGGGAAGGGGGTAAGAAGCAGTTTAAAGACTGGGATCTTGCTATTGCTTATCAACTTTTCAAACACACAGTTTCCATTCTGTGTGAGTTTCACTTCTCATGCTCCACTTGAAGGGTGTCCAAAAGATTGGTGTGCAAAACAAACCCCCAACAAGCCAAAGCCCTCAAGTCTCCATCACCCCACCTCACATCACCTCTTGTGTAAGACTAGTCTGGATACTTTACACTTGGCTGGTTCATGTTTGTAATCATTTGGGATGGAATTGCTGCCAAAACTGAATAAACAGCACCCAAAATGCTCAGAAACACGTTGAGTGTATCTGAATCAGGCATCTGAGTGAAGTGGAACACTTGGCCTGCTTTGGTTGGGTTTTGTGATGGTGTGGATGCTGAAGCATTGGTCTCTGAGGTGGAATTAGCTTCTTCACCTATGAACAGAGGATGTCTTCAGGTGGCTGGAGGGAAAGAGAATGGTAAACCCTAAGTAGCAGTGCCATGACTGCAATGGGAAATGTCTCCAGGGTTCAGTATAGCCTCAGCTTTCAAGTTCTACAATATTCAACTTCTTGCTTTAAAAGCCAGTAGCACGTTTTGTCTGTCTTGAAACTCAACAGGGCCAAGGACATTAACTTTTCCTTTCAATGAGAGGACATAAATCTCTCCCATTTTCCCTGTCTTCCTGTGAATGTTTCCCTACCTTCCCTTTGAGAAGTCATCTCAGGAATCAGTGGCTCTAACAATTAACATTGGAAATAAGGGTACACTTTGCATAGCTGAACACTAATATCCTGTCAGGTGTCTCTGAAACAAAGAGTTTGAGTGAAAGAAATGGCAACAGAATATCAACAGCTCCCATCAGAACTAATCCAAGCTCAGTGATCAGCATTTCATAACCAAAAAGTTGATTTGAATGGCTCAGCCTTGAATCACAGCTTCCTCCTGTGCTCTCCAGGAGATTTTCGTTGCAAATGAAGGCAGCAGCACAGCAATATTTGTTTTAATATTCAAATATTACCTGGAAAACAACCTGAATACAATGGCACAAATCCTCCAGGTGTTTAAAAGGAAACAATCCTCCAAAGAAAGCAAGTAAAAAGCAAAGCCCTGAAATGCTGAGCAGCAAAAAGCTCTGAGAGCAGCTGCGGGTCACGCTCCCTCTCACCTGCCTCTCTCCTTCCCTCTTTCTCCCCTTGTCCCCCTTAAATACAAAAGAGAAGGCAGTGTGCTGTCTTGCACTGTCTGAGACACAGGCACTTGTTCCCTTTGCACAAATCCTCAGGGAAGCTCCAGCCAGGCCCCTGTGGGGGTTGGTTTCAGTGCTGCCAGAGCACTGAGTTGTGACCTGTCGCAACAGCTTCAGAGAGACGCCAAGCGCGTTGCTTTGAGCTCTTAACACAAGCTGAAGAACCAGCCTCTGCTTCTAGATCATTTTCCCCCTCTGGACTGCCAGAACTAGGGAAAGAGCTTGCCACTTGAAGCCTGCACAGTGCTCCCCAGTTAGGGATGCGTGGCTGATGTTGCTGGGGAGGGTGGAGGCTCAGCAGGGCTTGCCCTGGGGTCAGCTCTCCCACCCAGGTTGGTAGGGGTTGCTTTGGAAGCTCTTGGGCATCCTGCATTGTGTTTGGGCCAGCTACTAAATCTTGTGCTGCACCACTAGCTCAAGAAGTGCTGGGGAAGTGTGTGAGCTGCTGTGCCACAGTGCAGCTCTGCTGACAGGAGAGAGCAGTGCTGATTTGTAGCAGACTCCAGCCTTTGACTGAAAGCACAGCAGTGCATTACCGTGGCTGGAGCTGGGAGGCAGGGTTTGGGTTTGGGAGGCAGGGTTTGGGTTTGGGAGGCAGGGTTTGGGTTTGGGAGGCAGGTTTGGTTTTACTCTAAGCTTTGGTTGTACTCTTTGTTTGTATACTTGTGCTGCAGAGCCTGAACCATTCCAGCATCATTTGCTTCAATATGTAAGGCTTCAATACAAGGTTATTAATTAGGGAAGCTGCTGCTTGAGGTGCTGGTACAAGGTTTCAGTCCCGTGGGACTCCTCTGATGGGTGTTACAGAGCCCTGACACAGCCCAGGACCTCTCTGTTTCTCCAGCCCAGCCGTGCCTGGCACAGGATGCTCAGCACAGGGGATATTATGGGAGAACACACTGCCTGGCATTAGGGGCATGGAAAGGTTTGCAGAGATAAGCTGCAAGTTAATGAGTTACAGAGGCACTGAGAGATGATGTAACCAGGCACGGGAGACTTCCACTGGCTAAATGCATTACTTCAGAAGTGTATTTACTAGTCAATCTGAGTAAAGAGATGCTCCCCAGAACTCCCCATACTCTCAGACCTCACCAGCCCCCTGAAGGATGTTTCTCTGGCCATTTTTTGTGTCTGCTACCCACATTTTTTGTAGCTGACTCACAGCCTTGCCACCTGACACTTCCCCCTGTGGCTGAGGGTTAGCTCTGAGCTGCCCATCCCACCTACCTTCCAGTTTAAGGTTAGGCCTGTGCTTTTTCCACCTGTGTATAAGGACTTCATGCTGTAACAGAGGATGCACAAACCAATTGGACTGTCAGTCTTCTCTAAACAGAGGCAGATGGTCTCCCAGCACAGGATTTTGGTGCCTCACCACTTGCAAACCAGGGCAGAGCAAAAGCAGTTTTCATCAGCCTGCTCCTGTGTGGAAATGATGTAGGAGGTGGCATTCTCCATCCCTAGCAAAGCAAGGCTCCCCAGTGCCATGGCTGAACAGCTGACAGGACTCAGTTCACTTTAGGATGAGCCATTTGAGTGTGTTGTCTCTGGATTTCTGACTTCAGCTCTTGAGTTGAGCTTCTCACCCTCACAGCTGCAAATACAAGCACCACTTCTGAGCACTTCATGGTGGCTGTGGGGTCAGCTTGCTCCTCAGGAAGGATATTTCCAGTGGGAATGGTTAAAGACTTGTCTGAAGGCTTGTTCTGCATAGAGAGTTGGGTGATGTACAAAGCAAAACTCCAGCCCTCAAATGCTGCTTTTGGTTTGGTTGTTTTTTACCCAATTCTTGTTTCATCATTTGGCTTCCACTTGTTTTGCTGCTTCTGCTGCCCCCCAAGGTACCTCATCTCAAAGGAATGAGATGTTTGGAGCCAATGCCCAGAGGCCCTGTGTTGATTTGGTTTATGGCCCTTTTCTCCAAGCTCATCCCCTCCTATTTTCTGCCAAGCAGAAATTCCTTTTTCATCTGAAGTAGCTGTTTGAATCAGCAAGTTGCAAACAGCCCCATCAATCAAGTTCACGTTCAGCCTCAATTTCAAGCATCCAAGTGATTTAGAAACTCGAGTTCTATTTGTAGAAGTGATCAAAGCCCATCTGTCAGCTTTGAAGGCACTGCAGGATTTACATCCCTTGATTGGAAGGAGAGTTCAGTTCCTAAACACAAGCCACAACGATTTCATGCCTTGGGGCTTGCATCCTCAAAGGTATGTGGCTTTCCATCACCTACTGAAGCCACAGATGCTGGGGAAAAAGGAACCTAAGAATTCCAAGATGCACTTTTCTCAGCATTATGGATTAAATCCAGTTAAAACACATCAGTGTTAGTGCACAGGGCAAGTCCACATCCCTCTGGCTTCAGTCTCTTCCCCTTGATCCAGTCAGTACTCAATCCATTTACAAAAAGACAGTGAATTCAGCCATGGCTGAGGCATCATCAGTCATGCTCTAAATGATTAACACAATCAAGCACTCTCCTGCAGCTCTGAGCTGTAGATTAGCTCATCTGTCACTTCCAAGCTTAAGTTTGTTGTCATCAATAAGCTCCAGGTTAGAAGGAGGAGGTTCAGCTCCTATCAGAACTCTGCTGTTCCATATCAATCAGTTCTCAGCCCTTTCAGCTGCATGGAGGTAAAATGGAGCATGAATTGGTAAAACAGGTAATTTCCCCCTTTTTGAAGGAGCTGGAGTGCTGTAAGGTGCCATCTCATTGGGACAGCAGGCTTCCAGCTGCATTTCTTTAAACACAACACACACAAGCTGGTTTTTTACTGGATGTGCAGTTCAAAAGTGAGAAGACTTCACTTTTGGGGGGAAAAATATTGATAAAATGAGTCATTGAGTCCATTTCTTCATTTAGTGGAGATCTAGAAGCAAATGGTTACAAGGAAGAGCAGAATGAATGATGTCTGGTTGGTCCTGCTGCTGCCCTTTGTGCCTTTGAAGGAGGCAGGAAACCAAGTGGAGCAGTGCAAGTGCAATCCACGTGTGTCATGATGTCTTGTCCTTAAGGAAAGGATTGCTTTACAAACAAAACATAACAACCCCAGTGCACTGCAAAGAGAAGAGCCAGAAAATGATCCAGTTCCCTTGGGGACCCCACTTAGAGCTTCTGTTGCAAGGGGGAATTTGCCACGCTACATAGACGAGGCCAAATGCTTTGGGGTACTTGCCAGCGAGGTGCTGTGAGCAGCAGAAGTGGGGTTGGTAAGCAGCAAGGTGCCTTGGTGAGAGCTTTGGGCAAATCCACCCAGCAGCAGCACAATTTCTCAAGCACAAGCTGCCATCAGCTCAGCCAGCAAAGCCCAGCAAGCACAGTGTGCCCAGCAAGGGAGAGATTCTTTGCTTGGAAGGGCCAAGTGCAGTGGTGCAGCAAGCTGTTACAAGCAAGCAGTGCAGGAAAGTGATCAGAAAGCCATGGAATGAGGGACAAAGAGGACAAGAGGAACTTGGCAGGTCACCTAGTCTGTTCCTCTGGCCCAGACAGGCTGAACTCTAAAAAGCAGCCCTAGCAGACCTTTGTTGATGCCACTGACATCTTTCATTGTCAAGTGTTTTGCAAGCTGGCCAGGTTTTCAGAACCAGCTTGCTGAGGAATGCACAAAGCAATACTTGTAGCTCACCTGCAAGGCCATTTTCCTGCTGCCCTTCATCCTTTTTATTGCAGCTATTGTCATGACAATGCTCCTCTGCTCTCTCAGTGCAGCAAACATCTCTTGATTCTCCATTTAAAGATCCCTGGTTCCTTCAGCCCAGCAGCTCCTGCCACTTTCAAAAAGCAGTCAGATGGGAGGAGTAGCAGCACAGAGCTTGGCTAAGGAAGCAAGGCCATGCCAAGGTTATCTAGGTATGGTTGTATTTGATAATGACTCATGCAGGAGCTTCCTGGCTGGCTCCCTTTCCTGCTCACTGCTCTGGTGGGAAGGATGACTCAGAGTGTGCTCAGTGGCACGTTTGCTGCTCTGCTGGGAGCACTGTTCCACTGCCCTTTCTATAGGGGCTAACTTGGAGGGTGCCAAGAGAGAAAAGGACATGTTCTAACTAGTTGGGGTTTTTTAACTAGAGCTTGCTTTGTTCAAAGCTGGGAAGCAAACCAGGAAATTCAGAGTTCAGGACAGTACTTTCTCCTGCCCTGAGCCTCCCAAATATCTGTTGGATCACCCCAAGATGTTGGCATTGCCAGCAGGTTCAGTGGAAATACACCCTCCTCACACTGCCAGCACAGTGGGAGCTGCCTGGTTTAGATGGCCAGCTGGGCAAGGGCAGGGAAAGGGAGATGTCTTTTCCCCCTCACACTTTCCTTGGATCCAGGTTGTACATGACCAGCATCTGCTTTGATTCATGTAGGGGCACAACCCATCTCAACACCTCCAATCTTGTCTCTCTGACAGTCATATGATGTATAGTTTAAGGCCAAGAGCACCTGGTCTTTTGTCCCACTTCAGGGAAGCTGCTGTTCCTCTGCACCTCCACCTGCCCATCTGTGACATGGGAAGAATGGTCATGTCCCACATGAAGTGCTTTCAGACCTACCAGTGGCAGAGAGAGAGGTTTCAATGGCTGAGAAGTCAGCTCAGCACAACACACAAGCAGCTCTGGAAACATTCAATCAGTCACACCTTCCTGCAGGAAAAAGAACACTTCTAAGACAACCCTTTTCCATCTCAACTGAAGCTGGATGATGTTTTGAGCACTGAAGGGTTGGGCTCCATGAGCTCACACAAATGAATGAGCAACAGAGTGTGTTCCAGTCCCAGCTGGATGAGTCCCTGTGTGCCCTGCTCTAGGTGCTGCTGCTCTGGCAGTGGGGGTTGCACTGGATGAGCTCCCCAGGTCCTTTCCAGCCCTTGAGACTGTGTGAAATGAAGCATTTTTAGAAGTTACAGACACTAAATACTGCCTTGAACTGTGTGGTTTGAATCAACAGACTGGAAACAAACCTTCTTCCCCTCAGAGTTAAGCCCTTTATGGATCTTTCTCCCTTACAGGTTTTTCTGTTTGGTCTTTTCCCAGCTTTTTTGGGTTTGATTCCCTCACACCCTCCCCTGGCTGCCAAGACCAGCTGCTTCCAAGGTTTGCTATAAGCAGAGGTCTGTGGAATTTGCTCATACCATCTGCTTTATTAACTTGGCAGGCTAATGACAGAATCAGATTAAAGCAGGCTCTGCATCTCAGCCTGGCACACAGACTCATTGGTGCTCCTCTGCATCCTGCTTTTCCCCTGCCTACAGAACTTCCAGAGCTTCAGAACTGTTGCAGTATTAACAGTGATGGTTTTAGAGCCAAGTGTTATCCTTGTTTATGTGCCTGCTCCAATCTAATTAAGGCAGAAGGGAAAATGCTCTCAGAAGACACACTTGTATTCTGGGAAATCTGAGAATGCTCATTAGAGATGACTGAAAGTGTTCACCTTAAATCCTCCACACTGAACAGCTCTTGTCTCAGGGGTAGAAGTAGAGAGTTACCTTGAGTAGCAAGAGGCTTGGAGTGGTTGATTTGATACTTGCAGGGGCTGAACTCTAAGCACAGAGTAGAAGCCCACAGGCTATGCAATACCAAGCTTCAATCACAGACTGATGTTTGCACATGTTCACTCCCTGGCAGTGCTTTGGGTGTAATGTGTGAAAGAAATGACTGGAAACAAAAGAGGTCTTGAATCAAGTCCCATTACAAGCAAGGGCAGGACTGACCAAAGGTTTGGGAGCAGTTTTGGTGAGTGGTTCACAAGAAAGAGAATGTTCATGAAATGAATCGTTTCCCCCTTCAGGAAACAGCAACATCAACATTTGTGGTTAGAGGGTTTTGCACCTCTGTGTTCCAGCCTCAGCCCTGTGCAACCTCTCCCCAGTCCCTGGCTGATGGAGAGGCTCCAAGCAGCTCTCACTCAGTGTTTGCCTCTTGACTTTGGTTGCTCTTAGTATAAAAGCTCCTCAGGGTGGAAATACTCTGTGCCACTGCTCTAAGTACTGGTGTAAGGATACTTAAGGCAACAGGTTTAGCTGCTTCTGAAGGGGGGGGAATGCTTGATGGAGTGCTGCAGCTTCTGGTCCCTGGTTGGGTGCCTGCTGCAGCACAGCTCTCCAGACAAAAGGTGCTGCACTGGTGCCCCTGTCTTCTCAAGCAGCTCTCACATAGCATATCTTAATCTGGAGTAAGCTGCAGCAAAGGGAAGGTTGTTTACACTTCAGCTGGTGAGACTCAAACCGAAATGAAGTGGAGAGATGCGTTACAGCTGCCTCGCTCAGCTCTGCCGTTTCATGGAACTCTGTGGCTACTGTCCAGAACACCCTGCTTCACCATGCTGCCATCACTTAGGGCTATGCTGCTGCCTTCTTTTACCCAGAGACTTTATTTCCTTGTGTTTTTTACAGCAGTGCTGATGGTTTAAGTGACACATGTTTAACTCCTTCACTGGCGAGAGCTGCCGTGGTCCCAGTTCGTGGTGGGAGCTGTGAACTGAATGCTCTCCCCATCTGCTGCTTTAAGAGGAAAAAGAAACCCCAAACCCACATAAGGCTCAGCCCTTCTCCTCTTCCTCCACAGCACTCACAGGGATGGAAGAGCTGGTGTTGATTCCCTCCATCCCCACCCCTTGCAGCCCAGCGCCCATCACCGCCGTTTCTGGCCTCCTTCAGAGACCAATTAGTGCAGGAGCAGCCAGAGCCAGCAGCACGTTGCCAGGGGTGGGCACTGGGGAATAGGACTTCATGTAACTTTTCAGGTCTGGCAGGATGCAAACCAATCTGCATTGACCCTTTGTAAACCTTGTAAAATGGCAACCTTGGGGCAGTTTGCAAAGGACACGTGTGGCAGGTGCTCAGCAAGGGCCCCAGTCAGGGCTGTGCATGGAATGTCCTGAGATGTAAACACAGAGGGAGGGTGAGGGCTGATGTCTGGAGCCTGAGATGGCAAAGCTTGTGATACAGCTTTGAAGAGGGATGCTGTGGAAGGTTTGGGTAACATGAAGATCCTCTGTGCTTTATTCTTGTGGATCTTTCAGCCCTGCAGCATTCTTTCACATCCACAACAGGCTTTTAGCCTCATGGCTTCCATGGCAGGTGCCTGTCTGAGGTCCAGGTATCCTGGCTGGTAGCCCAACACAGGGTGGTTACTTGCCCTGGCATTCTGGGGTACACACTCCTGCAGAGTCCCCTGCAAAAAACCTCCCAACTTGGATCTTGGAGAAGCAACAGAGCAGAATGTTCTATGGTAAAATAACTGTGGTGTGAAAAGAGGACTCAGTGAAACTCCTGATGAGATGTACAGCCTGAATGTTCTGCTCTTCATTTTGTATGCAAGGGAGTTTCTGTAAGTACTTGCAGTGTGTGAGGAGACATCTGTCACTTCTCAGCTCTCTCCCACTTTCCAAGTTGGATTAATGCTGCTGGTACTTGTTCAGATGTTCTGCAAGGAAAAGGCTGAGGCTGGAGCTGTCTGCCCTTTCCACTCCTTGCACCAGCAAAGATGGTCTATGCCATCCCCTGCTAGTGCTCTGCAGCTCTGTTGAGAGTCCTGATCACACAACAGAGCAAGAAGTTCTTGCTTTGTCCCAAGACTGAAACCTGTCAGGATCCAGGCAGGGAAAGACACAGGCTTAAATAAATGCATCCACCTCAGTGCAACTGGCCTTCTGCTGGCTCAATGCAGTGATGGAGTGACTTGTATTCCTCCCTTCATGCCTCTGCCCCTCCTGTTTCCTCTGGCTCAGAAGAAAGGAGCTATGCATGCTCTTAAAGCAGGGCTAAGAAAGCAGAAGTGGCCCCATGGAGCCAGATCCAGGATGCCACTGGAGCTTTCCTGCTGCTGCCTTGTCTGTCTGGTTTTGTCTCTCCTTTCTCAGTGCTGCTGCCACTGTCTGTAACCACACTGTGAATGTTGCTCCCCTGAGTCTGCATCCAACCCCCTTCCCTGAGAAGAGGCCCCTTTCCCAGCTCAGTGCCTGTAATTACAGTGCAGCACAGGGCTGCCTGCAAGAGAAGGGCCATAATTAGGACTCTTTACAAAACCCATTTCCTGATCTCCCACCACTGCTGCCTCTGGAATAACACCTGCCTGTCCTCTGTACTCAACCCCACTGCTGAGGCCAGCTGTCAGGAGGGCAGAGGGCTTGTTTTTCCTTTTAAAACCCCCTTTTCCTGCTTTTTCCCCCCCCTGCTCCATTCCCTGATGGTGTTGTCAGATGAAGCTCCCTATGAAGCGAGTGACAGGGCTCCCTGCTGCTATAGCAGTTTTGTCTCATGTTCTGTACAAGAATTCAGTGTGAGCTGGCTGTGGTTTTCTTTTCATTCACTTCTGGATGGGCAAACCCATGTTTCCCAGGTTTAAATCAGGCTCACTGATCACATTCTCATGGGGGTTGGTTTCCTTCAGCTACATCTCTGGGAAGTTTAGATACAGAGTCCTGGCTGGGGGGGAGGAGTGTTGGTAACGTGGGGTTTGGATCACTCAGAGAGTCCCAGTTCTAAACCACTGTGGCAACAGAATCTCTCTGCAAGATATTCCTTCCAGAGGAGACTCTTCCAGCTTGGCAGACAAATGGTAACTCTAGTTTTTGCAGCTATTTCCAAGCCTATTTTCCAAGCAAGCTTCCAGTGGAGCCTAGAACCCAGCCCAAGTAGCTCCTCAGCAATTCCCTTTCCCAAAATGCTGCATTTCAGATTTCTGGAATAACAAATCCAGGCCATGGCCAGAAGAAACACTGAGGTTTCCCTTGTGGAATGTCTTTGGGATGAGCTGGTGTTTGGGATTTGAAAAGCTGCTGTGGCATTCCCAGGGAATGCTGAACTGCTTCCATGAGAAAGAGGGGGAATGGTGTTGGTTTTGTGCTGCTGAGCTGGAAAGTGGCACTTTGTCCTTGGTCACCACACCACTGATTTGTTAAATGATACATTTGTGCTAATTGCAAACAGATGAGAGTGGATTTGGGTGCAAGCTCTTTCTTTACTGATCCATTGGAGCAACCTCCCTCATTTTCCAGTCTTCCTGCTCTGATTAAACTAACAGAAGGCATCCTTTCCATTTACCTCTGCTGTAACACACTTTGGCTCTAGCAGTGCACAGACCAGAAGGTCAATCAGCCACTGTTCCTCTTTGATTCCTTCTACCAAGTGTTTGGGTTTTGTTTCCAGTGTAGATGGGGGTTATTCAGGAAGATCTGAAGCAGCCTGAGTTGCCCATTGCTTTCCAGGAAGGCCAAAAAGGTTGTTGCACTCCATCAGGACAGGTAGTGTAAGCTAACAAGGGCAGAGTTGTGTGGGGAGTGGCTGGGAACTGTGTGCTCTCTGCTCTGTTTGCCTCCTGTCAGGAGGGCTGTCTCTCACCCTGCCTGCCCAGGCTTGTCCTGAAGCATGCAGTGAGTGCTGCCTGATAGCGTGGGGAGCTGCCAGGTGTGCTCAGAGCAATGCTGAGCTGCTCTCCTGGGTGCTTTTCGTTTGCCTCTGCCAATTAGTGTCTTGTCTGGACAGTAAATGTGCTCTTTGGTGTAACTGCCTGTGTTTCTCAAAAGTCTGCAAAGATGTGGCTGCAACCTCATCTCTGCTGATGCTTTCCCTTGGTCAGGCCAGATCTCAGTGGGAGAAGACCCTAGCCTACAGCCAGGTAGACATTCCCCACCTTGGAGCAGGAAGGAAAACCATCTCTTCTGAAGTACAAAAGCTCATTAAACAAAACCCTTTTCCCCCCTAACTTATTCCCCCATTAAACACTCCAGTGAGACCTGTAGAAGCCTCACTGTGCATCCATGTCCTGGTGCTGGGGGGTGACCTGGTACTCTCCCTCTAGTTACTTTGTGGTGTGTTTGTTGTTGGGTTCTTTGACATTCAATCTGTGCAGGCTCTGAAGCACAAGGGATTGACATCTTAAAGTTTAACTGTAATAGCTGCACAGCTGGTTGGAGCTGAAACAATCCCAGTGGAAATAATCTCCTACATGGAAGCCAAGTCTGCAAGGGAAAATATTGTGTAGCTGAGAGTGGCTTTGATACAACAGAGCCATGCTCAGAACCTGTGTCAGAGAAGTGATCTCCTGGGGAGGTGGCATGTGGGTGCTGCACTGGTGGCTGGGGACAGCAGCCCTGAGTGCTGCTGGTGGAAGATACCTGCCTAGGAAAGCAGCAAAACTGAGGCACTTGTAACATTCCCTGAAGCTACTGAGAGCCCCACACTCTTTACATTTCACAAGATCAAGGCTGTCAATCCCTGGATGCCTGCACACAGCATTCCAAGAGTCAGCCTCCTGCCCCTTGTTGCTCACCTACAGGGATGTGATACATTGCTTTGCTGTCACTATCCCCCCCCAAAAAAAGCAGAGCTCCAAGCTTTGCTGGCTTCTGGGGTGTGCCAGTGGCTGGCATGAGGTAATGCTGATAGCTTCTCATCCTTTGCATAGATGCACACTGCATGAGGTGGTAACTTGCCTTCCTTTGTGTAAGGCTGGCACGTCCTTTGCAGCTGCATGCTCACCCTCAGCCATGTCCTTGCCTCTTGTTGTTTGAATCATTCCTGCCCTTTGTTTTGAAGCAGGTGGCTCTGACACACCCTGACTCCTACATCCAAATCCATGCACACAGCAAGGGACAGGGGCATCACCTCATTTCATGGAGCTGGACAAGAGCATCACTCCAGCAGCTCCGTGGGCAAGTGACACTGTGTGAAGGTGTGTTTGTGTTGGGATGAATGCAGTTGAAAAGGTGGGCTGCTGTGGGAAGAGCAGGGCTTCCCCAGCCTTTGTTTTCACATTCAAGTCAGGTTCAGATCAAAACTCACCTCAGAGTCCTGACAAACTTGATGAGGTTCTGTCATCTGCCACAAAGCAGCATCTGGGCTGGTCCTGAAGATTCATAAAGCCTTGGCCTGTGTGACTGGACAGTAAAGATGCTCAGCAACCTGGGGCTGAAGTTGTGGGGGTTCTTTGGAACAGTTCTGACTGAAACCCTGCTGAGTCTTCTGAGCACACAGGGAGGTGACCAGGCACTGGGAGGGAAAGCTGAGCTGGTCAGTGCCATGGAACAGTCTCAGGGCTGTGAGTTGCTCTCAGGTGTATTTCTCAGAGCAAAATGCTACCCTGCAACACCATGACCAACCCTCACAGTGCTGCACACAGAGGAGTGTTTAAAGACTGGCTACTCAAACAATCTCTGGGTGTACTCAGCCCAGCCCAGAGAAATAATGACTCCAAAATCACCCAGCAGCATGACCTGCCCAGGAAGGCAAAGCACATCATTTCAGCTCTATGGAGTTTCTCAGCAGTCAGCACTAAGTGCAGCTGATCCTTGCTGCTCAAAGCACCAGGTTAATCAGGGTGTCAGATCTGCTCTTGCTACAGGAGTCTGTTGCTTTAAACAACAAACAGCCTGTTGTGTCAGACTTGGGTAAAACAGACCAGGAAACAAGGCTTGGAAAGCTGCTCAGGAGCTCTGTTTGCTCGTCACTGTGTGGATTTGTGTGTCAGGGCTGATGGCTGCAAGCACTGAGCCACAGCTGGGACTGGGCTTTGCAGTGACACTGGGGTCTTCTTGCTTTTGCCTCATCATTGGTAGAAACTGTGGAGTCAGAAGTTTAAATGTATCAGTGGCACTGGTTAGTTCCTTGATTTTTGCAAGGGCAGAAAGGAGGATTCTGTCAGTTCATGCAGCTGCTTTCTGCCTCCTCTGGAACACACAACGCTGCCTGGACTCAGAGTAAAGCTAGCTGCTGTTAGGATATCAACACCCTCAAAGGATAAATGGAAGCAGAAGAAAAGCTCAAGTTACTACTATCTACATCCAAATAAAGATACATTCTCACTTAGAGCTATCTAAAACTCCACTCACACAGCAACACCAGAAGGGGCATCAGCCAGACCTCTGGGTGCTCTGTTTCTGCTGTTAGGATAGAGATGCACCTGCACAAGGAGGATGGAAATGAGGTGGGCAACTGCAATTGGCAGCACAAAACCACAACATATGAAGACAGGGTGAGTCACTGTAGACAAACAGGGGGTTAACTGGGCAGACTGAACAAAGCCAGGTTGGAATGTCGGTACACAGTGGGCTAGAACACGCTCTCAGTGAGAATGAAAGGAGAGGCTGAAGTCAAGCCTCTGCTTCTCCAAATGCACCTTTCCCTACAAGAGGGCACAGGCTTTGAAGGCTTCATGAGGCAACAGCCAAGAAAAGAATGCCATGAAGTACCTGAAGTCATCCCCTGCCAGGATAGTTCATGCCCTTTGAGAAGTACCTTGCTCCAAACTGGGGAGGGAGCGCTTCAGCTTGTGGTCCCTGGTATCCTGGGAGAGGAAGGCTCAGCAAGGCTTGTCACTTCACAAAAGGATAAAAGAAGTGCTGTGAACAATTGAGCAATGCTATGGCTGCATCCCAAAATGAAATGTGCTGGGAAGGAAGTGGCCAGCCTAAGCTGTGCCAAAGCTGGCTTCACTCAGCCTAAACCTGCTTTCCTCAAGTCAGTGACAAAACAAGCTGCTGTCCTCATCCTGAGCAGCTCTGACTGCAGTCTTGTAGCCAACACCATCTGAAGGGAAGAAGCTTCCACAGAGGTGGATTTATTTGGCCAGGAATCTAAACACTGAGTCTTCCATGGCATGTTCTGGCTGTGAGGGTCTTGTGTCCTGTATTCTGGGTCTTGCACGTGACTCTGCATGGCAAGATCCTGCTCCTTCTAACTGGCATATCCCAACTCTTGCAGCAGTCTGAAGTTTGCATGCTTTTAGGAGTGAAAAGGATGCCCATTGTTCTAGTTTTTGTGGGTGTTTATGCTGTAATTCACTGCCTTGACTGCAGCAAACCTGTTTTTAACTGCAGATCTAACGTGGGAGATTGTTCAAAAGGTAAGGTGTGTCTGTCTGATTAGCTGAGTTGGAGTCACCTGACCCTGAACAAATAGTTCCTGACCTGAATTTTATGTGAGGCTTTATTTACTTAATATAGAAACGTTAAAATTGGGCTGCAGGGAGCTGTGTGTTTAACCATCTCCTTTCTGGTGTCACTGGCAGCTTTATGGGGGATCTCACTTCAGAGTCAGTGTCGAGCACTGAATCATGCTGTGGATTCAGTGGTTTTGCTCTTAGGTCATTTTCCCTCCATCAGCTTCCCAGGTGCAGGGTTTGGAGGAGCAGGTCCATAGAAAGTTGTTCCAACATGTAATGGAAGTGTAATGGGAGGGGTGGGAGGAGGAAGAGACTTACTCACCGAGGTGTACCCTGGGCTGGTGATTCAGAGCCTCCCTGCCACGAGCTCTGCACAGCAAGCTGCACTTTGGAGGCAAGAGACTGGCAGAACTAGAGTGCTGAGTCTCCTTTTCCCCTTCCCTCCTGGCAGGAGCTGGTGGTGAGGTCAGGGCTGGCTTTGCACTGTCACGCAATGCCATCAGGGGAGGTCTGCTCCTCTGCTGCCTCAAGGACTGAGTGTGGTGGTAACAGCTGAAACCCTTTCTGTGTGGGCAGAGATGTTGTCAATGCTGTTTTGTTGCCCAATAGATGGCTGATTGCATATGAAGCAGGTCTGAATGGAAAGGGAACACTGTTTGTCCTGGGAAGGAAAATACAGGCTGTGGGTGGAAGAAGAGAAGCAGCTGAATGTTCAGAGGTTGTGTGCTGCACTGTGACAGCTGGAACAGCACTGGTAGGGCATGACAGGCAAACAGCATGTAAGCCCTTCTTCATTCTCTCATGCTCATGGGAGCTGGCTTTTCTCTCAGCCTCCCTTCCTTTCCCTGCAATAGGTGCTACAGTGTTTGGAAAAGCCAAACATCCCAGCACTGTGCTATGCTCAGCTCCTGCCTTTACCTACACTATATGGCACTGTGGGTATGGCCACACACAGCCCTTTGCAGGTTCTGAGTCCTGACCCTGCTCACCTGATGATCAGACCTTTGGCACTGTGGGTATGGCCACACACAGCCCTTTGCAGGTTCTGAGAGTCCTGACCCTGCTCACCTGATGATCAGACCTTTGGCACTGTGGGTATGGCCACACACAGCCCTTTGCAGGTTCTGAGAGTCCTGACCCTGCTCACCTGATGATCAGACCTTTGTGTGGGGTCTGTCTGTAAAACTTCAAATCCCAAGGCCATTGGCAGCTGCCAATGTGTGCTCATCTTGTGGAAGGGTGTGTGCCATGAGCACTGCTGACTGATCATCTCCAGGGCTAAGAAACAGTGCAAGAAGTTAACATTAGTGCCATGGCCTTGCATTCAGTTCCACAGATGGATTAACTGTATCAAACCTTCCCAAAGCAGCTCAAAAACCTCATTTCACTTTAGAAATCCATGCTTGAAGAACAAAAGCCTGTGTAAGGATGAACTGTGAAGGGGGAAACAACATGAAATGAAACTGCAGGCAAAAGGAAGAAGCTTTCCCAGGGCTGCTTGTGTGGAGCCAGTAAGGTGGCTGCCTCTCCCAGAGCCCAGTGCCTGGCTCCCTTTACCTGTCTGGGACACAGGAGCAGTTGCTGGGCCTGTCTGGATGTACTAGAGATTAGCAGGGTAGGAAAACACCTGCTTCCACTTAACTGATCTGAGAGGAAACAAAGGGCAAGAAAAGCAGTGGCCTGAACAGCACAGGATTGGGTGAAAACTAATAGGTAGCTTCAGATTGGCAGTTGGCAGCCATAACCTTCAATTTAAAGCAGCTGAGAGCCTCAGCTCTTTAGATCAAAACTCTGGCTGCTATGAAGATAAAAGACTTTGTTCTCTATACCTCCCAGTCCCCTTTCTTTCACCTTTTTCACTCAGCTGTGTGCAAATGGGGAGCTGAGGCAGACCCAAGCTGCTGCTGTGCTTTCTAACAAGCAGTGGGGAGTGGCCAGAAGGACAAGGTAGAACCTTCTGATCATTGTGTAGGAGCTCAGTGACCCCCCTTAGTTACCTCAGGGGAAGATGGGGTTGGCTGGGACTCACTAGTGACCACGCTATAGGCTTCAGTTCAGACATGGGATTGAAGTGGTGGTGATAGGGAAAGAGACAATGTGGTTCCTTCATTGACTGCAGTGGCTCAGCATCTCTGCAAGGGGCTTTGAAGCTGGCTTATCAAAACTTATGTGCTGAGTCCAAGACCATTTAAAAGGTGAGAGAAAAGGCTAGAAAGCCATCATTTGAGGCTCAGTTTGGTTGCCTGACTCTGAGCTGTGCTGCATTCAGAAATGGGACTTGGCATTAAGTACACAGCCATCAGGCTCTTCCCCCCCTGTTTGCTTTCAGTGGAACAGGAAGAGTTCTGCTGTGTGTGCACAAACACACACCTCTGCAAGCCAGGCCCTTTGCAGGGAGTTGTGCATTGATAAGTGGCACAGCTGAGGGCCTCTCCTGGGGCTCCCTTCAGTGCCATGGTGCTTTGTGTGTGTCTTTTCTTACCTTCCACTTGCTCACCTGTGGAAACAAGCAGCCTGGCAGGTTGCACGGCTGGCCTCAAGTCTGCAAAGAGGGAGAGCAAAGGCAAGGCTTGGAAGATGACAGAACTTTCTTTCCATGTTCAGATAAGGACAGGTTAGTCTGATTCACCAGCCCACTGCTTGGGTCATCTTCAGAAAGGAAAGTGAGATGTAGCTGTGGCCTCACACACTAACGTGGGCAAAGCTTGTCTGAGCTGAGGAGGGTCTGATTGCAGGGCAAGCCGTGTCTCCAGGTTATTGCACCCCTCCAAGCACTGCAAAGAGCAATCTACTTCTTCCCCTCTTCCTTTGCTTGCTCAACTTGTTAAGACATGGAAGGTTACTCCTGCTATGACTCCTATTCCTGACCTGACAGGTGGTGCCTGCACCTGAACTTTGCTCTCACAAACACAGTTGGGTTTTGCATATCAGGCTGCTGTTGGGTGGACTCACCCATCTGCACGGGGCTTAGTCATCCTGGCACTGTGAGCTGCTGCCAGCCTCCTGGTGCTGGGCTGAGGAGCAATCTGGGGTGCAGGGGCTTGCTACACAAATGAGGCTTCCACACATTTAATCCCATGCCTTTACCTCTATAGATGGTGCAATGAGTTGCTGAGTACAGGTAAGAAGATGAAAGAGATTGAGATGATGCAGGAAGTGATACTAATGGCTGTAGCTCTCAGATGAAAGCAATGAGCACCTTTATGGATCAGCACTGACATGACTCCTTGCTGCAGAGCTGCACTAGGAACAAAGTATGATAACCTTGGGATCAGAAGCCCAGTGTGTGGTTTGTAGCCTGTTTGGAAGAACTGCTCCATAGGATCTTACTGAAAAAGCTGAATTCACTGCCATGAAGAATGGCTGAGCAATGGTTTGTCAGTGGATGTTCATTTTTGACACAGGAATTGCTATTTGTGCTGTGTTTCAAGGAGCATTTGCACCCTTTCTGTGTTTAGCCAGTCTAAAGCCATGGGCATTCTCCTCCAGCCACATTCAGTGTCACACATTAACCCTTTCAGAGATGAAAAATACATAATAAGTTCCTCTCTGCTGTGTTTTGTGGAGCTGAAGTGCAGAAGCAACAGTTCTAGCATAGACACCTCATTGCAGTGATCTGGGAATGAAATCTCAAGCTTGATGTTCATAAAGCCCTTGAGAAATGTCACCTCTGCAAACACAGAAGAGGATTTGTTGGCTGTGTCTAGAACTCAACTGACCAGAGCATTGTAAGGGATCTATAGGTGTGGCTTAGTCCTCTCCACCATGATATGTACCCCATGAAATGCTGCTGCTACTTAATGGGCTTGCTCTGTAAATCATTTATTGACTACTTGGGTGCTTTTGAGTCCAGTGAGTCCATTACTGTTTCTAATCTAAATAGGTCATTTGGAGTTCACCAGTTCTGGAAGGACAGAAATGGCAATTGGTTTTCATTTCCCAATGCTGTGTGACATCCACTGGCTGTCAAGAGAAGTACTGGCTCAAATGGAGTAACAAGGTGTGGGAGATCAAAAGCACTGGGCTCAAACAGAATAGCTGCTGCAGGTTTTTCTATATGATCTTGAATAAGTCACTTCAGCTCTCTTAATCTCCCCCATCCAAATCCCCAAAGGTAAAACAATGGACTTAGCTTGACAACACCTATAAAGAATAACTTCCCAAAGACACATGGGCACGATGCTGGTGGGCTGAGAACGATCCAGATGCTAAGCTGAGACTTTTCATAAAGGTTGGAAGAGTTCTTAGGGCTCCTTAGACTGCTGCTGTGTGGGTTCCATTCCTGTTGCTGAGGCTTAGGAGTGGTTTGAACAGGACACAAGGAAAAGCATGAGGATGAGGGTGGTACAACAGGCAGGATGGAGAATGTGACCCACAGGGGGTGATGAGAGGAGGTGACAGCAAGGGGAAAAAGGGGAATCTGTTTTGTCCAGCCTCAGGGAGATCAGAGACACAGATGTTGTTGAGACAGGCAGAGGGAGGTCAGCAACAGATGTAGGGCCTTGGAGAGTGGTTGAATGAGGATATAATTCCTGTAGCTAAGCCTGTCCTGGCCACTCAGCTCTGCAAGGGGAAATGGGTGTGCTCTGTGTTGAGTAAGTGTTGTGGATGGGTCAGACTGGCTGACTGCTCAGGACCTGTCTCAATATTTGTAGTGACAGGTGCCTCAGAGAGACAACACGAGGGTGGCTTCTACCAGCTGCCCACTGATACCAGGTTAAAATCTCAACTAAGTGTCCCAAGAGGCTGTGTCTGTGTCTCAGTACAGAATGGTGTCACAGCACCTGCTCACACACCCGTCCTGGCTTTATTCATTTGGGAGTTGAATCACTGTTGAGACACAGCTGGAAACATAAAGAGCTGCAATGTTTTAAGAGATGTAGGACACCAGCCCCAGCGTTTTCCCACCTCTGTGGTGACCAGTGTCACTGCAGCATCCCAGACTCAGGCTCAAAGGCAGATTCAGTTATCTTTCAGGCATAAGCTTCTTGTCCCAGGCAAATATTTGTGTGTTGAAGCCAGAGCTGTGGCAAGTCACAGATGAGAAGGAACCAGGCAGCGTGCTCAGGAGCACCACAGTGACATCAAACTGCAACCTGTGTCCTGCCCTGAAATCAGTCCTTTGCAACAAAACACTTCCAAGGCTTCTCTTGAGTTTAGTTACAAGGATAAGTTGTGTCTTAGGGGAGTTTTTCTGCCAGTTGGGCTAATTAACATGATAATTTGTTCTTTCATTAGCTACATCTTTCAGGGGAAATATGAATGTGTTTCCCTCACAACAAGGAGAAAACATGTTACTTGTTTTTCTTTTCTCATGCCACTGAGGAGGATTTTCTGAGAACCTCTTGAAAGAAGATGAAAACAGTCTTTGGAAAACCATGCTTTTAATTCTCTTCTCTTCTCTTCTCTTCTCTTCTCTTCTCTTCTCTTCTCTTCTCTTCTCTTCTCTTCTCTTCTCTTCTCTTCTCTTCTCTTCTCTTTCCCTTTCTTTTCTTTTCTCTGCTCTGTCACTGAGCATCCTCAGTACTGGCCACCTATTCTGCCTCAACTGCTTTCCCACATCATTCAGTACTTTCCAGACCAGGTCATGTCACTGAAGAGATTCCCCTTGCCAACATCCAAGAGGCATTTGGTGGAGGGATTTGCTCAGGATGGAGACAAAATAGGGACCTTTTTTTGTGTGTTTATCTTCTCACATGTTCCCATCAAACCTGGAATTTCTACCTGATTAATCTGGGAGGAGACCCCACAAAGACCTGGGCTGAGCTGTCCCGTGGTCACTGTCGTCTCCTTGTGATGGGAACCCAGCTGTAGGCCTCTGTGCTCACGAGTCCTGGGTCACCTGAGTTCTGTTTGGACTTGGTTCCTTAGTTTCTCAAACCATTTTGAGTCCTAAGACTGGATAGTGATGCTGAATCTACCAGGGAAGTTGTATGAAAGTCCTTCAGCAAGTGTCTGCCTCTCTGTGTGCCTCAGGCTGTCTCTATGTCACATCTTTTGTTCCCCACCAGCCCTCAAATATCTCTGTTGCAGGTGACACAACCTGGGAGAGTTCCAGTTAAATAAACTCCCATTCAACTGGCTGATTGAACAAAGAGTTGGCTTTTCAAATACCATGGCAGCAGCTTGGCAGCCACAGCCATGGGCAGATGGAAATTGGTTTGTGACAGAAGAGTGTTGGAGGTTGAATCTAAAAGGGGAGACGAAGGCCCCTTCGTGCCGAGCTCTTGGTTCTTGGTTGATCTCTGCTCTTAGGCGAATCTTTGGCGTGCAGCAGGAGACAAGCAGTGGAGCAGCACTATCAGAGCTGCATCTGGGCTCGGGAATGAATCCCTCCTTTGTGGGAGCCGTGGCAGAGGCAGCGGGAGCCGCCGCAGAGGCCGGGCCCGAGCGCCGCGCGCCTGCAGCACGCCAACGGCTTCGGTTTGGCCCCGGCCGCTCCCCGAAGCTGAGGACACACCTGTTAATAGCTAGAGGCCAGGAGATTGGCTGGCTGCAAGGAATGCACCTGCGTGGGGAGGGCTGAAGGACTCACATGTAAGACGAGCCTTAGACACCCGCCGTCTCTTCTCAGTTCCAGCTTAAGCGAGCAGCGCGGCTCAGGGCTGCGACGCGAGGCCGGCGCTGCTCACCTTTTGCTTTCCTTTTTGGTTTTCTTTCAGTAGCCTTAACACAATGTTAGAAGTGTGTTGTTTTTCCAGGTACAGTTGTATTTTTGCCTCCGTTTGTTTGGTGGGAGTTTCACTGCGAAAGCCTCTGGCTCCGAGTTCGTCTGTTCCGGGCCGCGGTGAGATGGGAAGATGAAAACTCCTGGTGATGGTTTCGTCCTGGTGCTTCCCTGCTTTTGAAGGCTGGTGACACCTTGGTTTGGGAGAAGGTGGTTGTGCTTCCAGCACTGAAGTTGCCTGTGCGTGTGTGTGTGTGTTCATGGTGCTGGTAAGCCAGAGTGTGCAGGTACTGCGGTGAGAAGCGATCTAACTAGCACAAGGGATGACTTTAATGCCTTTCCTAACTTCTTCATCAATATTCTCCTCTCAACTTCACTTTCTGTAGGACTCTGTCCTCTTTTCTTTCCCTCTTCCTCCTCCTCCTTTCCCCAGGTAGATTAAAGGAGGGTTTTGTTCTACGTATCAGGTTTTGTCTGCTCAGGGTTATGGGGGAGGGGAGCACGGCACATGAATTCAAACGTTCATTTTACAACTGGCCAAACCAGTCAGGGCAGGTAAAGGCAGAACCAAGCCACTGGATAGGAGGGAGCCAGCGAGGGGAAGAGCTGGTTTCACCCAGCCGTCAGGGCAAGCTTGGGAAACAAAAAGAGGGATCCTTTGGGGAAGGTTTGTCTTGACTAAAGTAAGAGAGACCTAAAATGGAAGAAGGGCTGTCTCCAAAGAGAAGCCTGGCACGGCAGAGAGGCTCCAGCTTCGGTCCTGGGGACAGACTGGAGTTTGCTGTCGGCTCCTCTGCGGTCGCTCTCTAATTATTGCCATTTCTCAATTAGTTTCTTAACGAAGCAGCATCTCCATGTGCTTTATTCCAATTGCAAAATGCCCAGTTGCTCTAGTTCTAGGGTTGGTTGTTGTTCTTTTCTCCTACTTTGGAACCAAAATGGATTCCTCAGAGTGCTGGAAGGAAACAGACTGGGAGCTTTTTTGAACAAAGCTTTTGTTTGAACAAAGTGGAAGAGGAGGGAAGAGCTCGTCCTGCTTTAGCCAACAGCTCCTGCTCGTGCCACAGAGGAGCCATTTTGGGTTTGTTTTGTTTATTCTTTTCTTACCTGAGGCTTTGTGTGTGTGTGTGTGTGTGTGTGTGACAAAATGAACATAACCAAGTCTTCTCTTCCCTCCCGTGCTCGTTGTCTCTCGTTGCGGAGCTGCCCCGTGCCAGCTGTGACTCGCCTTGGCTTGTGCTGGCTGGTAGGACACCAGAGAGACAGAACACAGACCCAAGTGGTTGGATTCCTTTTGTTTTTCTTGTGTAGTGTGAAGTCTAGTTGTGGGTTGTGCTGCTTTCTCAGGCTGGAAGATGGAGGTGCCTGAAAAGCCCCGTCTTGCCTGTTGTGATTCGCTTGGCAGCTGGTAGGAGAAACCGTTGCCGGGATAGTTTCGGATGAGGGGTGAGAGGTGTTTTGTAAGCAAACAGGCTTGTTGTATAATTCATCTCCCCAGCTTCAGGAAGAGGCTTTGTAGACACTGTGAGGGAGTCAGCAGAAAATGTTTGCTCCCTTGTTCCCTCCACCCCTTTGGTACAACAGCCTTCTGGAAAGTTCTGCCAGGCACAAAGCTCCAACGAGTTGGGGCCAAAATCATTTCAGAGGATCTACTTATTTTAGAACAAAGGAGGCAAAACTTGTCCTGATCTAAATGCTGTGTTTGATTTACTTAGTTCTAATGTCTTTAATAGCTCTTTTCTGATGAAGTTTGTCAGGAGTGCATGAGATATTGCCACTTTATTCACCTTCTTGGTTATTCCCTGGCCGCCGTTTCCCTCCTGCCATCACAACTCTTTGCATCCAGGTGACAACTGTGATTTGAAAAACAACCCCTCTGATTTCAATGTCACTTTGCTTTATTCTAGATGCCTCTCTAACAGGGAATTAGGTTATGCTTGCTTCCAGCTCACAGACCAGCATTCAGACACAGAACGATGTGCAGATGCCACAATGCTCCAGCCAGCCACAAGGTTTCCTCAGCAGGACAAAACATTCACTTCTGACTTTCCAAGTTCAGGGATGGCCTCAGTCTTTCTTCTTAACTGCTTTTGATGGCTTTTCTCTCTTGAACTTACATTGCAGCTTGCAAACATGGGTGTCTGAGGTGCCTCCACAGAGGTGTTACATGCCACAGCCTTTGGAGAGCAACTTTGCTTTGTGGGTGTCCAAATCCCTCCCAAAGTTCATGAACTTCACTGTTTGATTATCAGCAGTATAAATTAGGACTGAGTGAGAATTTGGGTTGTTAAAACTCTTTGATGTGCTGGCAGCTCAGTTCAGGCAATCCAAATGGAACAGAATTGTCAAGAGACCAGATGAGTGGCAGCATTTTGGAGCCTTCCAGAAGTCACTGAGATCTGGGGGTGACCAGTGGGAAACTCTAAACACCAGACACAGTGATGCTGGTCTGTTTCTCAGATGGAGCAGGGGCTACATTCTTCTGGTGGTTACACTGTGCAAGTCCTAGTCTGGAGTTAGTTAAACCCTGTGAAGCAAAACCCTGCTGTGAGTGAATTTAGAGAAGTTGTGACCCGGTGACACAATTTTACTGCTACATATTGCTGTATAAAACTGGAGTGGGGTTTCTTTCTGTCAGAAAGTGAATCAGTTGACATTAATCAGGCTCTAAATCAATGAAAGGACACATTAAAGTATATACCAGTGAACTATAGGGCTTGAAAACTGTCTCAATATGGTATTCACACAACTTGTGAAGTTCTCCTGGGCTTCCCCTTTTCTTCTTGTGATGATTTACTTCTGTAGGAGCCAGGGGCTTGGAGCAAGGCTGGAGTGATCATTACTAACAAGGGCACAGAATGAGATTTAGAATGGCCAGAAAAAAAGAGCCAACTGGACATGGAATGAATGTGCAACCACATGTCCATTCGTCTGCCACTTGATTTGCAAAAGAAGCTAATTAGAATGTTCTTGCCATCATTTGGGGCCCTGGAAAGTGGCCCCAGGAACTTCCATTTTACAGCTGGGATGCACATTTCACTTTAATCAGAGCCTTCTTTTTAGGCACCTCTGTCATTACGAGTCAAAGGCGGTTTTAGGGTCTTTCCTTCATTTCATCTCAGGTTGTGGCAGGAACAATCATGAACCAATGAGCAGTTGGGACTGTAAAGCAGAACTCAGCTTGCACTGGTGCTTTTAAGCTTCCAAATAAGCCCATGTGTATCCTTTCAGACTCCAGGTACAGCTTTTATCTGATGGAGCTCAGAGATATAAAGGCTTAAGTTTCACATGCTTTGTTCTTTTCATGCCGTTGACTATTGATTAAGGCTCAGCCCTACAGGTTAACCAACAAGTTATTTCCCCCCCTCTCTCCACTGGAGCTGCATTCTTTTCCAGACCTGCAGCTACCTGGGTGCCAATGGCTATCTCTGGATTCCCACTTGCAGGATAATTGATACCCAATTGTTTTAAGGCTGCTTGAACTTTGTCCTTGTACTTGAGAAGTGGAGGGGGGCAGGTGAGGAAGCAGAAAAAGGGGAGGAGAAAGCAAGGTAATAGAGGCATAAAGGTAATTACTGGTGTTGTTTAAAAGGAAACAAAAGCAGTGGGGGGTGGGGTTCATTGAAGTTCCTTGTTTTCCACTCCTCTCCAGTCATTCTTTCCTTCTTTCTCAAGGCTGGAGCATTGCTAATAATGGTGATGATTAACTAAATGAAGTCGGTAACCTGGGCGACCATGAGGCTGGTTTTATATTTCATGGGTACCGACCAGGCAGAGCAAGCACACCACTGAGGGCTCAGCAAAAAGAGATGGGGGCCTGTGGGCTTTTGTTTCTGCTGCTAGGGGATTGGGGTTTTTTTTCTTGTATACGTCTGGGGGTGGTTTTTTTTGGCTTTGCATTTTGTGCCCAGATGTTTCACCACGGTAAGGTCACACCCCCCTTCTCCCCTGCTCCCCCCTTTCTCCTGGCTTTTCCATTCCTTCTCTTCCTGACTTGCCACTTATGAAAGATTCTGCTTGTGACTGAAGGATAGTTTCCTCCTGTTTGACAGTTGAACCTGTAAAATGCTCCTTTGGGAGAAGAGATGGGAAAGGAAGGATTTCTTTGTTAATATCTCAGGTGTCTGTGAGATGAATTGCCTGGAGGTTTCATTTCCCTTCGTTTTTCATGCTGGATCTTAGCCTTGTCCTGCCTTTGCCACAGTAACTCGGTGTTATCCTCCCTCAAGACAAAGCATTTAACTGCTTTTAAAGTGTGCTATCACCACACTTGTACTGAGGGTGCTAAAAGCAAGGGCCACCTTGTGCTAAACCAGGCATTCTCTCCTGATTCCCTCTGCTGGGCATGGATTGTGTGCTGCACTGGGGATGTGAGCAGCAGCTTGGTTGGAAATGATCTTTTTTCCCTTGTCTTTTCTTTGGTAAACACTATTAATTAATGTGCTTGCTAACAAGTCTCCCTAAAAGCAGATGTACTAAGTGAGCTGACCTTGTTCAGTGGGACAGAAGCCTTTCTGCCACGCTGGTTGGATGTGCTTGAGCCAGGCAGAAGCAGACATGTGGGATTAAATGATTTAGACTTACTGTTGGCTGTGAAGTGAAGGTTCATGTGAGCAATGTGTGCAGTGGATGCTTCCATTTCACTTGTCTCGCTGCAGGTTGAGCTGGTTTGTAGGATCCATCATTCCTTTGCTTTTTGGGGGGTGTTGATCAGATACATTGGCTGTGTCTCTCAGGAACCTTCTTGGGGAACACAAAGCAAAACCTTCCTTAGTTTGTGAACTCCTTTGGCAGCTCCTGGAGCAAAGGAAGGGCTGGAAGAGGTCTTTGCATCCCGTGTGCAGAGCTGCACGTGCTCCAGCACAGATCAAAATGCATTTCTCAAACAAAACATCACACAAATTGATGTCAGATGGCACAAAATCGTTTTCCTAGCTCATCCTGGTTGCTTTTAAGCTTTTAAAGCAGCAGCTACTCCATCTATTAAAGCTGTAATTAAAAGAAGAGTTAGTTCTCTGGTCTCAGTTTTATGCCAAGAGCTGTACAAACCCTTTAACTTTGTTTAGTAATGCAGAGATCAAGGTTTGGTGTTGGTCTCTCACCTGCAAGCACAAAGCTGACATGGTTTTGTGTGTAGGGTAAGTTTTACCTTGAGTTTGGTACCTGTAACTCACTTCTGAAACTCCTTGCTTTGTGTATAAAGTGTCTCCTACAGTACTAATGGGAAAAGAAGAAGAGATGCAGTGTTTTGCAGATGACACAAAGGCTCTTTCTTGGGCTCTGATCTATTATTGACAGGCAGATTATTGTTATTCTAATGGATTGACTTTAAAAGAGCTCCAGGAAGAGCCCTGGCAAGGACTCAGATGCTTCTGGAAACCACAGAACATGGCTTTTTGTCTATTACCATGTTAGATTTTATTTTCCTTTGGTTTTTTTCCCCTAAGACATCCTTCCCATTGCACAATGGTCATGGATGTATCCCAGGTGATACAAAGCCAAGACGCTCCCCAGGCAGGGCCAGGGTCAGGGTCAGTCATGATTAGCACAGCTGCAAGGACTGTTTATTACACCCACCCCATGCAGCTGGGGAATCTGTGCCTTTGCCATGCCTGCAGCATGCTGTCCTCTCCCAGCTTGGAACCTGTGAAGAGAGGGGGAGGTGTGTTTTATGTGGTGGTGGTGGGTTGGTTGTTTTCTGAGAGGGAGTGGGGCAGGTTTTGGACTTGGGGTTGGTTTGGTTGGTTGGGTTTTTTTACCCCCAGATGTAGATTCTACTGGTTGACTTTATCTTCAGGTATTGAGCTCTGCTGGAAGTGCATCCAGGACAGGGCTTTAAGAAGTGACTGGGTTCTGCCTGGGGGTCAGTGTAGCACTGACATGCAGTTTCTGGAGGTGTTTTTAACTCCTTTGGGAGCAGCAGCTTGGTTTATGGTGTGCTGACCATCCTTTCTTCATACACTGCATATCAGCCAAGAGCCCTTGTTCTCCTTTGAAACACATCTGGGGGGCATTGCCAAGAACATGGTTAATCAAGGGCTTCCAGGGGCTCAGCCCAGGGCAGCCCCAACACACAGGAATCTTTTGATCCCTGCTGGCTCTGGAGGAAGGATTGATGACTTAGCAGGTCTGCTCTGACTCCTGATTGCATCGTGTGGCAGAGTTGTCTTCTCATAGTAATGTGCTGTGAGCCAAACCCTGCTGCTGGCAGGTACCTGACGTGGCAATGACTTGCATTTTGTGTTGTCACAGGCTGTGGGGACTGGAGGCAGGATGGAATTGACCTAAACTGCTTCACCCTGTCGTCCCACAGCGAGTGTTGTGATCTCTGGTGTGTGCCTGCTGTACAGAGCTCGTGTTCAGCCCACAGACACGACCTGGGCAGAGCAGGAGGAATGGATTGGAACAGCTGTCAGCAGAGGAGATGCCAGATCAAGCAAAGGATTTTCACTAAAACCCCTTTTCCATCCCTATAATGAGATGTAGGAAAATGCATCATGGACTGAATGTCTTCCCCTTGGTGTGTGTGAAGGGAATTGGTTGATCCAGTTCCATTTCTTGTGGAGCTGGTGCAGGTGTAGCAGTACCAGTGGGGTTTTTTGCAAGGAACACATCTAATGTACTCACCTTGCTTTGGCAAAGAAACATTGACCTTCTAAAGCAGCATTAGAAGAGGGAAGGGCATTTCTAGTGAGAGCTGGAGTCAAGCTCAGAGCTCATTTGACCTCAAGGGTTTTTTTCTCTGACACATTTTGTGATAAAGTCAGGAGGGTGAAAGAGTTCTTAAAGGAAAAGGCTCTAAGAAATTCCTCCTTTCCCATCCCTTTTCCTTTCCCTTTTGCCTTACACCTAGTTCCTACTGAAATCTCTCTGTTTTAGCTGTTCTCCACCTCTGGTGAGCCAGGAGGGCTACAAGAGATGGTATAATACTGCTCCCCAGCTCTCAGTGCACTGACACTGCCCTGTACATTCTGGACACAGGTGTCCTGTTCAATCTCATGGTAAGCTCTGGATTTTGTACCTTTTCAAGAGTTATTTGGGGCATTTCTGTACATGTGTTTTTTGGCTTGAACACAAATCTGGGTCAGTGCAACAGCTCTGAAGTTGTTGCAAGGTTCCAATAGCAAGAAACTGGCTTGGGGAAAGCTCAGAGACCAAGGATGGGCAGGGTTTCTTTTTCTTCATGCTCCTAAAAGCAGGGAGATGTCACCTCTAGCCTGACCACTTTGCATCAGGCTGAAAGATTGCTGCAGCACTGGCAACTGGCAGAGTCATGGCAGCAGCTGTTCCTGTTGGGTTGGTTGCCAGTACATGAGAGATGAAACGCTCTGGAATTGCCCTTACAATGCCTTTGAGATGTCACAGCAAATGTAGTTTGGCTTGGGCTGATCAAGGTCATCATCATCCAGGCTGATCTAAAGCTCAGTCTGGTAGCTCAGGGCCTTTTGAGATGACTTAGTTGAGGCAATCAGCAAGGACTGATAGGTGTGATGGTCTGTGAGCACGTAGCATCCAGTGGCAGGGGGAGGTGGGGCAGTGGCACTGCACCTGAATGCTGCTGGAATATGTTTATGCCTTTTGCAGTCACTATTTTTAAGTGAGAAGGTAGTTACCTGGCAGCTTTCCAAGGTCCCTGTTGCATGCTATGATTCAGCAAAGGCCCTTTTGCCAGCTGAAGAGGACATCTTCAGAACCCATCCCTGCCTGTTCTCTGCAGACACTGACATCTCAGCTATTTTCCACCCCAGGTTCAAGAGTGTTTTTCCCTTGGCCACCTCAGCTGGAGGAAGCACTGACCAGCTGCATGCACACAGCAGCAAAGGCTACATGTTGTACCTGAGGGCAGAGCTGGGTTGTTATGTCACACATGTGCAAGGGGCTCAGCTTCCTCACTCTAGGCAAATCTAGGGATGGATTTGTGATGAAGAAGTGGCTTGTGTGGGACAACACCCTTTGGTGTAAGGCTGTAGTGTTGCTTTGTCTGTTGTTTTGGCAGCTCTTGCATCACTGTCCAAGTCAAGCAGCTTCAAAAAAAAGCCTCTTTTGTTGCTTGACAGTGAAAGGGGTGGCAAGTTGTTCAAGTGTGGCAACAGCAAAGCTGGTTTCTATTCTGACCCCCCCCCACCTCAAAATATCTTCTTCACAGAACCATAAAACTCTCCCAACAGAAGAGACCAGAATCCCCACTTACAGCCTCAGTTTCTGGCCTGTGATTCTCCACTGCTGAATGGACTCTTCTACCTGGTCCATTTGCCAGGAGCAGTGGGGCTGACACTCCAGGTGTTTGATCAGCTTCCCCCTCTGAGGAGCTCATGAAAATGGAGCTGTTCAGCCTCCAGTATTGATGCCAAATAGGGAGGAAGCAACTTTCAAGGCATGAAAGGCATATTCTTGGTCCTGTTAAAGAAATGCCACATCAATACCAAGGGGACACTAGAAGAGAATGGCTTTGTTAGCTCAGTTAGCTAACTCTAGTCATTGAGACTTTGCATGAGATGGTTGCAGTGCAGTCATGCAAACATCTACTTTCAATGCACCCACCTGACATGAAAACCCTCTCTAAGGTGGGTTTGGGGGATTTCTTTTGTCATTTGACAAAACAAATGCTAAGATTGCAGAGAGACATCCCAGCCAGGAATGAAAAGAGGGAGAAAAATGCCACAAAGCCCTTGGGAACAGGAATTGAAGCATCAGAATGAGGATTTGAAACCCTTCAATCCATGTGGCAGCAAAGAGAAATGCTCACCAATGGCACCTTAGTGAGACAGCAGAGTTCAGGCAAAAAAGGGGACAATCAGGCAGCATTTTTAGCTTAGTCTCTAAATTGTTCTTGTCACCTGGTTGACATTTCCCCAGCCAGTCATGTCCACCTGAGGATTTTGGCTCCAATTACAACCATCATGGGATTTTTGTAACTGTGGTTACTCTGACAAATGATTATTAGCCATATTAACCAGATACCAGAGCTGGTTGCTGTGGATCAGAACAGAGCCTGGGGTTGGGTTGGTTAGAAAGCCTCCCTTCTACCTGCTTTCATTTCAGCTGCAGCTGTCACCTCCAACATGTAGGGTACTTTAGACAAAGAGCTATTGTCTGATTCCCCTCCTTGTTGACTTTATTCCATGGTATTGATGTAGGGAAGGCATTTGCTGTTCTAACAGTGTGTCTGCTTGTTAGCTGCTGTTGTGGGACTGAGGGGGTTCAGTTGTTGGCTGGTTAGAAACAACCCTACAAATGCAGGGAGCAACTCGCCTCCAGTGTGGCTTGTTTGGTGGTTGGGTTTTGGTTTTGCAGTGATCTGTTTGCAGAATGGCAACCTGAAACAGAAGGGAGGGACTCAAATGTGTACTTTTAGTCAAGCACATTTCATCCAGGACTTTGGAAGTGGTCTGGGGTAGCCTCATGGCAGAGGTCTCCTCATAGAAGTTTCCATCAGAACTGGATTGGAATTGCTCTTCAGTGAAGCTTGAGGGGGTGTTAAACTGTATGTGGTGTGGTGTGGTGACCCATCTAACCTGTCAGTAGCCATAAGGACATGGCAGATGCAGATATATTGACCTGGGCTGGGATGCCAGTGGCAGTGATGACTTGGCATCTCACCACATTTTGTTCCAGCTCTGATTTTCCCCACTTTATTTGCACCATTTTTGTATTGCCTGCAGTGCTGCTGCTCCAGTGGTTACTGTGTGCAGCAATGGCCTTCACTGCACTGCAGGTGTGAAGTCATCAGTGCAAGCAGTAAGGATGGTTTAGTTCTTGGTGCTTGTACAATGTAATAGCCAGGGACTGAACCTTCCTCAGCTGGTGTTATCTGGAACCAAACAAAAGTTTCTCTTCCCCTACTTTTAGCTGCATCTTTTGCATGTTGGACTGGATGGTCTCTAAAGGTCCCTTCCAACCCAATTGTATAGTTCTATGATCTCTCATTGTTAGCTGAGCTGGAGGTTGTTTTATTGTTGTGCCCAATCACTAATCCAAATGGTGTGGCTTTGGTTAAGAAGCTTAGCAACTGTGCAGGTAAAGGAGGCAATGGGTGGAGGGAGAGAATGCCAACCCCAGCCTGGGGAGAAGGTTCACCTGCTGCCAGTGTCTGGCAAACAGAGATTCCCAATGGGAAGCAGAGATTTCCAACTGGAAGGCACGTTTGTCAGCTTACAGGTCTTTTCTTTTGAGCATCAATGCTGAGCTTCTTTGTGGTGAGCACATGGTAGTAACTTGCTTAGTGGCTCCAGAGCTGTTCAGAGCACTCAGCCTGTCCTTAATGAGGCAACAGTGTAAAGAAACACATGCAAAAACCTTGTCATTAAGAGATAACATGGAAAAAGAGAGAGAGAGGCTCCAAACATCCTCAGCATTGAAGTATCCAGAGGTTCTGTGTACCAGCTGTGTGCTCTGCCAGAGCTTTGGACTCTCTAAATAGAAATCTGCTTAAAAGCTGACTTGAAGGAATCAGCAGCTCTGAATTGCCTAGAACATAGCTAAAGCTGAAATGGTTGGAGGTACTGGATGAAAGGTAAGAGTTGTGTAGCTAAGCCTGCAAAAGTGTGTTGCCTCCTGGATGTTGTGTTTGCCCACGTTTGATGGGCAGGAGGCTGGCTCTGACTGCCCATCCCTCAAAACACCATGAGTGGGTTTCACTAGGTATAAATGAAATCACCTATTGCTAACTGAAGGAGTGTGTGAGGAGGTGGAAGAGGCAGCACTGTATGACAGGGATTTCTGGGCTAACTTTTCAGAACACTGTTGTTTCTGCCTCTCCCAAAGGAATGCATTTGGGAACTGCTGAGATCACAAGCAGGGAGAGCTCTTCTCCCTGTCCCACCTCCTGTTTTTCCCTCCCACTTCAAAAAGCCAGGCTCTCTAGCTTGTGGTGGTATCTGCTGTTTGTAGACCATGATGCTGAGATGCCATTACCATCTTACTGGGCAGCATTGGATGTTTTCTGCTTTTCTAATACTGCCTGGTAATGATGATGATGGTGTTTCGTGTACAACGTGGAAAAGCTCAACAGCGAATTTGGAACCAGAGGTTAGTGGCCAAGAGAGGAATATCCAGGCTTGGCTTATCCAATCCCCCCAAGCAGATGTAAGCTTCAAACCTGATGCTTTGGGTTCTAGAATAAAACAACCATCAAATCTTGTCCTTAATGAGAAAATGGCATTGGATAGAAAGCTTTTAGAAAGGTTTATGTCTGAGCTCCAGAGAATGGAAGTCAAACCTTGGATTGAAATGTGACATTTGTCCCCTTCCTCTTTTTCTCTCAAAATCAAACTGTTCTTTTCAGCTCCACAGAAGTTAACTGAAGAACTAGACTGCTGAAACCAAAGGTGGAGTTTTGCTTTTGCTGCTGTAACTTGCTCTTTCCTTTCCACAGCAATGCCTCTAGGCCCCTCCAGTACAACCTTCTCACAGTAAAGACCTTCATTTGACAACTTGGGGCTCTTGGGTGATGTGTGCAGCTTCAGCTTTGGTTTTACACAGATATTCCTTTGTATACATTTGGTTTTCCTTGGGGTGAGCAGGGGGAGACACAACTCCCATTCCCTTTGATTGTTTTCATTACCTTAGTGGGCTGATAATACAGTGAAGAATGTGATGGGCTTGATTCTTATTGTGTGTGGTTTCTTTCCCTGGAAGAAGCTAGCTCTGTCTAAAGGGACTTAGTTGGAGAGAGTCATCTGAAATGGTTTTTAGAGAGGTTTTATTGTTCTTTCCTGAGAGTTTAGACAAGAAGCAATAGTTATAGATACTAAAGGTACTGTAAATAATGACTGAGGAGGGTGTTCTTGCTGCTGGATGTTTTCATCTGACACATGGCTTTGTGGGCAGGTGTTTCACTGTATCTGGCAGGTGTTAAGCACCACAATGAAACAATAGCAGCACCCTGGCCCCTACCCTCCTCATCCCACCCTGCCCCTGGGATCTCTTACCAGCCTGTGGGGTGCTGTGGTTTTTAATTACTTGCATTGAGAACGTTGGTTGTTTCCTTGAACCCTCTTTTGAAGCGTCACCTGAAGGAGTCACTGAAGTGTAGCTGAGATGAAATGTATTCCTTTCCAGGTTCATTTGATAGAGAGGCTGTATATATGCTGTGTGAAATCCACAAAGACTTATGAGTATCTTATGGCTATGATAAATATTACATGCAGTATAACATTACCCAGAGAGTACAGCTCAGATCAGAGCTCTCTTACAGTGTCACACGGCGAGAGGCCATCACTGCCCCCAGAGATAAGGCTACAACAACAGGGGGAGAAGAAAGCAAGACAAAACAAATCATGCTGCCTCCCTCCTGGGTGATGGCAGTGAGAAATCTGGAGCAACAGCCCCACTTGGAATGAAACAGAGCCCTTACACAGGGAAATGCTCAGGGTGCAGGAGCACATGCTAGATTTTTACCTTCTCTGTTGCATCATGTGCTGCAGCAAACTGTCCCTTCATCTGAAACAAGAAAACAGAGCACACAGACACTTCTCATCTTTAGTGCTCACTGTGCACCTCAGTCTCCTGTCCCCCTCACTTCTATTTAAGGCTCCAATTTGTCTGCATCCCTTCAACTAAAGCCAACAAGGTATTTCTTACCACTAGCTGTGTTAAAGGCCAGGCCATCTGGTTTTTGTGCCCTTCTTACTGCTGTTTTCTTTATATTCCAGCTCTCAGTGTATTTCTTTGACTGGAAAGCCTTGAGTCAGTATTTTTGTGAATCCAAAGGGAAAGGGGAGTGAGGAAGCTGAGAAGCAAACTGGAACAAGCCTTACTGCTTTTACATCATGTTGAAATAGAACTTAACCTTCTGCTTCTCTTGTAGATCCTTACTGAATCAAGTTTTTACACTACCTTTGCCTCCTGAAATCCACCACGATTTTCAAGCTGTCCTTTAATACCAAACATCTTCCTTCTGCTCATCACCTGCTGCTTCCACACCCAGTGCTGTCAGGCAACTCTCCAGCCATTCTATTAGTTTCCATGGAACACTGACCTCCTGAAGAATGTGGAGCCATTCATAGATGCTTCATTCCTCCAACTGCTGGACAGACTGTGGTCCTCTGTGGGCATCTTACTAGACAGTGCTGGATTTTTTGGATCTACTCTAACACTGTCTGGTAACGATGTTTAAAGGGTGAACCAAACAACAACATGCATCAGGAGGAGCTCTCACAGAAAGACATTGTGCCACAGTTTTAGGCCACAGTGGAGCACTTGGACAAGAGGGTAAGGATGCTGGCTACCATGTTAACAACTCTTTTTAGATCTAGTAAATGTCTACAAGCAAAGAAACTGCTGGAAACCGCTCCAGTAGGTGCTACTGAAGCTTGTTGTTGCTGTTGGAGGTGGTGAGGCAGGACAAGTCAGCTCTGACACACAACACACACGTCTCAGAGGCACAGCAAGGCTTCCTTCCCTCCACACTGTGTGATGTACTTACATGGCACAGCCCTTGTCCAGGGGGCTGGAAGAGTTGCTGGTAACGTTGCTGTGCTTGGCTGTGAGAGCTGGTTAGGGCAGGAGACTGGGTGTAAAGGTCATTCCCCCCAATTACAGTTCAATTACACCTCCATGGTTGAACAGCCTATGAACTCCCAACCTTATAACCTGCCTGGTTATAGGCAGCACTTTCAGCTTAGAGACCAGGGGGTTAATCACTCCAACCATTCCATTAAGAAACAAAGGAATTGAAGGCAGGCAAGGATGGATTGAGTACTTACCCTGCTCTGCCCAACCAACCAGAGGCACAGCAAGAGCTTGTAGCAGTTCCTGCAGCAGCACAGCACTGCAGTGAGAGTGGCAATGGAGGAGGGTTTGATGAGAAGCTCCTTCAGGAAACAAGCACTTCTCTGAAATGACACAGAGGTCAGATTTAAACAAGTTTCCTGGGGTGAGAGAGGAGGAGGTGCTTGAGCAGAGCTCTCAGTCTGCAGAGTATTCTGTGGGTGACCTGTTGTGTCACGTCAGAGCCAGCCACTCCAGCCCCATCTGCTTGTGTTAAGGGGCACAGGTTCAGCACTGCACTAGAGATCTGATTCTGCAAGCAGGTGCTGGCATCACTCACAGATCTAAAGCAAAGCAGAGGTTTGCAGGCCAAATCTGGCTACTAAATGTAATGCTATTTAATTCAGTGACCTGTAATGCCTGCTGCCTGACTGCATGCACACACTCAGGGCCAGGCTTTGCTTACCTTGCAGATCCCTCCTGGTCCCAGCCTGATTCATCCAAGGCAGGTGGGTTTTTTTTGCAGACAACCTGGTTTGTCTGTGGAGAATAAGAATTCATGTCAGAACTCATTAGCACTCCACTGAGACTCATCCTTACACAAGGAGTGTTTGTACTGCCTGCACTTCTGCAAGGCCACAACATTTCAGTGCTCCTGGGGCTGTAACTTGAGGTGGGATTGTGCACAGGCCCTGTACTGATTCCTCAGTGTTGTACCTGTTGGGGTTCAGCTCCTTTCTGTGCTAAATCCAAGGCCATGGTCACTTTGACCACACACTCCTCACCCCAGCCCCTTCAATTTGGGTTTGAATCACAGCACCAAAACATTTTCCTCATCCTCAATTTAATGCTAATCCCCTCCCTCATTCCAAACCAGACCTGGTGCAGCACCACAGTAAACAAGCAAGTTCTGCCTCCTCTGCCTTTGCCACTGGGAAGCTCTGAGTGGTTTCTGAACCCTTTGCAGGAGGCTGGGGGTGTGATGCCTTGCCAGAAGCCACTAGGTAATACAAGAACAGTGAGAAAAACGAGCCAGTGAGTTTATAACCTGAACTTGTTTCCATTCCAATGGGAACAGCTTGAAAGGACCTGGCTGTGCCTGCTTTAACTCCACTGGTAACTCTGGAACAAGCTCCATTTGGTGTTTGCCCTTGCAGGCTGTAACTCTCAGGAGGAAAAGAGAGAGAAGGAAGAAGCAGAGAAGCATTCTGTGGTGATTAGCCACCGTGTTAATAAGTAACTGCTTCCCAAGGGATGGAGGAAATGGTGTGAAATTTGAGTGACTCTGCAAATTGGCTTTGAACAAGCATTTAAATGGGATGAATCTGAGCACACACCTACCTGCCATCCATCTCTTACAGCAAAGTCTGGGCCTTAACCTAGGGAGGAGCTGAGTAAAGAAATCGTTAAAAATCAGAGAAGGTGACTCTAATTGGGCTTTTCTGGCAGGCACAGGAGTATCACCTTAAAAAAGAAGGGAAATGGAGAGCAGGGAAATCCCCCCCTGCCCTCCCCCATGGTGATGTAGGCTCAGGAGAGCATCCATTCCATCTTGTCTGAGAGCCACAGTTAGTCATGAGAGCCAGGGGCAACCCAGGAAAATCCCCTCTGCCTCAGTAGCTCTCTCTCCCTCCCCTTCTCCTACTGATTTTCATCTCACTTAAATGAGCAATTCCAGAGGCAGTACTGCTTCTTAGGATGGTTGAAGAGCTCTCTGAGGCTTGGTCTACATCAGACCTCATTCTGAGAAAGTTCTCTCACCGAGGGGAGTTTTCATGCTGCTGAGGGCAGGGTCTGTAGGGTGCAGCTGAAACACCTCTGGCTGTGCCACTACTGATGGAGCTGCACCAGACACAGGCATGGTGAGCAGTTTCACAGCAGGATGGATGCACTGGACAGAGCTGGTGGTAAGTTCCTCCCAGTTGTTTTGAACTCCCATCCCAGTGAACTGGAACCAGTTGTGTTTTCATCCTTGTGCTGCTTCCTAATCAGCCTTCCAAGTTAAATATTTACTGGTTATTGCTTTGTTTAAGGGAGAGGCCCTCAGCCTTTCCCTGCTCTAGTTAAGTCCTGGACCTGGAGAAAGTCCTTTAATGCTGGTGGTTCCCTTTAGCCTGCTGATTGCTGTCTTACCAGGCAAAGTTAGATCTAGCTATTTGTGTCTAATACTGTCTGGTAATGCCGTCAATCGCACCGGCAACAACCTTCAGCTGCACCGAGACATGGAGCAAAACCACTTGCCTTTCTCAGAAGGACCAATGGAGTCTGCTGGCCTGGCCTCCCTGAAAGCTGCCTGGGTTTACATCTGTCCTGTTAACACCCAGCCATGTACTGCAAAGGCTGCAGAAGCAGAGACACCAGAGGAGTCAATAGTGTGAGCGTGAGCACGTAGGTAGGTCAGGATGCGTTACCTGAACTTGCCTTCCTCAGAAATGAAGCTCCTGTGCTCACTAGCTGTGTGTGTGTGTGTCAGTAACTCTTGGACATGTTGTCACACCTCCCTGAAGTTTGGTGGGTGCAGGAGTAACAACACAGGCATCAGAAAGTGAACTCAGCCAAGCTGAGACCATGGTCGCTGCCAGTGACAGGGAGACTGCCAGGGCTGGGGGAGAAGCAGTTTCTGATCCTTAACATCTTCATCATAAGGGTGAAAACAGCAAACACTGAGGCTCTCTTGCTGTTAAGATGAAGAGCATTTCCCTGGCTAAACTTGGGCCAGTCAGTCCTCTGGGGCTGCTGCTTCTGTTTGGGAGCTATTTGTGAAATGGCCAAGACTCAGCCATAGAAATGTAGTAACAGGGTGCACTGATCAGAGATGTCAGTGTGAAGCTAAAGCAGATGAGCCCCTTTTAAAGGTGTTTTATACAACAAGAGGGTTTCTTAATGCAGCAGCCCTTGTGCAATAGCCCAGCAGTGAGAGGGAGCAGCTTGGTGGAATGAGCTCAGCTGATGAGCCTCGAGGCAGGAGAATGAAGATAGAGCCCAGTTTGATGCAGAGACATCAAACCTCACTAAACTGTCAGGAATTTCCCAGTGAGGAAATGGCCTTGCCCAAAACTGCTCAGATGGGGAAGATGGTATCTGTGGCCTGGTTACAATGACTCACACTGGCAAGTCTCATTTTGCAGGCTGCAAACTGTTCCTTTTCATCCTCCATTTGGTGGGAACTTGCACTTTCTTTTGGTATCCTGCAGTTTCTCATCAAGAGACCTGTCCCCTGCAGTGTCTCACTTTTACCTGTGCTATCCCTGAACTTCAGCTGCTGGATTCCTGCTTTTCCCTTCCTCTGTGTGCCTCTCTTTGGCCACTTACCCTTTGGGCTTTACAGAAGCTGCATACTCACTGCAATGGTCCCTGCTGCAGCTTCTGTCTCCATGAGATGCTCCCCATGATGTTCAGGGGGTTTTTGGAGTGATGCTGTCTCCTGAAATGAAAAGAAATTGACCTTTCAGCAGCACTGCTCTTGGCTAATGAGCTCTGGAAGGAGTGAAAGCAAGAACTACATGCCTTTCATTCAAATGTGTTCTTGAGTAAACTGGGAGTTAAAACCCATCCCATGAGCTGCCCTGTGCAGTCAGTTTGAAAGGGTAAGTGTGCCAGAAACATCTCAGAGGTGAGAAGAAGATGAAGACACGACTCCAGTTCCTAATGCTGTGTTTGCATAGCCTGTTTCCAGTATCTTACTGTAATGCAGCTGATGAATATTCTCCTGTCACAGATTCTATCACTGGGATCCACGTGTGCCTAAACACACACACACACCTTGTTCTCTTTGTGGGAGTGGGAAGGGCAGTTTCCCTGGCTGCTGTTGTACAGATACTTTCCTATCTTTCATGCCATTTGCTGCTGCCTCAGGGTTCATGTTGTTAATTTGATGCATTTCAGTTGTACGTTGAATAAAAGAGTTGAATCCCAACCCAGCTCTGAGCTGAATTTCTTTGGGAGCAATGCAGATGTCTCTGTGTTTAAAACCAAGTAAACAGGATTGCCCAAAGCTTAAATGCAGCCCAAGAATCCCTATCCAAGAGGGATTGACTTTTACTCAGTGTTGCCAAGGAGCCATCTGACTTGAATACTCTCTCATGACTCCTGAACCTTCACACAGGGGGAGGGATCCTAAAGCCAGTTCTCCCGAGGAAAGCAGTGGGGAGGAAAAAAGCAACATCTACTTCAGGGAAACCACTGTTTCTCTTACTTGGATTGCCAAGGGAACAGCCTGGGTAGGTTTATCTGAATTCAGTAGCAGAGAGCAGGAAAATGAACTGCTCTCAGAATAGCCTGGGCTCAGACAAGGGGAAAACTGAAGCAATCTGTGTCTGCCTCCTGTGATTACATCTCCCTGTGTTGACTGAGGACTTATTGTAAGAGCAAAGCAAGTAGGAACCTTCCAGTTCCTTGTCATACCTTCAGCAATACTCAAAAGGCTACAAAAACTCCAAGCAGAGTGCCTGGGACTGACTTCTAGGTACAATGTCTTGCCCCCTGGTATCTAACAGACTTATTTTGGTAACAAAGCTTTGTGAGCAAATCATTACAAGGAGGCCAAAAGACATTGGGCAAACTTCTGATCTGCTTCTGATCCTCCCTTTTGTTACCCTTAAAACATTTTGGTATTGAAGATTTTGAAAAGCAGGGACAAATATTGGGGCTTAAAGTAGTGAGAAGGAAATCTTTCTGCAGCCTTATTTGCTCCTCCAAAGCCCCAAAGCTCCCATTTCGACACGCTCGGGATTCAAAGGTGATCCCAGGTTAAATACAGTTCAGCATCCTTTGAGCAGCTGACACCTCTGTGCTATTGCATAGCAAAAAAAGTCCTGAGGGCTCTGTTGCACTACACTTTGCAAACCCACAGGTGACACACACAGGTACAGCAGCCCTTAATGATCAAGCACAGTCAGAGCAGGGGCAGCATTTCGCCAGACACAGCCCTGCAGTACCTCCAGCAGTGTTACTGATGCTCTCTCCTGCTGCCTCAGAGCACTAGGAGGGGATTCAGAGGTGGGTTTTGTTTGCTGTCACACTGCTGCAGCACAAGTCATCAGTCTGGTAAAGCTGCACCCTCACAAAGGCACAGTCCCCTTCTCCCCCTGCACTGCAATCAAATCACTGCCTACTACAGCCTCAAACTGGGAGAAGTCAGGCACACACAGCAAATAACTTGTCCAGACAGCTGCAAAAGAGAAGAACCAAGAGACTTTGTTGTAGACTCCAAAGATTCAGCCTCCTGGTTTGCTTTTACCTTAGTGAGATGGAAGTTTCACACACTGGCATAGCAACGGATGGGGTTTAAAAACAAAGATCCACACCCTCCTTCTCTCCCCTGCAATTAACACTTTTAACAACAAGCACAAATAAACCAGACACTTCTGAGTGAGCTGAGACAAAGCATTTCATTTTCTTCCAGCATCTTGCATGAATCAAAGCATTTAAGCAGAAAAAACCCAGCTTGAACCCTCCTAAATACTGGCTTTTTTACACATGATGAGGCAACAAAAGCTCTGGTGCATGAAACACACTTCATGTGATGAAAGCACAGGCTGTTGTTCTCAGAGTGGCCTGGATGCTCTTTATGTCCTCACACACAGTGTAGGAGGCTGTTTCAATACTTAGGTGGTAGGAAAGAGAAATGTAACAGCTGTTCCCCTTCAGAAACCTCAGCTTGGGAGAAACTTCTCATAGTCCTCTGTCAGCTTCTTCCAGGCAAGAAAAGGTGGAGTCAAGGCAGTAGGTTTAACAAGCACCCCCTGGCACAACTGTTACAGCCTGATTCAAGAGCAAAGTTCAAGGCATTTAGTGTGCAGAAGCTGGGAACACATCACTTGATGGCTTTACTCAACAAGAAATGGATTTAAGTATTAAAGCAGCAGCTTAAGGAAGAGTATTCACTCAAACCATGCACCTGAGGGCTGGCTCCCTGGCTCCCACCTAACGCCCTGAGACCTGCTGACCACCTTGCAACAGGTCTGAAAAGGGGGTTGGAAGAGCCAAAGGCACCTGGTGTTTGCTAAAGAGTCCAGCTCAATTTGGATACCCAAACACAAATCACTTGATAGACTGTATTAGACCCTCAAGTCCCTTCCAATTGGGAGCCAAAGGCAGGGAGAGGCTGAGCAAACACAGGAGCAAACAGCCTCATTTGGCTGGCTGGGTCTTATTTGCCTTCCAAACACCACTCACAACAAACCCTTTTGGGTTTCTGTGTGTGAGCCTCACTCCTCCCTCACTCCCTGCCCTTTGGTGGCTGGGAGCCTGTTTCAGTGGACACAGGCAGAGCAGAGAGCACAGGGGTTAAAGGGGAGACCTGAAAACAAACTGATGAGTTAATACCACTCAGCTCTTCCAGACTGCTTGTCTTTGGCCTTTATATACCTTAGCACAGGTGCTAAAACCAGGGCTATTTTAGAACTGTTTGGGAACACAAGGACTGCCTATAAATATACTTTAAAACCCAGCAAGCAGCAGACCAGGCAGAGTCTGAGCTAACTGGGGCTGTTTGCTGAGCAAAGCCACTCAGACACAGCCTGCATTTAACTCCTTTTAATTAGGCTTCTCCTGTAGAAGCTTCAGGCACGACCCCAGCAGCAGCACTGAGAGGTTCCTCTTCCCTGCTAAACCCCATTGTCTCTAGCTAAGGCCATGGGGGAGTGTTCTGTTTTCACTATCACACTAACTTGGCAGCTAAATAAAAGGTGAGAGGTTTATTCCCTCCTCCTCCTCTTCCCAGCCTCACGTTCCCTCAGCCGCTGCACTCCTCTGCCTCCTTGTTCACACCACTGTCTGTTTGTGAGCCCATGCTCTGGAACAGAGCAGGAAAACAAAGCAGAAAAACACCTGCTGCACCCCAACATGCACAAACCCCTTTTCTCTGGGCAGCAGAAGGGACCATCAGGCTGTGCTGGAGGGAGAAGCTGAGCACAGAAAGGCAGCTACACGCTGAGGAACCCGTCAGGGCAGCAAACACTCCACAACCTGCAGCTCCCTCGCTGTGTTTGCACAACAAACCACTGCCCCAGCCCCAGGGCACCACAGACACACAGCAGCCTGGTTACAGATAAATAGCTTTCTTACCTGGAAGCTCCTCAGGAGAGTAGGTGCTGCTCAGCCTCTGGAGGATGCCACGTTGCCTGGCCAGATGCCTTCCATCAAGAATCACCAGAGCAACCAATCCCCAGCCTGGGCTCCTCACATACCTCTCTAAAGACCTTCACCTGCCCAACCTCACACTTTGTCTGCAAATTTGCTCTTGCCCTGCTCTCCTGATGCTCTGACACCTGTCCTAGACCTGGCCCAAACTGCTGGTATCACCTCTACCATGTGCTTGTGGTTACCCAAAGGAAAGCAGCTTTGCTCCATCCCAGCAGCCAGGAATCTGGGTTTGGGACACTTGGGAACCTTTTTTTCTTGTGGTTTCCCTCAGAAATCCATGATGGAAGTTCCCCATCTGCAAAGGCTCAGGCAGCACACTCAGACTGGATGTGGTGTATTCAGGGGCATCCAGAGCAATGTGTGACCCTGCCCTGTCACTCCTGGAATCACAGAATGGTGGGGTTGGAAGGGACCTCTAGAGATCCTCCAGTCCAAACCCCTGCAGGAGCAGGTTCACCTACATCAGGTCATTCCTGTGTTATTCTGAGCATATCCCAATCTCTCTTGTGTCTGTACACCCAGTGGCACTGTCTCACACACTGCTACTGAATTCAGCCACAGGTACTATGGTTAAATCACTGTTGGTGTCCCCCCCCATCACCACCAAATTACCCCTTTATTGGCACTAAATGTTATAGGTTCAACTTGAAAGGCCACCTGTGATTCTAACAATAGCTGGGTGAGTAGTTTTCCTCACTTCTGTGCACTTTCCTGCACAAACACCACATAAGCAACCACGAGATCCTATTTCTGGGCAAATAAACCCCAGAGCTAATGATCCTTTCAGTGCTGTAGGACCTGATCTTGGTGGGGCTGTTCAAGGCCAGAGCTACAGCAGATGCTTGCTGATACCTAACCAGGGCCTTTTCATGAGCTTGATAAATCAAAGACAAGCCCATCTGTCACTGAGCTAGGTGCTTATTCACAGCAGACTGTACCTTTCCAGGAGAGGACAGGTATTTGGTGCAGGCAGAAGCCAGCCCTGCCTGGAAAAGCCACCAGAACACTGCATGTTTTTAACAGCCCACATCCATTCCAGGCTGATGTGATCAAAATCACAAGGACCTTTTATTGTGATTTAGTGGCCAGGGAGAAGTGAGGGTCTGTCCCTGCAGCCCAGCTTACAGTGTCCACTGATGTCACAAGGATGCTCACGATGTCAAAAGAGAAGCCAAGCTCTGGAGCACTGCAAGGGAACCTCATCTGCTGCTACAGAGCAAGCAGCTCACAAATGACTACCTCAGCCAAAGCAATGGTTAAAGTTTGCTGGGTTACTCTGCACAGGGAGAAAGAAACACGAAACCAGCTCCCAGGAGGGCTCTGTGGGATGGGCTTTGTGGTTTGTGCCAAACAAGATCGACAACATGCATGAAAATCTGGCCCCTTCTGACACTGTGAGGCAACTGCAACCCAGTGCTGGGAACTCCCAGCATAGCTGGGGCCCTGGCAGGGTTGGAAGAGCTCAGGAGGGACAGAGAGAAGGAGCCAGAACCCACACATACCCCATAACAACCTGATTGCTGTAACACCCTACCAAAGCAATTGCCATGGTTTGCCCTGAGAGTAGTGGAAGGGTAGATTTGATCAGGAATTCCTTTCTGGGAGCATCTCTCTTCTTCCTAAGGAGGGTGAGTGGAACCTCAGTGCTCGCTGGCATGGCACCAGAGCACAGCATCCCACAGACAGGTCAGGGCTTGAGCAGCTGAAATGAATCAAAGGCATTTCTGAAAGAGGACACACGCCTCCTTGGGACTGGGGCAGCAATGAGGGATTTGTTCAGGCTCAGGAAAAGTCCTGCCAAGCAATGGTTTGTACTTAGAAAGCTTTAGAGAGCCTCCCAAAGCTGTGTATGAAACAAAACACCCAAAGGAAACAGCACAGGGAATAAAAGAACACTGAAAGTCATCAAGCCCAACATAAACAGGGATGGCTTTGGGTCTGTGGCAGCTCTCATCCCTTACAGAATGGCTCTGGTAGTGCTGACAGCAATGGTGTGTGAGGGAAGCTCAAGGAGGTCACTGTGGTTACTCACAGGGTGCAGCCAAGTGCCCAAATCAAGGTGGAATTCAATGGGGTTTGAGTGCTTGACATCCCCCCTTCCACCCTTTGAAAATGCCTTTGAGAAGCTGCATCTGGCAGTGAAGCAGCCCAGGTTCCTGCAATGGCTTCACTGCACTTGTAATGGCTTCAGTGCAGTGCGAGGACACAGGCAGCAATAGATCTACCAGGAGCCACTGAGCTGGCTCCCACAGAAACACTGCTGCTGGCATTGGAACTGGGCAGTTGGAAACCTGAGCAGTGGGGAGGACAAGGGCTGTTTGCTTTATTCCTTTCTCACCTTTTCTTTCCCAGTGGCACACCTTAGAGGGTGGGTTGCATTGTGCTTAAGCTGGGCTGGCTGTGTGTGATGTTACCCAGCTTAAGCTGCAGCTCCAAAGCAGAACAAAACACCTGAGAGGGTTCACTACAAAAACAAAGCAAGAGAGGCAGGTGAAGGGAGAAAGAGAAAATAGTCCCAGTTTCCTCAAAACACTGCTACAAAGACAGATGAGACTCTCAGAAGCCTCCCATAGACTTCTCTGCTCTTCAGGCCAAACACCTTTACTCCGTGTCTGACAGCCTTTCCTCTCCCCACTCTTGCTCTCGTGGCTTTCTGTTGATTCCAAGCAGGACTGGAGGAGCCCAGCAGCATGAAAATTGGTCCTGTTATGAGCAAATGGTTTGGTGAAATCCCTGTGCAAAGCTTTCAGGTGCTGATGCACACACCCAGGTGTCAACTGGGATTTAGCTGATGACCTCAGCTGCTCAGTTTTCCCCCTGTGCTGCAAGAAACACCAGTGGGAAGGGGATGGGTCAGGCTCTTTGCACAGCCAGGGTTTCCAGTACAGGTGACATGAAATGGGTCCCTGTGCTGAACCTTCCCCAGTCATAGGGTGGCTTTGAGTTCAAAACTATGACTGAAGCCAGGCAAAAATGTTCAAACCTAGAGGGTTTTTCCCCCTAACTCCACAGCTTTGTTTCAGAACCTGGGCTTAATCATTACATGTGTGTGGCCTGTGTGTCTGCTGTGCACTGAGACACAGGGCTGCACTCATAACTCCCTCTGGGAAAGCTGATCAATGTTGCACTGCTTCCTATGCCTTTCCCTCTGGTCCTGAAAGAAAACCTACACACACCATGGCTGCAGCTTGATGCTGGGTTGGGGAACCACACAGCTCCCTGCTGGGAGGCCTGAGGATGTTTCAGAACCATATCAAAGCAACTGATAGTGATCCAGTATTGGTACAGTCCACAGCACATCCTTTTTTCCCCATCACACAGGTGAGAAATGAGAGTTTGTGTCTCAGAGTGGCCTCCTAGCAGAGCCAAGGGGAGTTCATGCTTTCTGAGCTCCACAGACCTGCTGCATGCCCAAAAGAACACCTCTATGTGCACAAGCCTTCCTGGCTGCGTCTACAAGGTGAGCTTCCCCTTACAAATGGTGCACAAAATGCCTCCTCTACCTGCAGAGCCACCAGCCTCTCCCCTTCTGCAGCAGTCAGGCATCGTTTCCTCCAGGGTGGAACGTTTGGCGACAGCCGCGGCTTGCGACACCGTGACCAGGGAGAGGAGGGTGGGTGGGTTGTGGCTCTGAGAGGTGATCCAGGAAGGCTGAAGGTAAGGCAAGGACAGGGCCCTGGGTGGCTCTGTGGGAGAGCTGGAGCTGAGCAGAGCCATTGTGCACCAGTGGGAAAAGACAGAGACCGTTCCTGAAGGTCAGTGCGACCGCCGGGAAGCGGTGCCAGGGCATTCACGCTGCCTTGGCACGGCCACGCTGGAGGATGCAGGGCCAGCCCAGGCAGAGGCTGATTCCAAGCCAAATGCCACCTTCCATCAGCTTTTCTCATCCTCTTTTGGTTGAGGGATGCAAGGGAATTACCACATTAAAACCCACTGGTGGGTTCTCATTCTTCCTCCCTTGCAGTCCGAAGCGTGAGCAGCTGCTTGTGTGCCCTGGAAAGGGATCTCTCCCCTCTCACAGCACAGCTCAGCATCTCAGGTGCTGCTGGCAGATGTGGCAGAAGTGTTGTAGTTGGAAGCATGAAGGCCTGGCAGTACAGACCTTTCCAGGCTTTATCTTCTCACGTTAACCCTGGAGACAGACCGAAGTCACGGCACAGTGAGCGGTGCCTGTGTTCACTGCAGAAACAGAAGGACTTATGAGGATCTGGGATGTTAATTCTGCCCTGGTGCCAGTTTGCATTTGGTGCATTTAACAGCACACAGCTCCAGCAGCCAGCACTAACCACATCCAGCAAAGTCCTGAGCTATGCAAACCCTGCCTCAGAAAGGACAACTCCACCACAGACTTGTCTTTCAGCTGTTGCCCTGTGCAGTGAAGGGAATGGAACCAGACTTTCTGGCTTGCCATTGGGAGCAGTGCAAGTGGCAGGGGTGTCTCAGGCAGAGGTGAAGCCTGACCTTTAGCACAGCTGAGGAAAGGCACAGAAAAGTGAGTAGAAACGTTCCAGCCAGCAGAGAACAGAAATGCTTCTCCTGGTTCTCCTCTGACACACACCCACCCATCTGTGACGCTGCCATTGGGCAGCTTGAGCTGAAAACACTCACAGCTGTGGAAATCCCTTTGCATTTTTCACATCAGAACTCCTCCTGGGATTAGCAGCAGTAGCCAGGCAGCTGTTGCTAAGGGATCAGCCCGTGTTTGTGGTGCTGGAGGCTTTCCCACCCTCCCAGACAGGCACAAGGCAATCTCAATGCATGGAAAGCAGAAACAGGATGGGTTTCTGAGTCTCTTCTTTGCTGGTGTGAATCCCCTATTCTCCAATCAATGAAATAAGACAGTCTGTACTCTTCCAGAGAGCCAACCTGCTCTGTCACAGCATGGTTTGTTTCTTTAGCAGCTGTTTGTGGCCTGACTAGAAGTCAGGTGCCAGCTCCTCGAATGGAAAGCAGGGCTGGGAGCAGTAAAAGCTCTGCTAAAGTATGCAGAGACTGCTGAGACAAGGGTAGAATCTGCATTACTTAGTGTTTAAGTAGCTTTACCTATGATTTTAGCCCCCAAAAGAAGGGCTAAAAGGCAAGATGCTGTACAGAGCACTGCTTTAATCTCCTTGAAGATCCAGAGTGATTTATCAGAGTGATTTAGACAGTGAGAAGCTGGGGCCTGAAGATGCCCTAACAAAGAATGACAGATCTGAAACAGCTCTTAAACACTGCTCCAACATAAGCAACGTGCTCAGGAAAAGCAGCCAGCTACTTCAGGCAAATTTGGAAGGCAACCCAAAGCCTTCCTGGGGTGCAATCAATGGGAAAGAAGCAGAAAGAGCACAAAGATAAGATACAAAAGTGCTCAGATCCCCAGCACAGGCAGCAACAGGCTTATCACTAGAGACTAACCATGGAAGCTGTAGCTGGAAAGCAGAGCCTGGGTACTCCCAGATAAACAGCCAAGTCCAACTGAAGAGAGTCTGAAGAGATGAGAAAACTGCAGAAAAGAGAGGAAAACCAGCATCTACAGCAACAGAGCAAATGATAACAGAGAGAAAAAGACATCCTACAGCCTTTCCCAGGTGACTCATGAGGCTGGGAAAGTGCCTGACCATCACCTTTGCTTTTGCAGGCAAGGCTGAGATGGCCTCTGTGCCAACCAAGAGGAAGAAGGACACCAGAACCAAGAGGCGAGGAATTAGCCAACGCCAGGCTGGGTTCTTATCAGCTGACAGAGGTGAATCTTGTATCCTTGGTTTCAGCTATTAGTTGTGCTAAGTCCTATGACCTTACACTAGCCAAAGTGCTAGCCACTGAGGGGATAAATCCACATCATTTTCATCTGAAGCCTGTGCAAAGTCAAGCCCTTGGCTTCTAAACCAGTTCAAGACAAATCATTGATACTGGCTGACAAAGAGCTAGTGACAGTGGAACAGCTGATACTGCCAACCTCACTGCTGTTGGGAATGTGAAGAAAAATCCAAGCAGGCCCTTTGAAACAAAGCATTTGCAGTTGTAGGGAGATATAACCTGGCTGAAATGGCCCAGACCTCTCAATGGCAAAGGCAAGTGTGGTGTGTTTCTGATACAGTGCTTGTTGAGCTCAGCTCTGTGCACTGGCACTAAAAAAGATGTACTGGTTGGTTTCAAATGAAAACCTTTCCAACACAAAAGTAATCTTCAGGGCAATGCTTGTCTTTAGAAAGATCATTTCCCTTTCAGCTGTATTTCACCCCTGGGTTCTAGAGGAATTCATCAGCTGCTGCTCTGGTAAACCTTCCTTTCCTCGGGAAAGGGGAGGAGGAGGTTCTGTCTTCCAAGCTCTGTTTCCTTGCATTTGGTAGCAAATGACACAGAGCAGACTGCATCTCCCTGCCAGGGTGTTTATCCCTGTGTGCAGAGCTGAGATGAGACAGGAGCTGCCTCTGCAGACGCTGCCAACACACAGTTCCTTGAGAAGTTAACGAGGCGAGCTCACAATTGTCTCCAGCAATGCAATTTACTGTCTGCACCCAGCAAGGAGACAGCCTCTGTGTGGGCTCCCTGCAAGGCAATCATACTGCTTAACTTCATGCTGCTGTTTTATGTGAGGAGTTAGAAGGTTGTTTCCCTGGGGGCTCTCCTCCCCCCTTCCCATCACAAATACCTTTTGGGCAGAGAAAGGCTCTTTCCGTGTAGAACTGAGTTCAGATGCACAAACTCAGAGGCTGAAATATCCTCCCCTCTCTGCTGATTAGATGTGCAAGCCAAGCCAACCTGCCTCCTCTTTCCTAACAGCTCAAGCCCCAACAAGCATCTAATCCCACCTCTGACAAAATTCATGCAATCAGGCAGAGACAACCCCCTGCATCCCCGTTGCTGTTTAATAATTAGCCATCTAAGCATGCAAACAAATGAAGACTGAAGGGACTGATGCTTCAATCATCCATGTCAAAAGACTCAAAGAGATGAAGGTTCACCTTGAACACTGGGAGATTCCATAATTAGACAGAAAAGATGGCAAAAAGCACCCATCACCTGAATTTCAGTGGGTGTTCTGACTAATGCCAGCACCTCACTCATATTTCACGTGTCTCAGGATAAATGAGACTGTTTAAGGTTTATTTCTTGGCAATTCAGGCAAGCAGGGAGATGATAAAAGAGCTTACAGGATGCATGAATGAGCCATTAAGTGTTAAAAAGAGACAGATAAATATTTACACTCCCATATCAAAGAGCAACATGAGCAGCACCACAACACACCAGGCTGAGGTGGAAAAGAGCAGTAGCCGAAGGGGTGGCACCACTCTGTGCCACCCTTCATGAAATGCTTTGGGTCTGGGACAAAGCTGAGCTGTGCTGCTTCTCTGCATGTTGAATTCAATCTTGAATTTCCCTGAGGCTCCTGCATAAGGCATTAAATTAACTCTGGCTTTGAGCTGCCTGCAAAGGTCACCCAAAACATTCCACCGAGTCGCTCGTGGCCGTCTCTTCTAGAGGAAAAGGAGACAAGGAGACAGTGAGCAAAGAGCCAGGCACTGCTGTCTCCCAGAGAGCCCTCCCCAGTGCTGCTGCAACCAGCAAACACAGTCTGGGCTCCACAGAACCAGCCAGGGGCTGCTTGAAATCCTCTGTGGATCATCTCAGGTGGTGGCGAGGCACTGCAGGGGCAGAGTTCCCCATCACGGCTGCTGTGCCCTGGCTTGTTGCAACTGCTTGTTTACTATGTTCTATTGGTTTGTTTTGCTCTTCATTGAAGGAGGAAATTCCAGGCAGGAGTCCAGGGATTAGCACTGCTAATGCTGCAGTTTGTAAAGACACTTGGGTTTTCACTCTGAGAAGCTTTTGGTGCCAAGCACTCCCTGATACACAAGTCCTGCCTCAAAGAGTCTGCAACCGACTTCCTTCTATTCCAAAGCAAACTGGACCAGGAGTGGGAGCACTGGGAAATGCAGTAACTGCAGCACAGAGTCCAGCATGGGCTGCACCTGTGTTCATAGGTGGGGTGCAAAGGAGACATAAAACAAGTGCTTGTAAAATAGGAGAGATAACAACATCCAATAGCTTTGCTCCACTTCAGCCAAAGCAGTTTTGTCACTGGGACAGGAGGTTTGACTCACGTGGTTGCAGGATGGGCTATAAAACATAACAATAACCCAACAGTCCAAAGAGCAGACAGCTCCAGGCTTCTCACCTGCTTGGTTCCTGCTCCCACCTCAGCCCAGGGCGAACAGAACATGGACAGGGTGGAGTTTTTCTCCTATTCACAGGTTTCACTGTACCCAGAAGTTTCTCAGTGCAGTTTCTCAGCCCCTGGAAGTATTCAGCCTTGGTGTGTCTCCCACAGGTTTGGAGCCAGTGATGTGGGCATCAGTCTCCCAAATGCTTATAAATACACATCTACACATACATAACATAAGCAACAGAACCATTGCAAAGCTGACACAATGAGTTCCCAATTTGCAGCAGGTTGTTTCCCCTTCAGTCGTTGTCACCACTCTGTGGCTGCCTGTCAGAGAGACCTCAGAGCTGTCACATCCTGGCTTGTCAAAACTCCCACAGGCTTTAGCAGATTGAAGGAACACCTGTTTCAGTGTACAGTGGGGCTAACACTTTTTTAGGAGGCTCTTTCTGCCCTTCTCCCTGTGCAGCTCCACACCTCTCCAGACCTCTCAGTCAGTCAGACTCTGTCACAGCCACCCCCAGCTCTCCATCAGAACAGCTGGAACGATTTGGGCTCAGCCTTGGGCAGGACTGAGCCCCATACCTAGATATCTGAGGAAGAGCATTGCCAGACAAGGAATATTCCCTTCTACTACATATTTCATTATATTTCCCTCTGATTTTCACTTGGAACCTGCCACTAGGTTGCATGAGCAATAGCTGCTGAATTGTTTCAAAACAATGCCCCTACAATGGCCACAAAGCCACCTGAGGCTGTCCCTTATCCTCAGAAAACCAGGGGTTTTGTGTCTGTGACAGCAGGTTTGGTCAATGTGGATTTTAGGGACAAGGTCTCAGATCATCTAAAGTTTCTCCATCTCCAATTTTTCCAGCTACTTCTACCAACTCTGAAGTGAAGGCTGACAAAGCCAAGTCTAATGAGAACAGAGCCAAGTCTAATGAGAACAGAGCCCAGGGTAAGGCATGCCCTGAAGAAAAACAGCCAGAAGAAGTACCAAAAGTACCAAGGGGACCAGGACCATATTTTTACATCAGTGGATCCAATGGGGCTGATCTGTAAGTAGGTCCCCTCAGCAGACTCATCTGGACTGTACCATGACCATACATGAAGCCATGCAATGCTATCCATTATCCATTGGCCTCAAACAATTTGATCTCTGACACAAACAGCACTTCCCTTGCTCCTCACAGGAAAGGCTCCTTCATACTTTTATTCCATGGGTAACAGTTGCATCCTCACTGGGGATCCCCATCTGAAATGGTACAAGTTGGGATTGGAGCTGTTGAATCACAATGCTTTTGGCATCCTCAGTTACTCCCCTCACCCTCAGACCAGCAGGTTGATTAGCAGCCACTCTAATTAATGCTCCCCACCTTATTCCTCACCTTCTAGGCATGTCAGGTCAGTTCCACAGAGAAAACAACTGGGAGTTGATGGGCTATGTGCTAACTATTTGTTCCAGAAGCAATGGCACTTTGCTGTTCTGTTTCCCACGTGCAGTGTGAGCATCTACTGCAGGAGCAGGGGCTGGCAGCGTATCTATGACAACAGCAGAGAGGATTATGCACTGAAATGGTGTGGAATCAAGTGCCAAGAGACCTATTACCATTTCAAAGAAGGTAGAGCTGCCTGTGGGCCTCCAGTTGGGAAAGGGTGGTGGGAAAAAAACTTGAGAATGCTGCACTTGTGACTCCCAAGACAGAGAAGGTCACCTGGGGGTAGGAGAAACAGGTAACCTCGACTTCTTGGCAGATCTCAGAGCTGGATTGCCATGGTGATTAAAGAAAGGGGTTTAGCCAAGGAAAGAGCTTTGAGAGGAAAGATACCATTGAAGTGAGCTCAGTAGAGTAAAATGAGCAGCACAGAAGCTAAATCACTTTTGAAATGTGGTCCCTCCTCTTTGGGTTTGAGCACGGGCTGCAATGGGACTGTAGCTCAGGAACTGCTCAGGCACTGCTCCCAGCCTCACAGAGAGTAAAGCAAGCACAAGGTGAGTCACCCCACACATCCCAGGGCACAGCTACCTCTGTCTAGGGAGAAGAGTCACTGAAAGCCAAACTTCTCCAGAGTTACCAGAGTAACTTTGTGAATTGAACTCAGGCCTTGTCAGGGCATCCTGGATTCTCAGGGTCAGCTCTCCCACCAGCAAAGCATGAAAGCAAGGAGTCCCACAGCAATGCAATGCCTCTGGCTGGCACCCTCAGAACACTGGCCTTGCAGAACTAACACAAGGAGTCCAGATCCTGCTGCACAGGACTATGAGGGCAAGCTTTTGTCTTCTTTTTTCCTTTTACAGGTGAACAGCTTCTCTACCAGATCCCCAACAACAGAATCCTCACCAGTAAGATAGGGCTTTTGTGCTGCCTGAGGGAGCAACAGCAGATGATGAAAAGGATCCGTGGGAGCTCAAATCCCAAGTAAGAACTCTTTGAACCTTGACCAGAAACGTGCCAATGGAAAGTGAGAGCACATCAGCAAAGGACTCATTTCTTCTGGATGCATAACAGGGCTGGATACAAATTGTATGGGCTCTTAGTTCTTTCTTTTCAGAAGTACATACATCAGAGACAGAATTTCTCCTTTCTCTACAACTGGAGTTGCAGGAGTGCCAGGCCCCCCAAAGACAACACTCACAGTGATTCCCTTGGCTTTGCTCCATTGTCCTACTGGAAAGGCCACAGCTTCATGTACTATAGACAGTGTAAAAGTAAGACAGAAGCTTATTGCCCTTTCTGCTGCTTTATTTTCTGACCTACCACAAATGGCCATTCTGTTGGCTGCAGGTGTCTCAACCAGTGTTCAAAAAACTGAGCACATGAAGAATGTCTTAAGGCTAATGCATGTGCTTGAAAGCTTGTGGAATGAGGCAGGGAGAAAAAACCCCATGCAACAAACAAACAAGCAGGAAAAACCCCTGAAAGGTGCTGTTTCTTAAGTTTCCACTCACAAGCATCCTTGTGAAAGCAACTGGGGAAGGAACGTGTTGGGTTTCCAGCTTGTGTTTGTTTCTCCCACAGGTTACTGAAGATAGAGGAATTCTTCCCAGATTCCTTTCGCCTGGACTTGAAGGATGAGAGAAAAGCCTTTTTTGAGCTTTGCACAGGTGAATTGTCTTAGTCCCAGTGGCAACCCATTGGTACAGCTATGAAATGGTCACTGAAGGATACACACTAAGAATCACTTCTGTCTGTAATGCATGTGTATGCACACACACACACACCTTCAAGTGAGCAGTTTTGAGAGCCCACTGTGGGTGTTTCATACCACACACGTCCTTCTCTCTGCAGAGGAACAGATTTGGATCTGCAAACCAAGCTGCTCTAACCAAGGGAGAGGAATCTTCCTGCTGAAAAACCCAGCTGCTGTCAGCACCCTCCAAGCTGAGCTCCACAGCACTGAGGAATACCTGCTCAACAAGAGGGGACCATACAAAGCTCCCCCAGCAAGAATAGTGCAAAGGTAGAGCCTGGGAACTCAGGTGTGAGTAGTGTGCTTGATTAAGCACATCCTGCTTAATTGTCATCAAGCTTGATTAAGCACACTGGCCTCAGAGAGTTGAATTGTTCCCCACAGGTATTTAATGCCCATGAGATGGTTGTGAGAGAGGCTGTTTCTCTGGTTAGTCTGTCTTGCAGCCACGTTTCAGTCACTTCAAGGCAGATCTTTGTCATCAGGAAGATTTGAATTTACTGTTGTTGGGATATTTGGGAAGGACTTCCAAAGGCCAGAGGCTCCAGTTCCATGCAGGAGTTCTATGCATAAAGCCTTGTGTAGAGCAATTTCAATTAGATGGCCTGGATTTTCATACCAAGCTGTATTGTACAGCTGCAATATCTGTTCCATGCAACCTAAGGAAGCCTCCCAAACATCTCCTCAACTCTGCTTCCATGCTGCTAAAGTCTAGACTTCACTCCATCAGCAGGCACCAGGATTTTGGGTTGGGGTGCTTTCATTTTTCACTCTTTGCATGAAGAAAGGAACCCATGCAGGTTTTTCTTTGTAGAACATCCCCCCATTGCTAGAATGATGTGTGGAGGAACAGAACAGGAGAAAAAGGAACAGAAAAACAAGTCAGCAGAAGCCATGAGAACAGTTTCAGCCTCTGAACTTACTCACTGACCTCCTTTTGCCACAGTGTCCTTCCCTCCCTCAATGATGCATTAGCATCTGCTTAATGAGCACCTGAGGACCAGGGGCCTCAGACCAAGATGTGCCCTTTGACATGGACAAGGAGCAGCACCAGGGGAAGAAGTGATTGGACCCCATCTTAGATCATGGAATCATTTTGGTTGGAAAAGACCTTTAAGATCAATCAAGTCCAACCAGTAGCCATGTCATGACCTCACCTTGACTTCTGTTAGTGGGGAGCTTATGCTCTGGAGAAAGAGGCTCCCTTTCCCTCTGAAGACCATTGTTAGCATTTACTTTCACAGCATATCCTTGTTATCTATGTAGACATGCAGCAACCTTTGATGATAAAGGCAAACAATTCCCAGGTTACATCACTCTGGCAATAAAAGCAATGGTGCTGCAGGAAGGGCTCTTTGTGGCCAGATAGAAACTTTATTCTCCAGCAAATATTAGTAACTCTTTAATCATGTCCCACTCCCAGGGCTCAGCACACAGCTCCTGCTCCTCTTGAGCTGCTCTCACCATTTCTAGCCTTTCCTGCAGGCACCCTCTGATTGCCATTCACCCCAAAACCAGGGTCCAGAAAGGGACAAAGGGGGAGTTGTGTGGTGTGAAGTGAGCTGGCAGTGTGTTTGGTGTGAGCTTTGAGCTGCTGTGTACTCTGGGTGCCTGCTGCTGATGGCTGCTGAAATGCTGCTCCTACAGGTACATCCACCAGCCCCTGCTCCTGGGAGGGAGGAAGTTTGATGTCCGTTCCTATCTCCTCATTGCCTGCACAGCCCCCTATGTGGTGTTTTTTGCCCAGGGTTATGTCAGGTTGACCTGTGCCAATTATGATGCTGCTTCTGATGATCTGACTGTTCATCTGACCAATCAGGTAAAAAACCAGTCCTTCCATTCAGAAGAAGGGGAGGGAGTGGCTGACAGAGATGAGAAGCCAAAAAGATTTTGGAAAGGCTAGAAATAGCTTGTGCATGCAGAGCCCCTGCACCAGGGAACTGGGGTTCATGGTCAGTGACGGCAAAGAGGCTGAACAAAAGCAGCACCAGAACAGGTTCCATTCTCTGCTGTGGGCCTGTTCTCTGCTTAACCTGACAACTTCTCTCCCTGGCTCTCTGTTTCCTGCCATCATTCTCTCATGTATCTGTAGACCATAAGCTCCTTAGGGCAAGAAGCCTTTGATTGCACCTAGCACAAAGGAGCCTTAATCTTGGCTAAGGATTTTGCTCATCCTGTTGTGCTGATATCATTACTGTATTTAAGATGCAGATGTGTTCTCCAAGAGCCATTAGTCTTTATCTTACTTTGTCTTGCTTCTCAAACGACAGCTCTAACAGAATGAGGCTCCTCTGGCTTGTAGCCCTGTACATCTCTGATCGTGCAGAAGCCTGCCTTGCTCAGATCCACCAGAGTTTTAACTTCCAATGAGGCCCTTCAGTAAGAACCAGCCCCAGCGAAAGAGAATCAGAAGCAGGAAAACAGTTTGCTTTTAAAGCCCTTCTCTGCTCCCAGGGTCACCCTGTGTTCTGGGAACCAGCAAAACACACAGCAGAGAGGTACCAGCCCGCTTCAGTTGGAGTTTTACAGTTCCTGCAGCAGAGCAGATGATAGCTGCTTCCTGCAATACATGTTATTATCAGCAGGGCACTTGTTTTCCTGGAATAGTTTGTTTGCTCAGCTAGAGAGCTATCCACAGGGGAATTCAGGTGCTGGGGTAGGATCCTGTGGCACAAGGGATATTAAACAAAGGACAGGTGTTTGTTAGCAGAACATAAATGATCTGAGTTCCTGCTGGGAGGAGCGAAATGAAATTGAGGAGGGGCTGGTCATGGGACAGACTGCTTCACGTTACAGTTGATTCTGCCTTCCTCCCCTTTCACCCCTCCTGGAATCAGCCATTCTCCTGCTGTATTTCCAAAAGCAGAGGCAGCATCATTAACCAGCAGCTCTGCAACCTCCCAGTGACCATCCCCCAGAAGGAGCTGCAGCCAAGCCCAGCTGGTTCACAGGGAAAAGGGACTTTCCTTTGACTGAACAGTGTCAATACCCCATAAACTCCAACTGACAGAGCAATTAATGAGACTGTGGAAGCCAGAAGCCCTCACTTGGGCTTCCTGTAGGGACACATCCATCCATCTCTCCCAGATGTACTCTCCTCTAGGTGAGTACTAGGCACACAGACACTAGAACTGGTTTTAGTCTGAAGAATATCATGACTATGACTTGATAGCCCTGGCTGCCAGCCCCTGATCCATATCATACACACAGAGAGAAAACACTGCTTTGTGTCTCTGTCTCTTTAGCATCCACGTGGGTCAGGCACATTCCTGCCCATGGCAGTGTTGTACAATGGCAGTTGGGACATTCACTCAGGTTCAGCTCAGCTAGGGAGGGGCTCTATTCCCTCCACCTCTCTCACTTCATCTTGGGGTTCTCCCCAACTCCAGATGCTTGGAACAACTCAGGGTAGTTGGATATTTGCTGAAGCATCTCTCTTGTGAGGAAAGGCTGGGAGCCCTGGGACTGTTTGGAGAAGGCTGAGAGGGGAGCTCCTCAATGCTGATCAATATCTAAAGGGCTGGTGGGGAGAGGATGGGGCCAGTGTTTGTTCTGTGGTGGCCAGTGACAGGACAAGAGGTGATGGACATCAGTTGGAACACAACAAGTGCCCCTGGAACATGAGGAGAAAGTCCTTTGGTGCTGAGGTGAGGGAGCCCTGGCCCAGGCTGCCCAGGGAGGGTGTGGAGGCTCCTCAGGAGGTTTCCAACCCCACCTGGACACGTTCCTGTGCCCCCCGAGCCACTCTGGGATTCTGTGAAGGTGGCTCCCAGTTCCTCCTCACTGACAGAAATCTAATCCTCCCTTTGCTCTGTTTCCCCACCCCTCAGTACATGCAGAAGAAGAACTCCCTGTACAGCCAGGTGAAAGAGGAGACAGTTTGGGGCATGGAGCACTTCAACAGCTACGTGAATGAGAAGCTCAGAGAAGCCAATGGCCTCCCCAAAGACTGGGCTTTAACTGTGTTTACTGTAAGTGCAAGCAAGTGTATGGTGGGCATAATTAGTGTGACAGGAATAACTTGTCAGTCCACTGGAGCCCCCAAGGAACCAGGCACAGAGTGAGAAGGTTTTGATGGTCCCATGGAAACCGTTTATCTGCAGAGGTTAAACACAGAAATGAAGACACAAAGGGGTTTGTTTTAATGAAGTGCTCAAATAGTTGAGCCAGAGAACATGAATGTAATGCTAGCTATAAAAATGCACTTATGGTCTTCGTGTTCCTGACCTAACACTGTGGCCCAGCATTCAAAAATCAAGTAACCATTAGAGAGCTCTGCAGCCTGACAGGTCACAGCCTGAAAAGGGATTACACTGTCTGTGGCCTCTTTCCTGTCTGACTCAGTCTCACCATCCACTTTGTCTAGTTTTGCCACAGGAAAGCCATGTCAGAGCTTTAGATCTTCTCCTATCACAGAGATAAGACTCAGCTGGCTTGGTTTCTTACTATCTTCCTGTCTCACTGAAGAATCAAAGTGAAGAAATTCTCTGAGACTTCATTTCATCAGCCTGAGTCTAATGATGATGCATCAGACCCTTTGTGTCTTCACTTGTGTGCTTAGCATCTGCAGATAAATGGTTACCAGGGGGCCATCAGGGATTAGAAGATTCTCTACATGACTTGCTGGGGTGAAAATGAAAAGGCCAGAAGATACAGCTTTCTCAGGGTAACTTTAGAAATCTTGTCATTTAAAGCCAAATGCAAAGGGAGGGAAAAAAGGCTGGAGACTTTGTTAAAATAGCTTTTTGTTGAGCACAACAGCTCAGAAACAAATCCAGCTGAACTGGCCAAGTTTCTCAGGGGATCAGGAACTTTTCAGCCAATTTGATGGGGTCTCTCTTCAAGCAGAAATTCCCCCACTGTGCATTTCAGCTCCAAACTCAGCATCACCTACTGCAGGTCACTGTAACTCACCCAGCTTCTTTAAAACACTACACCCAGCAGAGCTGTGAGGGGCTTGTGAGTCATCACTGTCAGAAATGGCTGTGTTCAGCTCACATCAAGGTGCCCCCATGGGGGGAAAGGAAAGAGCACTGCTAAAAATTCTGCAGACTGCTCATTCTGAGGAAGGGCCAAGGTTCCTTCACACACCACTGCAGAGGTCTGGAGAGGTCATGAGGGGTTTTGGTAAACTCCAAGTGGACAGACAGTTGGTCTCCAAAATGTAACATCCTCTCAAGTCTAGAGAGGAGCTCTGCTGGCAGCAGGGGAAGGAAAAATGTCCCTAAGAGCACACCTACAACTTAAAGAGGCTCCTGTATTCTTGGTTGTCACAATGGTCATTTCAGTGTTCCCTGACTTGTTTCTCAGCAAAGGATGCAGCAGATCATGTTGCAGTGCTTCCTGGCAGCCAAGCACAAACTGGACTGCAAACTGGGCTACTTCGACCTCATGGGCTGTGACTTTCTAATTGATGAGAACTTTAAGGTACAGATCCAATATCTTCAAACACTAACTGTGATACTGGCCAGATGTCTCATGCCAGCAGTAGGGCACAGGCTCTGGTGCTAGGAATTAAATGGAGCAGTCAGTGAGTTATGAAGTGCAGGATTCCCTTTTCATCTCCAGCATCAAGACATGGCACCTCTGCTGCCTTGCATGTTCACTGCAGAGAAAGCCTGGCATTGGCAGCTCAGCATGGGGAGAAAAGTGTTCACTGCAAGTGGAAGTGTCCTGTGCAGAGTTCTCACAGGGAGGTGGAGTTGAGAGTGAAAAATGGGGGAATTTGAATGGCCCCTCAGTTTCTCCAGAAACCAAACATGCCAGATGATCAGGCAGCATAACTCAGTGTGCAATGCCTCTCACATCACAGGAAGTACACTGATTTACACTAGCTGAGTATCCAAAGGCAACAAAGAACTCACCCTCACCATGCTGAAGAATCAGTCAGTACCAATTCAGATGTCAGCATCAGCATCTCCACGTGCACTGTAGGTTCACCATTTAGCTACAGGTCAGCTCACAGAGTCTGTAAAATCTGCTAGAATTACAGCTCAAACTTGTAAAGAGTGAATGAAGCTCTGACAAGAAAAGCCAGAAGAAAGGGAAAGGGAAATGTTAAATGCAGTGATTGAGGTGCTTTCAATGCAGAAACACCTGGCCTAAGCATAACAGAAAGCCATCTGGCAGATTCTGCTGCTGCTAAAGCAGAAAGGAACTCAAAGATACTCCAGCAAAGGGCAGTGGGAACAGCAAACCCTATGAAAGAATGGAATTAATGTATGCAGGAGTGGGTAAGGCACCCAAACAATAGGCTCCTTTGTCCAGGAAGTCAATGGCAAGGGAGAGTCAAGGCAAAGACACAGAAAGTGGCGTGTCTCAGATTTCAGTGGGAAGCGTTGCCCAGGCTGGCACAGCAGGCCCTGCTGGGCACACTCTGAGTACAACAGAAGATCCAGGATCACTCTGTCCTGGCAATTCCTACTTGGCAAGTTCAAAACTTCATCCCTGAGAGACCATCACACCCCTGTGTGTTTTACTTACGGAGAGATAAACAAGATCTTGACAAGTACTATCTGTAAGAATGATGAGGATTTCTGGGCACTCAGTGGTGACACAGTCAGTTGGAATCTGGCACTTCCTATTGAGAGGGAGTAATGTGGAAATGTAGCCATTTGGTTAGCATTGGTTTCTCCATGTTTTCTTGTCCCTGCCAGGGAGCAACAAACCCACTCTTTTCCTGCTGCAGTGCTGCACTGAGAGACTCCTGTACACCTCCTGCAGTCAGCTTCAACCCACAGCTAATGCTGCTCAGAGCAGCAACCTCCCAGTTTTCTGTGAGCTGACATGAAAATCCCTGCTTTGAAGTCTTGTCCTCTCCACCTGTGACACACAACAGCCTTATTCTCCCTGACATCCTACTTCACAACACATATAGAATCTACTTTATGCTGGTATGTTCAGTCCTGCAGCTTGCCATGCCTTTCCCCTCTTCCTTACTTGTCTGGGATAGAAACGCCCCCAGCATCATTCCTAATGGTTCTTGAAGGCCCTGCAGCATCCCCACTCAGTCTTTGGAGGGTGTTTTTCCTGTCTCAAAGTTCTTAGAAGCACAGACCATGAAAGCAGGGCCTGCTGAGAAGCCACAGCTTTCTGTAGAGCTTTGCATATTCATTGCTAAGCTGAGAAAAGAATTAAGTACTTTAAGAGCAGAGGGAGTGAAAGTGATGGATGTGTTTTGGCTGCTGCTGGCTTTTTTTTCCCCCTACTGTTTTCTGGAGCTTCTTTGTGCTGCATTGTAAATGCCTAAGTCACTACACAGCTTAGGACAGTGTCATTTAAATGCTCAAGGAACCTGTTTTTCAGAAGGCATTTCATCAGCCATGCAAAAGGGCTTCTCTCCATGGGAATGCTGGGAAGACAGATGTGTACATTTTTTATCAGCCATAAAGGGATTCAGCTATATATCAGCAGAGAACAGACGGAACACAGACAAGCCATCTGCCAATTTGTGATAGATGTACATAAAGGTACACAACACAGCTCCCCAGTTAATGCAGGGATGGTTCCTTTGCTTTTCCCTCACCCTGGGAATATGAGGTACCACATGGATACTGTCTGGAGACCTGGTTGTGCCCACCCCAGGCCATGGTGGTGTGAAATGCAGGACCTGGCTGCAGTCAAGTTCAAGAATTATGGACTCATCCTACTATGTAAAGTTGATAAGCCTACCTGTGATGTCTTGACAGAGCAAGTTGAAGATGTGACAGGACATGGAGTTGCACTGGCAGGCTGCAGGGAGAGACCTCTTCATCTCCCAGAAATACCCAGAGCAGCACTTCTGACCACAGGCACAGGGCAGTCATCGTTCCTGTTAGCACTTGAAAAGCCTAAAGATAAAGGATGGCCCATGATTAGGAAGCCATGAGCAGATGTTCTGGGGTTTGGTTTCCTCTCTTTAATCGTGTTTGCCAGGAAATGTGGAGCAAGGCACCTACATGTCAGAGGCAGGGAGAAGCACAGGAACTGCATTCTACATGGAATGTCTGTGAAAATCAAGGATATTCACACAGATAAGGTGAAGCTGGCTTTATTCTCTCTGCTTCTAAAATAGAACAAAGGGCATTTATTAACTTGCCTGGGTTGCTGAAAAGTTAAGAGCATATAAAAACAGAGACATTCAGACAGTATAATCATGGGGAAGATGAACAGCCTGAGAGAAATCACAGGGAACTTTCTCCCTGTCGCTTTTATTTGTTTCTAAGCAGAAGAAACCAAAACCTAATGGAGACAATGATGAAGGTTCAACAGAGTTTGTCTGTCAGCACCAAATCTGGTGAACTTTTAAGAGAAAAAAAAAGAACACTTACTGAGAAGAGTTTGCCAAGAAAAATGTATGAAACTGAGGTGCCCTCTGTTGGCTTCTGCAAAGCAAGTTTCCTTGAGCAGCTGTTCCACCTCTCTGGAAAAAGAAGATGGTTCACTGCCTTCACTTATCAGTCTTTTCATTTGCTTAATAAAATATTTCAAAGAAAGTGCCAAAGTGAAGGCCACCCCATTGCCAAACCCCACCACTTCACATTCATTTCACATTCTGCTGCTTCAGAACATTCATTAATTCATTCATTCTTAAAAAAAAGATCAATTAAAGGGGAATAAAATCCTCCTGGAGCTGTTCCATGATTAAATAGCCTTCCTTATAAAACACTGACTAGTCACTACTTGTGTTATACACAGGGTGCAGCACCATGTGCTAAAGGCAGGGAGTCAACAGCTGAGTTTCACTAGAAGGAAAAGGGATGGTAAACAGAACCTCATGCAAGTCAATTGTTTGGTTTCATACACATTTGTAACTGGGCCATCCCATTCTGTGGCTTGTGGATTCACACCCTGCCATTCCAAAGGGAAATGGAGATGAGACTAGTAGAGATATGTAAAATTAGCCTCTGACATGGCTTTGACCTGAAACTAAAGGTTCCCCAGGAAACCAAGGGCTCATGAAAAACTCAGTCCTGGGTTTGCTTAGTTGCCATCCTGTGTCCACCTCAAATCAAAATGATTCCTAGGTTCCTTAGAGCTTTCTGTTAAGTGACACAGTGCCTTTAAACACCTACAGAGCAAGAGTTTAGCAAAGAGCATCAGCTGGAGACACACAAAACGGGGCAGTGTTGTTCTCAAGCAGGTCAATGTCTGCAAAAAGGGATTTGAATTCATTCAGTCCCTGTGAAGACCCTGCCCTGCCTGCATTCTCTGTTAAGAGATTTGCTTTCCTGAGTAATAAAAACACATTCCTCTAAGAAGACCCAGCCTAGCTTCCTGATTGCTGTTCATCTTTCCTAGGTCTGGCTTCTGGAGATGAATTCAAACCCAGCACTTCATACCAACTGCAAAGTCTTGAGAGACATCATCCCAACTGTAGTCTACGAGAGTCTTGGTAAGTGACCCAGCCACAGTGTGGCCAGCAGCAGACAGTCATATCTCTCTCCATTGCTTGTCATGGGGAAAATCTCTGTTTATATCAGTTACAGGTCCACAGCAATCTTTGAATAAAGATATCTCACTGCTGAGTTCATAAGCAACTTAGAGGGCACTGAAAGTTCTAATCCATTGTCTTTTTAGCCATGCACTCATTAGGAAGAAAGCAGTGGTTAAGGGTTCTTTTTGGTTAGAATGATTTTAAAGAATGTTTCCTTATGTATTTGTGTCCAAAAGGCTACATTTCAGGACACTCTCCTATCAACTCAACCTGCACATTTTTCTCATGCCTCTTGTTCTGAATGTACAGGGATTTCAGCTGGTTTGTACAACGTGCCTTAAGGGCCATGGCAGCTCTTAAATGCCAGTGTACCCCACTGTACTTCACAGATATAACTGGGTTGTATCAGCTACACAAAGACCAAAAAAATCCTTCTGTAGTGTGACAGACATTGACAGAACTGCTCCCAGCTGGGGGATCAAAATCTCTCTCATCCCTGATTTTCTGTGATATCACTGAAACTCGGCTCTATTTCAGCATCACAGTGTTTAAACCATCTCATAACTGCATCTTCTTTTCCAGATTTGGTTCTGGAGGTTTTCAACAAGAGCCTCAAAGGCCAGAGTGTTCTGCCTTTGAGGTCACTTCACCGTTTTGTGCTTCTCTATCATGAGGATGCTGCAAACCCTGGGCAGAAACAACCCTCAAAGCTCAGCACTGGCTTGTGTAGAGGCAGATATCTGCAGCCACACACAGGCACGACCAGCCACTTTGCTCAGAGCCCTGCCAAAGTGCTGGTGAACTCTTCCAAGAAGCCTGATGGCTCTAGAAAAAAGGTTGTGTCGTTGTCCAGAAAGAATTGCTAGCAAACTGTCTTAACTATGCTGCACATGCAGCTCTTTGTCCATCGTGGGACAGAGCAAGAGTGTTCTCCCAAGTTCAGAAGACATAAAAATAAAATGCTAAACTTGAGCCATCTGTGCATGTCCAGATCATTTTCACCTCCTGTGAACAAACAGGCATCAACCTCCACTGGCAAACTAGAAGTAGTTGGCCTTTCTGCATCCATAATGTCTCTCTTCTGGTGAGTCATAAAGGGAATGGCATGAACAGAGGGAAACAGAGGCAGCTTTCAAAGTGGACAGGGTTTTTCAGGGATGTGTAGAGCACAGGCTGGAACTGAGCAGTGTTCCTTGAGGAAGCTGTGGCTGGAAACTCGCTACACACAAATTGAAGCTGCTGCTCCATGCTCCCGAGGGACCTGAGAAACGTTACTGGTTGGTTTTGCTCCTGGATGTTAAAAACAAATTCAGTATCTGTAAAAACCAAATGAAATTTCCTCTCAAGTCACAGGAGCAAACGCTTGGCACAAGCAACACGCTGCAGCACCCCCGAGGGTCACAAGATGGCAGGATTACACAGCTCCTGGGAGCAAACACCCAGCTCTGCCTTCAAAAGTTTGCCCGTGTCCTGGCATGCTCAGGTTCCCGTAGGGTTAACAATCAACTGGAAAGAAAGCTTGTCTTTCCCCTTTCCTTAATGTACTTACTAACAGTTCTGCCAAGGCTTCCTCTGTTTTAAACAACCCAGTCTGTGTCCCTGATGTCTAGCATGGCATAAGCTGTTGGTTTGGTCAGCCACTGCCTTCCTCTGCAATGACAGTGCAGCTCTTGGTGGTCAACAATCCCTTTTCTACAGCTTTTCTTCCCTGCCTAAATGAAGAAGATATGTTAATCCTGGAAGCTTTCACAAACCAAAACTCATTGCTGTCTTCTGCCCTCCAAAAAGAACCACCCCAAACCCTCTCCTTTCAATCAAATCTATTCATTTTGATGATTTCCAATTCCTTCCTTTGGGTTTTGAACACCTCAAGATGGTTTTTCCCCCCTACTCTCCATCCTGGAAAGGAAACATTGCTACAAACCAAAACAAGCATTTCATTTCCAACAGAAGTGCTCAGTTACCTGTAATCATCCAGGTTGCATCTGTGGCACTGCTGCAAAGTCACCTGAAGAAGCTTTTTGTGTGGTCCTGTGGTCCCTGGGACATTTCCTCAACAACCTGCACAGCCCAGGTTAACAGCAAAGCCTGGGAGAGGCCATCACAGCTGCACAAAGAGCCTGTGAGCAGGCAGCCTGGCTCTGGGGAACAGAAAGGGTGCAGAGACATCACTCAGCCTTACAGACAGACACGAATCACCACACAATCCAACCCCAAGAGTTGCTCCAAATTGAGGGTTGCTTCCCTTACAGCCAACGATGGACATTGCCACCAGCTACCCCAGCTCATGCCCCAGTGTGCACACAGCCCACAGCTGCCATGGGGGACAGCAACAGCTCTTCCAGCAGCAGCCACCCCTGTCCTTGGCTGCTTGGTGGTGACAGCACAAACCCATCCACATCCTTACCTCTTGGATGGATCCAAGTGTGTGAAGTCAAGGACAGGATTAAGAAACTGTGGGATATTTTGCTGGGGTGTTTTATTTTGTCCTTTGAAAAGGGATTCAAGCCAAACCAACATTGCTATAAATATTTAAATTGAAGAGAAATGATTTCAAGGACAGGTCATTTTTCATCTGGAGTCCATGTGCAGAGGAGTTTAAATCAGAACCTGAAAAACCCCATAAGCTCTGGGATTTGAGCTGAAAACTCAGCCATGATCTGATCCAAATACTGCAAGTAATTGCACACTGATAAAATAAAGCTGTCCTTTCTGCATGGAAACTGAAACACCAGCTTGCTGTAAGCCAATACCTTTTAGTTCCTTTGATTATAAAGAGCAGCTCTTTTACCGAAATTCTCCAGGGCTGAAATGATTCACACTTTGGGTTTTTCCCTCTGAACTGGAGCTTTAAGAAGTCAGGAAATCGGTGGCTTTTCCCCATCACCAAGCAGCTCGAAGGTCAGGTGGTTAGGTAAGCAGGAAGCAGAGCTGCTCTTCAAGGTAGGCAGATAAAACCCAACAGGCCACTGTGCAAATTTCCAATGAATAATATGGCTCTGTTCATCATGTTTCAATATTAACTGGCAGAAGTGACAGCTGTTCAACACCCCCAGCCCAGAAAGTCGTCTGCACTTCACTGAGATTTGCTGCATGTTGCCAGAGGCACAGACTTCCACTAGATACTCAAATCTTTCTCTCCTCAAAGAGTAAACTCTGATTCATTTTTCTGCCCAAATTGTTGCTGCTTCTCTGCTACTGTCAGGAATGGAAAAAGTGGTCAGCCACAGTTTCCTGCTCTTTTGGTAGTGGGCAGCTGAAAAGTGAGCCATCAGCCAGGAAACGTTAAGCTACCAGCTTTACAAGATAAAAAGTGCAAGTGCACTCACCTCAAATCCACTGAGAGAAGAATTTAGTTGTGGGTGCATTTGCTGAGACAGCCAGAGTTCTGTAAGAGAAGGGAACTGGGAAAGCAAAACCAAGTGTGCACAAGAACACTGGGGTAACCTGAAGGATAACCCCCTGCCTTCCCAGACTGCTCAGTTAGATCACACAGGCACTTCCATTCCCAAGTTTATTTTACCTTTACAAAGGTCACAATCAGAAATCTTGTTGAAAATGTGAAAAACCCAAGAAGGCTCAATACAGAGATGAAAAGAAACATGGTTAATGTAGAAGGAGCAGTAAGAAGTGTTGTTACTAGACAGTGTTTAGACTTCAGAGTGTATTACATTCTGCTGCAGAACTCCTTGCAAGGCAGAGACAGACTTACACAGGTCACCCTATTTAACCCAAACCAGTACATTCAGCTTTCCTTGGCTGAACCTCCAGCTCACCTCAATTAAGAATGTGCACATTTCCCAAAGCAATGGAGGAAAAGTTGCCCCTTTACAGTGGATTTCACACGGGGCTACTCATGGGAAAAATGATCAGTAACATGAGAATTAGCAAACAGAGGTTCAAGAAGGAAAAGGACACTGAAAGTACTAATTATGTCCCACAACATCCTTCAGAGTTGAGAAGTATCCTCACTCTCATTCGACATGAGGGAGAAGCTGAAGTATTGGGATGTCAGCTGCAGCAACACAAGAACAGAGAATCTGGAAGGAATTCCTCCTTCCTATGGAGGAATACTTCATAGAGAACAAGGTTACCTCTTTGCATTTCGTTTTCCTTTACAGTTATTTCACCCAGTTACAAGATTCTACAATGAACCAAAGCAAAAAATAACTCCTCTTGGTATAATCACTGAAGAAATGTGCAGCAATCAAACTGTGTCCATGGAGCAGCAAAGTAATTCCTGAGCTCTATTTGAACTTGACATGACCCCTCCAGATAAGGCTTCAGGAAAGACCAACTGGAAACAGCTTAGAGAGACCAAGAGGTCTAGAAAGCACAGCCTGGGAAGTGGGGTAAGAGAAGCCAAGGAGAGATGAGAGTTTATGCTTTCAAAGATGCTGAAGAGTCAATTCTTCCTCATAATGATAACAGACAATATCAATTTTAACTAACAAAATCTGTCTTCTCTGACCTGAAACCAGTCACAGGATTGGATTGCATAGAGAGGTGATGGAGTCACCTCAGTGAAAAGGGAACAGGTCGATGCTTGCCTCAGAGCACAGAGGCTTTGTGACCAGCTTACCAAGGTAATAACCTGTCCCACTTCTTAGGATTCTCTGTTGAAGGGTTTTTGCAACACACATCTGTGGAGGCAATAACTTCTGCTCCACAGCCACTGTAATTTCACAGAGCCCTACTGAAAGCAGCCTGTCAGTCAGACTTGGACTAATCCTCTCTGGGTATTTCCTAAGGTGATTAACAGAAATGTCATTATTCTGTTAGGATTTCATTTAGAAGCTCTGTACAGTTTACATTCTCTGTAAGAAGCTGATGCAATGGCTGCACTGTGAGACATTTATAACCTTTTACATGAAAGCTGCTTCAAAGCTGGTTTTGCCCAGAGTTGATTCAGTCATTACAAAGTCTACTCCAAGCAGCTCTCAGCACAGGGCCAAAGCAGGAGGCATCCAGAGCTCTGACTCTACTATTGCAGTCATGTAACACAAATAACTATGTAAAGAAAGACATGTGAGCTGTAACTAGCTGAAGCCACAGGCTAGATTCTTACTTGAAATCAGTGTCAATTCACAGAAAGCAATCAACTCCAGCTGAAATCCTGCCCTTTACATTCAGGTAAAACCATTCTAACCATGTTAGAGTTGTGTGAAATTGGAGGAGTATTAATGTAACAAAGTAATAAGAATCCTCCATGGTACAGTTATCAGTAAGGAGAAGGAACATCTTTCAGCTGGTGATCACTCACTGGAGCTATACTGGCACACACCAGCAGATGCAGTGGTTCTTCTGGAGTGGTGGGTAAAAAGCATCAAGTGCTGGGCTTTTCTCTGTATCCCATTGTCTTTTCTGACTATAGGTGAGAGGAGAGCTTTAAACTGAATGCCATTCTCTAGGCAGTGTGATCCTCATTTGAGCCTTTCAGAAGTGTCCCTTTTGTAACCCAGTATTCCAGGTACCAAGGATTGCTGAGTTATAGAACTTGCACAGAAAGATGCAGCCATGGCAGTCTCACCTGGCACCTCTGGCCTGAGACTGGCCCAACCAGCACCTTCTGTTGGGACTGGAGAGTATTTAATGGATAGAGAGTCATGGCCCTTTGCTGCACAAGAGGAAAATTTGGCAGGAGTGAAAGCACTGTCTGCTTAGGGAGCTGTAGTAGATGTGGTTGCTAGGCATAGTGCCTTATTCTCTTAATATGAACAATAATGTAATAAGGCTCAACTGAATGTCACTTTTTCTGTCTCTAAATGGCAGGTTTGTGGAGAAGAAACAAAGAGAAACTCTTCCCAAAGCCATCTCTTATTGCTGTGTATAGAAGGATGCTTTACACACCCAGCCTCTCCCTTCTCTCTTTTTGAAAAGCTGAGCTCAGTTGCCCATCCTCACATCTCATTCCAACTTGTTTGTTTTCACTGCAGACTCTGAGGGTGGAAATAGGAAGACTTTTCCTCTGGGATTTTGTCTCCATGTTCTTCTTCTGGAAACTGGCAGCTGGAAGTCTCTTCTCTGTGATGTGATGGTTGTAGAGCCACCAGCAGCTTGTTGTGTTCCAGATCTGCAGTGAGAACAAACAAAAGCAGTGCACTTACTCTTCACATGTGTCAGCTGGCTGCCCATTACCTTTACCAATACAGCCTCTCCCTGAGGAAAGGACAAGGACACAGGTGGTGAGCTGCATCTTTGTGAAACTAAGCAACCCACCCCAAATCCCAGAGTAAATCTGCATTTGTTTATCCAACTTCATTTATTCCATTGACTGGGTCAGTGGGCACACTTGTTTGCCATTGAAAAGCTACCCAGAAGCCCACAAAGCTGAACTTACCCTCAGCTGCAGGGTGTTTTTCTTTCTTCAGTGACCATATGCAGAAATGCAAGAAGAAGGTCAGCAAGATGAGAACAAACACAGCCACTGCAGTAAGGATGGCCAGGATGACGGTGTACAGACTGTCATTTGTCACAGGAACTGCAATTAAAGATACTTCATAAAGATTAAGAAATCAGGTGCCAAGACTAAAGGAATGACTAAAATTCTTTCAAGGAAATAGAGATTAATCTCCTCTTTCTGTCTAAATTATTTTCCAAGGGAGAGAAATCAGTGTGGCTATTAGCAATAAAACAGATGCTCTAACTCAAGGGTGTAAGAGATGACTGTCTGTGGTAAGAGGCATTCATGTAAAACCCCCATGCCTGACCTCTTTATTGTTCAGTATCTCTCTTTCCCAGCTATCACTTGCTGAATCTGCTCTGGTTTGGGTTTTGTGTTTTTTGGGGGCAGTTGGTGTCAATGTTTCCCTGAACAGCTCTACAGCAAGCCAGATCTTCATACTTGTGTCTGCCTCGTGGACATTAAAGTAGCACCTTTTTGCAGTTTGCCTCAATGAAGGGCCCAGACCTGAAAGACACCAATTCACTGTAGGGACAAGGGTGAGGGGAAAGGCATGAGCACTGCAGTTTGCTGTCTTCATGACACTCAGTATCTGCAGAGCCTGCACCTACCTATTCCTATCTGATCTGATCCGTGGTAAGACGTGAGATTTCTGGTTTGGGTGTTGTCAGCTCAATCAGTATTGTAAAGGAACCAGATGATTAACTAAGCTCTTGTCTTCCTAAGAAAATCTAGCAAATCAGCAAGAGCAGGTCAATGGCAAACTGATAATTTGCCAAATAAGTGGGCTCTACTGAAGGAGAGCTGTTGGGCTTTTCTCTGCCTTTATTACTGACAGTGCTTTAATGGTGGCACCTTTGCCCATGTCAGCAGTTCTGTTAATAATGCAAGGAACACAAGAGTAATTTTCAAAGCAAATTTTCATGATAGGAAGCTCTGGGTGATAACTATGCAGCAAGTCACCCACTGAAGAAGAGCAGAGCAAAGTTATAGGCTCAGAGAAACAAATCATTGTGAGACTGTACCTTGCTCCACATCTTTAGGAGGGAAACCACACACAGCATTATGTGTGCTGTTGCCTTGCTTGATTGTTAGAAACCCAGAATTTTCACAACTGAAAGAAGAACAAGAGGCACATTTATGTGTGTGTGATGATGTGTTTCTCTCTGATCCCTTTCTTCCTTCCCTCCACTCTTTCCACAACTTGTTTCCTTTGATCCTTCTTATAGCAGTTCAGGTAAAGTTATGGCTGTTCCCCAGGAAGACAACACTACATCTCAATTGTTTATGAGCACACGTTTCTTTAGTCTGTTTCAAGTGGTGCCCATGTTTGGAACAGTTCTGCATCAGTTCCAGCTGGGCTTGGAAGCAAGTTGAACACACTGCACTTTAGCCCAAGTTCTGCTTTTTATAAAGCCAAAGGAGAGAGAAACAAAGGAGAGAGAAACATCAGATGTTACTGAATCTTGAAAATCCATCTTTTAATCTCATTGGTGATCTCATCTTTGATCCAATTTCATGTTGTCATGTAACACCCTCAGTACTCAGTGCTTTATCATGGGTATTTCCAAAGGAGGGAAGTACCAATAAATACATACTCAGTCCAGTTACGGCACCAGCCATTCTTGACGTTAGAATAGGTTCCAATCTCACATGGTTTACATTTGAAGATGAAGTCAAAATTGCCTATGAGAAAAGAGCACATCAGTTATCAGTGGTCAGTGCAGTCACGAACGATGAGTGGTCATGAGATTGCCACAGATTAGAGCACAACACGTTCCCTCTCCACTCCCTCTGCATCATGAATCCTCCCCCTGCAGAAACACAGAAGCAGTTCTGGCCACTTTTGCATTTTGAGAAATGGATGGATGGACCCCTTACAAAAGAGGTACAGAGAAGTCTGATCTGACTGCAGAGGCTGTAAAGATAAGAGGTAACATGGAGCAAAACAGTCTTCTACTGACAGCTCAAGCAGCTTGGAAGAAAAGTAATACCAGAAGCCCAAGCATGAAAATGATTTCTCTCTGTACAAGTCCCCCCAGAAGCAGGCTCTAAGTAGCAAAGGGAACCACCTGCTGCTCAGCCAGCCACTTTTGTTTGTCTTTTAGAGGCATTTGTGTTTATTTACCAAGCTTAACCAGCTCCTCGCCCTCTGCACACTCAGGCAGCTTAGTGCAGTAGAGACACGCGCTATCAATGCAGCTGTAGCCCGCACGACATTTGCACTCATGGTCCTCAATATTTTGACACATGCCATCATCTCCTGTCAAGAAAAGAGAAGTTAGACTTGCCTTTGTCATACAGGCTGTACAGTAACTTAACCATTACTCTTAATGGCTGACACAGCTGAAATAGCTCCTTATTGTGCTGCGGTGGAAAAAGATGGAGAGCAGAAAGATGTCGCTTTCATGCACATCACATGAAGCTGAGAGCACTCAACTCAGCACCAATCAGGTTTTTACATCACAGTCATCTGAGCACTGCATGACTTACCACTGCAACCCTTCTCTCTTACCTGGAATACCAGTGTAGGTCATGGAAGACAGAAGGCAGCAGGTTTGCTTTACTACACTGGGCAGATTTAGACACTGTGGGGTGAGCAGGGCACTGCCAGCACCCCAAAGTACTGCACCTTATCTAGCCATCCAGTCAGCTCTCAGGACACTGCCACTGACACAGCCAGAGCTCAGCCACATTAGAGAAGGGATGTCCAAAAGACCCTTAGCCTATACTCCCTTTTTCATGCCTTTCCTAACAGCAGCAGCTGCTTCCTACCCCCTGTTGACACAAGTGGGTTTAAATCCAAGCCAAAAAAGCAGCACTCTTCCTACTCTCTGTCCTCTTTCTAGAGGACTTCTGTTGTGAACTTTGCACCCACTCAAAACATTCTGAGAGGCTCCTGGGTTCATGAAAGCAAAGGATTGATTCTATATACTGGTCTCATCAGGGAACTGTGTCAAGCAGCCCTTCAGGCAGTTGGAGCCAAGTCAAAGTGCTGTTCAACCAGGAAGCTGTATAACCTTAAAGGAAAAGAAAGCTGAGGGAAATGCTGGATAGTTCAATAGCATTGACTAAAAACCCACAGTGAGTAGCAAAGACCAAGCACAGATTATTTCATGAGGTGGTGATGGAATGTACAGAACTGCCCACATCCATGTTCCTCTGCCCACTTCTTGCTGGCCTTCAAAACCTCAAGTCAAAAAGGGAAGAGTTGGGAGATGTGTTTTTTTCTAGTGAGTGATTCTGGAGCTCTCAGCATGCAGTGACTCATCTGTACCACACTGAATCTCCTTCTCTCAGTGGGAAAGGAAATACACTGAGGTCTCCACACTACTGAAAACTCTGTATCTCCTCACCTAGCTATTCTCATTCTAACAGGTTCCATGTATCCACTTACTCCTTCTTCCACAGGGAACTCACTGTCCTTGTTGGCAGTTGAGGCAGATATACTGAAGTCACTGGTAGGTGAGAGGCACCAATGGAAGATGTAATTTCTCAGCTAACCCTGTTGCTAACCTGCAGAACAACAGCATCACCATACTAGCTGGACAAGGCTTCCAGCAACTCTGTTTGAGAACAAGGAGAAAAGGAAGGTGCATTTCTCACTGTAGGTCACACAAACAGCTACATATTCCCTATTGTTGAGCTGTTATGGACACCAATAAATTAGGAAGAAGAGTAAGATTGTTCCTGGGACCATGGAAGAGGCTATTTGAATCAACTGATCTGTTCCTCAGCCTAACAGGCACAGAGATGTCACCCACTATGTCCTGCAGCTGGTCTTAATTTGACTTAAAATTGCAGGCAAATGAGAATTCATTACCATGTCACCATCATCCTAAGAGCAGGCAGGGATACAGGTTAGCACAGGCTGCTGAAATTCATGATCACATGAGCCCTTGGCTGTGCATTTATTTCTGAGTCAAGCACACATCAGTAGAATGGAGGGACTGAAGTGAGATGCTTCCTACTCTTTAGGATCACAAATTACAGACAGCATCACTCCCTGAATTCCCTCTAAAGTCTGATTAGCACAGACAAACCTTGAAATGATGTTTGAATGGAGCAAGGGCTCAGAGGCAGTGTGAAGTGAACACCTTTTTCCCTTGTGAGCAAGAAACTCAGCTAGCCACAGAAAGCCACAGCAGCTTAGCTTCCCCTTTCCCACAACAGAATAACAAGTATAAACACACCATGAGTCTATTCTAAAGTTTATAGCTGAGGCACATTATGAATGTAGCAGGCAGGATGGAAGCCCTTGTCATTTTGTTTTGCATATGCAGTTACTCAGGACACATTTACATACACACACACAGAGTGTTCCCCACACTTGATTACCCTGGCTGACATAAAACAATAATTAAAACCAGAAAGCAGACAGACACATCATTCCCTTACCTGTGCTTGACTTGCATTTGGGGCAGCATTTCTTGTGGTCTTTCCAGATGACTCTCAGCTCACCATCCTGGCATGCTGTTGCCAGAGTTGTCTGTGTCCATTGCCACAGGCACACCACCAGCAGCAAGCAAGATCGAACCCTGAGGTGACCAACTCCATTCGTCTGCTGAGTCATCTCTTGAGCTATGCAATGCAAAAGCACACCAGGGTGGGCTTGTGTCAGGGCTTTGCTGCAAAAGTACTCTTTCTCCTGACCCTGTGGGAAGGCACTGTGCTTTTTGTAGCTGCTCTCTTCCTCTTTGTTTAGGGGCGGGGAAAAGCTTTTACATCATCAAACTCTTACAAAAAGCAAAGCCAAGCAAGCAAGCAGCAGTGGCTCCACTGGAGAGCAGCAGGTCAAAAGCAAGATGTAGTATCACACTATTTAGTTTTCAAAGCATTTTGCAAGTTGATATACAACTGAAAATTACTGCAAGCTAAATCAGTATGTGAACATCAGTGCTCTCAGACTATTTCATTCTGAGCTGGAGTTCCTAATGCACAGTGAGCCCATCCATTCACTCAGAGTCGCTGGTTCGGATTATTTTCCTGAGCTGATGTAACTCCATATGGAGACCATGAAATCAAGAAAAATATGGCTTCCCCACAAGCTGCAAGATTAGCCCTGGGATCAAAACAGAACATGATGTGTTGCCTGTAATCAGCACCTGCTGCTGGGTTTCAATTCCAAAATGTTTTGCCTTATACAAATGCATATGCAAACCTCCATCTCTGCTTTATGTGGAGACAGCTTGCTACCCCCTCTCCTATTTCCTCTGTACCCTAGGGTTTGCTTCTATTCCTGTAGCTTGTGATTGCTTTTATGTGTGCACTGTGAAGATGGTATTTCAAATCCAACCTCATTCTCAGCTGAACAGATGAATTCTGAATGCAGAAGCAATTTTTAACATTCTTTTCCACGCTGTGTGTGATGACAAACATGTCAAGACAAGCCAGACTCAGACCTGTGAAGAGCACCATGACTACATTTGACACTTGCCCCATCAGTTCCTTAGTTTAATATGTAGTCAATGAAGCCTGAATAAATTTCCCACAGACACCATCACTCTTCCTTTAGTGTGTTCTATGTTGTTGTCTTCAGGATTCATCTATGGATGTCAAAGAGTAGGTCATTCAACACATTCTTCACTTAGCCTTTGGCCTATTCAGGGATCTACTTGTGTTTCTGTCATGGGTTTGGAAACAATCAGCTGACTGTGGTATGCAACAGACTCTTCTTGTTTTAAAAATGTATGCTGCAAAGCTGCTGTACTCTTAAATGAGCTAGGTGAAACCTTTGTATGAAACAATGAAATCTAAAGCAGCTGCAAGGAGGCAAAAGACGCAGATCTCTGGTGTCAGTTTTCCCCACATAACGCCCCAGAAGGCCAACTGTTATGTTTTGGAAACTAAAAACTCCCACTTCTGCCATTCAGGACATCCCCCTCCTCTTCCCAGACAGCACTGCTCCTCACACTGCTCACAGCCCTTCCCACTCACACACCACTGCAAACACAGGCATGTTGCTGCAGCCCAAATGGCCATGGAGAGTCCTGGACACCACAGTTCTTGGGTTCACTCCTCCAGGTCAGGATGCTTTCTACCAGCTTTTCCAAACAGCAAAACCACAATGCTTGGGCAACACAGGGACAGGGAAGGTTTACAGGTACTGGTCAGGATGGTGCCCTTGTGCAGAATATCTGAGACTCCAATCACTGGTAACTAATGGAGAAGAGCTGTTGTTGAACAGGAAAAACTGTCACTTCCAGTGGTAGAGGATGAGGTCTCTTAAGTTAGGCACCACATTTGGTTTCCTAATGCCTTACCTTCTACATCCTTACAAGCTGCAAGTATAGACTAGACCATAGCTATCAGAAAAGAGAAGGACAGTGGCTCCAGACAGAGGAGCTGGCATTCAAAGACAGAAATGCAAAGACACACATTAGTAAATATCACTGCCTAAATGCCAAATATGCACATTGGTCATATTTTGCTCATTGTCATGAACACAGCATGTTGCAGGCAGGCAGTTAGCATATGTGATACCTGCTACCTGCTCTTTATCAGAGTAAGAACTAAGAGTTCATTCCTTTACATCTTTTCAGAACGTTGGGGGTTTGTTTCTGAATTGCTCTCTACATGTTTTCCTTCTTGTTCAAGCAGTACAGTCATGCACAGATAATGCCAGATGATGGAACATTTACAGTCAGATCACAGTCAACAGTTGTACATGCCGTGTCTAAATCTCTAGAGTCAGCAGTGATCTTCCTTTGGGGTTTTTCTAAAGCTAGCCTTACTGGTCTCTGATGTAAGGTAGTGACATTTCATCTGGCGACCCTTTTGTTGTTCAGCCCTGTATGGGATGCATGGTAATGCTGCTGCCTGACCTAGTAGGGTTTCCAGCTCTCTCTGAACCTATCAATTAAACAAATGTCTAATTACTCATCAAAAAGCAGTAGTTCTCACTGCCTCACCACCTGACAAATGGTTTTATTCAGCAGCAGCTACAGGATTAAGGAGACAACATTTGACTGAGCTTTTCAGAAATTAAGAATCCTTAGTCTTTGTCTTTGCACACAAGCAGAGATTCTGTGGCCTCCACAGCTCCTTTCAATCCATGTCACTTGTACTCAGAATCATAATCCCAAGGTTTACATTGGAAGCAATGAAGAACAGAAGATGTTACACATCTCCTAACCCCTTCTCCCTCCTCTGTGCTACCATGGCCTGCAGACATAACAGCAGACAGAGTGCTCAAGGAGAACAGTTGAAGGAAGAACCAGACAACTCTTCAGGGCACACATTCCTGACAGCATTTACAGAACTGGCTGCAAATTCTACTTTTGCCCACCTTAGGGATACTCAGCCATGAGCTGAACTTGCACACATCTCCAGGCACCTCATTTCAGTCTCCTTCTTGCCTGGGGCCACTGCAGCCACCAGTCTGCTGAACTGACTAACTTTTTGTAAAGAACACCCCCACCAACACAAAAGAGAACATAACCACTTCTCAGACACGTTAGTTCTTGCAAGTGCACTGGCTTCACTGGTATTTCTTGGGTTTAATGTCATCAATGAAGGGAGTATTGTTACCAGGGGGACATTGAGATTTTGCTGATTACCCATAATGGGTGACAAGAAGCCCTGCAGGTCCTCCTACAAGTGAGAGGTTGTTCACTTGAAATCTACACAATTTCTGAATGACTAATGATACTCTTTAGACCAATGGATAAAGTGTCTTCATCTCTTAAGCTGCTGCCATCCAACTCTAGAAAACTCCATTGCTACCTAAAGGATTCACATTCTGTTGTGCAGGACTTGCCTGTGTTCTTGGGAACCAACTGTCAACTGGTCTTAAAGAGCCCTGTCATGTGTCATGACAGCTGAGAGAGATGTTACTCACCCCAGGTGAAGCAACTTGCCAGGCCAGGGAACCTGGGGTAGATATAGCACCTCTGAGGGGCTGTAGGAAGCCCAGAGGAACAGTCAGCACGAGGTGCAGGTCAGTACAGCAGCAATACCTAGAACCAAATCCCTGAGGACAAATGACTTTCCTTTGGCCTGAAACTAGAAGACAAAAATGGATGTGTTCCTTTCAGCTGTGCTGACCTTTGGGCCAGCCTTAAGATTTGGCAGGATCTAGGACTGACTAGCCTGGAGGTTTTCAGATCTTGGGGTATCTGCAGTGTTCATGGCTGCCCTCTCTGGCACTCCTGGAGAATTACTGCCCTGCATAGCTGTTACAGGTACAGAGACTCAAACAATGGGGCCAGAAGCATGGGTGATCTATGTAGTGCAACACATGGGCTCCCAAGATAACTGATGTTCTCACATCAAAACGATCAGGGCTTTGCAAAGACCCTCCAATCCTTCCTTTGGGCAGTGCCAAGGGCTTGGCAGCACATACTCTGACATCAGAGCTCTGCCCCAGCCTACCTCACAGTCACCTCTCAGGGTTGTTTACACAGCCTGGCTGGCAGAGATGGTGGCTCCTTCCTGACAATCCCACTGGCACAGAGGCCAGGCAGAAATGTAACTGACATCTGGGAGGGGGAAATCAAACCAGACAGAGGTAAAATCCCCATGTCTCTGACGTTGCCAAGCTAGGTGCTGCTTTGCAGCTTAGCATGGTGTGTTTCAGCAGATGTGACCTTTCTCAGGTGTCTCACGGCAACCTTGAGTCACTGATGCACTGAAGTCACGGGAGAATGTGAAGAGAAAATGAAGGAGATAAAGGATCTGGGGTACCCACAGGAGTGGAAACTCGTCACATTTTTACAGAGAAAATAAAAAAACAACCAACCAAAGAAGGGAGTGAACTGCACATCAAAAGCATAAACTTACAGACTGTGGGTTTCTGTTGGGTTTCCTTTTAAATGGTAAGTGCTGAAACATGAAATACATGCTAACTGCCAAATCTATAGTCTGAACCCAGCTCCTTCATGTAATTTTCTTCCAACATGTTTCTCAAATACCATCTGTTCCTGTCACAATCCCTCTCTAAAACTAAACACAGCACAGCAAGAAACAAAATTAACCTCCACTTTAAACAGCCTTGGTAAAACTCCAGGCAGATATATGTCATGGCCTCATATGTAAGAGAGAAAACTACTGCAGACAGAAATCCCAGTGGCAAGAGGGGCTGGATTTTGTTTGCTTTTCTCCTGTATTTTTGTAGCAATCTGATCTAACCTCTGTCTGCAGTTAATTAAGCAATGTAATTAATGTCAGGGGCTGGCCATGTGGCCTGTCACTCATGGCTGGTGTAGCTGAAGTTAGACTGTTGAAAAACATGGCCTAACTCTCACCCCAAAATAACAAACTTATAGGAATTATTAGTCAGTTTTGCAGATGGTTCTTACAGCAATTGACGGGTGGAATTTTAGTGACAACATTCAGGCAGGCAGTTTTGCATGTGTTGAAGTGACTTCCTGACAGTACAGCCCTATCTTTATCAGCTTAGATGAAGCTGCACCACTTGAGAGAGACAAAGACCAAAGTGCATAAAAAGAGGGGAAATCTCAATAGCTGTCAAATAGGAACTTTGTGACCCAGTCCCATGCTTCTGAGAAGGGAAAGTTTCATTTGTGGCACGTAGGAAGCCAAGCGTGGGCAGAAGGCAGCACCAATCTGTTTGAGCTTCTCTGCTACCTTTTAACTACTTTCTGCCATTTTAGGGAAGATTGGAGCAAGAGGAGACTGAGGGGAGATAACTTATTAACAGTTACAAATATCTCAATGGTGGGTGTCAGGAGGTTGGGGCAGCACTTTTTTCTATTGTAGACAGCAACAGGACAAGGGGTGATGGGATGAAGCTGGAACACAAAAAGTTCCACTTAAACATAAGAAAAAACTCATTCCCTGTGAGGTGAGGGAGCCCTGGCCCAGGCTGCCCAGGGGGAGTGTGGAGGCTCCTTCCTTGGAGGGCTTCAAGACCCACCTGGACACGTTCCTGTGTGACCTGATCTAGGTGAACCTGCTTCTGCAGGAGGGCTGGACTGGATGATCTCTAAAGGTCCCTTCCAACCCCCACCATTCTATGATTCTATGATATGAATGAAATCTCTACATCAGTTTATTTAAACCAGAAATCTACCAACATCCAAACTCTCAAACATAAAATCAAATCATGCTTCCCATCCCATCAAATGTGATTATGGTTGAACTCTTCTGATAGGATGAAGTGTCTTGGCACAGTGACTGGAGACGGTTCCACAGCACAGCCTGGCTCACAGGTATGCACGAGCACAAAACCCAGCAATTACAGCTTGTGAGGGTTTGCTGCTACAGGCCTTGGCCTACACAGCACTTGTCTTCAGTTTTCCAAATGTTGATGAGCAAATGCAACTTGTGCCCAGCTATCCCTGTCCTGCTGTGCACTTCTGGGGCCACATCAGCTTGCATGAAGTCTCTTCACTGGGAGGCTGCAGGAAGGAAGGCACAAGAATGCAACAGGTATCTTCCTGTGCAGCCCAGCCAGAGGGCAGAAAAAGAGATTCCTGGAAGCAGCTGATATGCTCACACACCACAGAGGAGCTCTGCTGCCAGGGCACCAATTTGGTCAAGCCAACAGCTCATCTGTTCCTATGGGCTGCGTTTTCATCATACCATCTACAACCGCAGATGGCTCAGCCATCGCCAGCTTGCTCAGAAGTGCAGCCTACACAGCCTCATTTCTGAGAATGTGTTGGGTGTTCCCTGGAATGCACTTCTCAGAGTTGCCCATGGCATTCTGCCATCCAGTTCTCTGTAAAACACCAGCAGGTAGGCCACAGCACAGGTTAAGAGAACCCTACATTCAAAACTGAGAGTCTGTACTTCTGAAGCGGCTGAGCCTTTTAATTTTGTGTATCCCAGGAGCTCTCAGGTCAGAACTGCTGTCAGGCCAGATGTACAGAGGAAAACCACCAGACACAGCCTTCAAGTAACACAAAACCAGGAGCAGAGTGTGAACTCAAAGTCTGCTAGGCTTTAGAAGGCAGGATCACAAAATAGTGCTTTTGAACTGAATGACACACAGAGGCAAAACTTTTTGCTGCTCCCACAACTGCTGTCAACAAGTCATTATCACACTTTGTATACAATACAAACATTTATACACATTGTGTATCCAAAATAGGAAACAATTGCTGAGTACACCATATGTATAACATATAAGAAAACAGATGTTGAAAACCACGTTTCTAGATACCAGTTGTACTGTTAAATACAGTAAACATTTCCTGTTGCATATTTTGGCATATGCTTTGGCCACTGTGTATATAAAATACCCATCTCTAATGAGCTCTGTTTGAAGTGAAACCCCACTTCTGAACTATGTGACTTCCAAGTCTACTCCTTCTTGAACTTTTACACTGAGGTATTTAAATTACATCAAAAGCTATTCACAATAACACTTCAGCCTTCTCTCAGACACTGCTTCCCAAAACTGCTGACCAATTCACTTGCAGGAAAATGTTAGAGAAGTAAAAGCCATTTCGTACAGTGCCCAGGCAAACCACCAGGTATTTTACCTGCACAAAGACCAAACCAAGAACACTTATCCAGTTCTGAATGGAGGTCCCACTGACAGCATGTATAAGGTGATCAGCCAGATGAATGGTCACAGCACAGTTTAGGCACCAATGTTACATCCTTGCACATCTTTGCTTAAACACAACCCTTGAAGGCTCAGATAGTCAGCACTGTTTTAAGAATGTAGCTCTTGCCTCATCAACAGAGAAGATCTAAGGAGTTACTCTTTTCTAACAGTCACAACATTATCATTCATCAGCAAAACACCACCAAATGTCCATGTACATGCTCCTAAACTTAAGACATAAACAGACATTCCCCAAATCCAGAGCACTGCTTGGAACCAGATTTGCCTGTGGGTTTCTCTCTACATCCAAAGCAAGCAACCAAGTCCCACAAAAGTGGTTTAAGCAAAACAGTTCTACTGGGAAGATGTCCAAGCTTGACTGAAGCAGCCTTGCTGATGCCAGACACACAGGGGTATTCAGCACAACAGGATGTCCACCAAGAAGCAGCACACACTGTGTCACTGGGACAGGGCTTAGAGATAAATCATCAGTTATACACGACAGCTTCTGAAGTGGCTATGTTTGAAGAAATTAATTTCATGTTCACATGGCTATGTTTGAGGAAATGCAGGAGAGAGAGGAGTGGCATGGAATAGACATCTCTCAGCAGCTGCTCACCAGCTAGCACCAGATTTCCAGTGCTATTCCGGTGCAGAGCCAGCACCAGTTACCAGCAATGACAACTGTCTTTGGAGGTACAGCTGACACATGCCAGGCAACTTGACCAAGAAGAAATAACCTGTAAAAATGGAAGCACAGCTGTCTAGGTTCCTCGGGGAGATTCTCCACCTGAAGCGAGGAGAGTTCATTTGGCAACTAGACTGAACCACTAGAGATACCTGCACTGAGAAGAGAGACATGCTCTGCTTAGCATCTTAGAATTGTAAGACAAGATATAAACTGAGTCATAAAGCAGGTCTTTTGACTTCCTTGGTTTTCTGTCTGCTCAATGATCAGCTTCACAAGCACCTTCTTTGGTCCAAAGACAACTGCCTATCACTACATACAGAACTGGCCAGAGAAGACTATCAGCTCAGTGCTGGTGACAGGGATGCTCTGCACAGCATCTGCCCAAGAGAAAGAATCACATGATTCTGCCAAGAACAGCCATTCCCATGGGTCCTATTGCCAAGAGGGGCCACTCAACAAGACCCAAAGGAATAGATGTGCAATTAAACAGTTACATCCACACACACAGCCACAGAAGGTTCTCTCACATTACAATCAGTGGGCTCAGACACGCAGGAAACAGTAACGTCATGTGGAATCAGTTTTTGATCAAACTAGAATTGGAGTCAATTTGTTCTTCCTGGACAGGAAGTCGAAAGCTCTTTCCTCCTGAAAGACAGACAGTAATCATAAAATAATAATACTGTACAGAATAGAAGGGACAGAAGAAGGGAAGCCAGGGACTTCTCTAGTTTCATGGCTGACTAGGCAACTATGGAGTTGTTGTCTAGTTGTCTTTCCAGCCAGTACTAGAAAAGCACTGAAAACACACTTTTCCATTGCCCTATGAATGGAACATGAGGGCTGACATAAAAAGTAACTCACCCTGATGGTTGTTTTGGTGAGGCCTCCTTTTGGTCTGTCTTTTGGCTGCTTGGATAACCAACAGGAGGATGGACATTCCACTCACCACGAGCAATACCAGACAAATAAGGATAAGTGATAAGGACCCTGGGAGAAAAACAGAAGAAGAATACACTACAAAAAGATTCATGGGTCTAGCTCTATTTTCCATGTCTTTTCAGCTTCAAAAGAAGGAAAGTAGAGCTCCAGAAGTACTCCTGAATCACCAAGCCTAAATGTCCCAGCTGCCAAGCAGACTGGCAAGAAATCTGGAGTCACACACACACAATGTAAAACACAAACATGGCTCCTGAGAAGGAGGGGGATTTCATCTCCAATGAAATCAACTTCAGGTGAAACTTCCTGACCAGCTCTAGACAACAGAGAGACTAGGCTTTGTTGTTCCCCCTGCTTACCCCAGTTAGTTTGTGTGGGGTTCTTTGTATCCGGGCAAATGAAAGGAATCACACCAGGCCTGGATGGTGAGAGCACTGCAGTTGACCTGTTATTCCCAGGGGCAGTGGTGGAAAGATTCAAAGTTGTTGCACTCTGAGAGGTAGCTGGCTGGGTGATATGGTTGCTGCAAACAACATCCTTTGTTGTTGTCCCAGGTTGAAGAATACTTTTCCCAAGCATGCTGCAGCTAAGAGATGTGAAACAAATTAACAGAGTTTTCAAACATTTGCAGTAATGACTTTACAAGTAATGTCCATGGAAGAAGTGAGTGATCCATACAATCCACTACAAACTCAGGCTTCACCTTTCTTAGACTTTACAGATACATGAAGAATAATTAAGCTAATCAAAGTTATTACTGTGAAAAAATATGCCACTGTGTTTTCCTTAGCACCTGCAGCCTTGAAGCACAGCTGCACTTGGCAAGGGAATCTTCTGCTACACAAACAAAACATCCAGACTTAAAAAAAGCCTGACAATACTGTTGCTGTCACAGGTAAAGAGAGAAAGGGCAGAAGGCAGACAGATGCTTCAAATCAGTACAAAGACTGCTCAAGGCTTCCCCGAGTCACAAGGAACACACTCTCATTGTATCTACTGCAGATTTACTCTACACACCATGATCTGGGCATCATCTGCTACAGAGCTAAACCCAGAATGTTGTTTTGAATATATCTGGATGAGGAATACATACTTTGTCCAAGGTTGACACTTTTCATTTCCCCCTGTGGAATAAAACCCTTCAGGACACTTTAAGCACACTGGAGAAAAAAAGAAAGAGGCAGAATTTGAGTTCAGTCAGCAGCATGATGTATGCCAGCTACACAGTCATTACATTAATAGTAAGTACACTAGAGTAGTAGGACTACTATTCTAGTAGTCCTTATCAAACAGACTCAATGAAAGCCACATAGCCTCTAAAAACCATAGTCAGGAGTAACACAACATGCTCAGTGGTCCATTTCAGTCTGCAACTGACAAGGTTTCCAGTTTTCTCTGCTGGCTAAGTATGGACATTGACAAGAGCATTAAGATTTGGCAACTCAGGAGTCACAGAGCAACAGCTTGTGCAACTACCTTGCTATAACACTTGTGTGGAGATGTCAGTGAGATAAATTACAACAGCTTTTACACTAGAAATAACAACCATTTCACATGAAGTGGAGGCAAGAGTTTGGAGAGTCTGACACATCACTAACTTACTGCTTCCAAGTGGATAATTGACATCTGGCATGTAACCTGGAATACACTGGCAAATCCTGTCAGAGGTCTTCTCACATTTCTTCACTTCCACGCTCCCATCCCCTAGCAACAACAGAATAAATGGTGAGAGACAAGAAATAAACTGAGAGAAAGAAAAAAAACCAATCTGTTGTGTGTGGAAATAACTGCAGAGAGAGGAGTTAATCAATGGTTCTGAAAACAGCAGTTTTCAGGCAGTACAGGTCTGCTTCCCTCTGGAGGCTGTACCATCAGTACCACCAAGAGATACCAGCTATTGAAATGACAACCCAGTCTTTGGACTTGGTTGTCTCAAGTGCCAAGCTTTATCCAGCATTAGCCTTTGAGGAGCATGCAAAGGTAAGGAAAGTAATAAAAACTGCCTCCCAAATCGATATGATGAAATGGCCACTACACAGCTGACTTACTGGTGTTGCAGAACGTACAGCTCTTGCAGAAGCGGTGGTTGTGCTCACTACTGAAGTATCCATCTTGACAGGGGACACACACTGTGTCTGTTTTTGCAGTGCAGCGGTCTTTCATTCCTTCCCCTAGAACAAAGACCACAGAGAGGGAATAACTGACTGTCATCAGAAGGAAACTCTCTTCATTTTTGTAATTAGAATGCCCAGAAAGTGACAGTTCCACTTACAACATTCAGCAGGTTTAGATTTGCCAGAACCCCTAGAAGTTAAATTAAGCAGCTAAAAGAGGTTAGCAGGGGCCTGATGACTTGCTGGGAGTTGAGGCAAGGCCCTAAATGATTCTCCCAGGGGATTCCAAATAACACATCTCCAGGTCACCTTTTACAATAGACCCTGCTTGCCCTCAGGAGATAAATCATGCAATTCAACCCAAAGTAATCCCAAACAGGTACAAAAGATGGCAAGGGACTGCTCAAGTTAGCAGAAAGCTCATTAGTCAAGAATAAACATCTGTAGTACCTCCTGAGAGCCCATTAGGCATGAGAGAACACGGTTGTATTTTGATATGCACCTATCCTGGCACTCAACAACATCAAAGACGTTACTAGGTCCATTCTACGAACAGCGAGATACAGTGTAAGATGCACTTGTTACTATCCCAAGTAGTACATGTGTACAACACATTACATGTAGATGCAAGCTCCTGAATGCATGCACCCACACATTCCAGCCTGCAGGACACAGAGTACTCAGGCAGAAGCTGAGGTTCCAGCACTAGGATGACAACATTTAGGAGCCAAGCAACCTGCCCAATATGAAATAGCAAGTTAAGAGTGGATTTTGGAAAAGGAGTCAGATGGTTTTTTTCCTGTCTCACTAGCTTCACTGCACAAGCTGCAGGAACTACACACAGCTTCATTGGAAAGAGTTTTTACAGTTGCATTTGAACACATCCCTACTCTCAGGCTGCTTCCCTCATTTGAAAGGTGCTGAGGGACATGGTTCAGTGGTGGGCTTGGCAGTGTGAGGTTAGTGCTTGGATTTGATGATGTCAGAGGTCTTTTCCAACCAAAACTATTTCATTATTCTATGATTTCAGTTCTCCATTTTCCCTTCTGGAGGTGAACCATGAGCATCAAGCCTCTTGTTCACTCTTTCTCTGCATTTTGAGTGCTACCAGTGGCAAAATACAGCAGAATATTGGTGGCCACTGGATATGCAATACACTTATACCAGAAACATTTCTCAAACAGCAGCAGATTTGCTAACAATGCAAAAAGTCTGAGAAAGTTCTTTTAGCATAAAGAGGAACAAAAAGCTTTAGCAACAGCATTATCTGTGTCTGCATGCAACTATGCCTGTCTTTAAATTGAGACACACTCAGATTTAAATAGTTTTAAGAATAATGCAATAAACTGTCTTAAGTCTGAGATTAAAAACTGAACATAGCCCACTTAGGACCTCTGAAGCTAGCACCACATCATCAGTCCATACTATATCCAGGCTTTTTCTCCATGCTGTGCTCCCCACACTTGAATAATATTTCCATCAAGCTGTTTCCTATCTCCTGTGAGTTAACTGACATATTATATCAAGCAACTGTAACTAATATCCAGTAAAAATTACTTACCAGGGGCACAGTCCTTGCAGCATCTTCCATTGAAAAGATGTTCATGTTTTCTGCACTTCAATCCCAAGCAGTGGCTAATAGTGACTGCCAGCAGCAAGAACCAAACAGTAGAAAAATGTGAGTAAAACTGTACAGCTACCATAATGCAGCCCTGCTGTCCCAGCAAGATTCTGAGAGGCAAAGTCTTGGAGAAGTTACTCTAAAATCGCTGGTGACCAGAACAGGTTCATATGTCAGTTGCTGGGAAACTCCCAGCATGTGCTCTACGCCCCCAACTTTTTTCCCACAACTCACAAACCTATTTTTTTTTTTGCAGTTCACAACTGAAATATTCAAGGTAGAAAGGCAGCATGCTGAACAGAAAAAGATTTCTATTTGTGGTTTTAAAGCAGAGTCCCTCCAGCCAGGTACATACCTCTCTAATGTAGTATTAAAGCACAAGCCTTGAATGCCAGGAGAATTAGAGGAGATGATCCTTGTTACTGTAAAGAGGAGTGTTAAAGTAATACAAAGCTAACACCTAAAAGCTTTATGGATGAGAAACAGAGCTCAAAGAGGCTTGCTCCTTGAAAGGCAAAGTACAGACAGTCTCCTGGTCTCACAGTAACGGTCGACCCACGACCTTTATTGCTGCACTAAAAGCCGGCATCGTTAACACATTTGTCAGGGAGTACGGCATCATAAATCACCAGTCATCTCGCTGTTACCCTCAGGAGACAGCAAAAGCTACAGATGGGAAGCATCTACAGTCTGCATTTCAACTCAATGTCAGACTTGCTGCCTTGCCACAAGCTCTGGACTCCAAAGTGGAGACTTTGTGTTACCCCTACCGTTTGCTCCCACAGAAATAAGCTTCCATCAGAGCTGAGGTCTACGAAAGCAAAGGAAGCAATATCCATTACCAGCTCCTCCTGATGCCTATTTGGTTCCACAGAAGCATGTTAACTCTGGAATCCAAACCCCCAAGAAGGGATTCTCCATCCAGCTGTGCAAGCCAGCAACAAAAGGACAGCAACAGAGGAGGCTGAAGAGTATGCTGGCATTGCAGATCTGCCCTCACCTATCAGAAGATTAAACTAAGACTGCATAAGCATAATCTTCTATTGACAGATAAAAGTTCCAAACCGAACAGTGCCAACAACTGGAGTACAGGAATGCAGTCAGAACATTTACATAATTATCATGGCTTAAACTTTTGTCTTAACTAGGCTATGAACATCCACATTGTACAACTGCACATTTACACATCTCATTTTGTGTCAGTTCAAAATACAGGTCATTGCATATTTATGAAGCCTTAGTTAAAACAGCACAGCAACACCCAGCCCTTTTGCCAACTGCTCTAAACCAGCCATACCTATGACTCCTGCTAAGCACCACACTTTTAGACACAGGACTTTTTTTTTCAATAGGTCCAGATTTAGCTGTATTAAAATCTCACTACCCTGCAATCAAGTACATGTGGGGTGTTGGTATGGGGGTGGAAGGGAGTGGGGGCTGACTATTGTGGTAGACATTCTAAGCTCATTTTAACATGATATAATCAAGTGACTTCATTCCTCTCTTACAGTTCTTTCAAAATCATAGTTTAACTTGTCTGTCCTCTGAAGAGTTTCACTTTTCCCCTGCTCACTGACAAACCTAAGAACAGCAGCATTTCCAAAGCGTGGAGAAAAGCATTTAATGAAAAAAGAAAGTTGTATATAAAAGACCCTGATACAAGCCATTTAACAAAACCAAAACACCAAAAAAGGAGAGGGAATACTGAAGGAGAAACAGACAGCAATGCTGAGGTTTACATTATATTAAGAGAATAAATTTAATCAAATATAACATCTCACTTGGATTTTCAGACAACCCTTCAGAAAGGGGGTTTTTACAGTAAAGATGGAACCAGAGTAAAAATAAATGTTCTATTTTAGACAGTAGTGGATATGACCCTGGTGTTACAAGTCGCTTTCCGAGATTACCCAAAACCAGACTGATCAAAAAGCTCCCCAAACGCTGACTGTACATTGCTTCGGCAAAAGCAGTTCAAAAGCAAAGCCAGTATTTCCCCCAGCTCCATCATTCATGAGTTCATCAGCATCATCAGCATCCTTAATTTGCACAAAGGCGAGTAATTATACTAGTTGTAGCAACGGATCTTAGTTAAGTAGCAATCACACACCTAGGTGAATCCCATTGCTCTGTCCAACACCTTCAGGTCCACAAAGAATCCTTCCCCATTGGTGCATTTTAGAACGAAGTTGAAGCTGTAAGCAACCTCAAGTCTCTTCCAGTGCAGTTTCAGACATAAACCTTGTCACACATAACCTCTTTTCTTTTTACAGTAAAAGCAGAAGAGTTTCTCTGTAACGTTTAAGTTGTGCCCCACAGCTCCTAAAGATAGCTCAGGAATTAGAGGGAGAAAGCATTAAATTCTCAACACAAGCAGGTTGAGATATCTCAAGAAAACAGTGGAAGAGGAGCCAATCAGTCTACATACAGATATCCTCATGAGGTCAGAACACACCTATTTGAACCACCATTCCCTTTACAGAAATGAGCATCTTTCAGTGTTATCTGTGATTCCAATGGATCAGCAGCTATGAGGGCAACAAGAGGAGTTAAATACCAAGAAGCCTCCAACTATGATTAACCAAAAGCAGCTGAAACTTCATCTGGATTTACTGTACAAGCCAGGGCAAACTGTCCATTATCTGCCCCATTATTCACGGGCCGCTTTTCCCCTCATACCAACGGCAACAGAGCTGTAGATCTCACGGACGGACGGAAGCTTTCTTTAAGTCTAGGACAAAACACTGTAGGCATATAACACAGATAGCAGCAAAGTAACTCTTGGTCTGTTTGGGAGTTGGATTTTTTTTTTTGAAAGCTAGAAAGTGCTTCAGAGCTCTTGAGGACTGAGCAGGGTCAGAACTCCTCGTGGACGTTCCGTGCGTAGTCCATAAGTTTGCTGCCTGTGAAGTATTCGCTGTATTTCAAGATCTCCTCCAGCTCTAAGTGATGATTCTGATTTTCATCTGCTACTGCTATCATTTGCTTTGCTTCATTTAGGGCATTGTATTCATTCATAGGATCCATATATTCCTAAAACAAGTAAGACAATTTCATGTCACTAAGCACAGGTTTCCACCCATCAGAATTATCAACCTTAGCTTTATGTAAGCTTCAACATGAGACCAACAGAAGTCATCCTGAAGTGAACATAAGTCATACAAAAAGGTGTCAGCACATATTTTTAATAGGCTTACATCTATCTCCTAGCTATTTTTCCCCTCACTTCTTCCTTGGCTGGTCTAACAGAAATGCAGATTTGCTTAGTTTATGTCAGTATCAACAATAAAAATCATTCTGACATTTTGTGTGCAAACTCAACTCACTATCAAATGTGCTGCTGAAGAAATACCATTTCAAAGTTAAAAAGTGGCACACTATCAATCTGTATGACCTAAATGTTCTTGTTTCTAGACATGACCTTCTTAGAACACATTCAATTTAGAACTTTCTTGTTCTGTTTCAAGCCAGCAGGCAGACATCTCAGAGATCAGAAGTGTCAGAAACAAAGCATTTTGCTCCTTCACCTAACTGGAAGTAGATTAAAAGAAGTTTTTAGGCAGTGAACTTTACTTCATCATGTAGAAGACTAAAGATTATCTTCCATTTATATCCAGCAGATGTGACACATAGGTGTGTGTCTATGTGCATATAACATATACAAAGCTCAGACAGAACAGCTATTTTAATAGAAAATTCTCAGTTAAAAGGCTATTAACATTGCCCAAGTCATGACATAACTGTTTATCCATACTACCACTATTGTTCATACCCACATATCTGCACACTGAGGAGGTTGGGAACCTTAACATTCATCCTGTCTCAGGGACAAGAGCAACATTTTTAGAGGTTCTCTTTTTCACAAACTGCCTGTGCTGCAGTTTGAATTCTGCTGGTCAAAGTACAGCCTTACACAGAGTCAGAAATGAGCCATGAGACTCTTTCATTGGCCACAAAACTGCCTCAGCTATAGGGTGGTAAAATACTTTGTTTTGTTCTGCAGTCTTCTGCAGACAGAAATAATAGAGAAAAGCCTTACTTCAACAAACCAAAGTCCAAAAAGGCCACAAACTAGAATCACACTTGAAAATAACAATTTGGTTTATAAAAGAAGAAAACCATTCTAAAAGACAAGAGTTCTCTGACACTTCCTGGGGCCCCAGGGCTTGCTGGTGATAGGTTCCGTTTTTCTTTTGTTTTATTTTTAGTGCTGGTTTTGTTGGGTTTTTTAAGGATTATCCAGGTTGTCAGTTACTCCTTTTGCAACTGAAAGTATGACTCATTGTCCCAATAACTAGTGCACCTAGTGAAGCCTGTGACATGCACTCCATACTCACACTAGTGTCTATGTGACAAAAAAATCCCTAAAAGCATACCTATGAATAACAGTTATGCTAGGAAAACTCCCCCTCCTCTTTAACAAAAAGCATAACAACACTATCTGCAAGCACCACAGAACAACTCTGTAATCCAAAGGTTTGTAAATAGACACACACACTGTGCTGTCAATACAAATACTTTTGGATCTCACATTCCCCAAAGTAGTTTCAATTCTGTATTTAAAAAAACATCGGTTTTAAAAACATTAGAACTGACTATTTGAGGAAGACTTACCTCCAACTCTTCCATCGTGACAATACCATCATGGTTAGCATCAATGACCTCCTCAAACTCCTTCCTTCTGTCTTTTACCCAGTCATCATCAATATCTTGAGCTTGCTGGTTCTCTACAGTACCGACAGGTAATGAAATGAACTCTGAGAGGGTAAGTTTCTTATCCCCATCTTGATCTGCAACAGAAGTACATAATAACTGAAAAGGATTTGCTTCAGGAACACCAAAAATAAGAAATTCTTTCATGTCAGAGATGGTTTGGTGAAAAATTCTCTGTATTATGGCACACACACAGCATTTTAGAAGGCTAAAGAGCATACACCCAACACACTACACAAAACACTTTGTTGACCTGAGGGACACAGCAGATGGCAAGTTGGGATTTTTTGAGGGTTTTTTAATTGGCATTGTTTATTTTTTCAACAATCTACTGCAAGGGACATTTTCTTACAGCTGTATCCAGTTTCCTCCTGTGTCAGCATTCATAAAGGACTGTGTACTGGAGTTATGTTGGCTGTGTGTGTCACACACTCGGGCATCACTGGAAACTCTTCATATGTATTAACAGACAGCAAAAATCAGAGTAATCTTCAAGCCAGGTGTTCTACAAGTTCACTTTGTCTCAATAGAAAAAACCCCATATGTGTCAATAGTTATGAATCTTTATCAACATGTATTTTCTTAGAAGCCTCAAACATTTCTTTCCATTTTCATGACTGTACATGGCTGCCAGACTGGGGAAGTACAAAGCACCTTCCGACGGAACGGTGACATCAAATTAGCTTACTACATTTTGCTGTTCATCAGATCTTTCTGTTATTGCCACAGTGTCCCTACAATGCAGCAGCACTTGAGTGTGAAGTAGGGTCAGTTGATCCTTTTATGAAGTACTCAGCATACTCTTCTATTATAGAATGTTGTGCTGGTCTTTAACAACCAGAGACCAAATCTACTCTTAAGAAGTGCACAGACAACTCCACAGAGATGTCAGCTTTGTGCTGTTTGGTTTTCTTACTCATCACATTAGAAGATGTGTAGAACAGAGCAAAGAAGATGTGCAACATCTACCTACATCTACCCATTGCAACCCTACCAACATCTACCCAATAAAATGGTTTGCAAGTAAATAACTCCCAAGAAGTGTGGTTTAAAATGACATACCTAAATCTCTGATGATTTCTTTCACCATGAACTTCAGCATTCCCCTACTATGCTCTGGATGAAGAAAGGATAAGAATTCTTCTTCATTCAACAAGAGGTCAGGAGGTGGGTTGTCAGCTTGGTACCACCGATCCTTCAGGTTATCCAAAACTTCCTGTGCTAGAAATTTAACAGAAGTATTCATGCTGTCACCTTCAACCTAGTTCAAGTTGTTAAAATGTATCTTCCCCTGTTAGTCCAGATGACTTATGAACCAGTTATTTTTCAGTTCAGCTCCCAGCAAAAGTGGTGCCGAAAGGAGACAAACTACAATAGGTTTTGGCTAGTTTGTGCTGAAACAACAGGAAAGATTCTTTAAGCAAACAAGTGAACTCAGAGACAAAAATAAACATTTAGCTACACCTGTGTCAAAACTTCAACACATCCAGTGGAAAGTATTGTCAGCTGGCTCTGGTACAGACATCTGAATAATCCAGCTTTTTGCAGTACTTGTTCTGCTGCTTCTTTTTGTATTTTGAAGCACACTACCAACAGAAATCTTTCAATTCAGACCTAAACCTTATATTTTAGTTATCACTACAATTTATTAAAGGGAAAATATTTTTGCTGCAAGGAGCAGAAGCAAGTTGAAGTACACATGTACAAACAGAAACAATCAGCACCAAAGCCACTTTACATTTCCACTTGTTTCTTTTCACCTTACACCACGCACACAAGCAGATCTGAAGTGCATTTTTCCTCAACTCAACTGAGAATTGTTCATTTGTAGACGAGTTTCCGCTAAAACTGTGTATCTGATCTGAAGAGAAAAAAAAACCCCACTCTGCAACAAACAACATGAATTCATGTGCATGCACCTACTGGTCCTGACCGTAATCAAACCAGAAGAGAATACCTGTGCATTCTTTGTGCGGTGTAAGCATTTTCAAAATTACACACTAGTAAAAAATACTGTCAGTAGCACATCCACTACCTGCAAAATACATCCACACACACACATCTAAAGCATTTGCATCTCACACGTTTTCAAAACACTCTGAAAGAAGAGTCTTCAGCTAATGAATTATTAGTTATTATAAGTCATGTCTTAAGTAGCTCCTGCATGCTTTTGGTTGCTGGTTTACAACAGGAAAAGAAAACAGTCATATCTACATTTTCGAAGTGCTAGTTGCAGGTCAGTCGCTAGTTCAGTCTTCTGTGAATGTTCTTTTGTGAAGAGTAAATGAATCCTTCAGAGCCTTCATTAATATGAATCTTGAGGTAGGTTTGTAAATGGTAAGTTTTATCTATATCAAGGACACCAGTAAACACAGAATAATCAAATCACTTGCTTATGGTTTTCCTGTGTAGTCAACCTCAAACATTAGAAGTCACTAGTCAATCTCCCTTTGTCCACCTTTCCTACTCAGCTTCCAACAAAACTGTCAGTCATCAGGTGAAAATGGTGTTATCTGTTTAAAAGTTAAATAAAGTTGTGTCCCTAGTCTTGCCCTGGCATTCAAACTGTAGTGTGCTCTGCAAAAAGCTAAGAACCTGCCTTAAGACCCAGATATTCAGTTATTTGATATTATACAGGACCAAAGATGAGTACTTTTACACTACACTTGAGTATGAAAAGTTGTGCCAGTCATCCTCAGGAAATGGCAGATAACCTGTTTGATTTTTCCAAAAGAGCCTTGCTACCTAGGTAGAAAGATTATATATACACTTCCCTTACTCAGCAAATCTTTTCTCTGACAAGCACTCCTGTGAAATGCCACTAACCATCCTGTCACAGAGCACGCTGCACAGGTGTTTTCCCTGCCATAAAATTCAAAGGCCCATTTGCATTTCAGTTGCCTTTTGATAAGTGGAAAATATAACATAACCCTCTTTAAAATGACTAATTCCTGCAAGGAAAGGCTAAGGCTCTTTGTTTTACTTAACAGTAAATTTGAACACTTTTACATGGGGGAGAACAGGGAGATTACTCTGTCAAGAGTTGCCTCGTTTACATAGGGACAGATTCAAATGCAAGTTTCAAAAGTAGTAAGGAAGAAATGATCCGTCTCACTAACCTGAAGAATCAATCCATCTCTATAGATAACTTAGATGAACCAATCACTAGGCAACCTTCTACTACTAACTTCCAGTGCACTTTGCAGTGCCTCAGGGTGTATATCTATGCACAACACTGTTTGGAAGCACAGACACCCCTTCCCAATTTTAGAACAGGAATCATTTACAGCAGCTATAACCCGGTTCCTCGTAACAGCAGTCCACAGACACCACCAGTATGATGAATTTTAGCAGACTGTTAAACATAAGTAACTGAAAACTATTCCAACAGGCAGTAACAAATAAGCAGGCATGTTTTTTCAGTGCTGAGTGTTTACATCAAGAACGTTGGGAAGGCAGTTTTCAGTTGGAAAGAATGCTAGCACTTTTTGTCCCGTGTCTTACGCATTTGACGTCGCTATAGATACAGAAAAGCAACTACAACATCCACCCTGCATTAAGAACAGTTTTGACATTCAGGTTCTAGGAAAGTAAAGGAAAAGATGACACAGACCAATAGTCTGCACTTACTTTCTTCATCTATTTTCAACTCTTCGTTGTTTCTGATCTTCTCTGCAACCTCTTTTTCGTTAAAGCCCTTACTTGCCAAAAACTTGATTTTATATTCATCCCAGGATACATGGCCTGTAAGAAAGAGCTGTATCTCAGAAATGACATGGCATGCTTAACTGACAAGCTTTGCACAGAATCACAGAATGGTAGGGGTTGGAAGGGATCCTTAGAGGTCATCTAGTCCAACTTCCCTGCAGAAAACTATGTGCTAATAAGCATCACACTAAGCTTTATATATAGCAACACAAAAACTATCACTTGATTCACTTTCATGTTTCTTTAGACCAAACAGGCCTTGTGAAAATAACCTCTTTATGTCACCATCCTCACCCTATCCCTGGCAGAGCCACTGACCCTGTTACAGTTTCCTGTGACCACAAGTGAAATAACATGGCAGTCATCACAGAACCATGACACTGACTGGAGCACATTACTACTTTATTGTCTTCCTGTGTGAATAAAAACTACTGTGATTACATGCAGCCCAAAGGAACTTGGATTTTGTCACAGCACATCTCAAGAGCAGTCAGTATGTTTGGCCACTAGCAACTAATGTCATCAGGAGACAGAGGAACTATTCATCTTACCATCACCATCAGGGTCCACAGCTCGGAAGTGCATTTTGTTCTCTTCCACAGCTTCCTGGAAATGCTCATCTGTCTTTTCCATGATCCAACGCTGCATCTCCTTGGCACCTATCTTTTTATCATTATTTATATCTACCCTACAGATAAAACAGTAAATCAGACACAGGAGAGGAGGTGTGATATGTATTTAGAGTCTCAGGTGATTACTTTATTCCATAATAACAAACATAGGTTGCAACAGAAAAATTATATTTATCATTCTCTCTGAGAAGTTGCACATTCTTTGAACTACAGAGTAAAACAAGTAGCAAGTTAGCCATTAAGTAACTAGGACATCTGGGCTACTACTCAGTGAAAAACATCCAGGGATGCATCTCTCTGCTGTAAGTTCATTCATTTCAATATCACATTTCCGAATAAAGTTTTCAAGTAGATGAAACCAAAATATATCATTCATGTTACTCGGGCTCATTGGCAACTTCCAGCTGCTGCAGACTTTCACCACTTAAAAAACTTCTTCTTAATGTTCCCTCAAACCATTAACTGCCTCTCAATCTATCTTTCCTTTTTAGCTTGATCACAGAATCTTAAGGGCTGGAAGGGACCTTGAAAGATCGTATAGTCCAACCCCCCTGCCAGTGCAGGACCACCTAGATTAAGTCACACAGGAACTCATCCAGCTGGGTTTGAATGTCTCCAGAGAGGGAAACTCCATAACTCATCTGGGCAGCCCCTTCCAGTGCTTCTTCACCCTCACAGTGAAGAAATTTTTCCTTGTGTTTCTTTGAAACCTCTTCTGTTCCAGCTTGTGCCCATTGCCCCTTGTCCTATCATTGGCCATCACTGAGAACATCCTGGCTCTTGATAAGCTGCCTCCTTGTGTCTGCCTAGATCACATCACAGCTGTTGTAACCATTAAAAACAATGAAAATGTAATGTGAGCATTGTCAGTGGAAGAACTTTCAAACTATTTCATACTTTGACTGTAGCACTTGAAAATGGGGAAAAAAACCACCAAACCCAAAACCCTCAAGCTTCCTCTGTTACACTGTGATCTCTGCTAATATCTAGCAGCTGATAGCTTTGAATTCTTCACATATTTAAAAGCTCTTCATGTATGTTGGTCCTCTGTTATGAGGCTCACTTTGTTCTGTCAAAGGAGGCAGTGCTATCAAGCTACAGAACTTTTTCTACCTGACCAATCTGACAACCTGCTGCTTCCCTTTAGGTACTACCAATACTGCTTTATTGTATTAAGACATATTTACTCTATCAATTCCATTAATGCTTATTGCATTAAAATTAAGATAAAAGTTACAGTTGGAGAACAAACACAAAGCCAGTAAAGTGCAACCTGATGGGGTTTTTGAACATATCATTAAGCATTTATTAAAAAAAGAAAAGAAGATGTAACAATATTTAAAACTGAAAACACATCAAAACTCTCTTTAAAGTTTATGAAAACCACTCTTGTTAAATTAAAAAAACACAACAAAAAAACCCCAGCCTGAATCTGGCTTTTTAATCTATTTGTGTCACTGAAGTGTTGTTATTGAAACTGAAGTTTGTAAATGTGTGATTTGCCTTTAAATGTCAACTAAATGTTAAAAGCTTAAAGCCAAATAGCCCTAGCACCTCGCCTTCTACAACAATTAGCTGTATTAATAAATGTAGTATTAGTGGCTTTAAACATGAGTTCACATACATATGCATGGGCTATCTTAGCAACTTTTCAGTAAGAACCAGTAAAATGGTTAAATTCCACTCCCAGCACCTTGCACTTATCAGGTGAAAAGTGAGAAGACAAAGCATTTTCCCTTCAACACTTAACATTCTACACTCCTTAGGCCAAAACTACCAAAGATTTCAATTTTTACATCAAAACTAGGGCTGAAAGTAGCTAAAAAACATCTGCAAAATGTAAAAGGTAGAAGAACATTCAACTTCCAAAAACCTCCAAACTCCATCACCACAAAAACACCCTGACAAAGGCTTGCACATTACTCTGGACTTCAACTTACCAGTTTTGTCCAGTACTTAAAACTTCATTTACAAAATAACTAACCCTTAGAAGCTCACCAACCTGAATTCTAGTACCCAATGTCATTGATGTAGCAAAACCAACATCACCACGAACAAATTTGATTGCTTTCAACATCATTCCTCCTTCCCTCCCATCGATATGCACCTATACAAGCCAAACTACACCACCAGCAGAAGAGAAAAATCAACAGATTCTAGGTTAAACTACTTAAAAGGAGACTATAGCCAATGAGGGTTTTTTTCAATTATGAGAAGTACAAGAAAGAAAGATCTCAAGTAAGCTCCTCTCACGGTTTTTCTTGTCCTGAAGGTACGTGGCCACTCAGCTTTGCCAGGGGATGAAAACTAAAACAATGCACTCACAATGTTCTGTACCATGTCCTAGTTTCACAGGGCAAGGAGGCAATAGTGACTAACTTGTAAAAACCACTTCTGTAAACAAGTACAGTGATTTCAGAAACTGAAATGCAGAATTATGAAATACCACTCGTACTTTCAGTCACATACAACTTGCCTAGAAAAGCACAGCCTGTGGAGCTTCTCTTCCGTGTTTCTACTTTATTTGTGCTTTAGACTGACTACCTGATATCATGCTGGCACACTGCAGAACACCAGCTTTCATTAACTAAAGACACATTGTATGTCACTTCTAAGTGTTCAAAGAAAGTATTTCCAAAGCATCTGGAAGTCTGTGACTTACTAGCTTTTCACAGTCCAGAGCATTTCTCATCTCACTCAGCCTTTAAGTGTATGTCTAGAAATTAATCAAATTCCTCAGAACGCTTTGCTATGTTTCTAAACTATGGAGTGTAATTTGAAGTATCTGAGTGATGCTGACCTTGAATCCAATTGCTTTAAGCTTTCTAAGACAACCTCTTTCATAACAAACAGGCAGAAACAGAGTTGCAATTTGTGAATGACAACTTACTAACCACTAGTTTAACGTTTCCAATAAAGATAAGCAATAAAGAAAACGAAACCTTCTAAGCACTAACACTTGTGTTTATATCCTGCCAATGAGTGAGTGGTCAGAATAGCACACACAGTAATAAAGGATTCTACTCTACAAGGCACTCTGTCTGTTTGCTTTAGCTGCCTTTACTCAAGAGGACATCAGAAAAAAACAAATCCAATGTTATAACTGTGGGGTTTTTCCCTGTTAATGAAAACCTTGCAGAAGAGAAGGGTTATTAAACCTTCCCATTTTAACTCATGCATATGGGAATCTCCATGCCATCTTTAAGAGCACCAGAGTAATTTAAGCTGTCCTAATAAAATTAATCCTCCATTACCAAGATGCAAGCAAAGTCAATTCTGACACCTAGTGTCCGAAGCACGCACTGACTCTGACTGCCGTGGCTGTTCTGTTCACTGGCCTCCCAACACCTGACAGTTTATTACCTGCCACAAACCTTAGTAAGCACGAGACATCCTTTATAGAAAGGAAAATGCTTTCATGTCTAAAAGTAAATGCTCTTACACCAAAAACTAGATGAAGTTTTCGAAAAGGCTAAAAAAATAAGCTTTATTCTTTGTGTTCTCATGCTTCCTTCTCATTCTCTTTTCTCTTTCTAAGTTCTGAGGAACTAACTGTTAACAACACTGCTAACTTAATGAAGCCACATCAATTTCTGAACTCTTGGTATGTGCACTTAGGCATAATTATTTTTAACCTTCCTGTGTTTGAAACCCTCACATTTTAGACACTTAGCATCTCCTAGCGAGTTTTATGAGAAGAAAGCAACTATTACTTTGCTTGCCATCCTGACCCACTGTTTGTCCCTGTTTTTCCCTTACCACTGTCTTTTCAGTGTTTTTCCTCTGTGGTTATTTGCAGAGCTCACAGTAAAAATGAAAATAAGAACCATATAGAATATAAGACCAAATAATAAATGAGGAACTTAGATTTCCAATTGAAATCAAACTTACAGTAAGGCAACAGAGCACACAGCTGCTACAACATAACTGGAACAAACTCTCATTCATTGCATGGGCATCCTACCCCTAAGGAAGCTCTTCCTGATTCCTTGATTTAAAATATAAGTGTGACTAATTGTTCATTGAGACAGCAACCAGCAAAAAGTGGTGCTAATTTCCATACCTTCAGAGGCTATGTAGGTTTTTTCACATCAGAACAGGGTGTTTTGTCATAACTTGTACTAGACCACAGCACTAATCCTGTCCACTAATCCTGACACTCAAACACATGCATTCTCACTCCTGAGAATGGCTTATACAGGGAATACCGTAACACCATGAAGACAATGCAGTTCTTAAATATCACAGAAGTAATTACAAATTCCACTCTGAAGATCAGAGAAGGCAGCTGTTCTTGGCACAACTTACTTTGCAAAGATGACCATGAGCTTCTTCCTATTTTTCCTTGGTTCTGAGTCTTCCTCAAACTCTTCCATCTCTTTTCCTAGAAAAACTTCTTGATGAAATTCTTTGTTAAGGTGTCCGTCCATCTCCATTTTGACCCCATTCAAGTGATCTGGGGGCAAGATCTCATTTTCATCTTTACTGTCAGATGGCTTTTCTTTGAGGGCTGAATTATTTGCAGGCCTTGCATAAACATCCATTAGAAGAAATACAAACAGAAGGGACAAATAGAGAGATCCCAAACCACAGAGAAAGGCCTGTCTTGACATCATTTTTTTGTCCTTTTTATTCAAAATATTGGCTGATTAAATTACTGTGAATTGACTGAATGATCTAAAAACAAGAAAAAAGAAAACACACATATAAGTTGAACTCTAGAACAGTATGTCACTAATAAAATAGCTCTTAAAATTCAGAAGAATCCACACACACACACACAAGTATTTACTGTGAAAGAATAAAGAAACCTGTTAAATAATTAATACACAACAAGAAAGTACTCTGTTAGTTTTCAGCCAGCACAACTGTAACCTCTTTCAGAGGACTCTGGAAGATAACACTTTAAATGGCCTAGTTCTGCTCTGAAAGCTCTCTTCTGGTGTTACTGCATGAGTTGACATGACAACTGAAATCCAAGACTTTGCTGTGAAGTCAAACCAGCACATGAAGCATTTACTGTCTGAATATGCAGCCCAAGCTCAGCTGTGGCAATGCCTTCCACACCAGCACTGCACTTCCCAGCCAGTAACAGACACGACAGTTTACCAGATAAACCCTTTACAAAGGCAGACAGACGGAAAGGTCCTTTTAGGAAGGGCTGACTGAGGGGAATACAAGTGCCAGCACATAAAGAGGAACATACAGGAAACAGCCGGCAGGAAACGCAGCCCCAGGGCAGGACCTGTCGTCACCTGCTTGCTGGTGCGTGAAAATCGCTGCCACGTCAGAGTTAGCAGACAAGGACAGGGAAAAGGACCACAGCCCAAAACACAGAGCGCCGAGGGTCACAGACCGAGCTGCGACAGCTAATTCTCCACCGGAGTGGGGCAGGATTGCCTACCCTAACTCGGAAGGACAGCGGCGGGCCCGACCCCTCTCCAGGAACGGGGGCACCCGCACTCACCGAGAGCTCCGCAGCGCTCGCAGTGTCCCCTCCTGCGGCCCAGACCCGTGATAGACCGCGAGCTGGGCGGCCTCGGCCTCGTCACCCCTCGCCCCGCTCCCTGAACGGGCGGCGAGGGCGCCTCACGGAACAGCGTCAGGCGGCGCGGACGACCCGGCCCCCAGCCCAGCGGCGCGGGCGGAGGGAAGGCGGCCGCGGCGCTGGAACTGCGTCAGAGCGCAGCGCCCGCGTGAGGGCCGCGGGCCGCCATCTTGGGGCCGGGCAGCAGCCATTTGCCCCTCGCAACGGACCCGTCCCCGCCTCCTTCCAGCGCCCGTCGCGATTGCCGGAGCCTTTAGTCGGGAAAGCAAACAAAACCCCTCTCAAACAACAACAACAAAGTGCGCTAAAAAGCTGAACGCGGTTGCTCCCGTGCTCCTCCTTACCTCAGCGATAAAGCAGCTCTCCTCCTCCACGCGTGAGGGAACTCTTAGAGTCCCTGTCAGGTCCCTTTCCCTGGCTATAGCTATGCTCACAGTTCTGTGCTTATCGTTCATCTAGTTCGCTTGGGAGCCCTTAAAATATCGCCTTCTGTACACAACGCGCCGCTGCCAATGCTCAGGAAATCAGCAGCCAGCTAGCACATGACCACCTTCACCAGACTACGTCCTCTCCCGTGCCACAATGCGACAGCAGTGCCATGCCCCGAAGCTTCCATTAGGGCTTGGACAGCCAGACGAAGCCCAGTCTGAAACGGCCCTTGCCGCGGCTTCCCTTGCCGTGACCCAAACCAGCTGCTGGCGCGACCCGCCCAGAGCCAAAATGGCTCCGCCCCGGCCTCGCCTGCCCTGTTGCAAAATGGCTGCCGCAAGGCGCCGGCGTGTGCGGTCAGCTGGTGCAGGGCGCGGCCCCTCCTCCTCCTCCCCCTTCCCCCGCCAGGCAGGCGGCGAGGGGAGCGGCGGGCGCTGCACGCACCGAGCCCACGCCGGAGGCCCCGCAGGAGGGGACGGAGCCGCTCCTCCTCCCGCCCTGAGCCGGCGCGTCCCGAAAGACAAGGGGAGAAGGCGGGAAGGAGCCATGAAGCCACCCCTGAGGGACGGCGAAGCGCGGTGAGGGTTCCTACAGGAAGCTTGTCCCTGCTCGGCAGCCGTAAGCGAGGGCGGGGCTCCTGGCGTTCCCGCCTAAATCGCTGAGGGGGCTGTGGCTGGGGCTGTTCGGCCCCTCGAGGCCCTTCGGCCATGAAGCTGCTGCGCCTCTTGTGCCGCCACAAGACGGCCCTAGGCCTGGGCGGCCTGTCACTCTTCGCCGTGGTCCTACTTTACCTGGCCAAGTGCACCTCCGAAGGCCTCCGTCCTCTGCCAGCCTCCCGCGGGCTCCCCCACAACCAGCCCGCGGCCGCGCCACCGCGGGGTGCCAGGGAAGCGCATCCCCCCGCGGCCCCGCCAGCCCCTCCCGAGGACACCGCCTTCCTAGCCGTGCTCATCACCAGCGGCCCCAAGTACAGCGAGCGCCGCAGCATCATCCGCAGCACGTGGCTCTCGGCCGCCGGGCGTCCTCCTCACGATGACATCTGGAGCCGCTTCATCATCGGTACGGCGGGGCTCGGGGCAGAGGAGCTGCGTAGCCTGGAGCTGGAGCAAAGCCGGCACAGAGACCTCCTCCTCCTGCCTGAGCTGCGGGATTCCTATGAGAACCTGACTGCTAAAGTGCTGGCCACTTACGTCTGGCTGGATCTGCACCTTGACTTCCAGTTCGCCCTGAAGGCTGATGACGATACCTTTGTGCGCTTGGATGTGCTGGTGGAAGAGCTGAGAGCCAAGGAGCCGCGTCGCCTCTACTGGGGCTTCTTTTCTGGCCGTGGCCGAGTGAAATCTGGTGGCAAATGGAAAGAGAGCGCCTGGGTGCTCTGTGACTACTATCTACCATATGCTCTGGGTGGTGGTTATGTGATTTCTGCAGATCTGGTGCACTATCTGCGTCTTAGCAGAGACTACCTGAACATGTGGCAGAGTGAAGATGTCTCCCTGGGGGTATGGCTGGCTCCCATCGATGTGAAGAGAGTGCATGACCCTCGCTTTGACACCGAGTATAAGTCACGAGGTTGCAACAATAAGTACATAGTAACTCATAAGCAAAGCATCGAAGACATGCTGGAAAAGCACCAGACCCTGGCTAAAGAAGGAAAGCTCTGTAAGGAGGAGGTTAAGCTCAGGCTTTCCTACATGTATGACTGGGGAGTCCCTCCTTCACAGTGTTGCCAAAGGAAGGATGGCATCCCATGAAAGTCTGAGGAAGGAAAAGGCAGGCTGCTGATGGACTGTCTGAGCTTGGTTACTGTTACCTGGGGAGAATCCCGGTAACTAGGGCTTAAAAAGTACTCAAAAAGATTTTGCACGATGCGTTATGCCATGATAAATGAAACTGAAACTCCTGAGAGCTGCTGATGTGGCATGACACAGAGATGTTCAAAAAAGAGAATCAGATGACAAAAAGCATGGAAAGGTTCATGTGACAGGACTGAAGGCAAGTAGTAGGTTACAAAATATGGATAGTACAGAAAATGTAGGGGCAATAACTTGGATGAAAAGATACTGGAAGGTTTTTAATAGATTATAAGATATATTTGCTGAAGTTGACAGACTTCATGCTGTCTGTAAGATTGTGACACTAGCATCTGCCATTATTTCTTGGCAAGGAAGAAGTGTCAGTTTAGCAAGGTTTGGGGCCACAAATCAGCTGTTATTGCCAGTGGGAATGGGTAGCTGGTTATTGACAAGCAGTCAAGTGAAGGGAACATTTTTGCCTAGGACACTGGCATTAGAAGAGGGGGAGAGTTTGGCAAGTGCTCTGATTCACAGGACTGGAATTACTAGACCTTCTGTGTAACTTGTCTCTTAAGCTTTTTGTTGTTTTATGGACATCATGTACATAAATTATCTGGCAGCTATGGAGTAAGTCTGTATTTAGAAAAGTGGACAAGTTTTGCTACTTGGCAGGTATAGAATATATTGTCTTATTTTGGAGGCAAGTAGTTATGCTCCAAAGCTAGCCTCCACTTGTTAGACATAGTGTTGTTCTTAGCTTATCCTCCAAAGACACTGTGAATGAAGAAACATTTGCCCTCCCAACAGTAAGTAATGTTACTACTAAAAAGTCAGACCTTGTTGGCTTCAGATTTATATTGCTCTGGAATACTTCTATAAAATGGAACTTGGCAGGATTAGATCAGTGGATGCTATTCAGAGTTCAAACAAGACTGCCCTAAGGTAGGTACCTCAGCTAAGAAGGTAAGCTCTGTATGTAGTCAAGAGAAATAGGCTCCTCCACCCCCCAAATTCCTGTTTGAGGAGAACCTTGTCTCTCTTCAGGATGTGCACTGCAATCCAGGGAGACTAATCTCCCAACAGTCACATTTCAATGCCTGAAGCTAGTCTGTGTGAATTCCCTCCTCTCCAATAGCAGCTTTCAGTGGAACTAGTAACTAATTTTTAGGTGCTCTTAATTGCTCAAATGATATGTCAGTAAATGGGATTATGTCCCTTAGTCCTGTCTGCACTACAAACAATTCTGGTACTGACAGAGCTTGTCAGCATCGGATGTATAGAACAGTAAACACAGACAGGACATACTTGGCTGTAAAACAGATCACTTACACAATTTCACTGTGTTATCTTCAACCCTTTAGGGAAGCCTGTAACTCCTTTTTGAATGACAGGTGCTCTAATACACAGAATACTTTGTTTTTCCCAGTACTAGCACAGAACTACTGACTTCCAGTAACCTTTGTCAGCTACAGATCCTTCAGTCTAAGCAGAGTTTTGACTTTTATGCCTGAAGGGCATTCTTAATTCTCAGTTTTACTGTTTGTTGCACAGTGCACTTTCATACAATTCAGTCTCCTCCTCTTCCTGGGTCAGTGTCTGTTCCCACCTGTAGGAAGAGCCAAACTACAAAGACAAAAAGAAAGGGGTACCAATATCTCTGTGGTTTTGCTTCTTAAATTAGCAATTTAGTACCAAAGGAACAAGGATGGGTTGTTTTGTTACTCTTCTCATTTGGATTGATTTGAGGCTTAAGAAGTGTCTTTTGCAGAGGGTGATAGTTCTCTGTTTCAAAAAACCTGAACAAATCTTTGACTTTGTTCTAGCACAAAGATAAATTATGATGCTGAATAAAAGAAGTTACTTTAGCATGTGTCCATTCTAATGCATGCTTATGTATTGACAGACAGACAGATGTGCCCTTCAGCAAGGTATACTATTCCAGAACAAGAGTTTAACAAGATGACAGGTAATTTAAATGGATTTTAGCATTTTAAAGAGATAATCTATTTGCCATTTGGAGTTCACTAGTATTGTGTGTATATATGTGATGAAATGCTTGTAATGTGGGTATTTATTTATTATTCTTGAGAATTTATTATATGTAGGAAAAATAAGATAGATCAATGTCATTTAAAATTTGTTTAAGGAGGTACTGTAAGATCCATGAGAATCACAACCCAAGCAGTGCTTGAATCTGCTGGTGTACAAGCCATTGGTTAAAATACTGGGATCTGAACTGCAGATCAAATCTGCTGCATGTCTCAAGCTAGTAAGAATGTACAGCTTACCTGTTTCTGTCCTTTCTTCTGCCTAACATATGATGTTTTTATACTTGAAAACCATGATGTAATCTTTGCATCTCACAAGTCAGGGGGACAAGTCTGACTTCAGTGGGTCCAGCATTTGGGTGGACATTTAAGAGATTAAGTAGGTTTTGGTCTTCAGAGCAGCTATGTTGGAGTGAAAGTTTTGTTGTGGGCCTTAGTGAAAACAAAAGGATCTAGGAACAGATTGATCTTTTCTGTAGCCATTGTTAGTGGCAGTAGGTTAGTGATATGTTGGGCTTTTACTTTTTTTTTAAGTGCTGTTTCTGCTGGTTTCCAAGTTCTCTTGATAAATACTTTGCATTTGTAATATTATTGTTGGGATGGGGAAAAAACACCTCAGCTTTTCTAGATATTAGACTGTGTTACTCATGAGAAGCCTAGAGACTTGTCACAGTTGCCTTGTTGGTGTTGGCTTCCATTCAGGACCCCTGTTGAGTTCATCTGTAACACTCTTGAGCCTTGTTATTATTTATAGATTGATTTAAATTCTTTCTAATCAGGCATTTGGCATTCTACCAGAGCTAATAGATACAGTGGATAAATCAGTTGTTCATGGTACACCCTCTCTGGGGTCATATCTAAGACTTGATACTGGGATATTTAAAATTGACCATGGCATAAACTCAGCTAGAAAGTTGGGTTTGTGTTCTAGAGATTTTTTGGTGCAACATGACTTACTTTAGTGTGTAAAAATGAGTAACTAAAACACCAATTGCCATCCTAAACAAACAGTTCCATTTAAAAAGCCAAACCCAACTTAGAAATTACTATTCCCGTAACTGAATACTTTCTTTTCTGAATGTCTAGCCTTGTTCATGTGAAGTTTGCTCAAATACAGCCTCTGTGTCTCATACTTTTGACAAATGTTACATTTCTGTCATTGAAAGTCTCCTTTCTGAGCCTTTCCATCTGTATTCCCTGTCTGTTAACACCAGCATCTGGGGGCTGGGAGGCAAGGTGTTAACTTTGCAGATGTGATTAAAAGCCCGGCAGCTCGGGGAAGGTGATTAAGAGTTGCATTTCTATTAGCTTCTGTTCAGCTCAGCTCCAGCATCCAAGTTGAAATATGGTTTTGGTATTGCTGTCTGCTTGACAAACTGTCAACACCTACTCTGCTATGTATTTGATTTAGAACACACTGCCTGCAAGACTGGAATCTGTTGCTACATGTACCTGTGTAAGATGTGCTTTTACCTTGCAACTGGAATTACTTTATGCCAACATAATATGCCAGTTATTACTTTCTAATACAGACTATTTAGGTAATGTCTGGTAAAACTTGGAAACAGAACAGCCTGTTACTTGTAGCCTCCCTGAAGCTGAAGGATACTACAAAAGTGTGCCTTTATGAAACGGAATTAGCCTGCGGTACCATGCTGAGGGTGTTCTCAACAACTGAATGCAATTGCACATGTTTTGCAGCCACATCACTTGACCATTTAGGGGTGGGGTGTGGCACACACTTTATTTGCTCAGCATTTATATAAGGAATAAACTAGAAACCTGAAGCTATCTGTGATGCTGAACACTCTTGGTAATTGCATAAGCGTGTTGTTTGTGTATTTATGTCCTCTCATGTATGCCTTTGTTGGCCAAGGGATCTGTGTGCTGTGATTTTTATTAAAAGACTTTTACTGTATAGGTGATTGCTGGTTCTGTGTAAGAAAAGGTACAAGTATGGTTACTTTCATTTTATTGTGCCACCCAGAGACACAGAGGATTGGCTCAGTCTTGAGCATCTACACAAAAATACTTAATGCCTGGCAGCTAGTGGCCTAGAAGGATCTGCACTAGGTCACACATATATACCTAAATACACATACCAGTTTATCCTGATCTTACATTGGTGGAAGTATAGGGGCATGACTTAAACTGGAATGTAGTCAGAAAAAGGGTTTCTCTGACTCAAAAGCGTCCTGATTCCACTCTTAGTCATGAAGTGTTTTAAGCAGTTTGACATCCATTGTTGTTGGTATTTTGGGCTTTGTAACATCATTCTGACACAAGCAGTTTGAATAGCACTGATTTTCTGCTCATGAAGTGAGTAGTCCCTTCTCTAAACTGCCTGTGTTCTTGCTGCTGCTGCTTCTGCCAAAAGCTTGGAAGGAAATTTTGGTTTCTAGCCTAGGGAAACACCTCTGCTATTAGCTAAATAAAACAAGCTGAACCCAGAAGAACAAGATGACTAAGACCAAGTTGTTACTTTTGATCAGAAGCCTCCTGGTTCTCAGTAGTGAAGCCTCACTATAAAACCTTGAATCTAAGGTGAGTTATTTTTCTATGTGATGTTAGATGTTTTAGTTCCAATAGAAGTGATCAAATTGCTATTGAAGTGAATGCAAGGAGGAGAAGACTGACACCAGAAGTCAAGGGAATTCAAACCAAGGAGAAAGCTGATGTCAACATTCCAAGTCTCACACACAAGCTGATCATAAGTTCTTCTTTTCAGAAGAAACCTGCCAGAACCATACAAATACAATGTGCTTTCTCTTTCCATCTATACTTGCCCACCTCATGGATAGCTGGGCACTCTTAACAGATCAGCAAGGAGTTGCAGTGGCAATTATCAGCTTTCAAATCTAAAAACAGCCCTTCAGGTGTTATTTCAGCAAGTGCTGGGGTTATTAACCCAAAAGCAAGCTCTCATATAGCAAAAAGAAGCAAGTAAAATAGGGCTAAATTAGTTTGCAGTTCATAACACCAAGTATTCAATATAAGTTTTCAGAGAAGTATGAAAGCTTCCTCTTCACCCCCCTCAGAACACCAAGATAGCCAAGCAATACATAACTTCTTCTCTAAACTCAAACACACCCTCTTTTGCAACTGTTGTTAGAGAAGCACTGTTCAAACACCATCTGCCCAAGAGCCAAACCAAGCCTTTCAATTCCCATACCTTACCTTTTTTCCCTGGGAAGATTGCAAATAGAATCCATTTACCCAATAGCACTTTCACAGGATGATGTCCATTATCACAGCACAAACACCTCACAAAAAAAACGCCAAGCCACCCCACAGAGCTCTTCTTGCTGCTTTTATAAAGACCCATTGGCCCTCTCCTTATTACTGACCTCAGGGAATCAGCTGGGAAGCAACAAATCAGCTACAGGTGACAATTAGGCTCAACTCTATTAAAGGGCCATCCCCAGGTGGGGATTGTCCATCTGTTCTCCCTGCTACAGTTAAAAGATGTATTCCAATGTGTAAAAAAAATGTGTTTCATCCAAAATAAATCTTTCACATACATGGAATGAGCTCGTAACATTCAAATAAGAGTTTCTTCCTGCTTTAATAGGTAATTTCAAATCATTTCCACGTTGTCACTGAAGCAGACCTTTGTAGCAAGGTGATCTATTTGGAGCTCTCCCTACATTGCCTGTTTCCTTGTCCTACCCGTATCAGTCATAAGATGTCACTGTAGGCCTTTAAGAGCACATAACGGGATGTGTTCCTTGGCTAAAACAGCCTCAAAGCAGGAAGCTAAGCAGCGCCGACAGGCAGCTATTGTGGCTGAAGTCTAGCTCTGTCCTCTAATAAGTATTTGCTGCTTAACACAGACTCAAATGGATGATCAGGGAGAAAAGGAACAGTTTTCTAATTCAGAAATTTGGAGGCATTGTTGGGGATGGAGCCAACATTCTGTGTGATTAAGGATTGATAGTGCAGACCCAGATTTTAAACACAAAGTCCCCTAAAAAGGAGCAATCAGATTCACTAGAAATGATGAGCCACAGTTTGGTCGGTATGATGGTGAAGTTTAGACATGGTTTGGGAGCTACAAGAACTTGGGATTATGGAAAGATAACTGACTGTGCCTGTTATGGAAAAAATGCAGCTATGATTTTCCAAAATCTTTGGATGACTTCTTGTCTGTGTGTGTTTGTGGTTAAACTGGCCAACAATTTTACATCAAAGGGCTTTGTTGTTGCTTGGGGGAGGATTGGCAGGTGGAAGAGTAATAACTTTTCAATGAAGTGGACATTTTTATAAGAGAACAAGCCAAAACCAAATCCCCCCAGTCTCCATGCCCCTCACTCCACTTTCTATCAAGTTTTTCTGTGGTTTCATCAGCTGAAAATACAATTGATTTAAGTTGACAAATTTAGTTCTCTTCAGGGAAACTGCTCCCCAAAATATTCAAAGAATTGAGTTTCAAAAAATGTCTGTGTATGCTGAGTCCTGGAACTCTTAACTATAGAGTATGTGGAAATGAAATCTATTAAGGTATCAACACTGAATGTAGGAGCTTCTCAGATGAGTCTGAGAGTGAGGGAAGGGGCTGCCCAGATGGGCTGTGGAGTCTCCTTCTCTGGAGATATTCCAAACCCAGCTGGATGAGTTCCTGTGTGCCCTACTCTAGGTGTTCCTGCTCTGGCAGGGGTTTGATCTGGATGATCTTTCCAGGTCCCTTAAGCTTCTGTGAGTCTTTTCTGGGGTAGGGAACTAATTGCTCATTACCTTTAATAGAAACCTTCACCTGGCATTTGATGGTGAAATGTAGGGAATTCAAAGAATTTTGTAGAAGCAGGGTTAAGAAATGAGTCATCAATACTTCTGTGTGCTTGCAGGGCAAATAAACATTTGTCCTGAGTCAGATTCCAAAGTCCTTATTAATTCTGAATAGCACTTGCAGGGCAGTACTGAGCAGCTCTAAGAATCAGGCCCTGTCTCTGGACTTGTCTGTACAACTGCTTAGATATGTGGTGAGGTCTCACACCAGTGTCTCAAGGTGGTTCTAGCCCTGCCTGTGATCCTGCTCAGATCAGCCAAGCTTTCTGTGCATGCAGGCCATGATTCAGGGATACTTATGCCTTATGGGTACAGAGGGGTACAGCTGTGGCCTCCTTCCAGCACTGTTGTCAAGCTGTCATACCCTTGTTTTCCTGCCCAGGTCACAGACGTTGCCTCAGGCCCAGCCTTCAGCCATACTTTCCACATCCTCTCCTCCTCTTTTTTTTATCAGTGTCAATGAAAACATGGAAAAAATGTGGAAAAATCTAGACACTGATTCATGTTTTGATGAAAACTCAAAAAGCCACAAGCCCACACATCCACCTCCTGCTGCCCACTAGTTGATGGTGGCTCTGGTCCTGATTTCTGGAGACGCCAAGGCAATCACCTCTGCCTGGCACAGCAACCTGCTCCACAAAGCTGGCTAAAGAGCATCTAGTCATTTAAGGCCACAAGCCCCACCTTCTGGTGGTCCATGTCATTCCTTGCTTTGCTTGACAGCCAAGATCCAGGGAATGTGAATTCTATTACAGCATCTGTTTATTTTCCAGGCAGCAGAATGATGTGTATTGAAACCTCAAGTGTTGGAGAAGTGCAGGAGTTCCACACAAAGACCCTCTAGTGCAAAGTGCACCATACATAAGCAACAGAGAGGACTGGAAAATTAATAACACTGTCTTTTTTAAGTAAAGGAAAAGGCTGTTGTTGTTGCCAGTGATCAATTGATTTGGGATAACGCCAAATGGCTCCAGTTGGCTTGAAGCATCGTAGCACAAGACACTGCAAAAACATTTCTCCAGAACAGATCCTAGCCACAAGAGTTACAAATATTTACTTTATATATTTACTTTAAGGAAGAACTCAAGCCAGAGATAGTAGATCTTGATTGCAAACATACCAGCAATTGAGGTGCTAAGAACTGGAGTTTTGGGTCTAATCTTTCTGATCTTATCTTGTCTAATATATTTGTCTTTCTTTCCATGCCTTGACCTCAATAAAACAAGTGTTCTGCACACTGGAAAACCACCCCTGTAAATGTGCTGTGCTGAACTCCAGGGCTGAATCTATGGGTGTGTTAAGGTCAAGGAGGCCAGGTGCTAATCCAAACTTAGATTAATTTTGGTATCTTTTGTAGTTCCTGAGATGTTGATGTATTTACTCTTGAGTGTGCAATTTTCTCAGCTGTCTCTGCCCTAATTTGCAGCTGGTCTCTTGTAACCTCTAACAAGTGGCTTCTCTGGGAATGCTATGCTGTGTCTCTCCCTGAAAGCAAATCTTGCTGAGTTCAGCTGGAAGAAATGGTAGGGGAATCTTCAGCCATACAAGGATTTCCCCAAATATGAGCTTCATAAGAAGTTAGAAAAGTTGTAGCTATTCTTGCTTTGTTTACCATTCCTGACCCCTGATCTCATAGGGACTTCTGGCTAGTAAGATGTTTGGTGGGGTTTTGTCTTTCTTCTCTGACTTGCTGTCCAGCATACTGTGCTGCAAAGTCTTTCGGGGGGATGGATCACTCAGCTGCTGCTTCTTGTTCTATAGCAGAGGGCAAAGAATGGCTGACCATGGCAGTGAAAGGCTGCAGAGACACAGATAGGAGAGGTTCCCTCAAGGAGACATTATTGAATGGCAAAGGGGTGACCTAGCAAGAGGCAAAAAAGAGGAGAGCTACTGTGAAGTGAGAGGACAGCATGCTCCCCACACCTTCAGATTTCAAGAATCAGGTTAGCCAGCTCCTTAACCAGGTGCTGGAAGATGCAGTTACTCCTGGAACCCTCTCTCTTCTGGATGTGCACAGTAACATCAACTCTTGAGTGCTGAAGCAGTAAGATACTAGTGCAGAAGACTTGATGCAGCCTGCAAGGCTGGTCTTTTTTTTCCTTAAAGGAAGGACTGACCATTTAATGTTGTCAGGACTCCTGAAGCTACCATCAGATTAGTCTGTAGCCATAGGCAGGCCTGCCAAGCCATGACCTGCAGTGCTTTGAGTTCTTAATGTGCTACATACCCATTACTCCAACAGAATGCAGTGGAAATAATTGTTAAAGTGAAGCTAATAACTATTCTGTGCCTCAGTTTCTCCCCCAGTGAATTGATAATAACGTGACCTTTTGTCAGGACACGGTGAAGCAAAGCTATCAAAGGCCTTTGGGATCCAGGCATGGCTGGACTTAAGGAAATGCCTGATTATCTTACACTTTGTAAAAGTCCAGTTTGGCTCCTGAAAAGCTTCATCAAAGCAAACCCCATAGCTGGAAGGTTTATGAGGACAGGGAGAGGGGTAAGAAAACAATAACCAAGATCTAATTTCTTAGGAGTAACAGATAGTCCCGGGAGGATATAATTGAAGTCTCTAAGAGCTGCAGATAAGATCAGACTGAGTTACTATTTTCAGCCAGTCTCAGACATCAGGACTGGAGTCAACAAAATAAATTCTAAAGGCTGAGACAAATGAAAAGCAGTGATCAGGAAGCTGCAGGGTCCCAAAGAGCGAGAGCAACACAGCAAGAGATACAGAAACATTGCAACTGGGTGAAATCAGGCACTAGGCAGAGAAGTCCTAAGCACTGGAGTTACTCCTTGTCTGAGGACCCCAGAACACACTCCCTGTGCTACCAAGGAAGTGGGAGATGCCTTCAGCTGCAGCCTCCAGACACCAGCTACTGCTGAGAAGCAATATGGTTAAGGGCCCAGGGAGCTGGGCTTGTTCAGCCTGGAGAGGAGAGGTTGGAGGGGGCATGTGCACTAATAGCAAGTTAACAATACCTGTGAGAAGTCAGCAAGACAGATACAGGCTCTGTGCAGGGGTGCTTGGTAGGAGGACAAGAGACAGTGGGCATGTTGAAATAAGAGAGGTTCAAACTAGGTGAAATATTTTTCATTCTCCAAGCAGTCAGTTGTTGGAAGAGCTTACTCAGATGCAACCTACAAGTGCTGAGGGTTTCAAAGCCCACCTGGATGAAGCCCTGAATAAGCTGGTCTGCCCCCAAAGCTGACCCCACGTGGAGCAATAGGTTGGACTGGAGACCTCCTGAGGTCTCTCCCAACGTTAATTATCCTGGGACTGACAGCAAGTCTGCCTCCACTCATCCTTGGCATGTGTAGAGATCAGCCCCAGCCAGGGCACATGACAAATGAGAGGTTACATCACCACACAGGGGAATGCTTGGGACACATCCCATTGCTTGCCTTACATCAGTTCCACGGCGGCTCGTGCAGAGAGCACCCCACCCAATCTATGTGGATGTGTTCACTCCCTACCTCTGACAGCTTGTTTATTCAAAAACATTTGGATCTCATTGCCTTCCAGATGAAGTAACAGATCAAAGGCCTTAATTTCCTTTCCTCCCACTGCATTCCCCTTCCACATTTAGGCTGGGGTTCATGTTGACCAAGGATGTCTTCATGGCACGGGAAGCCCAGTTTTGAAGAACCCCCAGCAAAAAGAACAGGCACAAACCAGGAGCAGGTTGGAAGTGGCTGCAGATTCCTTGATGGAGGCATTATAAGAGGTTGAGTTAGCAGCAGTTGGGAGTAGGATTGCTCAGAGATATTACTAAACAGGTACAAAGCCAGTTGGAAGGTCCTGTCCTTGCAGATAGGATTAGAAATTGTAGTTCTTCTGTGAACACTGGGAGCTGAAAGGAGTTATTTGGGGCTCCTATTACCAGAGAACTTCCCAGGCTTGACCTATCCTCATGGTATCTCTACTAAAATGGATAGTGCTATGGAGTGATTTCAGAGGGGAGCTGAGCCACAGGCAGACCAAGATGACAACTATCCATCATCCCTCGGATCCAAGCTTGGTCTCCTACTCTACATGCTTGACACAAGCCAGCTGTCTCAGGAAGACAATGTAACCACATTAGCATGATGCTGAACTCAAGCTCAGCACTCCAAGCCCCAAAAGCTACCAGACCACAAGGAACTTGCTGACATTGCTGGCCAAGAGCAAACTCAAAGCTCTGAGCCACATTTTCACTGTCCTCCTCAGCCCTCCCAGGCTGCTGTGGCACTGAGGTCTCCAAGTGTCTCAGTGTCCTCATTCCCTGAATTATTCAGAGTGTGTTCTTTCGTCTCCTGACTTAAAACAACCTGTGATTCACTGATTTCTCTCAGCAGACACGCAACCTCTTCCATGTAATCAGAGTTTGTTTATTTCACTGCTTCCCCTTTCATCTGAGGCCTATGGCTTTCCATTTCTTTTCAGGCATCAAACACTAATTTCACTTGGCTTTTTTCAGTTAAATGGGCTGGAACAGAGAGTCATAAACAACTGGATCAGTAATGCTGATGTTTATTTAAGAGGCAGTTATAATTCTTATTTTTACTGTCATTTTTTAACTCTTGACATCCCAACTCCTCTGTGCAGCTGTGGTGTTTCCCCCTCTGGCTTTACAAAGCAAGAGAATGAAGATGGAGGAAACAATTAAAGAGAAAGTGGGATGAAACGATCCTTTTGTAATCATTGATCCTTGGGAATGAATCCTGCATAGATCAGTTCTGCATTGCACTGCCAGGGTGGGCTAATACTGAGTACACATGGCTGTGTTTGGAGGACTGGGCCCTTAGTTGGGAATGACTTTAGGTAGCCAGGTTTCAGGGAAGGAAATGTGAGGAGTTTTTTCCCCTCCTTTTGTTTCTAGGCAGATCTGCAGCAAACTAGTGAAGGGAGCCTGGGCAAACAGCATTTTAAGGTAGCCGTATGGGGTAACAATCACAAACTAAAGCTGGGGGCACAGGCTGGGCAGGGACCAGAGGCCACAAAAACACAGACAGAAACACACCTGGGTTTGCAGCCTAAATTGGAGAAACTGTTTTGATAGTATTGTGTTTTTCCTTTGAACATTTCATGACTACAAAGACTTTCTGAGCTTCCTTCTCATTTCCACAACGCAGGCAGAAATGCAAAATAAATGCCTGAGCTTGGAGGCTTATGCAGATGCTGAAGCAATGCACACTTCAGATGGATTTTAGCTCAAGACAACTTGCATTTCTCAGCTCTGCTGTCTGTGAGCAGTCCAACAGATGCCCTTTGCTACAAGGATGCCCCTCTTAGACGGTAGATTAGGGCTGTTAAGTCTATTTTACCTTGGCTGCCTAAGAAAGCTAATGTGTTACCTCTGCCAGTCCCAAATCAGCTCTGGAGATCCATCTGTTAAACACCACAGCATCCCACTGATGAACACCTCCTCTTTCTGAAGCTTTCAGATTCACACAGAACATTTTCTTGTCCTTGGGGAATGTTGGAAAGAAAACAGGGCTGTTGATAACTGTGAATTACACTAATTGGGATATTTAATATTTGGTTGCAATTGCACTTGTGCTGAAACCATCATACCCAGGCTATAAAAGACCCCAGTGTCAGAAATACAGTAGAGTTTTTCATGCCAAGCACTGTTCTGGGTTCTGGCTCCAGTCTGGCTGCATTGCTCGGTGAAGTATGTTATTAGCAAATTAAACCAAAGACAATGTTACAGCAATGTTCAACGTGAGCCCAGCCCATGGAGGGCTGGGACATTCATCACAGAGCAGGGAACTGCATCCTAGGTCAGCCTAGAAGGTGCCTACTAGGTCTAATCATGCAATGGGCTGAGCAATTTCCATGCCTAAAGGTTCCTAGTCACCACCACATTCACTGGATCTCACTCTGCTCTGAGATTGAGCCCCACAGGCACAATGACCCCCCACATCACAGTGCCAGCCCCACTTAGACTTGCCAACCACCACTGGTAAACTGATCCATTGCTCCCTGAACTGCAGCAAAGACTTAAAGCATCTCTGCTAAGCAGGGTTTGAATGGAGCATTTAAAGAAGTCAGCAAAGTTTCCCTTTCTTCAGCAGCAATTGAGCTCTTCAGCCTGAAGAGATTTCAAACAAATGAGCAAACCTTCAGGCCACTTCAAAAGCAACAACCCAGAAATTCATGACAAGTCACATCAAGCTAGGAAGTACTCTACCCCCAAAAGAGGCATCTGTTCAGTGTGAGAATCCATGAACAGCAAAGGTTGGATTTGATTTTGAAACACTCTTAAGACATACCAGACAGACAGCAGGAGCCAGAGCTGGGGGTTGTCTGAGTGCACAGGTATGAGTCAGGTGTGTGAGAAGTACACACTGACCCATGCACACCTACCTGAGCTGCTCAGGAGCTCAGTCACAGAAGCCACACTCTGCTCTCTGGCTGGTGGGAATAGTTCTCTCAAAAACAAACCATTTGAGTACTACCAACCCAACATAATGCAATACAAATCTACCTGCAGTCTGGGAAAAAAGTCACCCAGAAGGTTGTAAGTAACACATTGCCTGGTAAATCCAAGCCTGGAGAGAAATCACTTTACCTCCTATAGACATTCAGCCATAATGTAGCCAGGATACAAAACCTAAGTTCAACATCATTTCTCTCCTTGCATTACTCCTCAGCACCTTTCTACCTGAACCTTGACTTTCCCCAGCTGCTCCCATTTATTGTCTATTTTAAAAAGCCACCAAGTTTTTAAGCAATGCTCTTTGCTCTTAACTCAGCTTTTCAACGTTCCCTTGCTCCAGAGGTTAATTCATTCATCACTTTATAAAGCTCTATCTGGAAGCTCAGAAAGCTGAAGAGGAAAAGAGATGTGGATGGATGGTTGTCTCCTGCAGTGCCTGCACATCTCAAACATGTTCCAAAGCTACTGGTGAGTTCATTGTCCTGTATACCTTCTCTTTGCAATATACCATACTGCTCTGAGGGCAAAGGTGATGATACAGAGAATAACTTAAGGTGATGGGCTACCCTCTAGATGATGTGTTGTTTCCCTTAGGTTAGTTTCAATCTCTCATGTACCAAGTCTCTTCACCTTGGATGATATTACAGCCATTCACAGGCTCCTGGAGCACACACTACAGAGCAATATATTGAAACAACTCACTTCAACTACTAGCAGAACAGCTGATCTGGCTTAGTGTGGGTTTCCTGGACAGTGTACCAAGTTGTTTTCTGCCATCTGGCATCCAGAGACCAAAGGCAGATGTTACCACTAATCAGAGTCTTCCAGATGGTCACCAGCCTCAGGATGTTTGTCTTACACAATTCTGTTGCCAAGAACCAAAGAGCTCTCCTCATAGCCAAAATCCAACAATATTACCAAGGGAAATACCATCTGTGTGCTCTCCAAGGGACCAAGCTAGACCCAACTGCTCTGGAAAGAGCACTGTTTGGCATTTGGGAAGCTTCTTATCCTATCAAAGATCTCAAAGTGCTTTGGTAATGTTAATCAAGCTTCATTAAGCTTCACATGCACATCTGCAAGGCAAGTAAGGATTTCTTCTGCCTCAGTTGCAGAAGAAAACACTGAGGCACTGGCAAGCAAAGCAACTTGCCCTGGGTAGGGTTGTTGAGCCTGATGGTGAGCTTAAATGTTGTGATATATTACTGATGCAATGTCATTCTTCTGGGATCTCAAGTCTGAACTTTTGAAGGGTTGTAGCAGGCAATGGGGTAAGTCCACTGGGAGCCCAGAAAAGCACGTGAGGAACCTAGAGTTGGAGTTTTCTAGTTAAAGTAAATTCATTCTAATGACTCAAAACAAGCATTGTTATGATTTTTGTGATCATTTCTACTTCAGTGCCCTTTGTAGCATCTGAATCAACTTTACCCATCTTTGCTATTTTCCTTGTAACTCAGATGATCTGCAAACTGCCTAGGCCTCCAGTGTTTACTTTTGAAACAATAGAAAATGACTGGCTCTCAGTCACATGTATCCCAAGACTTTTTTCTTCAGCCTAATTAGAGTTCCTTCCATGGCTAATTAAATTCTCCAATGAATGAAAACAAATTTCCTGGAATGAATATCATCTTGATTCACTTTGGGCAAAGCCAGCCTGACATGCTTCTCCCACTCTGTTCTCTGAGGGTGTTGGCTGCATTTCTGAAATCTCCTTGTTAACAGATGACAGTGCAGGGAAATAGCCCAGTGCTGGGCTCTGCATACTCCTCTGCCAGAGACTGCAAGAAATTGTATCTACCTTATTCCTCTTCTGTGCTTTCTGTGATTTTAGAGTGTTATTGTCTCCATTAATCTTTACAATGTGGTTCTTTACATCTGACTATACCTCTTAGTCTTTGCTGGACCTGTTCTATTTCTACTGTAGGTTTTTAAGCATGAAATGCTGTTTGACTACCACAGTATTGGTACATTTTCCTTCCAAAGAACATGCCCAAGTACCTATCAGAAGTGCTCACATGGTTTATGAGTGCACAGCAGTTGATGTTTTTACTGCTGATACAGTCATGTGTATGGCAGAAGTTCCTAGAGTGTAGCCATTAGTTACAGTAAGTTAATGAATTATCTTTAGTGTCCCAATTCTCCCCCAAAACCACTCAGGAAAATGGTTCTAGTTTACCTTTAAATGTGGTTTTAAGTTCCAAATGATGGAGGGATACAGCCTTTTGCATAATCTCACTCATTTGGTCTCTGAAGGCCACCAAGTTTACTTGTACTTTGGACTGAAGTGGAGAAGATTCCTCCCAGGGCAAAGATCTGTACCTGGCAAAATCAGCTCCTTTCCTGTGCTGGTTCCCTGCTTGTCATCTCCCCTGTGAGTCTGTATTTTGTACTCTGTGTTCCCTGGGGCAAGGCAGGCCTTTGGCAGACAATTGAGGTTAAAGTCAGCCCAAAGGAGACAATAAATCATTATCATGGTTAGACTGTGAGCAGATGGCTTTGGAGGCCATCCATTCTGAAGGCAAATTCCTTCCCTCTCTGACGTTTTCTTTCCTGTTTATTCCTTTCAAAGCCTCTGTAAATGGTGTCCAGTTCTCCATCATCTCTTGACACTGAATTGTGTCCAACTGGCCTCCAATCATCTCTTGATGGTAAACACCATCACATTCCCACATATGCTGGAAAACCTCATTTTCCAGGTGAACTTGCAGTTTATCATTTCACCACCCAATTTCCTTTGTCCTGACAGAAGGGAGATTTGGACCATGCACTGAATAATAAGAGAAGCAAGTCTTTTTAGGATGTGGTCTCAGAGGTCATACTCTGTCTACTTGCTCTATGTGACACCTACTACAACAGTTTAGCTTGGGCATGTGAACTCAGGTAGCTGTGTTAGCACATAACTATTTCACCTGGATGTTCAGACTATGGTCAGCTAGTTGATGGCTGCATTTCTGTAGAACAAGATATATCATTCCTCTTCTGTGCTGCAGTGACCTAGGCTGGTCTGCTCCACTCCACAAACAGATCCCAGAATGGTTTGCATTAGAAAGGACTGCTGGAGCTCATTTGGTATAACCCTCCTGCTGAAGCAGGGCTAACCTAGAGCTACAAACTGAGCCTGGTTATTCCCAGCTCCTTGCTAAAGCAGCATAAGACAAGTAGACTGTTTTCAGCTCTGTGTCAGGCCAATACAGAACAGAAATTCAGTGTTAGAAATGGAATGGACATGATCTCATTTAGTAAGAACTGCAGTTCCTGAATTACTGTTGTTTGCTTAGTAATGTGCAAACTGCTGTGTGTGAAATTGCAGGTCTGTGGTGTCAATTAACTTCATTATGCCATGAAACATTGGCAAATTTGACAGTAAAAGGCTGATTTCATACGTTGCCAAGAAGTTAGCTTCTGTGTCTGCTCAAATGCAGCACATGGAAAGGCTAAGGATGAGAAGACAGCAACTCTGCTGGCAGCCATCATCTGACCTACTCAATAACTTAGCTTCAGCCTCTGCAAAACAGGGGGACCATTCTCTCTGTGACAGGGTAACAATATCCACAGAGTACTTTGGAAGAGGAAGGTGTCCCAGAAGCAGCCACTGATTGGTTTGTGTGCATTTCTGGAGGTAGAGGACGAAGTCTCTAGCATGTGAAGAATACTGTGCAAGCTGAGGTAGGGATTGTATCCATGACAATAGAGAGAGAAAAACCCTTTCCCTTCTGCTACCTGCTCTCCCTTTCAGCAGCTTTGGCAGCCTCTACAGTGTCAGCTCTGAGTGAGGCCCTGACTGAAACAGAAAGAAATACAGCTTAAGGAATATTCCAAACTGCAACACACAAATAAACACATTAGCCATCTTGTCCTCAGCAACCACAGAACATCCTCCCAAAAGCAATACAGCAAGTCACTTATTAGAGACTTAATGAGCTGTGGAAAAATAACACTATTCATCCTCAGCTACTTATTCTCTGCCCTTTCTGAAGTCATAACTCAGGCCACCACAGAACCACACAGGCAGCATGCAAACCCGTGGGCAAAGGCACAAGCTCACTTCAGCACACAAGCTCCCAAACAGTATTTGTTGGCTTGTAGCTTTGGCTCTGACCTTATTTGACTCCAGCTTCAGCTGCTTTAGCCCTAAATCCAAACTGGATTGGGCTGATGAAAGCTGGAAATTACTACCAGAAGAATGGTAGCAAGAGTTATCCCTTCTAGCAGTTGATGATCTATATACTTCATCTTTAGAAGAACTGCAGAGACTTCTGTGTTATTTTTCCCCCCAGGATCTCTAAGCCCATCATGGAGTGAGGGTTATTCATATCCCAGGATTCAGGACACCAGGTACAAAGAGACAAACATCTCAAAATCTGATGAAGACCTCTGCTCCTTTCAAGATATCAGCTTGTACCAAGACCTCACAGAAATCTCAGGAGGAAAGGAGCCTGTACAGGTGTCTTAGGGAGAAGACTGGTACAGCTACACAAAGCACCAAGAAGAAATGGAGTTAATATCTGCTTAATACTAGAGCTGGGAAAGTAATAGCTCAAATCTGTATTTCCTTCTTAATGAGTGGGACAAGGTAACCATCTCTTTCTCCTCCATGGTATGAAACCATCTCAGTTATAGCTTTAAAAGCCTTATCACTACTCCATCAGCTTGCAAAGGAAGACTAGCCCCTGCCACAGGTCACATGGCTTCATCACCATGGCAGGCAGCCTGAGGCTTCCCTTGTTTGTTTAAGAAACCCAGCACATGACAAATCTGTGGCTGCCACTGTGTGGTAAAAGTCACACCTGTCTCCCTCCTTGATTTTGGCCAACGCAAGCAATAGTCCAAAAATGCTGTCAGGAGGTGAAGGATGAGGCTGTGGAGGGTGAACTCCATGTTTAGAACAAACATTGCAGCACTCCAGGAATGGTTTCTTCAGCCTGGGTAAAAAGAAGACTCTACTGTCAGCTCAATCTTTAGACCAAGACCTGGATTGCTTTTGTTTATTTTAGAAGTCAGTGGCCTGCTGTGTGGCAGTTCACAACTCCAGCATAGTGTTACCAAGGAAAAAAACCTATAACCCTCTGTCCCATGTGACAGACAGAGGCTGCCACCAGTGCCCAGATCCACTGGCTTCACCATGGGCCAAAAATTCTAGCATCAGTTTTAGATGTTAACTCACATTATCAGAACAAAAACACACGCCAGAAAGTTGTATAGTAAAGGGATCAGACACTGTAGCCTACAGTTTAGTCTCTGCTGCACGTGTGGCTGTTGCTTAGAGTCTTATATTCTTCCTACCAAATAGCAGCTACAAGCTGTAAAGAATTGCTGTCAAATCAACAAGGTGAAAAGCAACCAGCTGACTCTACTGCTTGCTGCAAAAAGAGTACACAGCATAGAAACACAGGCTCCTGGTGAGCTGAGTTCTGTGCAGGACAAGTTGGCCCTGCTCTGTGTGTAGGCTGGACCAACAAACTCTGGAGTTCCTTCCAACCTGTATCATTCTGTGATTCTACAATGGTCACATCTGTTGGGACAGTCTGCAGTGTGCCATGACCAGCACATCCCTCATCCACTCTCACTAGGCAAGGAATGAGAGACTGAGACTCCAGCAGATAACCCACAAAGTCCAGGGGAGAAGCCTGGCAGCAGAACGTGGACAAACCCAAAGCAGGGAGCTGCTTTGTAGGCCTGTCCGCCTCACTAGTAACCCCCAGACAAAAGAAATACCTATGAGGGAATATTTATTTTAGTGCACATTCCAGGCTATCAGATTTCTGGCAGTTTGACTTCAGCTCTCTTGGAATCACGAGCCATGGGCCAAACATGACAGTATCTCTCTGTGCTCTTAATCTTATTTCACTGGGAACTGCAGTTGGCCCCAGGCAGTCTCCAAGGAATCAAGTCTCTTTCTGTCTTCTGCTCATGTCACCTCAATGTTATCTGACATCCCAGCCAAACCTTTCAGCTCAGTGTTGCACACACAGATAGTGTTGGTCTGAATTTGCACACACACGTTTTTGTGTGGATCTGTTTTACCAATTGGCTCGTGCCTGCATGGCAGAGGACAGTGTATCTTAGGCTTTGCTCTACACTGGGGTTTGCACATGATAGATTTAATTTCACCTTTGTTTATACTGACTTCAGCCTGATAAATTCAAAAGACTTGTTCTCAGCAGAACTGAGTGTCAGAAACCAACCAGACATGAAAGATTTAAAATGGAGCAAGAAGGAATGAGTATCACTGTGACACTTTCAGGGAGTGACAGTGAATTTCAGAGGTTTGGTTTTTCTCTCTATTAGTCATTTTTAGCACCTCTCCGTGAGGTGCTTTCAGACACAGCTTTTTGTTCTAATTTCTCCTGAGACTTACACATTGGAGGCCTGAAGTCTGGAAATGTTCTTAAGGTGTTTTACAGATGGAATGAAAGGAGAAATACTGGATGTGTTGCAGGAAGCTTTCTAGCTTTCATAAGCTTTCTGCTTTATTTTTGCAGACACGTACAGCTCAGGTCAGAGATGTGAGGAGCTTCTCCAAGCCCCAAACTCTAAACACACTGCAGCCTTCCTGTGTAGCTGCACTCATTTGTTTGAGAAAGGTCTGAGAAAAGAATTTTCCTTCTCTTAAGCTCAAATTATTTGTTTGGGGAAGTACCAAATGGATGTAACCAAATGTAACCAAAGGGAGTTAGAGCCAAGGGTCTGCAGAGTGATTAAAGCAGACAGACCTTGACCAGGGGAGCTGAGGTACTGAAGGCCATGGGTTAGTGCTGGGCTGGGCAGGGTGAGGGCAGTGGGTGGACTTCAGGAGCTTAAAGGACTTTTCCAACCAAACAATTCTATGATTCTGTGATCTGAGGATGCTAACACAAGATTGGAAACCAAAAGCAGTGGGTATGGACACCTGTTTCCCCAAATGAAAAGCCAAAGTAGATACTCTAGAGACTGACCCCCAGAGAAGCAGAACCAAACACCATCACAAGGTCTGGAACCTTTCTTTCCTCAGCTTTGGCTGTGCCCAACTGCTGAAATGTCAAGGCTGTAGGAATCTAATTTTATCATGTCCTGCTTAGGGACAACCTTTGATAAGGGCTGGTGAACACTCTAACACTCTGCTGATGTTTGAGAACTGGCTGATATTTCCTGTTAAAGACTGCCAGAAGGAAGATAGTTGCCAACAATCAAGCACCCCTAATTGCACTGCAAGTTAATGCCCCAGGGAGGTGAAAGACACGGTGCAGGAATTCAGATCATTTTCAGAAGAATCCTTTCAGGCTGCCTGGCCTGTAGAAACACACAAGTTGTATTCAGAAGGATTACTTAGGCTCATAGCAAGTTAGGGAGGAAGTAACTGGGAGAGGTCACCTACTTCAGCACACTGCCAGGGCAGGATCAAGCACATGAAGCTAACCTAAGGGCCACCTGTGAAGCTTTGAAACCATGTAACTGCCCTTTATTACTCCTGCTTGAACCTGAACCATTGAAATCCCTAGTCACAAGGCAGTGCTGCTTTTGAAGGCTTACTCCAGGGATTTCTCTTAAAAGCATAAACAGGAGAGAAATGTGAGCAAAATGATCAAAATTAAAGAGGGTTGTGTTTGTTTCTGCAGTGAGTTAAGCAAAGGCCAGGGAGGCACTGCCAGACCACACAGTTTTGTTATTCAGGTGCTTTTTTTTATGAAAGGGAGACAACTTAGTTTTCATTTCTTTGGTTCATAAATACAGCACGTGTGTGGTCTCTGGAGGAACACACCAGCCTGGGCTTTCCTATCCCTAGTCTCTTCCCAAGCATTTTAAGGCACTGCTAATACCTGGTGGTAATGTCATTAATGTATTTGTGTAGGCAAGGAAAATACTTCACATGGAATGACAGTAGAGCCTCTCTCCTAAAGAAACAGCTGCCCAGCCTCTCTTTTCTCTCTTCTGTTCTTGCCAGCACATTTCTTTGTGCCAGTGGTTTAGTGCCTGCAGTTAAATTAGCAGATGGCAATGCTAGCTTTGGAAGGTCCAGCTCCCTGGCCAGTGAGATCTGCACAGCACTTATCTGTGGCAGTGCCAGCACTTGCCCTGGCACCTGATCCTGCCTATTGGATGGTGGGAACAATTAAACTAGAGATTGACTTTTATTACAGGCCAGGAAGAGGGATACTGCTTTGGTTGCCTGAGCACAACAGTGCAGGAACAGACCTTTTGCAACAGCCACCATCCTGTGGATGAGTTGCTGTGAGCTACTCTCGATGGTCCTGCTCTGGCAGGGGGGTTGCACTGGATGAGCTTTCAAATCCCTTCCAGCCCTTAAGATTCTGTGACAAAAGGTCCATACTCAGGACATCCTGAAGTGAAGAACCAAGGTCCAGATGCTAAAAAGATGTGAAGCACTGAATGCCAGGCACTGTCAGTGGAGTTTCCCATTCATTTCAGTCTTAAAAGAGACTCAGAACCTCTGCAGATGAGGCACAGATGCATCTCATACAGGCCTATATCTAGGTAGCCTTTGCTTGTACAATACATGTTACAGTTGGGGCACAGCAGAAATGGCCAAGTGTAGAATTTCAGGCTTACCCTTGGATTTCCTGCCTTTGCCTGGCACAAGATTCTATCCATGTCATTCAGTAGATGGGAATTTACTCTCTTAGATTACATAAATGTTATTTAAAGGAGTGCTGAGGAGATTTCAAAACATCTTTTAACTTTGGGAAGGAATGGTTGCTATCAATTTATTCAAAATGTTGCATTTATTACTGATGTTTGGGTTAAAGATGTTTGTCTCTGAGTCACAAGTCCTTACTGTTCTCATCTTTCTACAGCTCTGTTTTGCTGTGTGTCTGTAATATATTGAAACTCTATCTCACAGATAACAAACATGCAGGGTGCTGTTATGGAATGGAAATGCTCAGGTACTGTCAGAATATAAATAGTAACATCATTATTTCTGTTCCTCAGTATGTAAGCAGATATGCCTTTAGTATAAATCACACTGCTTGAAGTCAGAGCTAAAAGCAGCTGGCTCATCCTTCCCACCCAGGTTTGTGTCCCCAGTGCTGGGAAGAGTCAGTTTCCCTCCAGCCACGTGCAACCTTCCTGAGTCCCCTTTTCTGAACCTGCTGAAGTCAGATGCAAGTGGGGCATGGCTCAGACTCTCTGCCTCCATTTAAAGAAAAGGATACATATGTGAGAGTTGCTATGGAAGGGCAGTAGTGGGGGGAACAAGCATGGCCAGATGATAGCTCAGGCCCCTGGCTCAGCCCTCACTCAGAGAGCAGCGGATGGATGAACACACAGAACTTCACTTATGCAGAAGTATCCATTAATGCTGAGCTAACTTAGGCCTCTGCACCAAGTCAATGAGTCTAAACTAACTAGAGGGTTTCCCCTCTTCTCCCATCTATGTTGCTTTTCCTGACAAATCACATTAGCATGACTGGACAACTTTGTTTCTAGTCCCAATCACCCTGCTGCTCTAATTTTCATACTTAATGCAAAGCAGAACACGGGACCATTCCCTCTTCCCCACCTCTTAAACAGAAAAAGCATGCAGCATAATCTTCCCTTCAGTCCTGAAAAATACAGTAAAATCTTAAGTAAATATTAGTGTTCCACTTACATAAATACAAACTGCCATTGAGGGCTAAAGCACTGAGCCTGTCAAAACCCCAGGCTGAACACATCTCGCTGGAAAGGACAGTAAGGGTCAGAAGTGAAAGATACTTTTGAGTTAGGGGAAGAGTTCTGCTGGAAAGAGCATGGGCCAAATAAGAACTTCATCCCAGAGCTGCTGGAGAAGAGGGAGAGGAGACACTGCTTGCCACCTTGCTGTCTGCTGGGCAAGGATATTGTAAGGAATTGGTTTAGGTGATTAAGGTGACTGATGAAATGACAACAGTATCCTCCCCCTGAGCCACTCCAGCCCTGAGAAAAGGTCAGTGTCATAGCACCCACTGCCAGAACATCTCTCATTCAGAGACAACTCACCTCGTGTACCTGACCTGGGAGAGGTGTTTCTCCCTCCTCATCCATTCTCTAGTACAGATCCGTGCTGCAGACATCTCAGGAGGCAGCAGGCAGAGACACTGTGCTGTTTACCATTATCCTCTACAGCAGCCGCTGCTCACAAAGTTTAACAGAACTAGATGTTTGGAGAGTGCCAGGTCTTTAGCTTTTAAAGGCACCCAATGCTTCAGAATCACAAAGGATCTTCAGAGCATTCCACTCTGGATGAGTGAATCTAAGGTTTCCAAACCCTCCAGCTGCATCAGACCCAACAGTGCCCATACTGCTTTTGCATTCTTCTTTCACCCTGGCCAAGCACAGCAGATTTTCTTTTGCAGTGGTGACTTCAAGGCCTTTTACATTGCTGCCTCTCACAAAAGCAGTGTGCTAATGTGTGTGTATGAACAGGCATCCAGGTTTGCAGACATCCTCGTGCACTGCACGTTAGGTGTGCTCTGATCACACACAGCTAGCCTGGTTCTGTGCACCAATGCTGCTCACCTCCACCACAGGCAGGCCAGCTTACTAGTTTGGCTGCTAATGTCTCTCTTTCACCTTCTCTCTAGTACAATACCTTTCTCCATCTGTAAAGAGAACCTGAAACCACAAAAGCATTTAAATACCAAATCCCTACTGGCCTCAGTGGGATTTAGAGCCCTTGTGAACCTACAGGCACAAGCCAGAACCAGTGAGAGCTGAAAGGCAGAGAGGGAATGGATGAGCTCAAACTCCCAGCCTTGCACAGACTAAACGAACCCAGCTTCTTCCCCCAGCTTTCCATCCTTTGTGCATACAACTGTGAGCACGGGAGAATAATCACCTATCTCCAGTTCCTCCTCTGAAGCCCTCCCCCACCCAACTCTGCTTTATGACACTGGAGGCACGCACAGCCCATTTTAACATTTTCCAGCCCGAGAGCTGTAGTCCAACCAGGGTGGGCAAACAAACGTCTTGTCACCGCCAAGTATGGCCCAACATTGGCTCCAGCAAGAAATTTCCAGCCACCATGGAGCCAGACACATTTACATTCCTCTATTTGAAGTAAAACCCTAATCCTTTGGAAGATTTGCAGTCTGAGCAAGAGCTGTGCTCTCACCCATGCCTTTAAGGTTTCTTTCTTCTCTTGCAGCAAGGGGCAGCAGCAGACTTCCAAAGCAAGAAAGGGCTGTTAAAGAAAATGCACTCAAGGTTGTGAAGGGAACTTTACTTTTGTTTCAGTTCTTTGAGGGCTGTGAAGATTTTCACCCTTTTTCTCTCACCTCTAAGAAATAAATGAAGCATTTTTTCCTCCTTTTACCAGCAGGTAAAGTGTGTTGAAGGAAAATGTCTTGTCTGATTCCATCCAAAAATTGAATGGGAACTCAAGAGACCTGGCTCCAGTAAGACCATTAGTAAGTGCTGACTTGATACACAGGCTTTTCATCATTCTGATCACTAGAAAGGGTCCTTAGCAGCTTTAGCTTTCTCTGCTGGTTGTTGCCCAGAATGATCACTTTCCCATTAGAGGACTGCATCCAGTTTTACTGCCTGCATTCTGCTTTGCTCCTCACCCTCCATCTGTTGGCAAGGGATGGAAATCTCTTGAAAACTGGAATATACCTGGGAGTCAGAAGGAAGATGGTTCCAGCCTAGTAAGTACATGTTTTAATGCCACAACTCCTCCAGCCCCTAGAAGGGCTACACCTCATGCACACCACTGGCAAATGAGTTCACACATGCAGCATCCAGCCTCCAGCTCTATGCCTTCTTAACATTGTGGAGTATTTCCATAGACCTGAGTTGTTATGAAATAGTCTTCCTTACTACCAGTAAAGCAATGGGAGAAACCAACAAGCAGAAAGCTAGTCTTTTTCTCCTATGCAATGCACCAGTTCATGAACTTGCTAGAGGATCCAGAATCAGCTCGTGACTGTCTTTTGCAAGGAAGGAACAAGTGCTAATGCAGATAAATATGCAGGGAAATCCTTCTGGAACTGCTGAATACACTCAATACCCTGCCCTTTTCTCCAAATCTAAGCTTACAGACCAACAACCCACTTCTCAGCATCTCCCAGCATTCATGAGGACCAAGACACTCAAATGGTCAGAGCTTCATGCTTCACATTGTCCTGTCCACTCAGACAACAGACCAGAAAAAGACATTCCCAGAGTAAAACGTGGCTGAGGTGTTTGAACTCAACAATAGGAACAGCAGAGCCTACCAGGCCTTGAAACTTGTCACAACCCTGCACAGTCCTATATGATGGTTATCTAAAGCAGAGAATGTTAGCCCTGGTTATAACTGGAAAAGCCTGAAAGAACAAATTTCCACATTGGTATGCAGGCAAAAACGTAGAGGGGCTATTTCTGAGGCTCACAGCACTGGATACAGCCAGCCATCATGCTGGCAAGGCTTTGGCAAGCTCTCTGTGGGCATCTCTACCAGCATACCAGGCACATTAGCACATCCAAGCCTACGCAACACTCTCCTATTTCACTGCTGAGGTGAACTGCAGCAGTTACAAGATTGCACTGGGGTAAGCACATGATGGTCATTGCTCAGGCTGGGACTCCAGGATGTGGCTGTAGCCTGGATCTCAGCCTCAGCCCCCAGGCGAGATCATTGTCAGCATAGGGGCTCTCCCTTCCTTCCTGATCAAGCCCAAGGACTAGAAGCAGTCTCAGAAGGGCTCAGGGAATGCTTTTTCACTCCTGGAATTCCATACAGATTACCTAGCCAACTATAAATTCTGGATTTCCAGTCAGGGGCTTGGCCTTGCTGACCTGGTCTCTTGTTTCTTTCAGCACAGACATTGTGAAACTCTGACTTTTCTGGGTTTCTCTGTTGTTTTCTCTCTCCTTTTGCTGGCTAGCCTTACACATCAGCTCTCCAAGCAACATTACCACAGTGGTTTCTCCTTTCAGCTCTTAGTCTCAAACACTCCTGCTTATTTTGTGTCAGCATGGTTCATCTACTCTTTTCAGGAGGATGAGGGAGTATTTGATGTAGGTAGCAAGAATTAAAACTGCAGAAAAACATGTTAATTCCATGCTAAGGCATTATTCTTCCCACACTTGACTCAGATCACCTCACCACTGCCAAGGAAGCTGTGAAGACAGAGTAAATAAACCTGCTGCAAAGCTCACACGTGCCATATTCTAATTGTTTCAGCTTTGGCCAGCAGCAGGAGCATGACAAGACTATGCAATAATACAAGTCTTCCCTAGCCATGTTCTCTAGCTCCTTTTAATCATTTGCTTTGCCCTTCTAAGGCTGCAAGTGACTGTTGGCAGTGGTACCTCCAGCTACCTACATGTTGGCCCTTGGTTCTCTAGGCCACTGAACTCCTTCTGCTGGAATACTGGCTGAAATGATGGTATGTTTATCTGTGTAGCAAAGAGCTGAGAGGAGCAGATAGTGGGAGGGACATTCTGTCAGTATCTCCATGCTGCCTTCACAGCAGTTTCACTGAGAGGGCTCCATGAGCTCTAGCTGAGCAGAGGTGTTGCAGGGAAGCAGTCAGCTCCTCCTGATCCTTTGTGTTCCTTTAGCATTTGCTTAATACATCCAGAAAAAGGCACAAGCAATTTTAACAACTTCTCAATGGCATTTTCCAGAAGCCTGAAATGGGATTGAAGTGAGAAACCTCTGAATTCCTGTGAAATTCCTCAGTATTCCATGGCAAATTAGGAATTTGCTGTCCAAACCACATCTCTTGAACTGGCCCTGATCCTGCTGCCTTGACATTCTGATATGTTTTCCTTTCCCTCCATTTCATTCTCTTTGGCCAACTCCAATTGTTACACATCTATGAATCATGACTTCCTAGGCATCAGGCTGACCCACAAGCATCATTTGCATCATAATCAGTCTATTTTGTTAGAAAATGACAGACTTTGCCTCACAGAGTCAGCAGCAGAATTAGATGTGTCTGTTCCTTCTTCCTCCATGAAGTGAGAGGCTCTTGGATTCACTCATGAGTTTGTTCAGTTGTCTGAGAATGGTACTCTGAGCAGCCCCTTGATTAAGTAGTTTCCACCCCATGCCAAAAGACCACCCTTCACTAATGGGATTTGCCTCTCATCATCAGAAAGGTCAAGGAAGCAACAGACCATGAGTGTTGGATCATCCTCTTGCTGCTAGAGAATGTGATAAGGAACATGCTTTGCTGCTCTTTATGCTCTGTGTTAATTGGGCCTGACCTGAATGGTGCCCCTTGTTTGTTCACATGCTACCAGGATCATCTGTGATGCTTGCTTTATTTTAGAGTGTCTGATGTTTTCAGAGCTGATGAGGGATGGTTTTGCAGTGCTCCTAAGTACACAAATGATGGATGATCTTTCTTTCCCTCACCACTTGTCCCATCCTCACTGACGAATCTACGTGGACCAAGATCATGCAGACTACAAGAATCATGGTGGGGTGCCTGAAATAGGCATGGAAGTGCTTTAAGGTTTAGCAAAATCCTTCCTCTCAGACTCTTCCAGGCACTGCCTCTTCAAACTGCCCAGGCCACATACTCTCCCCTTCCCCCAGCTCTTCTCTCCTCCATGGCTCTGAAATAACTTTCCTATATTAGGTAAAATAGCCTCAAATCTGGGTGCTGAGTGTTCCCAGCCCTCAAAGAAGCATCTTACAGTCGATCAGTTACCACTGCCTACAGATTTGAACCCAAAGGGATACGTTTCTTGCTGGCAGGCTTTGGACACTTGCTGAACCTGAGCCAAGAAAATAGATGAGGCAAGGGGTGTTAAAAGCTACCGTCTCGCCTCTCCTGCACATTACACGCACGAGTGCCTTCAGCACCCAGGGCCTGGAGCCCAGACAATTCCCTCAAAGTCTAATGCATTTCAGATAAGGCCTTTGACTATTACCTGGATTGACAGCCAGAGAATGGGAGGAAAAAGCCAGGCTCCGGCCTAGGCAGCGGAGCAGAAAGCAGCCCAGCGCACAGGCTAACCTAGGTCAAGTGATTTGGCGCCTGCGGTGTATTAAAGCTATTTACAAGAGAGAGGGAGAGGGGGGGACTTACAGGGTTTGAAGGGAACCAACTCTCCCAGTGAAAATTGGGTTTAGGATTTTAATTCATGCTGCATCCTGGCTCTGTGCCCATGGTCAGGGTTGGGAAGGCACGAGAGACAAGGGAAAAATGAAGGAGAGTTCGGAAATCCCTCCATTTCACGACAACATGCTTTGCTCTCCATCTATGGGCCATCAGCACAAAGCTGGAGGTGGAAAGAGTCAGCTCTTAAGTTCCCAATAGCCATGTGCATCTGTATACACACTCTCAGGCAGATCTGAAAGTAGCAGGACAAAGATGGGAAAGGACCATGATGTTCTGAGCACACGTCAGAGAGAAAACACATCTCTTGTCCAAAAAGACGTTGGTGCAGATGCCTCAGTAAATCTCTACCAGTCAAATGGGGAGCTCCAGAAGGAAAAATGTTCTTGTGAGCTCTCAGCCATCTCCCACTTGAGCTGGATTTTCTCTTGGAAATTCTCTTGGCATTTCTCTTCCTTTCTCTTTTTTGCCTTCCTGGGTTGTTTGCTGGGGAATCTAATATTCTGTGACCAATTTGCCCCCCGCCCTTGCCAGTCCCCCCCCAGCTCCCAGCCCTTTCAGCTCTTTGATCTGAAGATCAAAGCAAGAGAAAAAGCACAAGCTGGTGACAGTAAGATAATCAACACATGCATGGAGAAAAGAACACACCAACTTGAGGAAGAACAGGAAGATCTACTCTGCCACTTGTGATGGGCCCCACGTGCAGCTCTGTTCCTTGATTCTCTGAACTCCTCATAAAAGTCTGACAAATGACCTAGACTGACCAATACACAGGTTTTGGAGCAATTATGGAACCCACAATTGTGGTCTACCATCCAAAAAAGGATGTTTTGCTTACAATTAGTTCAGCAGATTACTGCTGCAAGGCTCCAGTTCTTTCCTTGTTCCCCACTGCTGCAGTATCAAAGCTCTTCACAGCGTTATTGAATCAGCTGGTCCTCATGGCAGAGGAAAACTCAGTCCCATGGCACTCCTTCTGCACTGTCTGGATAGTAGGATAAACCAGCAAGAGCGCTTCTCTAAGTCCTTAGGCCTTACCCTTAGCAAACTTCCCTTTCAATTCCGAATCAGAATCTGCTTAGCTGAGAAATACAAGCAGGACCTTACTGTGACACAACTTAGATGCTGCACAACAGCTTTAAGTTTGATGGCTGGTTTGGTTTCTTTGTTTTCTGATGGCTGTGATGCTTCACATGTATTAGACTAGCAACCTAATCCTAGACACTTATCCATGGCCCACTACCACCATTGTCTGACTCAAGAGCAGGGTAAGGAGAGCCTGGATGAGCAACTACAGTCACCAAGCCCCTGATGTGTTTCTCCACAGTAAGTGTAGGTGCAGAGCAAAGCACACCACACCACTTTTCTGCTCAGGCTCAGTTTCTATGATGAAAAGAATAGTTTTGGTCTGGCAGGAAAATAGCCCAGACCTTTTTTAATGAGAATTATATAGTAATTACAAAGAGGGGTAAAACAAATGGCAGGGGGAGTGGACATTGCCTACTGAAAACAAGGGCTAAACCCAGCATCCCTGTGGGTTGTTAACTCCCTGTGGCTGTCAGCACTGATCATAATCAATTGGTCACTCATCACAGGAAAGCAAATGGTCAGGCCACAGCATGCCCCACAGAATCAACAGGCTAATTATTATACTGAGTCTCACTGGAATAAGCCTGCCATTAAACTCCCCCATCTTTCACAGAGCTAAAATATCATCCTTGTGCAATGCCAAAGCCCAGGGAGGCCCAGAGCAGTATCCCTGAGGTCTCCCTGTGGTCCTTCTGTCATCCATTCATGTTTTAGCAATGAGAAATAACAGAGACCATCACTGGGGCATCCCAGCATGGAGCAGAGACATGGTGTCAGAAGGCTTCCCAAGAGCTCAGGACCAGACACAGCTCCATACCACCTCCCATTTGCAGACTCAAGAGGATTTTCTGCCTTCCCAGAATGAGAGGAACACAGCAGTTCTGCTCTCTGAGTGGTGCCTATTCATTTACCAGACATATCATTTGCAAAATGTTAAAGACTGTCTCTTCTGCAGCAGCCTGTCCTGCCTACCTCAGGCTCTGCCCTGTGCTGCTGGCAGGAGCCCAGGGCTGTCACTCAGCAGAGGCAGATCCCTTGTCAGCATGCTCTTTAGCCATCACAACACTGTCAGCCCTGGCGCCTAGGCAACTGTGGGAGGATGCTTAATGAGGTCCAATTTGTCTGGCTGTAAGGGAGGAGAAGCCAGGGACGTGTTGCAGGATGTGTCCTGAAAAAGAACTAAGCACTTGAGGTAAAAGCTGTGAGACCCAAGGAGAGAGATACAGAAGCTAAAGCAACAAATAGCCTCTTCTTCCCCTGAGCTCTGCCGTCCCCCCAGGGATCTGATGGGTTAAACACAGGCTCCTCTGTCTCCATGCACAGTTCTCTCTCCTCTCTCTGAACTCTTTAATCTCTTTTTGCAACTCCTGGCTTTGCACCTACTCTATAAACAGTCCTCTGCTTAGCATGACTAAATGCATTTTGTCTAGCACAAGGTAACTAAAACATTCAGAGTGAGGCACTTTGATTCTGCTTCCTTCCAGGAGCATGGAGCTGCACAGAGCCATTGTGTGCATGTTGGGGGTAACTGGGACACTGCTTCCTTGACAATTCCTCCAGCCAAATGTTATTACAGTGCAACAATTCACCTGTCTCCTTGTAAATCCTACAGCTTTAGCCAACTACCTTCATGCCTTTCTGCCAAGTTACATGCTGCTTCTTTAACAGAAGTGACTCATTTTCCACACTGCTTCGTGTCACATTCAAAGGTTTCACTCAGGGCTGTGTCTGGTTAAAAAAAAACACCCCAAAGAGCAGCAAAAATTGCTTCTGCCTAAAGAAACATTCTTTTAACATGATATCACCATTCCTTTCCATCACATCTCACATTACAATTCCAAGGCACTCCATGAGACACATTTTACCTGTGGGTAGGAGACGGGTAATCCCCATTTCCCGCGAATTCAGACACTCGTGGCAGGGGAAGGAGCAGAATTGCCACTCTCATCAGGACAGAAAAGGTGAGTTCAGGTGGAAATGAAGAAGCTTTTCCTTGACACACTGGCCTATCACTCTGAGTCACTCAATCACCCAGCTTCACTTCAATCAGGAAAGCACCACATCTCCCAGGTTAAAGTCTCTGCTGGAAGTCTAACCAAAGTCACATTAGAACAGGCTAGGGCAGTTTCAAAGGTGAGATAATCCAAGAGATTCAGGGATGGAAGAGCAGAGCAAACTGTGCAGAGTGCTGAGGATGGAAGAAGATGCCTTACAAAAGGGTAGGTTTTGAAGCCTTGTTTAAACTACCTTCTTACTGCTTTATTTCCAAGGGTACATACGTTAGAGGACATCTCCTGTATGGACAGATCAGCCTTTCACATAAATGCTGCCAGTTACCGTCACCTTGAATTAATTGAAGCAATCATCTGCCAGCATGCATTAGCTCAGGGAGGCTGGAATCAGGTTAGTGATCTGCCTGCTAAATGACCAGAAGGCTATTATTTAATCATGTCTTCCAGCAAGGAATTTGTTGCTGTCTTTCCATGGGAGTTTGCTATCAAATGTGAGCCTGGAAGTGTGAGAAATGGGGGATCCCTGTCCCATCCCAAAAACAACTTCATCTGCTCTCAAACATCAACTATTAAAGACAGGGCAGGAACACACTCCTTTGGTTGGGAATTGGATGGGAACTTCTTTTTCACCTTGAAAATTCTGAGGAGCTCTGGGGCACTTGGTGATTTGATCCTGGCTTATCTTAAATCCTAGTGGACTCAAACCCTTCCAGATCACAACAGGCTGGCTTTAGCTGAACTGAGTCCCTTCTATACCTTCCTAACTCAGTGTGACAAATCAACAGAAAGATACTTAGAGTCTTGTTTTACTACACATCCATTAAAGCATTTAGATCTTCCCAGCCTGCCTTTGGCAATGGTTGATGCTCCAAACTACTCTTACTCCAACGTGCTTCCTTTTCTCTGCCTCCAGACAAATATTACAACAAACCCAAGGCCTGAAGGAAGCAGAAACTGGTTCACTCAGTTTCTGCTAGCTGTGGGAATGAACATTTGAATACCTTTTGTGGTGGAGAACTAGCAGAGGCCAAGGTACAAACCAGCAGTTACTAACACAGGACTCAGGATTCAGTCACAGACTCTGTAACACAACAGCTGAGGTTCAGGCCTGAACTTCCCCTCCAGCTGACCATGGTTGCTGATGATATGGTTGATCTCACAGCTACAGGAGACTCCAGTCACATATACTAGGACACAATTGCCTTATTTAATCCCCTGCCAAGCTCTAAGGTTCTGTGGCCCACCATCCCAGTACATCCCCAGTGACTTCAGTAACGTACCCCAAAGAGAGGACAGGCTTCTCCTCAAACGGGCAGACCCACATCTTCAACTCCTCTGGGCACATTTTGCTCCTGCAAGTCAATTGCTTGGCTTCAGTGAGGCACAGGAGCTGGCAAGTGACTCATAATGAGCAATCAAGGTTTATCACCTGTGTGTACTGACTGTGAGGCAGTGCCTTGGTTTGGGTAGGGGTAAGGGAGGCAGGAGCAGCCAGCCTTGCTGCAAAATCCATCTGTGGCTGTGGCTGGAGGCATAATGTCAGGAGACAGTCTCCATGGCTGGAGGGAAGCAGTGGCATTAAGGTTGTGTGTGACTAGCAGGGCTCAGCCCAGTGTTTGTGTTGTGCCTGTGTGCCTCAGGTCATCTTGGGAAGCACCTGCTGTGTAGGTGCCAGACAGAGATGATATCAAATGAAACTTTGGCACCAAAATTGACATAGTTCTGCAAAGCCAATTTACATTCCTTCCTCTGGGCTTCTGCAGCCAAAAAAAGGGGGGGAAAGGGGGAAAAAAAGTAAAAAATAAGTACCTTGGATCCCAACTTGAGTCCATGGCTCCAGTTTGCCTAGCACAGTTGCCCTGGTATCATGTTGAAATGAGGTTCTGGCTCCCAGTGCTGCATCTTAGAAGAGTCCCCAGTGGGTATTGCAAAGCCTATCATAAGAGCAGACTGGGAACAGCAATTATGAGATTGTGATGAAAAATGGTCTATTTGTTGCCTTGCCCAGCCCTGTTCCCATCTCTGTCCTCAAGGGCTTCTTTGCAGACACTGTGATTTGCTTTTATTCTTAATGATGTTGGTTTGGAAAAAGAGACTCCTTTTTTTTCCACCCTCCTGACACACAGTTCATGTGATCCCTCCTGCACTGCACACTCCTCCCTGGAGCAGGGATTCTCAGCAAGGGAGATGAGCAGATTCCCAGCCTTAGAGATCCTACCCCGGGGATGAAGCAGCACTGAACAATACTTGCCTGTTTATTGTTGCCAAACTGACTCTGTTGGTTGCTCACACAGTCTCTCCTGGCTTCCTGAAGTGCAGGATGAGACCTTTGGCTTTCCATTTCCAGTTGGTCACTCTGGCTGCCTTCTGTAGCCTTTCCCCATGCTAGCAGACATCACCAGGTTCTTTGCTGGCAGTGTCTTTCTGCTTCTCAGCTTACATTCTGCCCAAATACTCATACTTAGTTCTTCCCAACCTTAACACCTGTGTCTGATACCTTCTTGCTGCCTCCTTTCTAACTCTGTGATCCTTCTGACCACTTTTCCTCCATCACTGGCTTTCTCCTGACTCCACAGCCCCATCCTCCTGTGGACACAGCTCAGTGCTAGCAGGTCTTACACAGGCCCTGTGACTTGACAGCTCCTACAGTGTCAGTGAGCCCATTTTTTAAAGGAGCTTTGTAGCTTAGAATCACAGAATGGTAGGGGTTGGAAGGGACCTTTAGAGATCATCTAGTCCACCCCCCTGCAGAAGTAGATTCACCTAGATCAGGTCACAAGCTTCTTTCATTTCTTCTGAGTACAGAGCAGGTTTTACTCTTACAGCTTCAGAGGAGAGCCCATAGCACTGTAATATTAACCTGTTATTCTCTTTGAGGGTAGTACAAGCTTTAAAAAGGTGCTTAAGAGATCAGACTTCTGTTTTTGTTGGAGTCCAGGAAAGCCCAAAGCTGCCAGAGTTACATGAACTTCAGTTTTTCAAAGACTCCCCTTTGGCTTCTGCAGTTTCTACCCAAAGCAAATATGCTCAGGCTGAAATGAAGGTTGTGCTCATTAAAGTCTTCACCTTTATGAGGAAGGGAACACAAGAATACCACTGAACTGATTATTTCAAGGAACATGCTTTATGTAGCCTGCATTGATTCTCTCCTCTGAGGTGCTGATTTGGCAAACACTTGTCCAGGTGTGTAACTGGAGGCCCAGGGGAGTGCCAGGCAGCTAATTATTTGCAGGAACAAAGGGCCTTTAGTGGCAGCTCCATAATGAAACATAAACTTACAGAGCTGTCAGTGAGTAAGCAGTTCTTTCATTGACTCTTATTCCATCTTTGTTCTGGGTTTGTGTCAGGCAGCTTCCACTGGCAACCAAAATAGCCAGTGGTGAGCAGATTCAGAAGTTCCCTGGTGTTTCCCCACTTGGGGATAAATGTCACTTGGGGCAGAGTTTTCTTTTCACTGTTTCTTATGTCATTTTTTTTTCTGGGCACGAATGTTTCAAGTCTTGGTTGCTAATGAGAGTTTGTGATTAAACCTAATCTCGTTAGTCCTGCTCACTAGAAAAACAACTCAGTTTATCTGTGCATGGATTGCTCTTCTCAAGGCAGCCAAATGGAATCCTGCTTCACTCACAGAGGCATTAGCATTTTGCTGCAGCAAAGGCTTTCCACTCCCTCCCTCTGCACCTCCCTAGTTCCCTCCTGCCTCAGTTTCACAGGCACTTTAGCAAAGGACTCTCATTTTCTTCTCTGTGCCTATCTCTAACTCTAGGGGGAAAAAACCAGCTGATGCTCTTCAAACACCTGCTTTTTTCTCTCTTCTCATGTTATTTGTAAACAAACAGGAGCAGCCACTCCAGTGTAGCTCTGCTAAGGCCACAGCAAAAGCCCCAGTGTGCAAATAGCCATGTCAGGTCAGAGCAAGCTCTGCCCCCACAAGTGACCAAAAGCAGATGCCAAGAAGGCAGCCAGTGGATGGTGACCTCCACTCAGAGGCTCACAACGGAAGGGCTGGGACACAACAACTCCTTTTTTTTTGCCACAGAAGCAAGAAGGAGAATCAACAGCTCATCAGCAACGTAGAGCCTGTGACAGACCAAGGGACCCCAGGGTAAGCTCTGCCATGCACTGCTCTTCCATCAGGGTCCTGAAGCTGCAGCAGCAGCCCCTGGGCAAGGCTGCTGGCAGTGCCAGGGCACAGGAAGCAGGAATCTGGCTACAGCTGGAAACAGGCATTTTTTCCATTCCCCCACACCTCCTGGTTTTGGTCCTGGTACAACTACAGCGTGTCTTTAGCAAATGCTCCCGCTGAGCTTTCAGAGTCAAAACAGCACATTCCTCATGACCCCAAATGCCTGTGTGAGTCCACTGGGCATGGGAGGAGAGGGGGAAGCAAGAGCAATCCCTGAGGTTAGCTGGGCCAGCTGGAAGGAGGAAGATGGTCTCAGTGGTCCAGTGGAGACAGAGCTAGTTTAGAACTGGCCCTTCTGGAGATGAACATGACAGTGGTTCCAAGCCCTCAGGGCTGGAAACACAATCCTCTGCCCAGCTTCTGCTGTGTACAGCATGTAGTGGCTAAATCTCATTGCACAGCAGCAGGGCTGGACAAGGAAAGGCAGCAGATCCCCAGGCATCCCTGGGGAGTGAGAAGCCTCCATGAACACCCTGGGTAGTGGTTTGCAGTGTGCAGAGGGGGCTTGGCTTTGGATGGCACCTTGTTTTCATGTGGCTAGAGTTCCTCAGGCCTCAAACAGGAATTCTTAACTCTTAATTGGTTTTACTCCAAGCCAACATTAAACCACAGACATTTAGATAGCTTTAAGATCATTAATGATGGCTTGGAATGAGGCAAGGGGAATGTGGGGAAGCATGGGGAGAGAGACTGGGTCATCTGGACAGGTACTCAGAGCTTCAAGAGAGAATCTAGTGGGCACACATGTATCCACCTATATCTATTTGGTTCTCCTACACCAGCAGCCAAGACAGCAGTTCCCACACAACCTGCCCAGCCTGGGGAGAGCTTTTCACTTCCTTCCCTTCCTGGTCAGTGCTGAGACAGTCACTACAGCTGGTGGAGTGTTGCCTGGCACAGCTGCACACAGGCTTCCTTCCTCTCATCTAACTTCTGCCTCCCCTGTTATCAAGTCCTGCTCATTCTGAGTTTTAAGCTAATGGCTTCCTCAGGTGCAGCCCAGGATGGTATTATCAGTGAAGATCCCTATCACTGCCTAATATACCCTAAGGCTCCAGGCTCCTAGTTGTTTAAAATAGAGGGGAAAGCAAGAAGAATGTAACCATTGAGCCCTGGCAAGGCAAGGGGCAATGGCTGGAGATCCAGTACAGAGATGTCTAGCACCACTGTCTGACATTCTCTCCTTCTTTCCCTGACATTTTTCTGTAAAGGAAAGAGTAAATATGTAAGTACAGCCCAATTCCACACATACCACATCTCCAGGAGTCAGACTGACTGCAGCTTGCTCCCTTGCCCGTGGCTCTTGGCTACCCAGCATGCTCCAGCTGCTGCCAGTGGCTTCGTGGCAGGCATCTTCTTTGAAAAGCAGACATTTGCCCCAGTCCAGAGATGTGGGGAGAGGGGATTTAATGCCCTCTGAGCACCCTGGATGGCCCCTGGCCACTCGTGCTGTGAAGCAGCCCCTTCGAGCACACGTGCAGGGGTACGGCCATGACAAGGTGCACAGGGACACAGAGGCACTTGCTGGCTGATAGATGTGTGTTATTGCAAGACAAATAGCCTCCAGATAGGTAACCTGATCCATTTTATTACAAAATGAGGTTTCATGTGCAGAATTCAGATGTCACACATACTTCAGTTTCTTTTTCTGACCATTCAAGTGATGGAGTTAATTGACAAATACAAAGTTGCTTAACAGACAGCAGAGGATATTAACCCCTCCTTGCCCCAGGCACTCAAAGGCTCTGACAAACTCAAGTGGAAAATAAACTCTTCTCCAATCACTTAGCAGCTCTGTGATGGGAGGAAATGAGGAGCTCTGCACACCCCTCAGACTGTATTAGTCAGACAGCACAGCATTTTTAAAGCAGCCTGTCGTTAATCATGCCAACACGGGAGAGTGAGAACGAGATCAAAGAGGTACAAGCCTGAAACTCCCATTGCAGACTCTCTGCAGTTAAAAGGTAATGACAAGGTTAGGAACCAGCAACAAGTGATCACTAAGTGTTTGATCTAGATGGGCATCCAGTGCTGTAGGAACCAGAACTTCTCTATGCCCCCCTCATTTAACTGCTGTATTAGCCCAGGTGAAGATCTGGTTCCATGGATGTATCCAAACCACAGAAAACAGCACAGCAAGACTGGAACCTTCAAAGGGATGATATTTCCAGTAGCTCCTGCCTGTGGTTGAAACTGGAAATATCATCTGGGGTCAGCATTTCCTCACCTCCAACTGCAGAGCACCTCTGGCAGCTCAAGGGCAGAGGCATAAAGGGGGAGGGAGAGCGCTTCCCAGAAAGGTTCCAGAAGACACTCTCTCCACTCCCAGGGAGATTCCCCTGGGATTCTCATCAGGAGGTTTGAGGAAGGTTGATGACTCTTTTCCCTGAGTGGAAGATATGATCCTTTAGTGCTAGTACTGTTATGCAGAAGCCCTGAATTCATTTAATGCCCCTGTCTTGTGCCTCAGCAGGAGACAACTGTGGCAGTTTTAACAGGAGATATCCAGGCCTGTGAAGCACTAGCACTCATCACAAAGACAATGATCTCACTGGGCAGCAGGGATACCAGGTGACACCCTAAGATCAACCTGAGAGAGCTCTAGAACTCAAGGACTCATTAACCTTGTGTGAGCCTATCACATTGGCTGCTCTAACCCACCAAAGACTCCTTCCTGAAGGGCTGGTGGCTAAACTGGGTAAGAAACAGAAGGAGGGAACTTGCCCAAGGTCAAGCAGCAGGTCAGTGGAAGTGCTGGAAATACAATTCAGGTTGTCTGTTCTCTTCCTTTGATACATATTTGCTCCCACAGGCAAGTATGTGTCCCCTCAGGTTACAAAGCCATAGTCTCTACAGTTTTAAGGGGCATCCAGGCTTTGCCCCTAAGGGTGACAACACAGCTACCCATGTGAGCTGGCCTGTTCCTCTCTGTCCATTCGCTGTAAAAACATCCCCCAGAATCTCTATCACTTCATAAAACTCTAAAACCAAAACCTGGTTGGAGATATTTATACTGTTTGAGATCATTTCCCCCAGCCTGACTGTCATCCCTGCTTTATACATTACTGGCAGCTCCCAGCACCCTTTGCTGGGAAAAAGAGGGTTTGATAATTACAACAGCCCTTGAGAACTTTGCTTTCAACAAAACAAAAAACAAAGCCCAACTTCATCCTCCTGGAAGGTTTTATTAGGTTCCAATGTAACATACAGAGCAAACATTCAGTACCCTGTCAAAGCAGACATCTGAGATAGCTTTAAGGACACTTTGCAGCCACTTTAAATTAGCTCAGCCTTTTCCCCCTCCTCACAATTACAGCTCTATTGCAGAGAGTTCTCCCATCTACTGAAACCTGGTTTCCAGGCCATGAAAGCATCTCAGCTAATTAGTATTGCAGCTGGTACTGCCAAGCACTGTGTGCCTACCCTTAAACCTAGCTTGTGCTTAAAAGAGGCTGCCTTTGCTTACAACAGCCACCCCAGGGATGCTCCTGGTCTCAGCAGTGAAGCTCAGTTAAGAGATCCCCTACATTTTGCCTAAAGGCTAGGAAAGGTTGTCAGGCAGTTGCAAAGAAGCTGTGAGTGTCTGAGGGAGACAAGAGGAACACCCAGAACACAGCCTTGCTCTTTTTCTGCCCTGAGTTCTGAGCACTGTGGTTTTCTACCCCTCCTTGACCCAGCACTGATCCAGCTCCCCATGCCACCTATGTCTATGGTGAAGGGATGCACTCCAATAGAGGAAGGCAAGAAACTCTCTCCCATCTTCTAGATCTCCAAATGCCATTATGTCTCTGTCCCATCTTTCACAAGAGAGCATCATGCTTGAGTCTCCTTTCCAGAGAGCTGGGAAAACTGCATCTGCTCCTGCAGTGCTCTGCAAGCTAGCCACAGCTAGAGGGAGAGCAAAGAGCAGCCAGGAAACTGAAACCACTGCAAAGACAAACATGCAAACGGTGCTTGTGCCAAACAAACAGCAAACACAACGTTTCTTTTGCCAAAAAAACCAAGCTGCAGTAAGGAACCAAAGTACAGATGGATCTAAGAAGAGAATTAGTGCTTCAAATGAGACTGAAGATGGTAACTTTAAGATCCATGAAGGCTGTAGGAGGACTGGATGGCAAGACAAGGTGCTGTTCTCCAGGAGGTGCCAGCTTTCTCTCCTTTTCCATCAGAATACATCAAGTATTTCTCAAAAGTCCTAAGAGGAGGGAAAACCCTTCCCAGCACACTGCCACTGTGTGTGGGGACACCTGAGCAGCCTCCACCCTCAGCACAGGAAGGGGACATTCTGCACACACAGGGTTGCACCACTCTGTAATCCCCACCAAGCTGGCACTGTGATGCAGAGCCACACACCCCCAGCCAACGCTGCTTAGTCTACAAGCTGATGTTTCCTTATTATCTCCATTTGGAGCCTCCATATGGGCAGATGAACTGATCATACAACCAAGAAAAAGGCACAGCAGCCTTCACAACTGCTTCTTCCACCCCCACCTTCCCCAAGCAGGTGTGTCTTGGCAATTACAGAACCACAGATCTGTGCATAGAGGTTGAACTGCATGGATGAGAAAGCTGTTTATTGCCTGGTGATGGGATTGTCTGCTTCAGCCCCAGCCTCAACTGAAGTTACATTCTAGCTAGGTCAGTTACTCTGGAGCATTATGGTCTCAGCAAGAAAGGCCCAGAACTGTTGTCCTGACTGTATTTCAGGATAAAGGCAGCTAAAACATTCCTAGTATTAAGGATATGAGATCATAAAGCATAGTCTAGTAGCTCTCCTAGACATTTCAAACTGTCTACAGAGCCATAGCAAGGAGGCATTTCCAGCTCAGTGGCCTGACCCAGCTGTCCTCAGGGCTAACTTGGATACCCAGAGACTGTTTTAAGTGAGATCTGCTTCCTATAGAGGATATAAAAACACTGTATCCTGGAGATATAGGCCTGGAGACAGAAGTCATCAAAGCAGTAACAAATAAACACTTCCCCCCCCCTCCCCAACCATCAAACAAAAAGGAGAATTAAATGACTAACCAGCAATTCAACTTCCTCCACTGCACGGGGATCCAGTGCACTCTCCTCAACTCCATCACTACAAACACCTGCCTCTCCCTTCACCACCAGTTATTTGTTAGAGGAACACTGAGCCCTAGAAGCTCTGCAGGAAATTGGGGACACCTGAATCCCTCATGGCATGGCCTTTTAGTCTTCATTGCCCCCAGCCTAACCTGGGCATTAAACAAGGTTGCTGAATGAGAATCAGCTCTGTAATCAATGAGTGTTTGGTACTTTCACAGGCATGAGGCAGGACACAAACCAGTAAACTCTCATGGTCTTTTTGGTACTCCTTTCTATTTTTAGGGCCACTAGCTCCCTGACTTCCATTGGAACTGGACAGATTCAGGTCTTGGGAGCCTGCTGTTAGGGCTCTCTCCATCACAGCAGTTAAATGCCAAAGTATGTGCTGTTAATTTCTATCATATCATATTAATGCCTACATAGGGCTAATGTTACTCAGCTGGTTTTAACTGCAGTCACCCACTCAGAATGGTTCCCAAGCACCCTTGAGTTTTCCTTGAAGACTCAGCATTTCACTACCCTTCAGTTGCTCCCTTCTCTCTGCAGGCTTCTCTCAGAGGAGAGGCTCAGAAAAGGTCTCTCTTTTGGTTTGATGTCATCACTGTCCTTAGAGATTTATCACCTGTGCCTATTTATAGCAAGAGTTTTTATGACAAACTAATAATTTTGCTTGCCTGTTAATAGGCTGCCATTCAAGGGGAGTTTACATGTGCTGAGCTCCCTTCCAGGGAGTGAGGAAAGGCAGGCAATCCGCTGTTAATCCAACATAAATACCCCTGGAGTCAGTCTGGAGCGTGGCAGCAAAATCATTTACCAAACATGAAATTTGAATAGAACTTAAAAACCTCATAACCTGTCAGCTCTCAGCCAGGGGAAATATTCACAGAGTGGCTGCAACTGGAACCTCAGTGCCTGGGAGATTGCTTGGATTTGTCTGAAGCAGTTAGCAGAGAGAGCAAGGTTGCAAACTGGACAACCCTGACGTTAGGGAGGTAGCTTTGATCAGCTCCAAGCTCTAACACAGCCTTCAAGGGTCACTTCAAGGACCTGTGTGAATTGAATAGAAAGAATTCAGTGCATGACTCCCCCCCCAAAAAAAACCCATCTATTTTTGTCCCTCCTTTAGACTTCTCCCCTCACACACCACAAATAGCCATTGGCATGGGGTGAGATGAGCACACTTGGCCATTGAAGCCAAGGCTCAAGCACATGAGTTTTATTTTGTTATAAACAACTTCATGCTGAGCTCAGTCCTCCTGAGTTCTTCAATTTTCTGGGCCTATAAATTTTATGACTACAGAAGAGCATTGAAGCTTTGCTTCACACACCATTAATCTCCTGACTCTCCAAACAGCACAGAAGCCTCGCAGAGGATTTGTCTCAGCCCCAGCCCAGCCAGGAGCCTCGTGTCCATATTAGTCATGAGTTGTATTCACTTGCACCTCAACACTGGAGGCCCAGTCTCAGATTGCTTCTTGGCTGTTTCAACCCATTCTGCCCCATCTTATGCTGGACAGATGATCTCATGCTCACACAGGCTGCTGGCTGAAGCCCCAGGATACAAGAGAACTGCAGCCTGGCAGCACTCAGAGCTAAAAGACTCCTCTAAAAAAAGAAGTCTTTTGGCTAAAAGGCCTTGGAGATGCATAGGAAAGCTCCTTAAGGGACAGCTCTCTGTCCTGACCAGGAAAGGCTGCAGGACCTGGGGCTGTTCAGCCTGGAGAAGAGAAGCTTGAGAGGGGACCTCATCAATGCTGATAAATCCCCAGAGGGTGGGTGTCAGGAGCACGGGGCCAGTGTTTGTTGTGTGGTGGCCAGTGCCAGGACAAGGGGGAACAGGCACAGGCTGGCACACAGGCAGTGCCACTGGCACAGGAGGAGCAAGTCCTTTGGTGCTGAGGTGAGGGAGCCCTGGCCCAGGCTGCCCAGGGAGGGTGTGGAGGCTCCTCAGGAGGTTTCCAACCCCCCAAGACACGTTCCTGTGCCCCCTGAGCCAGGGGAACCTGCTGGAGCAGGGGCTTGGGCTCTGAAGGGCCCTTCCTACCCCCACCATTCTGAGACTCTGACAGCACTCCTTACCCAAATAAGGGAGAACAGCTCCAAAGGCAGAACAATTCAGCTCCTAGTGAGATGCTCATGAGTGTAAAACACAGCAAAGACAGGGCGAAAAAAATCACAAATCCCAAAGCAAAGTCTGAGAAACTTCTTTAGTTCTACAACAATAAATATTTTAACTCTGATTTCCCAAGAACAGTGAGACTTGGTTCCAAACCCCTATGGATGCACCAACATATGCTGAATGGCACAACACTTGGATGATGTTGCTGCGAGTCATGCACGAAACAGCCCAATTTATTACAGATACACAGTACAAAGGACAGGATAGTTATACATGCTGGGAGATAGGCCACTTGTTCCATCCAAACCCATTGTAAGCAGATGTGACACATGTGATCCGAGGCTGCTCTTTGCCAGGCTTTTGCCAGGCAGTGTAATGCATGTCACACGTTTCCAGGTGATTCCATGGCACCCGAGAGGATGCTCTTTATGTGATGCAGCCCAAAGCCACACGTATGTCTTACTAAAACATAAGAACACAGGGAAGGGAGTTCATGCTGGAACTGCTGCCATTGCCTTTTACCTTTTCATTACAGACCAAACTGCACAGGCAGTGAGGTATTCAGCTTCATCAGTAAGATCAAGGAAATACTTGGATATAAAGAACCCCCATTAAGGAGTTCAGACCTTGGATTCCCATCTGTGGAGCTGGCATTGTCTGCGAGTTCAACACACTTCCTGGCAAACAGATCCAATTCTAGGGCCTATAGCATTGACAATTGTATGGATCAAGCAGTTTTGCTGGCACATCTTTGTCTCTTTCCTCCACAGCACATGGGATATAGTCACTCTTTTACTTCCCCTCTCAATCCTTCACTTACCGTCTCAAACACCCCACAGTCAATCCCAAGAGACACGCTGAGTACAAGTGCTATTGTGACATGAAGTTCTAATGCAACAAAGTCAAACCTCAGTGTGTTGTTGAGTGAGCACCTGGTGAAGCACAAATTAAACACCACAGGCTTTGCTTCTGAATGGTAAGAGTGTGTTTTTGTAGGATGAATGATGTGGACCTTGAATAGCAGTAGCCTCTGAAAGCAAGCTGGAGTATCTGTGAAAGGAAAGGCTCTTTGCTTGTTTAAAAAAGATGCCAGCAGTTATGGGTAGCAGTCTTCAAGAGTCAAAGTAAAGGTTTCTTCAGTCAAATATACACTGCAAGGCTGTAATTCATCTCCTTCCCTGCCAGGCTGCTGCAGGTTACGCACCCAGCAACATGCCCATGAAGTCTGACCCGTTCTGGATGGTGACAGGAGCTCCAGCACTGTTGTCCACAAATATAGAGGTGTACTGGCCAGCCTGCAGAGAGAATGAGAGGGGAAGGAGAATACCTGACTCTTCATCCCAGGGTAAAAGGAGGGAAAAAAGGCATTTTACTACCATGAACTAAGTGCAGAAGCCTCTGGCCCTTTGCTGTGGCTCCTGGGAAAGGGTCTGACCACTCTTACTGCAGCACGACAGCTTGGACATGGTGGAAGAACTTTTGTGTGGTGCCACTGTGTTACAGGTTTATCACTTAACTAGATCCCTACTGCAGTAGCATCTTTTTTAGGTGAGTAATCAAGTGGCTTGTGTGTGCTTAAGGTTCCCTTCCATGAAATGGGGAGTTGCCACCTTGACCATGCAAAGGGAGATCTGAGACAGAGAAATATCCACTGGCACTTCTCAGAGGGGCTGTTACTTCTGTGATTTAAGAGCAGAATGTGCCACACATGTCTGCCTTTTGTTCCTTTCCTGCCACAGGTTCTCTCTAGTCACCTCAGGTCAGGTGTTTGACTTCATTAACCTTAGAAAGAAGGTTAAGAGAAACTTCCCCACCTCCTGGTGAGAATTCAGCCTTGGCACTAACTAACTCCCCAGCCTGCCAAGGCAGCTAGGGCAGGGATTCCCAGGCCACAGGGGCTTACCTGCAGCTGCAGTAAGCCATGTACATAGATTGTGAAGATTTTGCTGTTACTTTCCAGACCAGCAATGACTTCCAAAGACCTAAAGAGTAGCAAAAGAAAAAGAAAGAGCTTCAACACCTAAGGGAGTCACAACAATTGTCTGTGAAATGACAGCAGTCTCATGACCTCCCTAGAAAAAGGACCTAGTGGTTCTAGTGCCCATCTGTACTAAATAAGTGGCTTGTTGACTTGGTTCTGACAACAACCAGCTGTCTTGGGAAGAGAACAGCAGAACCATGTCTAGTGGGAGACCTACAGAGCATACAGGATTGTGAATGCAAAGCTCATCTGGAGGAAGGAACTAAGAGCCACCTTCTTTCACAGAGGCTTTTCTCAAGGTCCTGTAGTCACTATCCCCTACTCTTGAACAGCTGCTAAACATCCCCCTTAGATTTATCAACACACCAGTTTGCAGGCCATGATGACATTTTATACTGTAGTTATTCTGCAAAGAGCTAGCCCTGTGCACCCTGGCAATGGCAGTTCATTCATTCTCAAGGTATGAAAGGCACTGCTCTTTTCTAATATCATGTTCTAATGGCCATCATATTCCTTGCAGTAGCAAGATGGAGGACAGCTGCTCTCTGTAACATCCTCTGCTCACAGAACTTGAGCTCAGCTCCTTTGTACAACATCCAGGCTGGAAGGAGGTGCCTGAGACATCAACAATCAAAACAACCCCTGTAAGCTCAGTTCCAAAGCAATCTGAAAGCATGGAGCCCCATGCTTGGCTGGCTCTCCCTGGAATCTGCCTGCCCAATGGTAGCAGATCCAGTTGTTTTCCCAAGAAAACCAACCCCTTTCCTCTCTTTCTTTTCTTCTGTGAAGTGGTGGTGACGAAACCTAACAAGTGCAGACGTGCTCCTTCCAGCCCCCTTGCAAGGGAATAACATCCAGAGCAGGTAGGGGCAATTTGGCCTCGAGAGAGCAAGGCACTTGGCACCACCTTGATTGAAGAGCTCAGTCTGTGTGTCATATCCTGCCAAGAGCCTAACTTGGGTGGGAACTTCCCACCATTAATCTCTTCTACTCCAACTGTCTCCTTGCCTCTGAGTTTCCATCTCTCTCAGCCGAAAGCCCTCGGGGCCCTTCCAGCTCCCTCAGCAGGAACGGCTGCGTGCGCTGACGTCCCCAGGAAATTCCACAGGCACGGGTAGCAGCTCAGCCTGTGCCAGCACAGTGTCTGTCCAGACAGGTTCCCATCCCTCCACCCATCTTCTTGCCATGCCACAGACCAGTCACACTTTCACCCACCATGAGAGATGTGTCTCAGAGAGGCAGTGCTGAGGCTGCTTCCTCGCACTGCTGTCCAACCCACTCAACTCAGGACAGCCTTGCAGGACAATCAGTCATGAACTGTGACCCTGAGCAACTGAGGAAAGCTTCAAGACAGACATCAGAGAGCTTTGTCTAAATGATTCATATCTGGGTCAGTTCTGGCTGAGAAATAAAGAGAAGGTTTTACAGTTATTGTTCTTTGGGGAGTGTAGCTAGAAATCCTTCAGATGGCAAGTTGATCCCAATAAGTCTGCCCAGGCTGTGTGTGACTGAGGGGTTGTCCAAGACTTTATAGCTCTGTGGGTTTTAAGTTGCACCTGTGGAGCTGTTTTGTGGCTATTTCAGTGGTGCTGTGGCAAGGGTGTTGCTAAGGAGCAAGCCTCAAGGTTGCCATGACCCAACAAAAGTGGTTCTTCAGCAGAGTTTTGCTGATGGGTCCCAGCAGAGGAAAATGCAGCGTGGTTATCTGAGCAAGCTCCACAAGGCAGCTGAGGGCTGTGAGAAGGTATCAGATACCCGTGTACACACCCTGCACTTTCTGCCTCAGGACCCATTCACCTCTCTTTTCCACCTATTTTCTCTCCTTGTCGCTCCAACACTTCCATGGCAACGTGAGCCAGACACTGGGATCCATTCAGGATGCAGCCGAGAGTGTCAAAATGGAGCTAACAACCTCTGGCACAGCATTAAAGTGTTTCTTTCCCTCTGTATGTTCATGATGATAGCTGAGCCTTCAGCACCTTTAGCTCCATCCACTTGCAGCTGACTTAACTCACACTTCTCTCAACCTCTGCAATCTTGAGCTCTTTAGAGTAATTAGCACTGAAAGGTTAAAAATCAGCATTGAAAGCACACATCAAACCCAAGGGCCAGGTGGAAACACTCTCTGCAGAAAAGCTCAACTAGCATCATGAGATAAAATTCACTGTTTGGTGAACCTGGCTTCCACAGCTGGTTGAAACATTGGCCCATGCAAGAGAAGTGATTGGCAGGCCAGCCCTGCAGGGACTCACGTGTAGCGGTGGCACAGGGATTCAATGCAGATCAGCACACGGACGTTATCTCTGGCTCGCAGCTGGACTTTACTCTTCAGCTCACTGTGGTCTGGGGAAAGCAGTGGAAGAAAGAAAAGCACTTTCACAACGTGGCAGACCCCCCAGTTGCTGGTGTTTTCATTAACAGAGACACCAGTAGCCTTGTGACTTCTTTCTTGGGTTTGTGCATAAACCTGCACAAGTGCATCCAGGAGTGAGAACACGTGAGAGGAACAACTCTGCAGACAACAAAGTCTGGAGCAGGTCACAGGCTGTAGCCCGTGGGAAGGACTTATGTTGGAGAAGTTCATGGAGGACTTGTGTCCCATGAGAAGGAAGAGTGTGAGGAGTCCTCCCCAAGGAGGAAGGAGCAGCAGGGACGTGTGATGAGCTGATCATAACCCTAACTCCTCATCCCCCTGCACCACTGGAAGGCAGGAGGTAGAGAAAACCAGGAGTAAAGTTAAGCCCTGGAAGAAGGGAGGGGTTGGAGAAAGATGCTTTAAGATTTGGGGTTTATTTCTCATGAAATAAACCCATGAGCCTTTGTTATATTTTCTCTCCTCTGTCCAGCTGAGGAGGAGGGGTGACTGGAGCTGCAGCCTGACAGGGTCAGCTCACCAGCACTTCGAAGGGAAGCTCTCTCCTGTGGTGTTGGATTATAAAGATTAAACCCATTGAATGAATGCACTGGTGACAAAACACAGTCAAAGCTGCCTGGATGCAGTTCTGCCTCATCATGTTCACTCCTTCTAAAATCTTTTCTGGAAGCCATAACTTCCACAAGTGACAATATTTGGTCCCTAAGCTCATTTCTCCATCAGGAGCGTTGCTTTGTTTGGCTTGCAGGGAGGAGCCTGCAGAAACACCCAGCTCTAGGGACAGGGGTTTGGGTCGTGGTACCAAAGGGAGAGCTCTGCAAAGGGCTGCCATTGCACACACTTCAAATCAAACAGGACCCAGAGAGTTCTTCAGGGCTTCTTCCTGCACCTCAAGCAGAACAGGAGAGGTTTCTGTGTGCAACACTCACCCACGTGGACATTGGCTGAAAACTGGTAGATGCCAGACACGGGTGCTGTGAAGCGTCCTGTGGCCAGGTTCAATCCTGTCCCCCGGAGAAAAGCTCCTTTGGCCAGAGGCTGCAACATAAGAAAAGCAGATGCTGAACAAGTCACCAGCACTCTCCAAAGTTACCTCTGCCCATTACAAAGAACAGACACTGGCTGGGCATTTGGTGTTCACAAAGGGCAAAATGAGCAGTAGGAGACACAAAGATGCTCTTTTTGCTCATTGCCAGGCTTAAAGACCTGGAGCCTTATACACTGGTTTTGTGATACAAGTGCAGAGGAAACACTCCTATGGGTCTCCAGAGGTGTTCTACCTGCTTTAGGTCTTTGGTACTGATAAAGAACAACTGCTTGGCTTCTTATAGACTCCGTGTTTAGTTTGACTGGACTCTGGCCTGAGCAGTTTCTCCTCGTGGCAAGGAAGCAGCCTTCAGCCAAACTTGCAGCAGATTATCTGACTCAGACTAAAATAAACTCTTGGAGAAATGTTTATTGTTTGTTTTGGCCTGGCTCAGATGAACTTGGCTGGAGCTGGGCAGAGGCAGGAGTGGCTTCAGTGGGACAAGCTAGTTCATTAGTCAGACTCTGCTTCCACCGCAAGGACGTTCAGTGCAACGGGAGCACGTTCCCACGAGGGCTGTCCTCAGTGTGCCCCACCTGGGGCTTAGGGGACAGGAGGCCTGTTCAAATCCTGCTGTCCCCCTAAAACACACTCAGTTATGTACCTGTGCAATCCCAAAACCCAACAAGTGTGCTTGCCAATGGAGGAAAGGGCCTGAGATGGGCTGAGCGAATTTGCCACAGGTGCTGTTGCACTAAAAGACACCAGTGGAACACTTTTGCTCAAGCACCAGAAGGAGGTGAATTGCCTCCCCATTCTGGTTCATCCCAGCCAGCCACTGTCAGCTTTCACAGTGCAGAGCAGGAAGAGTTTATTTAGCTTTTTCTCTGAAAGGATATAAGGCTGCAAATATTTAGGTCTGGTGGTGTTTGTTTAGAGAGTCACTACATGGTAGGAGGAGTGAGATGACCAACCTGCCTTTGTTCAGCAAACCAGGCAAGGCTCACTAAGGAGTAATCCCCAATCCTCATTCACCAAGATCTAGCTGTAAGCCTTACATTTCACAGCCCTTTACATATGGTGGTGCAAAGCCCTGGCTGTGCAAGCACAGGGACACTCCTCACAGCGTGCCACACACACGGAGGGCAAACAGCAACAAGGAGCTGCACATCGGCTGTTTCACACACTCGCTTCTAAGCCTCTGCATGTATCAGTGTGCACTGATGTGTGCTTGTGTGGACATATACACACACAGAAGGAGCTTTCTTTTCTTTCTGTATACACACACAGGCAATCTGACAGCTAACCTGACTTACAAAGGCCACGGCAGGAGCTTGATGCTGTTTGGTTTTGGTAGTGCTACTTCTGATTTACCTCACTGAAAGAGCAGATCCAAGCCCTGTGTGTGCAAGGCTGTACTGCAGACTTAATTCATTCCTTTCTTGTTACAGCTATTAGCAGAATCAGCAAGACAATTCCAAAGCCACTGGCTGAGCATGGAAGGCAATTTTAGGCACCAGTAAATTATCACTGATAAAGCATTCCTGTTTCTTCATGCCCTCTGTGGCTTTGTTATTCTTTTGCTCATAGAAATAGACAATGCAGGGAGAGGTTCTCTGGGCTAAATACTCCACTAAACCCCACGCCACTGAGAGCTCCCTCCTGCATTTGCTGCCTCTCAGCAGCACACTCACCCAGCTGCTCCAAGCGCTGCAGGGATTTACACCTGAGGAAAGGGCTGCTTGCACAGTTGTTTCAGTAAGCAGAGCAGCAGCAAACAAACAAGTTAGTGTCCAACCATTCTGTACAAGCCAAGGGCAGCTTCTGTTCCCCAGCTCATCTCCCATCCCCATGTCTCCCTCATCCAAAGCAAAGCATTGACTTATCTGGTGTTAGAGACAGGGATAACCCAGCCTGCACAGCAACCACAACACACAGGGGATGCCCCAGTCCCCAAATTCAACAGCCAAGGTGCACATTTGGTTTGACCTCAAGGCACTAGAGACACCAGCACTCTTTGTGGGATCTTTCCCCCTGCAAAGCCACTTTAGCCTTAAATGATCTGACTCCAGTAACATTGCAGGGCCCCAGGTAACTCCCACTTCTTTGGCCTGTCAGAGGCCACAGTTCCTGCAATTCTTGCTGCAAAGAACCTTTCAGAAAGGTTTTGCAAGAGGCAAACATTAGAAACATCAAAGCATGAGACACAGGAGGGAGAGGAGTGAGGAAAGGAATATCACAGGTTTTATTCCAGACACCAAGGAAATTGTGAGACCAAGAGGCAGAGAGAGTGGGAAGGTTCTTGGAGGGAGTTGAGTGTGGAAGGATGAGAGAAACCATCATGTTCTCTCAGTAAAGGTCAGAGTGACACCAAACAGAGTACAGAAGTGATAGGCTGGTTCTCAGCTTCTTGCCACTACCTCCAAATGCTTTGGGTAAGGTCCAAATCCAGGAATTAGGGTCAATCCCTATCATCCCACTGAGAAGTATCAAATTGTTGGCTTCTTCACACTATTAAACTGACAGAATGGAGGGAGGGGAATGGTTTCACTCTGTCTCTCCGTTTTGAACTGTTTAAAGGCAACGTTTTCATCTTTGAGGGAGCATCCACTGTCTCCCTCCCTGCTAAATTCCCCTATATGAGAGCACAAGCTAAAACCAGACACTTCTTGTCCCAAAGCTGAAATGAAAGGCTGGCATCCAGAGGCCTGCCAGCCCTCCCACAGCAGCTCCAGGGCCAGAAGCAATTAGAAGGAAGGTAGGCATAGGATAACAAAGCATGGGAAGCATCAGCCTACGCACTGATTGCTGAGATGTCTTTATTCACATTTTCCCCCCTAATTAATGAGGCAGCAGATCTCTCTAGCCCTGCCCACACTTCAAGTACAATCTTGCCTCTGTGCCAGCACCCACAGTGCTGTCAAACCAGGCTTCCACAAGTGTGTTTGGGAAAGATCCAGGGAAAGCACCCTATTTAGAACACAACCGCTGCCTCTCGTCCTGCAGCTGTGAGAAGCCCAAGCGACAAAACCAGGCCAGAGGAAAGGATCTGCTGGGCAGGATTCCTCCAAATGGGACTTGGTGCAGCTGGGAAGAAAGCTGAGCACCTTCCTACATGGACAGTGTCAGCAAACCCTGCTGATGGAAAGCCATACTCCCTCTTCATACTCTTTAAACTCCTCTTGAGACATAACAGAAGCAACCGTGTATCTGGTCTCTGTGACTTCAAATCCTAGAATAAGTCTCCTCAGTTATCAAGGGCCTGTTTGATTTTAGCTGTTACTCTGCTTAACGTTTCTACTTCCAATTCAGATCCTGTTTGCAAGTGGCTCAGACACTTTAGTGTCAAACTCAAGAGCTTGCCTGTAACCATCACAGTGACCTCGAGCCTCCCATCACTGTGCTTGGCACTGTAATGTGACTACAGTGCAACATCCAGCCAACATCTAACATCCATTAGCCCTCTATAAAACATTATGAGCACCAGGACTGGGACATCTAACGAAATGATGGCTCTTCTGAAGGTTCACAAACCTCTAAGCAACGGCTACTGTCTGCCCCTGGCATTTCTCTACATCAGGAGGTTACTGTGGAATGGAACAGGGTGTGCACTGAAAGAAAGACCAGACTAATGCCAAACATGGACAAGTCTTTCTCCATCATTAACTGAAATGAAACAGTCTGACTGTTGTTTGGACCTGTGAGACAGCCCTCTCTTGCACAGACCTGTTAGAACTTCAGTAGGAACTGTAATGAGCTTCAGCTGGGCTGCAAGAGAGGAAGACAGTCTGGCTCTTGGCTGTGTCGGGAAGGAGAGGACTCAAAGCTATGTGTCCATCTCACTGCAGAGGAGCTTCAGTGCTGAAACCACCATGTGACATCCTACTTTTGGCAATCACACACACAAAAACCCCAGTGTTATACTCATAAGATCCAAGCCTGAGAGGAGCTTCTGGGATTATTCTTCCCTTTCAGCAAACACCTTTATCCACAGAGGCACCTAGCAGCTGGGCAGCTACAGCTGAGCACGGTGGCTCTGGAGTTGCACAGGTTCATCTGGAATCCCTTCTCACCGACTGGAAGTTCTGGAGTTCTACCAGGGTCTTCTTATCTACAGTGACTTGTCCTTTTAGCTTGCAATGGAATGCCTCCTCTACACGTCTGTGGGGTGAAGCTTCCTCCAAGGAGAGCAGGAGCGGGGGCAGCTGGCTGGGATGGGCTGAGATAGCCAGGGATGCTCGACGTTCAATGGCTTCTGAGGAGAGAAAGGACAGGGAAACCAAAGCTTGGCTTGAGGCCTTTAAAGAAGCCATTAGTTGCTTGGTCAGACTTGTGCACTGAACTCCTCAACCTGAACTAAGCAGCACTGGGGAAACGTTTCTTCAACGCTGCGATTGCCAGGCAGGGGAATGCTTTAAGGTGAAACCACTTCTCTGTTGGCCGTGGCGCTTCCCAAAGAAGCAGCTCACAGAAGGACAAAGCTCTGACAGACTTTACCTTTCAGTATCTCCTTAAACTCTTGCAGAAGGACTTCTCGGGTGACTTCAGCACCAGGTGCTCCTGGAGGGCCCTGAGGACCAGGAGGTCCTGGAGGCCCAACAAGGCCACGCTATGGAAGTAACCAGAGAGAAACATGTGAAGTAAAACCAGGCAGTTGCACTGAGAGACCAAAAATCCTCTGAGCCATGAGCCAGTTCTACAGAGCTGTCAGCCAAGTGAGCAGCACCAGCTCAGCTACAGCCCTGATGCAGTAAATCCTAAACTGACTCCCCAGGCAGCTGTAAATTCCAGCACTTGGACTTTAGTCCCATCTTTATATGGGAGGATCAATTCTGCTCAGGTAAATATCAACTGGTTCTTCGAGTACAGGTACACAGTGTGAAGCACAACAGGCACAAGACTAAGTTTACTCTTTGTAAGTCATCTCATGTCACCAAAGTACATATTGGCCTTTAGGCCTATTCTGATGCCTCTTTGCCAAGGAGAATTGCCATCTTAGCCACACTTTACACCATTAATGTCTATTGCTCAGGCATAATGGTCACAGACATCAATCTGTGGTGTGACAGCAGGGGAAAAACCAAAACAGTTGGGTTCAAAACCCCTGCAAAGGTTGGCCAGACACACATTAGAGCTTCAGACAACTAGGACAAACAGGCCACAGTGTCATCAATGCTATTTTGGTGTTTATTGTTCCCAGGGAGCTCCTGTTTCCTCAGCTAAGCTGCAGTAAGCCTGGCTGGAAGCACTCCTGCCTATCAGCTGGCTGGGAAATAGAAGGAGATCGCTGAAAGCACTCCAGGTTGGCTAAGCAGCAGATTAACAGTGCACATGTGATCAGGCATCACTCAGCAGACCATCAGGATAAATGACTTGTCTGCACTTTGTACTGAGCAGAACAAAACCCAACAAAAAAGGCTCAGTCCCAGAAACAGCTGGTTTAAAGAAGAAAGAGTGTTGAGAGTGGAATTCACACATCTTCTCTTACAAAGCATGTAGCACTTATTGTCTCAACTTCTTCATGGGTCCCTTCCAACCCCTCCCAGCCCCTGATTCTCCAAACCACTTTGGGAAACTGAACACCAGCAAAGGAATGGATGGCAAGGCAAAAGCTGGAGCATGCAGAACAGCTTGCATGTCAGCAGGAGGAAGGGAAGCACATCTATTAGCTGATGGCAATGGAGCAATAACCTACTAATTTCTTGTCTTTCCCTTTGCATCTCCTTTTGGAGGTGCTGCCGTCGTCCGGGCGGTGCACAAAGGAGATCCAGGTCCGCCGGGGGTCTGTGATTCGGGGATCTGGAGATTCTAGGATCTAAAGAGAAACAAGAACAGAGGCTGAGATCACTCTGGTATCTCTTTTCCCACTGGGGATGTAAAGTTACCAGACCAAGGCTGTTTCTTGCTGCCTAAACCACATCCTTGGTCCAGCCGTACTGCAGTCGGGAGGACACTGAAGGTGGCGTGAAATGGGGTCTCACACTTCTTAAGCAGCAACTCAGTTGGGATTAGCCAGTACCACACCACTTTTTGTCTGCATTTCCAAAAGCATTGCAGATGTAGGATGCTACTGCAAGCTGAGTTCTGACAGTGTGTGACAGGCAGCAGCCTTTCAGAGGGTCCCATTAGAGTGGGAGGTTTTCTTCAGAAGTTGAAGGCTAAACCTGCCAGCAGAAATGTCTCATAAAGCAGAAGATGCTGCCCTTAAAACATCAAAATGCCTTCTCATAACTGACTGTGCTATCACCTGCAGGGCCTCCCAGTCCCCTTTGCTTCAGAAACCAGTAAGAACCCAGAGCTGGGAGCTCAGAGACCTTTCTCAAGCTGCTGAGACTCGCAGCCCTCTGCCAGTCCTAACACATGCCACAGAAAACCTGCCCAGATGCCAGACATTGCTCCCCAGTGGCATCTGACACGTGTCAGTTGGATCAGTTGAGCAATACAGGGAGATTAAAATGTACAGAGAAGCTTGAAATGCTCCTTAACTTTCAAATGACAGGCTGCAGAGTGACAGCTGTGCACAGAGGGGAAAAAAAGCCAATTCCTGACGAAAAGCAAAGATGTCCAGTGGCAAACTGAAGCACCTTCCCCACTCCTGAGCTCTGCAAGTATACCATGGCCACAGAGCAATCAGCTAGAGAAGCTTTGACATTTTGGTGCCTCATTCTGGATCCCTTCTAGGCAGTACAGAATCTGTCTTTATACATTTGAGTCCATTTCCCCTTGGAGTCCCTCATTGCCATTACACAGCTCCCAGACACAACCAGAGGTGTGTGATCAAGCAGCCAAGACCTGTTGGGTTTTTCTCCAGGGCTAGGAATGGACTTCTAACCTTCCATTTCAAAAAGGCACCAAAAGTCATTAGTTACCAATAACCCACCAAGGAAGCCACTTACTAACAGAAGCACCCAACTCAGGCAAGAGGGAATGTTCCCTCTGTGCTGGAACAGAAGCCAGCAAAAGAACAGCTGGGTTGTAGTGAGGAGTTCATCCTTTCAAAGGGGCTGGCTCATGTGGCAGGAACTCAGGAGTGCAGCCTCCAGAACACAGCAAACACCAGCTCAGGGTCTTAGGAACTGGGATGTGGAAGAGACTATTGAACTATTCCTGGCTTCCACCAGGCTGCAAGACAAGCACAAACTCCCCTCCAGTGCAGAAAGGAGGAAACAGGTCAGCTAGAGGCAGAAGCCAGCGCTCATGAGCAGACTCTGACCATTAGCTGTGAAGACAAACAGATGTCCTCAGCCTTTCTGCAGCTCCAGCTGTGAAGAAAGAGGCCAGAGCAGGCATCTTGTCAGGGACACGAAGAGAAATCCAGGAAAAGAGCTGAAAAACTCATGAAGTTTCAACTAATAGAATGAAACAATGCCATTCCTGGCCAGTGGCTCTGCTGAAATGACAAATCCCTCTACAAGGCAGTCATGGCACTCCCCAGCTCCTGCAGCACAAGGATGATTGACAGTCAAAATGAATGTTCCATCCTTGTGGTATTATTATTGAATTACTATGGCATGCATGAGCAATCCCAGCAATAAGCATGCAAGCCTCTATTTTTCTTGGCAGCAACACCTTCCAGCAGCCAGAGAGACCTTGCAGCCAACTCAGGTATCAGTCAGGATGGAGAACAGCCCTGGAAGCCCAGCAAAGGGGACTTGGCTCTCCTGGGGTGCTGTTTGCAGAGCAGAGCTGACCTGCTACAGGAGTCAGGAGGAATCCTCCTGTCAGCTGCAGTGAAACCAGGCTGACTCCCCAACACTTGAAACCTCCAAAACCAACAGGAGCCTTGCCAGAAATCCATAATGAACTTTCAGTTGAGTCTTATAACAAACACAATGGCACCTGTCACTTCAGAGCCAGTTTCTGACACTGAGGAGAAATTAACCTGCTCTCTCCCCAGCTCCCCTCACAACAAAAGACAAGCTGAGCTGTAATTCAGGCTGCTGTGCACAAGCAGAGCCTGTGGTTCTTCCTGGCTCTAGCTCCCAGAACAACACACACTGCCCAGGGACACACACAGCCTCTGGCTGAGATTCAGCCAGGAAGGAAGAAAGCACCAGCAGAGATCTACATTCAAGCAGCACAGTTTGGATCCTGAGAAATGGATGAACTGTATCTGAACTTTCCCCAAACTGGAGGATACTGGATGCAGTCTGTATCTCTGCTGCAGCCCACAGGGAGATGGACAAAAGGAGCTGCAGAGGCTGGATGAACAGAAGAGAAAGAGTCAAGAGCACCTGCAAGCAAGTCTGTGCACCTGAAAGCATCTGCAAGTGCTCTCAGGCACAGCTGAGCACTGCTCAGGGTGGGACAGGGTGGAAAGCAAGCACAAAAGGTTACCATCTTGTGACAGGACAGCATCCTTCCCACCTGCAGTTGGAGATACATGTCCAAGGACATCTACCCGACCATTCCAGTCCACAGTCTTTGTGCCTGAAGGTACTGCCCTGCAAGTTGTGTTCAGTTATCTGGGTATTTGTCCATCTGAGAGGGAATTCTGTTCCATTACCAGTTAGGCAGTTGCCAGACACAAAATGGACCTGACTAAGCATTTCACTTATCTCAATCCACAGATTCCCAGGTTGTTAACACTGGCTCTAGAAGCAGCAGGAGCACTGTCAGATTCATTATGAAACGAGAAGCAAATTGTTCATTTCAGTGGTGTGTTTTTCTTGGAGCAGGTTAAAAAGTGACAGAGAGCTGGTGGGTTTTTTTAGCATGCAAAATCTTCTGTCAGCTGCTAATACCTTATGGTTATACACACTCCTGGCTATTAATGTGATGTAAAACCAAGGTCCTGACCACTTGCGGTTTTTGCAGATCTCTCAAGGATTTTCCCTAGAACAGAAGTGTTAGGTTTGGTGTCTCAGCCAAATCCAAAATGCACTTGTTACCTACATCCCCACTGTGTTTTGTGATTGAAAAAGAATACTTCACTCCTCCAAATGGCCATCTCAAAAAGCTTCTCCCCTCTACTTAAACTCTCTTCAGTGGTCACACTCATAATGAGTGACATGAATCCAATGGAAGAGTTCAAGTGAGCAAGAGCTACCCTGAGTGAGCAAACATGATGTTTGCTGCTGTGTCAGCTGTAGTGCAGTGACATCCAGTCATCCCTGGATGGAACAGCAAAGGGATACCACTCAAGGCAAGGAGCTGAGCAGCACCAATGGCAAAGGTGTAGCACAATGCATCTAGCAACCAAACCCACACCTGATGTAGGACTGTGCACTCCACTGATGAGCTTGAAAGAGCTCACATCCAAATCTGGTCATCTCGATGTGCTGAGTCAGATGGATGCATCCAACAGCATTTTCTGTGGGTCCCAAGGAGCTGCATTTTCACTGGCACCTGCTGCCTCTTGGCCTTTCACTGGGCACTGAGAGTTTGACTCCATCTTTATTCCCTCTACTTGGGTATCAAATGGCAGCTCTTGATCAGTGTCAACTCTGTATAACCACTGGACAATCTACCACTGCTGAAGCCCACTTGGTGTTAACATCACATCTTGCAAGACCAGATCAGTCCTGGAAGGGGAAGGCAAGCCTGGCAAGTGGCAGCTGCAGTACTCAGACACAAAGAAGGTCCAGTGGATGCAAACCTCATGTTCTGCTCTCTCCCCTAGTCCATATCAGTGTCAGAGAAGAAAACTCTCAGGTGCTTGTCAAGCACATCACATTGCCAGCAGCTCCACAGAGATGAGAGGAAAGCTTCAAAACCAAACAGACAAAACACCCCAACAAAAACTAACCAACCCCAACACACACCTTCCCTGGAAAGAACATGTTGCCCAGGAGATTTGAGCCTCCTGCTCCCCTGGTTTAGGCCGAGGTTTCATCACATGGTTCCTGCACTGTGACTGCTAAAAGGGAGCTTTCTCCACTTCTGCTTGGAAAGAATTCCCAAGAGAAACTTGTCCCAAGTTGTTTGGCTTAATTAGAAGGAAAACACATCTATCTTCTCAACACTGTGAATAAAAATCCCTGCTCTCAGCTCCTATTCCATTCCCTGCTCCTTCTGCTTCGATAAACCTACCAGCTGCCCACAGAGCCTTCCAAGGGAAACAGCCTCAGTTGTACTGCACAGGGCCCCAGCAAATCCCATCTATCCTGTTATGTGCTGGAGAGAGATGAAATGGGACAGTGCTGTGTGCAGAGCACCCCTCCATGAAACAAACCTGCCCACAGAAGGACATCAGTCTTCCACAGAGAACTGCTTTCAGCCTTCCTTTACCTTGCTAGGTTCAGCAGGGACAGCTTTACAATGACTTTCCTTCTTCCCTTAGTGACTATAAATTGTGATGCTTCACTGGAAATGACAACTGACATTTACCCCAGGAACTGCAGCAGTTCTTAAGCACCTCATTTACAGGGTGTGTAAAACAATCCCTTAGCTTGGGCAGGTGCTATAGAAACACCAAATGCAACACAGTCCCTCCTGACAAGCAATATTTAACCTCAAATAGATCCCAAGGGGAGAAGTTCCCACTGCAAACGTTTGGGAATGGATATCAAGCAGAGCTCATAAGCATTTGCATCAAAGGTCTGGTTTCATCCCATCCTCATTCAGCAGAACCTGCCTTCACTCCACTGGCCAGCTCTTCCTGCAGCCAAACCTCTGCCATGGGTAACAGAAGGCAAAATATTTCAACACAGAAACTGCAGCTTCCAAACAGGGTCTGTTGTAATGAATGCCCACCAGCCTCTGAAGGAGCAGCTCTGCTTCTTCCAGCAGTAATATAAGTACTGGAATTAACCAGGACCAGTTTCTGCTTGCTTCTGCAGTCAGAACACATTCTCTTTGCCCTGCAATACGTTTCACATCAAGCCAAGTTAATTTCAGAACAGACTGGAGTTGCCCCACACTCGTATTTGGCCCCTTTTGCAGAAGCAGAATGAAGCAGAGAGAGAAGAAAGTGATTGATTATAAGCACCTCAAGAGTTTAGCCTGTGTACAACCTGTGCTGCCAGAGCCCAGCAGTACACAACAGCAAAGGAGCTGAAGAGGTGCTGCTCACAGTCCCCTAATGATGGTTTGGAGGGCAGCAGCCAGCTTTTTCATACAGAACCCTGTTTCTCAGACTTGCCCAACCTTAACCAATTACCCTCACAATGGCATTGAATGGGATAGTGAGAAGCAGCCCAATTGTTCTAACTTGCCCCCTCTGCCATGCCCCAAGTTTGACAGGTTTGTGCCTCTATTGCTATAGTGACTGTCATCCCCAATGCTGGTGATCAAAGTCGTGTTTTAGAGGTCACTTCCATTTGAAACCAGGGACATGTCTGTGTAAGGGGGGCTGTGTGATAGGGGAGACTCCCTCCTTAGTGTTGCAGCCTCCCTTCCATCTGATGCTGCTCCTAACCCAAGGACACACTCTTAATTCCCTCACCTCCTCTCCTGCTCCAAGCAAATGTTCACCTTAAAGGATCCTGGGGGCTCTGGTGGAGTGACTGGATTTCTTTTGCAGCTCTCAGCCTGGGCTGACTCTCACAAACATGCAACTGGAAGGATCTTACTCTGCCAAATTCACTCCCTCAGCCTGGCAAGTCAGCTCCAGCCACTGAGGTATCAAACACAGAGGCTTACACTCACCCACTTCTGCATGCAGCACTCTCCTGAGTCCTTTCCTGAAACCCCACCAAAAAGTTCTCCTCTGTGGTTCTCAGTCAGCACAGCCTCTCTGGTGGAAGGTGCAGTGCAAAGCTCAGGCATGCTCAGAGCTTTCTGCTGTTGTATTTGCCCAAGAATGCTCTGAAATAACATTGCAGAGGAGTGAAGGGCTGGTCTGCAAGGGATACATTCGTGTTGCAGTGCTGTTGCTGTTCTGGGGCAGCCCACTTGCCTTCATTTAATCTGTTGTTTCTGATCAGGAGAGCGTTCACACAACAGAGCTCCAAAGTGTCTTTGCACTTAACCAGCTGCTCTGGGACTGAAACTTCAGTCATGCACACTCTAAAACAAATGATCATCACAAACTGCAGCACTCCAGCGTTTGCTTCAGCGAGCCTGAAACCTCAACCCTGCAGCAAGGAGAGAGCATTTCCCTTTAAACTCCAGCTCAATCTGGCCAGAGTCCCTCAGCCCTTGGAGAAAGGAACCAGCATCACATTACTGCCAGCAGTAATTCCTACCAAGCACTGACAACACACAAACACCTACCTTGGGATGCCCGTGCAGCTCCTCACTGTTGGAGAGGGTGGCATTGAGAGGCTCTGTGTACTGGTTAGGTTCTTTCTTCCCTTTCCTCTCTCTCTTCGCTGCCGCCACTCTGAAGAGGCAAAACTGCTGACAAAGTAAAGTTGCCACAAATACCCAGGTGCACCCCTTCATTTTGAAAAGGGAGGGGCCAAAGGAAGGGCACTCTCCAAGCAGGATAATGAAAGGAATAGACACGGGCTTCTCTCTAAAAAGCAAGCAATGCAAAAGGAGGAGGTGAGGAGGGTCAAGGCCAAGCCTCTGGGCTACACAAGGGCCAGGGATGCCTCTCTGCTCAAGGTCTCTCTGCTCAAGCAGGACACATGGAAATGGGAGAGATAAACTTGTTTGAAAGTCTGGATTCACTCGAGGAAAGAGGTAAGTCCATTCAGCCTCTTGAAGCTTACATAAATACAAGAGGCCCTGGAAAGTCCTGCCACCCACCTTGAAGTGTCGCCTCCCCCCCACCCCCACTCCCCCCCCACCTCCAATAAGTCTACAGACTCGTTTAAAATGCACTCAACTATGAAACCCAGAGAAGTCAAATTGCTCAGGGCAACAGTTGCTCAGGCCAGAACTGACAACACAAGCTCATTAGGGGGCTGTTAGGTTGCTCCTCTTCAACGGGAGATTTCGCTTTCTCGCATTGTGTTCGGTTCAAAGCAGGTTTGAATGTGTCCCCTCCATTCTCTCTGGAGTGATGCTTCCCTTTCCTCAGTGACAAGTCCTCATCCTTTCCTTTCAAGGTGCTGCAGAACTGTAATCCAAGGTTGCTACAGCCACTGCTCTTCCAAAGAGGCTGGAAGCATCCCAGCTCAGGCGAGTGCTCAGCCCTCCAAGCACAGAATCAGCTGCTCATATCGTGAAAGTTCAAACAGGGAGAAGCAAAGAGTCTGAGGGTGTACCTGGGTCCATCAGGAACTGAAAGCTTGCCCAAGTCTAGCTCCTCTCCCTCTTTAAGCTGAGTTTATCTTCACTTTCCTTCAGTGAGACGAGCAGCAGTGAGTCCCGATGCCGCAGCTGTCAGGATGCAGAGGCTCGTGGCTTCTTCCTCCCCATCTCCCCTCACGCAAGGCAAGATTTCAGGTACCTCTGGCTGTAGAGCACGTCTGATTTTTTCTCACTGCTCCTTTCCCCAGCTGCACACTGGCAAAACCCTCCTCAGCTTTTGCTTTACCTCAGCAAATAAGTACTTCTTCCCTGAATGAGTTTCCATCAACTTCAAGAAACAGGGGGGGGGGGGGGGGGGGGAAAGAGAGAGAAGAAAAAAAAGGAGGAGGGATCAGATCACATTGTAATGAGCTGTCAAGACTCTTCTCTTCACATTCCTATTAGACTCACTGATAAGTGGAGCTGGCCGGTGTGCCAGGCAGATTTAAATCAATGCCCACTGCCTGCTCCCTCCCCTCAGCCCCTGCTGCACCTCCCCTTCATTATCTCACAGAAATCACCGTTTTTCTGGGAACTTTGTGCAACTCTACATGAGTGTGTGGTACAACTAAACCTCTGTGGCTTCGAACTTGCACTCAGCAAAGCCCCACACCCAGCTCCAGCAGCACTCCTGCCTTACACCCTCAGCAGCCGTGTGCCACGCTCCATCTTCCCCTGGCTCCCACCAGAGGCTGCTCAGGGGGGGCTTTGTGTTTCTGTACAGGGGGATGAGCTGTTTGGTAAAACTAACGGGAAAGGAAAGCTTTCTACATCTCCTACAGGCATTGCAGAAGGGAGATCTTGAAGTGCTCAGACAGGGCAAACCTTTTCTCACTTCCCCACACCACCCAGGACAAAGGTTCCTCTTCCTTCTCAGGTACAGAGTGTGATGCAGAACAGTCGCTGAGGCTGCACCACCAAGAATGATGAAAAGTTGATGATGACATAAATGTAAGTCCCTTATGCACTCAGCAAGCAACTGGTTTGCTTTACCAACCCCTTTAGCACAGGTTCACAATCCAATGCCAGCACAGCCAGAGTGGATCCTGATCAACAGCTCTCTCAGCTGTGCCTCAGGGAAACCGAGGCACGAACACGCTGAGGGCAGAAGCTGAGCGTTTTCTTTTCTCACCCATCTTTAGAGAGAAATGGTGTTTGGGAAAGAGAATGAGAGTGAGGAGAGAAGTTCCACAGAAGCTAAGCAGTTAACAGCATGTCCCCCCTCCCCCAGCTGGCTCACATTCCATCACAGCTACGTGGCAGACTTTATTTGTTAATAATATTTAACTTTCTTTGGCGCCTTCTCATACTTCAGCCTCTGGTGGGGTTTTTTTTTGCAGGTTAGTTGTAGACAAGCCATGAATTTGTAAAAGTGCACTTGATGACACATTAATAGGACAATCTGTCATATTGCAGCTAAACAGCCTGACAGATCCACACACCATGGCAAGAAATGACAGCCCAGGCTGGAATGGGGCAACTGCTGGGTTTGGTCTGCCTGCAACAGCTCCTTCCCAGCCCAAGAGCCAAATCCCAAGAGTGTATCCACAGATTTGGGGGAAATGAATCCTGACTACATCTGCAAGCACAAGGTGAGGTAACTTGATGGTCCAGCAGAACAGACTGACTGCAGCTAACTCCTGACTGGGCATTTCCCTCTATCTTGTGCTGAAACAAGTGTCAGCAGTTACCTCTCCTCTGACCTTTGGTGCAGCATCTGTGTGATCTGCAGGGAGCTGCACACTGTGCTGCTGCTGTTCTCACATCTCACTTGCAGCAGTTCCAAACACATGAGTCTTGCCAATGAGTTCAACCCCCATTTGCAGAAAAAGAATAGGAATAGGCTGACCTTGCACTCCACAGAGCAGCAAAGCAAGGATCTGAGTGACTGGAAAGACAAACTGTTCTGTGAGCTCAGCACCCCACTGCAGCAGTAACAGGGATAGTTTGGGATGTAACCACATCAGTTCTGCAGGAGGAGAGTTTTGCATTTCAGAGCTGTGTGCAAGAACCCAAACACAGTGTTTGCAAACAGTGACAAGTGTGTGTGAAGCTGGAGGGAACTGAAGAGTCAGACAAGAAACCTGTGAGTCGATCTTTCACTCTCTACTTATGCAACTCACCTTTCACTCAAGACAGACCTCACCTCACCGTGCTAAAAATAACCAAAGGGCAGAAGGTCAAAAGCCAGGATTTTCCTGGAGCTGCCCATTGTAGATACCCCAAACCACTCCTAAATCTTGGCACAGAGATGAGGTTTTTAAGGCTGTTCCATAGAAGGCAGGTTGCCACTCACTGACACACACACAGACCCCTGCTTCAGAGCAGACAAAAGGTCTGGACCACTCCTAGGACACATGCCTGAGGTTTCAATGGGATGTTTCTCAATGCTCATCTGACACAAACTCAGCCCATTGGCTGGGTCAATGGGCAAAAGCTGTTAGAGCAAACCCAAACACAGCAGCAGAGGGGAGCAGCGCTGGGGAGATGGACCAGGAGCTTATGGCCACATCAGAGTCCTCCTGCACGTCAGTGTCGTGCACAGGAGCTGCCGGTAGCCCCCGTCGGCAGCCCGCAGCCGCCTGCAGCGCTGCCCCGGCGGCTCCGGGCTCCGGCCCCGGGCGGGATGGCTGCGCCACCTCCCGGCAAAGCCTCGCAAGCGCCGCAGAACCTGGCAGCAGCCCCCAGGTTCCTCCCGGAACGGGCTCCTTCGAGTGACCCAGCTGTGACAGGGGCAAAGCTTTTCTAGCTGATAAGAGGTTCCACAAAGCATTCCCATCTCCAGTTCATTTTCAATGTGTGTGTGTGTGGGCATTTTCTTCCACCAGGATTTTTCTCCTTTAAGAACTAAGATGCAGCTTTTTGCTGGGCAGCCAAAAAGCATCACACACCTTGTACACTGCTGCTGTGATATAAACCAGTAAGGACTTTGTTACCAAACTTACTCCCAGACATTACAAACCACCATCCTGAAGCCCAGAGCTTCAGCTTTAATTACAAATCCTGGCCTTGCATCTCTGCAGACAAGACAGCTCGTCACTCCCTGGCTGTTCCACGTGGAAGGCAGCTTCAAGGAGCCATCAGATGGGCAAGAAGCATCTCATTTCTTTTGGCCACCCAAGACCAGTTGCAAATCCAAGCACTTGTGCAAACACAAGGGGAGGTTTGGGGATTCTTTTCCTCCCCTACAGAATTTGTCTGGGTAAGGGTGGAATATCCTCACAGCAAGAATCCTGTGTGATCTGATAGCAACATGGCTATCCTCCTCTGCCTGGTTCCTTACTAACAAGCTCTGAAAAGCTGAAGCAGGGCAACTGACAACACGAAAAGCACCAAGTCAAAACAAAGGAGTTCAAAAGGACACCAGGCCCAAGAACTGAGGAAGGAAAAAGAGGAAGAAACACCAGCATTATGAAGGAAAACACAAAACAAACGAGGACACAGCTCAGGCCTGGCAGATAAAACCCACCTCACTTCCACCAAGGGCCAAAGAAATTGCTGTTCCAAGCAGCCATGCACTACAGAGACAGCATCACTCATCACAGAGCAAACCTCTCTCCAGAGGAACTGCATTCTAGGTCTCCCTGGAGGTGTCACACCACACATGCAAGGGCCACCAAACTAACCTGAGGAAACGTAGAGCTTTGCCAGTTTGTGTGCCCCAGTCCATCCATAGCCAGTTGGGATTTCTTCCCAGTGGTTCCTTTCCCAAAAACAGTCCCAGAGGAAGCAGCAAGTTTACCATGGATGTTTATTATGAACAAACAAGTTTACAGGGCAGTCGTTTCTACTCCTCAGAACGTGCTTGGAGGACAGGGGCTCCTGTGGCCCCAAATCCTCAGGGGGAGAGAAAAGTTACAACTAGAGAGAAATGCAGGACTTGAAATAATCAAGAGATCTTTAAAGGCAAAAAGAGATGTCTTCTGATTCAAGAGGCAAAGCTCCCTCCCACCTGTAACAGCCTCACAGGAATCTCTGGCAGTGCAGCACTGTCAGGGCAGCCATTTGTGCCACTGTCACACTGAGGGACAGCTTTGAGTTTCACTAGTCACGAACTCACTGCTCCAGGGCATGAGCCTATTTCTTGTTGCATGGCAGAGAATGGTCTCCTCCCTCTAATGACTTTGGTAACAGAAAGATCAGGTGCTGCATGCTATTAGAAACGCTTTTAAAAAGCCACAAAACAGTAAAACCTCCACAAAAGGGAACAAATCTTCTGTTACCAAAGGCAAGATGTATCACAGCCTTGTTAGCCAGAGGTGCAAGGGCTCAGGCAGCTGTTGCTCCCAGCTTCCAGCAAACAGCACCTGAAATGACCCTGGGGCCTTGCTCTGAATGCAGGGCACTGAGGGGACACTGCAGCTGGGAGCTCTGCTTCTTAAATCCAACCAATGCTGCAGCATGTCCAGGGCTGAACCAAACATTTGGCTTGTTTCAAGTGGTGGCACTTAATGAAACCCAGAGACCCACTTTCAAATGCTTGTGTGCAGCTTAAGGCCAACTTCCTGACACACCATCAAGCAACTCTGTATTCAGCTCCTGATGTTACTCTTCCCTTGGTCAGGTAAACAAATGATGCAAACACACCCCAGCCTCCTGGCCTTTGTCTTCATTTATGTGGACAAAAGAACTCCCATGAGATCAGAAGATAAACCCAGATAAGCAATAACAAGCTCCTGTCTGTGGGGGATGGCAACAAAAGGCATTGCAAGGACACCAAGGTGTTGGGATGATGCTCAGAGGCACAGCAGCCTCAGCTACAGCTCCATGTGCTCTGAGGAACAAAGCAGCAGTGTGCTAAGCCACCTGCTGTCAGTGCAGGAAAGGCATGAGTCTCCTTTCCAGCACACCCAGCCCGACAATGGCCTTGTTTGGAGAGTCCCAGCTGGTGCTTCTCCTTCTGCAAGAGCTCACCAAGCACAGACAAGAGGTAAATTAAAGAGTTATAAATAAGATTTGGTTCAGCCACAAAAGATTTATAAAAGCATCTTAAAATCCAGCCTTCCCCAAATTCCATCCCCACACACACACACTCCCCATCCCCTCCTTCCTTCCTTCCCCCCTCAAATAAATGGTCCTGAAAACACTCTTAGATACATGAGGTAACATATATCTGGGCTTTTCACAATGAAGTAAGACCATGCAGAGCTTTTGATGCTGCCATCAGCCTGCTGTACCACTAGCAGTGATGACTAGGTGTGGCTGTCAGCTATGAAAGGCACAGTCAGTTTGCCTCTGATGAAACAAAGAACTTGGATAGAATTAAGCAGAGGGGGTGCAAACCAAACACACTGAGTTACAGAAGTGATTTCAGACACTTTTGAACTAGCCAGGAGCTTTGGTGTCTAACCAGAGCCCTGCAATGCCATCAACAAACATCCGTACTTCAGGCAGCAGTGACCTGAAGGGGAACAGTGATGGACTTAGAGCCCAAAGCAAAAAGCTTTAGAATCTCAGACACATCAGAAGGGTTTGGCTTTTGGTGGTGAACTTTTTAGGAGTTTATGCAAATCAGAAGCAAGCAGAACTGATGACACTTGAGATTAATTCAGGAGATGGTTTGTTATTCAGACCCATCTGTCCTCTTGACAGAAGCTCGGGTTCCTTCATTTACCAAAGCCCAAGAAGTCCAGAGATGACTTTCTGAACACACAATCAAGTCTCCATTGGTGTCTGCAGTTTTATTATCTCTTTTTTTTCAACAGTGGCACCTTGTGATCAAAATGAAGTATTACAGCTCTCAAACACAACACCTCCCCAATGGAAATCTGCAAGTGAACAACTCCAACATGACACTGGATGTGAGTATCCCCCCCCCACAAAGGCTGATTCAAATGCAGGGAGGGGGGTTTGCTGATCAATCCTAAAGGCTGACAGCTGCACTTCTGGTAGCCCAAATAAGACCTTCAATGACTCTGTGACAATTGGGATGACACGTTTAGCACACGTGGTGTTATGTTCCCACCCATCTAATCACTACTGACTAGATATGCAAGGATGTGCCTTCTAAGAAGCAGCCAGGGATCTTCAATGTTCACATCAAGCCAACTCTCAGCAGGTCCACGTGGAATCTCTACTTGAATCACTTCAACACCTTGTACAGACTCTTCTCTAATGAGAACAGGATATGCAGAAACCGTGACACTGTAGGAACTGTCCCATGAAGTGAAAAGCCTCGTTTGCTTGAGATTCCCAACCTTCAGCTCCCAGATGGAGAACTGCTACAAAAATCAAAGCACTACGAATGTCAGCGTCTCATCAGCAATGCTTTGACTTCTTTGCCCTACCAGGCAGCAGCAAGGACTTCAGTTTCCTGACTAACCAGAACTACTTCAACTTCCCAAACACAACCCAGGAGCCAACCACCCTGCGACTCAACAAACATCAACATCCCAGTGTCAAAGAGCCAAAAAGACGCCTACGGAGTCCCACTTACTCTGCAACTACCACTACGTTTGGTCTTGGGATTGCTTTGTGTTCATTCTTGAGCTATGCTTCTCAGGACATACTTGACTGTGTAGGCAAAGGCTGCAAAGCCAACGATGACAAACAAGTTCGCCAAAGCTCCGCCCAGGAGTCCGTGGTTGCGGTTGGGCTGCTGCAGCCCCGCGTGGTTGGCGGGCGCCAGCGGCACGTGGCCGTTGAGCAGCGCCAGCCCGTTCTGGCCGTAGTGAGCTTCCCCGTCAGGGACCACGTCTGGTAAAGGGAGGGATGGAGGTCTGTTGCTCAGCTCTTCTTGTGCTTTCTGTTTCTGTTTGATTTCCTAGGGGGTTGAAAAGAAAAGGCTGAGTGAAGGGGTGGGAAGGGTTCGGAAGGTGAGTTGACTGGGGGCTGGGGTTTTGCCCTAAGGGACGTCACTCGCTCGCAGGTGGAGCAGTCTCTGATCTTTAGGCAGGATATTGACCATGGGGCAGTGCACAGATCACTCCCACCCAAGCTCAACAGAACACAGTGGCCAGGTCTGCTGCATGTGCAGCTGTGTCAAGGGTCTGATACCCTCCCAAACCCACCTCTGACTCTACATTCCCCTTGTGAGACTCGAGTCTTTAGTTCTCACACATGGCAAAAAACACCTCTGAAAAGGCTTCCAAGACTGACAAAAGTAGCTACTGTCTGGGAAAAAGACAGCAGGTGAACTACAGGAACCCAGGTTACTGCAGGGGTGAATTCCCTTACCTCCACCACCTCAGGGAAGAGCTCACAGAAGACTTTGTCCTTTAAATTGAACACTAAGCTCTGTGCAGCAAGCTGTCGTTTCTGCAGGGGAGACAAAACCCATCAGCAGCAGCATCCAAAGTTCACACACTTCCATTCAACAGCTGATTGTTCCCTACAGGGATGGTGCAAACCACAAGCCAACTGGTTTCTAACAGTTAAAACGTCACCCTTCCACAGACTGTTCACTACAACAGACATCTGTGGATGTAACTTATGTCCTCAGGGCCTCATCCTATGGGATAGAAGTGGTGTGTACTAGTGTCTGCTTGGCAGGCACTTCAAGATGAGGGAAGGGGGGAGAAGGGAAGGGGGGAGAAGGGAAAATAAGTCTTAACTATTCTGTTTAGTGCAAGAGATTTTAAGCTTCAGATTCAAGTCTCCCCACCCTTGCACTACCACCAACTGACTCAGCTGCACATCAACATATTAACTTGTGAGGTATGAGAAGAGCAGCTGTGGCTGCTGGCTGTTGTGAGCTGCCCCTGCCCAGGCTGCCCAGGCTGCCCCAGGCCCACACGCCGCGCAGAGCTCACGGTGAACTCGGAGGTCTCGATGCTGCCCAGGGTGGGGCCCTTCTCCACCATGAAGCTCAGAAGGCCTGTCAAGATGGTGGAGACTGACCAAGCTGGATTCCACGTGTCTGGGTGGAAATCAGTGATGGAAAGACACAACCTTTGAAAGGATAAGACAGGCAGAGGGGTTTGGTTGTGCCAGTTGAATTACATTGAGTATGGCTAAAATGGTGTGAGTTGCTTAAGTGTTAGAAGCAAATCCTTACCTTGTGTTGCACTTGAACCTTCCATTAGGTGTAATCATATAAATACTAGGAGGTTTAAAAGGAAATTCTCTGGGGAATATTAGTTTCCCATGATAATAGCCACCTGCATCACATGAAGAGATGAATTACTTATTTTGCATGAAGGTGAAGACTTAAACTGCTGCTCAAACATGGGCCAAATAATCCCCTTTACTTGTCTCCCTCTCACACTAAAGATCAAGCTGATCATCTCGTGCCTCTAACCCACAGCAAGAACAATCCACACCTCTGCTACTTTGGGGGCAAGTCTCTCCCATGCCTAACTCAAGCAGCACCTTCTCTTATCGAGCCTGTAACAGATTTAAGGCAAACCACATTTAACACACTGAGCCATTCCAGAAACACAGCCAACTGCAAGCACAGCCCTCTGAAGAATCACATTCCCAAAAGCACTTGTGAGAGGCTCCAGAAGACACTGTGAAATGTGACTACAACCAATGAATAAGGCTTTGACATTCCTCCCTGTCTCCAGGGAATTTCATCTCCAGAACATGTCTCAGGTCTCTGAGAACATGTATGTTGTGTAAAAATGGGCTTCTTCCCAAATGATCTTGGACTCTCACTATCAAAAGTGAGTTATCTGCTCCAATCAGCAACTACTTGTAAGGAAGCCACCTGTCTTCAGTTTGACCCCAGTGTGGTTTTGTTGGGACCCCTGATAACAGAGAAGTGACCAATGGCAGTGCCATCACCTCTTCTGAACGAGCTGGCACAGCAGTCACAGACAACTCACTTCTGGTTTGCCCACTCAAACAGGGCCCTGTCATGACTGAGGCACACCAATCCCACCATCAAGCACAGGCAGCTTTCACTGCAGGCTCTTACCTTCATAAGGAGTCATTTCAGGTCCCCGTACAACATAGTGCCTAAGACAAAGAGGGAAAGTCAAACAGCATGAAAAGAAGCACAATCAGCCATCAATTTCCCAACCAAAACCACAGGTGAGGGTCAGCTCAGCACGAGTTTCATCCACCACCTCCCATACTATCTGTAGGAGTGAGGGAGTTGGACTTGATGGCCTGGAAGGACTCCTTCTGTCCCCAGGTGAGTGAGGAGTTCATTCCCCCTCTTACCATTCCAGGATGTTGGATGGAAGGGGCTCTGCACAGATGTAAGGCACTGGGTCTTTCTTAATGCGCAGGTAGTCTTGTTTAAGCCTCTGTGTTGCTGTGGTTGGTGCTCTCTTATTACTGTTGTTGCTCATCTAGTTAGAAGAACACACAGAAGAATCTCAGTAGAACCTCCACAGAGGGAGAGCTCCTGCCCTTCACTGAACACAGCTCCACATCTGTGCAGAGAGCTGCTGCACAGGGTGTTTTTAAGTATAAATGAAGTTACCAAGTGGCAAGAACCATGGCCAGTCTTTAAGCAGCTCACACACTGCCCCAGGACACCTTGCACAAGGCCAAAACTCCTTCCAGAACACTGCTGCTTCAACGCCACAGTGAATGAAAAGGTATTGCACTACACAACCCACCTGATCTCCTCATAAGCAGCCCCATGTCCAGGCCCTACACACAATGACAGCTTCCCATGGTTTAGTCTCTTGGAGTAACTCATACTCAGACTGAGCATCCATTATGTACATTTGCCCTGGACTGACCCGTGTTTGGCCTTTTCACACATCCAGTGAGTTCAAACAAACAAACAAAAAGCCACAAGCACCTTGTTGCTGACTTATTGCCCCCTTAAACCTCAGTTGAATTTACAGAAAAGAACTCCTGGGACAGATTATTCTCTCCCAGATAAACAAAGGGCCTCATCCAACAGGGTGAAGAAAGGAAATTCCACGCTGCTTACAAGACAAAGAAAGCATTAGCCCTTACAATGCCCCTACAGAACACACACCAATTAACAACTGCTACTGAACTCACTTTCCCCCAAGACATTCAGCAAGCTCCTTAGCTTTATTCCCAGCTACTCAAGCAAGAAATGAAAGCAGAGATTTCAGGAACAGCTTCTGCAAAAAGATAAAGCTTACAAGGGGGCAGCAGCGTTTGTCTTGGAGGAAGTCAAGTGACCCCTCTTTATGTCATAAAATCACCAGTTTTTCCCTAAGGAAGTCGGCTTTGACTTTCAAACACGGATTAACTCCTATCTTTTGGCCACGGTTATTTGCTCTCCAGCCTCGCCACAGCCTGCAAAAACACACCAAGACTCTGCAGCGCTCAGCGTGCCCCTGGGGGGTTTTCACAGCCCTGGAAGCCTCACCTGACAGAACGGTTGTACCTCAAACGGAGGAAACAAGCGGCAACCTTCAGAGAAGCCACGGCCGCGTCTTCCCACCTCCACAATGCAACTCCCCCGAAGCAAGCACGGAAGCGACTCGCCCGCCTTGAGCCACTGCTCAAAGAACCCTCGAGTGGTGGGGGCTGGAAGGGCCCAAACAAGCGCTAAAGCGGGTTCCCCTCGCTCAGGGTGGGGCTCAGGAACGCGTCCGGGCGAGGTTGGAAACCAGATGTTCCCGGTCACCTCATGACCAGGGCAGCTCTCGGCCGGGCACTGACGGAACAGCCGCCGGCGCCCGCCTGTCCCCCGGCAGCCAGGGCAAGACCCGAAGGGGCCGAGGCCACGCGGCAGGGCGGCAGCCCGGCAGAGCTCACGGCGGGCCGCGGCAGGGCAGGGAGGCGGCCAGGCCCTCCCCGCTGCCTCAGCTCCCTCACGGGGCCCCGCCGCCACAGGCCGCGACTCACCTCTCCCCGCTCCAGCAGGCCCCTCCGCCGCCGGGCTGCCCCGCCCGCCCGCAGCCGGAGCCCAAGCGAGGGAAGGAAGGAGGGGGGAAGGAAAGGAGAGCCGCAAGAGACGGCGGGCAGGGCCGGGAGGGGCCGCGACCCCCACACCTCCCGCTGCGGCGCGACCGCGGCTCGCAGCCAAGATGGCGGCCCGGCGAGGCGGGGCCGAGGCGGCGCTGGCCGCCGCTTCCGGGAAGGAGCCGCCTCGTTTCCGGGGTCGGGGGTGGCCCGTTGCCATGGCGGCGGCGCAGGCCGCGTCCCTCCGCTGAGGAGGAGCCGGCTGACGCGGCGGGCTCCGAGCTCCCCCTCCGCCGTTCGTACAGCCACAGACTCGTCCGACCTCATGGACTCCTGTGTCCCAGCCCTATCGCCCACCGGCCCGTTGCCCTCAGGGCTCCCAAACCCCTCCCGGGACGGTGACCCAGCAGCTCCCTGGGCAGCCCCGGAGCCTCACAACCCCGTCAGCACAGAAATTCCTCCTCACGTCCAGCCTCAACCTCCCCCGAAGCTTGAGGCCATTTTCTGTTGCTTGTTACCGGGGGAACAGACCCACCCGCAGCCCGCCACAGCGTCCTTTAGTTGTAGAGACACGGCCTTGGCTCCAGGTTAAACAGCCCCAGATCCCTCAGCCCTCCCTCACATGCTCGAAATCCTTTACAGGCGACACATTTTGTTCCAGGACTCCACCATGAGGCCCATAAAAATACAGTTTTCTATCGTATTTGTGCATTTGTTGCTTCAGTGACGTGATGGAGAGAAAGGGAAGCTACTCTGTCCCAGCCAGGAGGCTAAATGATGGGGAGGTGGTGCCTGTTCCTCTGTTCACTTGTAAGCTCACCGGAAAAAATGCCCATCTGAAACGAACAGTGAGAGAAACAAACCAAGCAAGAAACAGTTTCAGTTTGCCAATGTCCATTTCGCTGTCAGTTGCATTCCAAATGCCCAATGTTTTGCCCTCAGACCAGCCCCAGCACTGCGAATTTCCTACCCAAAGCCTGTCCCACCTACATCTACCCCAAAGCTTCTGGATTGGTGAGGTTTGTAAAGCTCAGCCCTTTGCTTTGAACTGGATCGATTGTGGTGCCATGAAGGGCTTCAAGGGCAAATTATTTGCTTCAAGACAATAGCAGTAGTAGTCAGTTTGGTTTGTTTTCACCTCTTACCCTCTCCTGTCCTTTTATCTAACCTGAGCTCACAGTTGGAGGCTTTACACAACAGAAGGGACTCTATGATAAATCCTTATTATGAATCAAGATGAAAAACACTAATAACAAGTATTATTAGCATGCTCTATTAGCCTACATGCATTTCATGATGATAATTCAATAAATTCCTCCTGGCCACTCACACAGTGTGACACTTACCTAGTTTTATACCCTTTGACCTGAGGATATTCACCCTTTTTTTTCCTCTGCCACACCATTTTGCCTTTCTTTTTGTGCTTACACTACAACTCCTACTAAGTCTTCAAATGGAAGAAACATGCAAACCTGGAGACTGGAATAAAGGGCCCAGAATGCTGAAGGGATTCCAGAGCTCGGATTTACACCTCTGTCATTCTCCCCACAAGGTTCCCCAGCCCCAAAGTACAAAGTGTGTTGTCATTAACATTCCATTCACCTCTCTGGTGTGTTGTTCTCAACCCTAATGATAGTGTTGGATGAGACTTCTGAGTACTTTTTGATGCCCATCTGTTTTCCAACATGCAAATGAATCACTCTGTAGCATTTCCTCTCTCTGAAGGATCTCTGGAGTGCTGCTATCGTGTCTCAAAGGCATATTTTAAGCCTGGACTTGGGAAGCCACCACTAGAAGTTCTAAAGGAAATAAGCACATAGTGCTAAATTAACTTGGAAAGTGATTAACTCCAGGACAGAGGCAAGTGAGACAGTTCTGGCATTTGCTGAGTAACTTCCCTTCAGTTGATGCTTTGACTCTACAACACACATTTGTTTCACAGTGCTACAGAAGTGCAGTATATTGTTGTTTCATTGAATTCCCCAGACCCTTTAGTTCCCTAGGAAACTGCTCCTTTTCTCTTTATTTAACAGGAACTGATAACTTCATATAAATAGTTTCCACGTGGTGATTATCTCTGGTTTCAGAGAAGGGCTGTCATGGTCCTCGAGTCTCACTGATTCATCGTTGTTCATGAGGAAATTATTCTCTTGTTTTGAAGCTCCATTTTTCCTCCTGTGTAAAGAAAGGATAATATTTATCCAGCTTTACTGGAGGCATGCATGCTTAATCATGTGGTGACTGTCACCTCCTTTGAGCTCTCTGGAATAAAGGTTCCACATCAGCAAGTGCCAAACGTGAATCACAATCTTTGTCTCCCATAATCGCTGCTGTTAGGATAAGGATCAATAGTGCTCATTTGTAGGTCAGATTGATATTTCCAGGCATCATCCTGCTTGTGATTTACTTCATTTTCTGCTGTCTGAATTGCAGAGGCAGCAGGCAATCAGCCAGCCTTAGGTGACCCAAATAGGATGACAGGCACGTTAACCTAAGCACTGATAAATCCCTGGTAACCTTGCAGAAACCAGAGCTTTCTTCCCTTTGATTTCCTCTCCTGCCTGGCTGAGGTCAGCCCTGACCTCCTTTATGATGATTGACAAGGAGATAACACTACTTAGAAAATAGTTCTGGCACGTTTCTGAGTCAGAAAGAGGAAAGATCAATCCTCTTCCTTATTTCTTCCACCTGTACTAAGCAAGGAGCTCCACCACCAGGATCCAGCTCCCGCTCACCTTTCCATCCCGTGTTTCCCAAAGGATAATTGGTACACAGCCATCAGTGGCCTTCCAATGACATCACCTTGAGATGCAAAGACAAATAGGATGACATACCAGTTTCTCCATTCTGTTCATCACTTTCTCCCCGAGCCTTTCACTGCTTCCTCATGCTCCTCGTTAGTATTTGACATTTGTATGATTACATTGCTCTTTATATCCAAAGGACACCATGCCTGGTATTAGAATGTTATTAAGCTATTACCTTGCAAGATGGATGTATGCCTTCAAAAGCCATTATAATGGCTGTGGTTTCCTTCCTGATGAACTTCCTTTAAAGCCAGGTAATCTCTACACAGGTCTCTACAGGTAATTGTCCTTCACAGGGATCATTTGCAATGTCATAGCAAGTTTTAGTGACAAAAGGGGTTTTTTTCCTACGTGTTTAAAATATTTAGACCCAGAGGAAGATGCTGCCTGAGCTGACCATGGTTTGTTGTGACATAAAATGAGCCTCATGGAGCAGGCTGCTCTGCTAGATTTCTTTGACAAATACAACTCTGCCTTAACCCAGAGGAACTGAGACTTCCAGTGCTAAAACTTCTTTGGTAGAGCTTACTAAGCAGCACACAGTACCTGCTAAACTGAGCCTGAACTATAAATCCTTGCTCTCCCACTCCACCTTATCAGAAATAAGAACAAGGTGATGTCCTGTGGACCCAGAGTAGCACAATGGTGTCCCATCTCACAGTTTCCACTGCATGTTCATGACTGTGTGTCCTAGAGAGTCTTCTCCTGAGGGATGCTCAGGGTGCACTCTGAAGTCTGGGAAAGACTGAAGGTAATCTGCTTTGTTCGACCCAACAGCAAAAAACCTCCAGGCTTACCTTCTTTGTAGCTCCACTTCTGTGTTTAATCTTTAGCACACAGATGTGTAGTACACAATACTCTTTGACCAGCCTAGCTGCAGTGGCAAAGCAGGGCATGGGGAAGCAGGGAATTTCACAGGTAACTGCTGAGCTGTCAAGTCAAAGCCAGTGCTCAGGATTTTGATGGACTGGAATATGAAATGATGTTTGCTGCCAAAACCTGCTGGAAGAGTCCAGTCAAAAATGCAACAAGGAAAAGCAGGGTGTTTTATCAGGACTAAGTACTGATCATCTGAAAACATCAGATGAGATCTAGGAATATCTCTTTAAAAGACATTTTTAAATACCACAGCATGATTCCAACCCATCCTGTTGCAATTAACAAGCAGTATCAAAGCAATAGTCATCACCCTGCTTACACTGCAGCTTACATCACCAGAGCTTCATACAAACACCAATTAACCCTCTCAACAGTGTTGCAAAGTGTCATTATGTCTGTTTCAGAGATGAAGCAACAGAGAGAGAGAGGCAGAAAGATTTGCCCAAGATTGCACAGCAAGAGAAGAGAAAAGTTCAAGAGTTTAAGGCTTTGAAGCTGGTGTTTCTCTGCCCATGTGGCAGACTCTGCCCTCGTGTGAGGGGGAAGGTTTCTGGTTATTGCCACTTGCCTTTTCTGGTAGACAGGGAAATGTCTTTTGTTGGTTTGTTTTGCTTGGGGCTTTTGTTTGGTTTAAATGTGCTCAAAACTGGACAAAATCTTCTTGGCAAGCAGAGACCCCCTCAGTAAAGCAGGATGCAGACCTTGTTGGTGAGAGCTTGTAGACTTCTGCTTTCACTTGGGTTTTACACGATGGCAGTGGGGTAAAACATCACCAGGCCACTTTTAGCTCCTTTCAATTCCAAACCACCTTGATCTAACTTTTGAGGGTTGCTTGGGGGCTTCTGTTAGTGCTGGAGCAGACAGGTCAGGCCAGGAATGTTTGTGCTGCTCAGGTGGACTGTTCCCTCTCTGTTACTCATGGCGAGGTGCGGGTCATGGGAGCCACGTGGCAGCGTTGCTACTCCTGCACTGGCTACTAAAGCATGAGAAAAATGAAACCCAAGTGATTAATAGCAAATCTTAGGGCTTACCAGCTAAGTACAGTGCTTTCCACGTGAATAAGCACACCCCAAATGTCACAAACAGATCCAGAGCACAGGGGCATTCGTGGGCCTCCCAGGATTATCTTCTGCAAGTTGGAATGAATCAAAAGAAATGATCCTTGCCTTGGCCCAGCAGCCTGGGTCGCCTTGGGCATCACCTGAGGGCTACAGAATGATCTCTTTTCTTAAAGCCAGGTCTTCTTTTCAGCCACAATGCTTCCCTAAGGGTTTGCCTGCACTCAGAGGGTTATTACTCTGCTCTCCCAAGCTTTCTGTTTGTATTCTTGCTGCCGTCACCAGGGCAGTGGCTGCCCACTCTCCATCACCCACTCGGGCATGGGCAGAGGCTGAAGGAACCCTTGAGAGGCTGGCTGATGGAAAAGAGAGCATTGCAGCTGAATTTACCTCAAAAAGCATCCATCTAAAGAGGTATGACAGCTGACACAGCCACTTATGTAATAGCTAGTTTCAGGCACTGATCTGCTAATGACTGTTTTGCCCTTGCGCAGTTTGTTCCCGGTTTCTTCATTCCCCTCCTTCCCAGGTGCCATACTGTGGTACCTCTTCCTCTTGTTGACATTCTGGTCTAGTTCCTTATAGGAAAGCCTGAAGTTACTGGATTGATGAGCCCCAGTGAATTGCTACCAAGCACTGCATTGTATCCTCTCTCCTGGGTGCCAACAGGAGCAGGGATCGCCAGGGGAGATCTGCTTGCCTGTTGCTACAAGACAGAAGCCTGAAGTCCATTCCATCACTTCCTCCAGGAGCTTGGACAACTGTTGGGAGACATTTGGGCTTCACTTGTGATGGAGTTGTGGTGTCTGTGATCCCAGGATGGCTGGGCCTTGCATGGCCACAGAACAAGAAGCTTTTACTGATGTTCTCCAACCTCTGCCCGTCCCAGTTGCATCACCTTTCATACAGACTCTGAGCTGGAGGAAGAAGAAACACCATCCACTAGCAAGCAGGATTTCACCAGCCTGTGAATCTTTGAAACTGGCTGAGGGATTGACAGGTCTGAACAGGCACAGCAGCATCCACCAAAGCCCGTGACTAAAGAAACAAGAATAGAGAACAGGAAGAGAAACAGAAAAGCAGGTGTTATCCCAGAGGGATGACAGGAGCAGCTACAGACCTCTTACTCAGGAAGGTGAGTGAGTGGAAATGAATGCTGGGTCACACTGGAAGCCAGCAGGACTTTGCTCCTGAGGCTGCATTCTGAACCCTCTGCGCCTCTGGTGGAGGCTTCACGAAGAGCAGGGGTTACGTGGGGCCTCCTCAGAGCAAGGGCTGTCATTAAGGACCATTTAAGTGGCTGGTGACAAGGCTGAAGGTGCATGTGCTCATTGCTGGGATTTCTGGGGGTTGTAAGGATGTGCCAGCTAGCTTTAGCCTTGCTGGTGATAAAAGCAGAGCGCTGGAGAGCTCAGCACAGGCGTTGAGGAGTGCTGAGGGCAGGACTGGCAGCCTTGAGCAGCGTTTGAAGCTGCTTGGGCCAGGTGCAACCAGTGCAAAAGGCAGATGCTGTGTGCAGTGCTGTCCTGTTTCTGCAGGCACAGCTCACTGTGGTTTCAAGACACAGACCCCCTCAGCCACGGCTCAAAGCATCACATGAGAGAGGCAGGGGATGGTGCGATTCCCAGGAGACACTTTGGTGAGCTGAGCTTCAACGTGGAGAGCCCAGGAGATGAGGAAAACACCTGGAAAAGCAGAGTCAGTTCAGGAACATTTGGGGCAGGATCAAAGGGAGACATTAAGCAATGTTTGGAAGCTTTCCAGGTCAGGGACTGCCTTTGTTCTGCCTCTTGCATAGGACTGGACATGCTGTCAGCCTTGCCATAATTCCTCTGCTCCTTTCTCCAATGGGAGAAGAGAGAAACAAGTTTGTGTTCTGCTTTGAAAAGACTACAGAGTGGTTCTGGCTGCTAGGAGCTGGGGAAAGAAAAACCCCCCAGGAGGCAGAGTTCATACATGCCAGTTCAAGTCCATACACAGCACAGCCAGCCAACAAATGCAGAGGGAACACTGGGAGTTTCCTTTTCCTACAGTTGCCCACAGAGGTTTGTGTGCCTCTGAGTGGGAGGAGGAATAGACTGGCTCATCCAGTGGCCATGAAGGCACAAAACCACAAAACCAGAGAAGACAAGGCACCCTGATCTTTCAGAGGGAGCAGAAGTGGGTTGGCATGCTGTGTGCCCTGTGTGATGAGAGAAAAGGTGGGAAGATGGTTTGACAAGAGAGACCTGGAGCGTTCCAGGGGAATAAACACCACCCATGCAGGAGCAAGTGACGTGAGTAAAGCCACTGTAGATCTCCAAAGCCTGGGGACAGGATCCACATCCCTGCCACTGCTGGGGGAAGTGGATGCCAAAGGCTGCTTTTCTCTGCTCACAGGCTGGAGAGCAGCCCAGAGGAAAACAGTGTCCATAAGACACAGGCAAGTTGAAGGATGATAGAAAGTAATGAAACACTTCAGTGGGAGAGAGTACAATAATGTGAAACAAGGAGGGAGAAAGTTAATAACTGAAAGACAGTTTGTGTGGTTAGTGGGCAGCAAATTACAGTGAAGCTCAGAGTGTGGTATGGCAGCAGGGCAAGCTGCTGGGAGTGGGGGGATTGGCATGTGTCATTCCAGGGCTAATTTGTCTCAGGCCTCTGTGCAAGCCAACCAGCTGGGAAAGCCTTCAATGAATGAGCAGCTGAAGTGTCCTCTCTTGGTCCTCTATAAGCCAAAAAGGGTCATTTGTATGAAAAGCATTGGTATCTGTCTGGTCAGACACCTCCCTGAGGCAGTGTTCTCACCAGACACTGTAGCACCTCTTGCTTTGGAGCCTGAAAAAGTTATATTGGATAAAATAGTAACATTTGAGCTCTGGAGGATTAGCCAGGGACAGCAAGAGACTATCAGCACTGAGCTGCTCCAGGGTGCTGTGTGGAACAACACTGTCTCCACATGCACCAGCTGTAAGGAAATAGTCAAGGATGCAAAGAAGTGACAGTCTGGTGGCAGATTTCCCCAGCCTGTTCCTGTTCCACGAGGAACATCAGCTCACTCAGTGACTCTTTTGCACACATGAAGTAGCTGAAGTCTTTTCTCTCTGCCTGCAGGATGCTCCTTGTGCTGCTCTTCCTCTGGGCTGGTGCTGAGACAGGCAGATGTTCAGGCACATTTGTACAGGCTGATTTTCATTTATCATTTATTGGGTCCATGCCCTTGCTGAGTAAGCACAGTAATCAAGGTTTAGTGTCGAGCCAAGGGTCAAAAGTGGAGCTGGGACAGTACCTTTGAATTCCTTTGTTTTCTTTACCTAGACTGTCTTCATCAAGTCAGTGAGATGTGATTCCATCAATCTCAACTGGGGAACAAGCTGCAAATCAGGGAAAGGGATCTGAACCCTTATAGTGTGGGAGGCATCACTCTGTGTAAAGCATGAGATGTCCAGAGGCTGCATCCAACCATTGCCATTTGCTGCTGCTCCACAGGGCATGCAATGTGCTTAACTCCTTCATTACAGCACCATCAGCACTAAAACACTTCCTACCCCACTCAGATCACTCCAACCACAGCCTTTTAGGACTTTCCCATGAGTGGGATCTCCATAATCTGTTTCTGTACTTTGAAACAGAGACCAACTCACTTTTTAACCAGCAAAAGAGTTCTCTTCCCCTCTCTTCCCAGCTCAGGGTGCAGGCTGGCAAAGCAGCAAGTGCAGCCACAAATGGCATCTTGCTCTGAGGGACAGCACTGTCTGCACATCCAGTTCTTCTCCATTTCCTGCAGGAAGGATTCAGGGCTGGCTCAGAAGGTATTGTTCTGATGTGTTGCCAGAGAATCTCTACACTGAAGCCTGCAGCCATAATGAAGCAACAGAATTTGTCTTGTGTCTGTTCATTGTGCAATAATTCCATTGTCAAGGATTTATTGTTGCCATTTTCCATTGCACAATCTGAGATGGAGAGAGGAAGAAGGGTGGGGGACAAATGCCTGGACATGACAGAATTAGGTTTTCAGTGTCCTGAGGTTTCTTAATGAGAGTTTAACTGCTTCATCAGCCAGTGACTAGTGGCTCTGCTGTAGCTGTTTATTCAAGAGCCACTTGGGTATTTTTAATCAAACCCTTCATTTTTACACCCTAAAATACTGCCTTTAAGAACAAAAAAAACCCAAAGTCATTCTAATGTTTGGGGCATTTCCTTACCTGAGACAAAGAGGGGTAAGCACATTAACAGCAGCTGTTTAATAGGGTTTGCACTTCTTAGAACAGTCATTTTAAGTGATGCAAACCTTCCACTTATTCTGTTCCTCTAAAAATCCAGCACAGGGCAACAGTTCAAAGTGTAAACGGGGCTGAAGTCAGCCAAAATCAGAAGAGCCCGTTTCCCCCGAGCTTTTTGTCTTGCCCCCTTCTTTGTGAATTCAACCTCAGCAGAAATTCCACTTGCCTCTGTCTGTGATGGTATTTTGCAGCTTCCAGTGTAACAGAAAACCTGGCTCCACACAACTTTTCAAGGCAGGCAGAAGCTCTGCTGCTCGGGTTTGGAGCCCTGAACATCATCTATATCCAGAGTATTCATATGCTCCTACAATAAGCTTCTTGCAAAACCATTGCAGAGCTGTTTTCCAACTGGGCAGATGTCAGTGCTAATTATGCAAGAAATCTCAGGTGATTGTGCTTTAGCAGTGTCAGAACTCTAACTCTGCTCCTTCATTACTTGTGCAGACTTTTGCAAGCCTCAACTAAGCAGCATTACAAAAGCAGGGTGTTCTCATCTCAGTTGCCACCGTTGGCTTAGTCTACTCAAGTCTCAACATGCAAAGAGTGAAATTCTAGGGGATAGCCCACTACAGATGAGCAATACTCTAGGAGAAGCAGGAAGAAAGCCACTGCCACATGTCCCTTAGAGTAGCTGATCCACTGGGGTATGTAATTCCTCAAGCACACCCTTGGAAACCTTAATGACTTCAATTAGTGATCATACAAACCTCCAGAAACCACGACAAGGAGGCAGCAGGCTTGTTCCTCGATGGGAAAGTTCAGAGTGGAGACAACCTTACAGGATCTGTGGTTCCTCCCTTAGGGATTTTGTAGAAATGATGGCCAAACAGCCATTCTAGGCATTAAAAACAAGCCCCAGAGCACATCCCCACCACTCAGAGCGACTTCAGCCCAAGCGTAACCTTCACCTTAACTCGTTTGGCCAGTTCATTCACTTCCTATTATTCCTTGGATCATGCTTTGAATAATTTCCATGATCTGTACCTGAAGTCCTGCCCCTTTTGATGTCATCAATTGGATCCATATAGGGCTGGACAGCTCCTGATGTGTCTTCAGTTAGCAAAGGAAACCAGAACGCTTTGGACCGAGCCTTGTCTCCTGTGCAGGATAGAACCGAAGGCTGGGTTTAGGGGCTGCTCTAAACACTCCATCCCAGAGTTCCTGCCAAGGTACAGTGGGGTGATTGGCAATGTGGTTGTGTTATGTGTGTTTCTGTATGCATGTGATCAATATGTAGCTCTAGATACCTGTTTATGGGGTGAAATGTTTGGTGTGTCAGGCACGTGGAAGTCTGTAGTGCCTTGAGTTGCTGGGGTGCTACAGGAACACGTCCTCCTTGGGCACCTCTAACTTCCACTGACATTCTTATAACCTGCAGCCTCTCTCCAGGCACTTACACAGACCAGGAGGGCAGCTGGTCACTGTTGCTGTTACCTGGTTGAAGTCCCTGGCTGCAATTGCTGTGTTACATGAACTAGTGGCAGGGTGACCTGGGGAACCAGAGGATGTTCTGCTGCCCCCACATGTGTGTTTTGAAAGATTCCCTCTGGGCTTTCTTTTGCTTTTTCATTCTAGTTATTGTAAGGATGTAGAGTTAAGAGCTATGAACTAACTAGCCACAGCATTAAAAGCCCAGACAGAGTGTCTGAAGCTGGGAGTTGCCTCTGAAAACCATGGTTTGAATACTTACAGGTGGGGGTTTCAGATCCATAATGATACACACACAAAGTGTGTTTGAGGGGTTGGATTTAGCATTCACTTCTGCTAAACTATTGCCTTTTATTCTGCTTTTTTCTCACTGGGACAAGGCTAGCTAATGAGATTAATACAACTGTAGCAAACTTAAGTTTTCCTGGTTGACTCTCACACAATTTCCATTGCTGACTTAAAACACCATAAATGCTTAAGGACTCCTTCAATAGACATCACTGCAGTGTGCCTGGACACTCTAGAGCTAGGAACTGCAGGCTTATTTCCACTTATTCCCACCCAAATACAAGGAGAAATAAAGAACTGAATGAGAAGAAGGCTGGACACACCTAACATCAAAGTTTAAGCTGAAAGATGTGTAACTAGAGGGCAGCAAGACTGCCATGGGTTGAGGGTTGGAGCCTGTCAGTCCTTTTTCACTGAAACAGCATTCAGATGGGAGCCTTCAGCTGTAAGATTGGCTGATAAAACGTGTAAGCTGTGGCTGAGTGTCGTGGCTGTGTGCAGCAGCTGCATTGCAGAGCAGTGTTTCCCTGGAGCAGAAGTGGAATTGCTCATTTCCCACTTGAGTTCTCCACCACACGTGTTTTCATGGCTCGTGCTCACTTTGCCTGGGCTCCCTCTGCTTGTCCAATGGCAAGTGGAGCCAAGCAATCTGAACCACCACTTGCCATTTTTCACCAGAAGGTTCTAGAGGAGCTGCAAATACCTTATTGTTAAACAGCATCTTAGAAAATGGAGATACTGGATGTGTTGTGCTCTTTGGGCAAAACAACTTGTGATAAACTGAGTTTCCTCAACAGATAATTCCCCTTGTGTGGTCTGGTTTCAAGCTCACCTGGTGTGCAGCTTTTGGGGTGCTCTTTGCTGTTTGAGGATCATTGCTAACCTTTCTGACACTGAAGCAGCTTGTAACTCTTGTTTTCACAAGTGTCTTACTGCAAGGACCTCTGAAACAAAGCCATGTTTTGAACTAGAGAGGTTTAGGTCTTTAAGCTAGAGGTCTAGGTCAACTAGAGGGTGAAGGCATTGCAGCTCAGGGCACAAGTGTGTATCAGCTGAGCTGTGGTAACCTCACTAGCACCTCAGACTGAGCTACCACCAAATACTTCAAGGGCCAGAACTCAAAGTGCCTGAATCCCATTGTGTTGTCACATAACCCCTTTAACATCAGTTTGTGCACCTCTCTTGACTCTGGTTCTGGATTGCTAAGGTTTATTTGGACTTAAGGTTAGACCAAAGTGTTGGACTCAGTAAACTTCTGTTAATAGCATAATAGGTAGGGTGACTCACAGAGTGCTGTAATGTTGGAAACTCACATATTACAGGATTTGATGTCATGTTCTGGAAGTGGAAGTATGTCAACATTAGTCCAGTGCCCCAAACCAGTACTAACTCCCAGGAAGATGCTCTCAGTCACTGGGGGCTGAAACATGGGAGCTGTAAATGGCTTTCACACCTCCACCAGCACCAGGTTTGAAATCATCTGAAGCAGCACAGCAGATGTTTGACTTACTGTGACAAAGGAGGGATGCATTTTGCTTCCCAGTGATGTCACTCTTCTTGGGCAAGTTTCAGGCTCTGTGCTTCCTTTTCACTTCTGTAAAACAGAGAGAGGAGGAGTTTAGGTTCCTGGAAGAAGCTGTTTTTGTAAGAGATAGGTGCCCATAGGAGTAATTCATCTCTGTGGTCTTTAACATAAAACACTCCTGGGTTGTTTCTAAGTGGTGTCTGCAATGCCTCATCCTCTCATTTGGTTAATCCCCTCTGAGGTTTCAACTCAGGCAGTGCTTTGCTTCACTTCCTTTCCCAAATACCTGATTCTGCTCACCTGAGCTACAAAACACTACATTTCATCCTGGAGGTAGCCCTGTTTCAGGGACAGCAGAAATTAAGCCCTGTTCACCTCCACTCTGCAGATCTTAGTTGGTCCCTTTCCTTCCTGAGAGCTGGATGCATCCCAAGCCTTTGAGGTAAGGATGAAGCCACGTTGCTGGCTTCAGTAGCAACGTGCTCCTTTGGTTACAGACGTGTCTGAATGCACAGCAGCACAACCTTTCAGGACTGAATGTTGGCCCTTGGTGTTCTTGGAAAGAAGAAGACTCCACACCCCTCTGGCTGCAGCCTTCCCAGCAGCACGTGCATTAGTCACTACCTTTGCACATCCATACCAGCAGAGAAGGGCAGGTGGGGTAGAATGCCTCAAGTTACGTGGGCAGCAGCATGCAGGAACTTTTGCCCTCTTTGCTACCTGTGGTGCCCAGATGCTGGGAAGACAGATGAGTCTTGGCTCGTGGTTACCTGCAGCTATTGCTAACGAGAAGCTCATTAGTGCCCTGTCTGAAGGAGCTCACAGACTGGCTGTGCTCTAACAAGCCTGTTTTTGTCATTGAGCAGAACCAGACTTAGAGGATGGAGCAGGAGGTGGCAAGAGGAGAAGAGAAGCAAGAAGGCTTGATTGAGTTTTATGATTCCTTCAAGGACATGTTTGAGTTCTTCTGCAAGAACACGACCATCCACGGCACCATCCGCCTCGTCTGCTCCGACAGCAACAGGATGAAAACAGCTTTCTGGACCCTGCTTTTACTTGCCAGCTTTGGCATGTTGTACTGGCAATTTGCACTTATGTTCAGCCAGTACTGGGCCTACCCTGTGGTCCTCACCATGTCCATGCATTCCGAGCCCAAGATGTTTCCAGCAATTACCATCTGCAATCTGGACCCATACAGGTAAGCTGGGCTTTGCCTGGAGTCACATCTTCCCAGGCACAAGGGTTCAGCAACCTTAGGACTACAGCCTGGAGGAGGCTGAGGGTAGAGAGATGCCTCTCAGCCTCACAGAGCTGGAAAGGGACTATTGTTATTTCCAAACTGGTTTCCAGATAAGATCTTGTTGAGAATGGTGCAAGAGCATGTAGCAGTTTATTTCATGCACCGAGTCAGAATAGAGGGAACTCTGCCTCTTGGTTCAAGCTGTTAAGTGATTTGGGGCTCTGATAAGAACAGCCTTTCCCTGAAAGACATGGCTCACTCCTAACTAAACCCTGGATGATGCATCAGCTAGAGCTGCTCCTGCTCCAGCTCTGAGGAAGCAGCTGCTGTGGGAAGCCTGTGTGGCTCTGCTTGTCCAACAGGGCTCACACAGCAGGGGCAACTTAGCAAGAGGTTTCACATTGCATAGCAAAGGAGCTGCATCATTTCCTTGGGGCAATTATCCCATTTGCTGACAACAGGAAGGCCAGTCTGTGCAACTGCTGCTGCACACCTCCAAGGTCTGAGGTTTTCAGTGGAGGATCCAGCAACTGGAGAGTCAGCTCCTGGAGCTGCTAATACACGTGTTTATTGAAGTCAGCTATTGCCATGGGTTAACCCCAGCCAGCAACTCAGCACCCTGCAGCTGCTCACACACCTCCCCACCTGGGATGGGGCTGCTCTCATCCCACCACCTTTATTTTAACCCCATCTCAGGATAAGAACAGTTTAGTGACTAAAGTGAAATTAAAGATACTAGCAGCTGTAATTCTAACAGTGTAATAATAGTTGTGATGGGAAGGGATGGAGCAAAGAGAAACAAAACCCAAGGAAAGCCAAAAACCAGCCATCACCACCCTCTGACAGTGAGTGCCAATCTACCCCTCCCAGCCAACCCCCTCCAGTTTCTGTACTGGGCATGATGGCCTGTGGCATGGGACAGCCCTGGGGCTAGTTGGGGTCAGCTATGCTGGCCATGCTCCCCCCCAGCTCCTTGTGCTCCCCCCCAGCTCCTTGTGCTCCCCCCCAGCTCCTTGTGCTCCCTCCCAGCTCCTTGTGCTCCCCCAGTCCACTCAGTGGCAAGAGAGGAGGAGGAGCAGAAGCCTTGCTGCTGTGTAAGCACTGCTCAGCACTAAGCAAAACACCCCTGTGTTCTCAACACTGTTCTCAGCATAAATGCAAAGTCTTGTGTCAGCTACCAGCACAAAGCCTGACTCTGTCCCAGCCCAAAGCTGGGCAGCTGTGCTGTGCACAGGCACCATCATCTCACAAGCAGCTCACCTTTCTGTTCCTTGCAGGTTCGAACTGGTGAGTGAACACTTGGTTCAACTGGATCAGATGGCAGAGGAGTCAATTGCCTTTCTGTATGGCATCAACACATCAGCCAGCTTGTTCCACATGAATGAGAAAAACATCCAGATAGGAGACTTGACAAGGATAGGCAACCTCAGCAGATCCAGCTTCAAGCTGAGCCAAAACTTCTCCCTCTTGAGAATGCCTGAGCACAACCATAGGTCAGGGAAGAAGCACTCCAAAGTGGGCTTCAGGCTGGTAAGTGGGGGTCCTCTTGGGAGTTTTAAGTGACAGAGAAGGAGCAGGAAGGGCTGGATGGGCCCTAAGGGATGGGGAGCAAAGGGGACCCCATCTGTGCTTCCCATCCCACAGTACCTGAGCAGGTGAGCAGGGACAGCTCACAGATGGTGGCCAGGTTCGACCAAGAGTCCAGCACGTGAGAGGAGTTGGTGGTGAGGAGGTGGGTTTAAGATGAGGCTGTGAAGTTATTCCCCTGGATCAACATGGTCTGCCATGAGGCAGGAGCTTGGCAGCAACCTCACACCACAACCCAAACAAGGGCTGGGAGTCCTGGGCTGGGCTTAAATGAGCTCCTGGCCCCAGGTGTGAGTGGAGGTCCCAGGTGAGGCTGTGCAGGGCCATTAAGGCCTAACAGTTCACTCAAGCTCCTGACCAACATCTCCCAAGGTACATTGCAAAAGAAATGAGGGGAAAAACCAGTTTCAGTGGTGTGTGATGAAAGCTTGGAGCATGTGTGAGGAGATTCCTGCCAAGCGAAACAATGGCAGCATCACTGATGTTACACAGCCCACCCATGGGTGAAGTCCCTCTGGCAGTGACCAGTTGGGTAGAGGATGGCAGCAGCAGGCTGTGGCAATCACTGCAGCCCTCTCCAAAAATACACAACACATCCAGGCAGGAATAAGAAGGAAGAGAAAGAACAGAGGCACATGTGAGGACTCACCCAAGTGCCTGGATGTGTGGTGCTGGGGACACTGGGAACCTTGCAGATAAAACAACAGATGGCTGTAACAAACCAAAAGGATGGATGGAATAGATGTGTGTGAGTGGAAAAGATGCAGCTGCTTCAGATTCTTCAGGGTTAGCACAGACCCAAGAGCAGAGGGCAGGAGTGAGATGTGGCTGCCAAGGCCAGCAATCTTTGCCTGATTGTTACCCTCATGCCCTGGCCTGGAGTCCTGCTCCAGCCTCACTTTCACCAGAAGATGTGGGTGTTCACAGCTCAGGCCTGAGTAAGAGCAAAGAAAACCTCTCAGGACTTGGTTGATGATTCATGGGTTGTACAGGATTCCCACTAGCCCTGTGCTTCCCACTGCCAGGGTGCTGGGGTTGGCTGCTCTGCTCTCTCCTGCACGTTCTCCTCTGCACAGTCCCCTCAGATGGAGCAGCACACCTAATTCAGCTTCAAGGAGAGAAGCTTAGCACCTAACAAGATGACCTTGGTCCCTTCCAACAGCCATTCTGCTATAACTAAAATCATCTGAGGGTTCATGCTCTGAAAAAGCAACTGTTCCCCATGTCCCTGTGTCACCTTTACCTCCTGACCTCTGTTGTGCTGCATGGCCTCCTCTCTTCTTCTCTTCCAGTGCAATGCCACAGGTGGGAATTGCTTCTACAAGACCTACTCCTCTGGGATGGATGCAATTCTGGAATGGTACAGGTTTCACTACATGAACATCATGTCCCAGCTCCCAGTCATCATCAACATTTCTGACCATGAGGAGCAAATAGAAGACATGGTCTACTCCTGCCAGTATGATGGGGAGCCCTGCAGACCCAGGTATGTTCCTTCTTGAGGTGCCAATTGTGATTCCCCCAGAAGTCCAAGGGCTTGGGAGACTGAAGCTGTGAAGCACACAGAGGAAACACAAACCATCTCCTTCAGAGAAGGAAAGGGATTGCTGCACTCACTAAAACCCACCCAAATCTCTCTTGATTTCAGTGACTATGTTCACTTCCACCACCCAGTCTTTGGAAGCTGCTATACTTTTAACAGCAAGGGAACAGACTCCTTTTGGACAGCTACAAAGCCAGGAATTCCTTATGGTATGTTGCTTGGCAGAGGGTGGGAAGAAGGGCTAAAGTCCATCCAAGCTGGCTGGGGATTAAAGATGTCTTCTATCCATGACTGACTGACATGTAGCCCCTCTCTTCTAGCCTGATGGCACAAATGGTGTGCTGTGCTTGCTCGCTTCACTAACCACATGGGTGTAGCAAAACCATATCAGCCATAGCTCCCAGCAAGCTGAATGCTCAGTTGGCTTTCAAGCACAATAGTTTGGGCACAGGCTGGTGCAGTTGCAATCTGACCATTCACCAAGTCTCCAAGGAAAAGGAATGGCTCTTCTGTGAGCTAAGGCAGCAATGGGACCAGTGCTGAGGATTCAAGACATGGTGGTGGTGCTATTTGGTCCCCAAGTAAGTGGTTATGTGCTTCCCTTTGGTTTACAGGCCTTTCCCTTATCCTGAGAGCAGAGCAGAAGGATCACATCCCACTCTTGTCTACAGTAGCAGGTGTGAAAGTGATGATACACAACCACAACCAGACACCATTCCTTGAGCATGAAGGCTTTGACATCAGACCAGGCATTGCAACCACCATAGGCATTCAGCAGGTCAGAGCCTTGCTCAGGAGCGTTGCTTCTTGTCCCTCTGACTGCAGGAGCTGGACACTGGGGCTGGACTCTCCAGGAGGCTCTTGTGTTCACTCTGTGCATGGGTATTTATGCAAGCCCCTTTTCTTTTGCTCTCCTCACACTCCCATGGCTAAACCAAACTGATAACACATGTGCAAGTGGCCTTTTGGTCCCAAATGCCTTGGGGCCTGATTTGCTTTACACTGAGCCTCTTACACCTCTTACACCTTGCCCCAGCTTCACCCAGCTGGCTCCCCTCAGCCTCCTTTTTCTCCAGGCTACACTAATGTACCACTACACTCCTCTACATGATGCTCCATCCAGTGATGGTGATGAAGGTGCAATTAAAGCTCCTGCCCACTCAGGTCTCTTTGGTGTCTCCACAGGATGAGGTGAATCGTCTGGGTGGCAATTATGGGAAATGCACAACTAATGGCAATGATGTGAATGTTAAACTGCTGTACAACAACTCCTACACCCTGCAGGTACTGTCAGCCTGGCTGCATGAGGCCTCAGCTCATTCAGAGTGGATGAATGGCAAACAAGTCATACCTTAGTCTTTTACAAATGAGCAGGTTCATTGCTGGGAGTGACAGATTGATTCCTGCTCCCTCTGAAGCTCACCAGCAGGGCCAATGTCTTTTACTGGGTGTGGGATACTCAGCCCCAGGTGCTGAGCCTCTTCCCTCCTTGGAACCTAAGAATGGTCAGAGAGATCCAGACAGCTTGGCTGTCCCAGTAGAGCATTCATGGGCCATCAGGTCTCTGTGTAAGTAGCTGCTCCAGACTAGAAGTTTGGGGCTGCTTCACTGACACATAACTGGGCATAATAAAGGGGAAGCTGGGGAAAATCTCTCTCACAGAGTTCAACATTGTCTCCAGAGGCAAAAACAAGGCATGAAAAGTGAAACCCTTTTGCATCATGGTGCTGTAGCAATAGCTGGTGCCCTTTTGCAGCAACACCAGCTGACAGGCTGAAGATCTGGGCCCTTGAGGAGCTCTGGCCCAGGCATGTTTTTAATGCCTTCTTTCTTTCCCAGGCTTGTCTGCATTCCTGCTTTCAGCACATCATGGTCCAGAAGTGTGGCTGTGGCTATTACTACTACCCCCTGCCTCCTGGTGCTCAGTACTGTGACTACAACAAGCAGCCTGCGTGGGGTAAGAGCACAGGGCTGCAGTCCTGTCCTTGGCAAGATGGGAACATCTCCCTCCCTTCCTCCCTTGCTTACAGGACTCAGATTCCTGCCCTTCCACTCTGTGCCTGGCTCCTGCTCAGACTCTTTCCTCTGACAGACACCTTTCTGTGTCTCTGTGGGTACCAAGCTACTGTGTAAGACACCTCTCACTGTCCAGCATCCCCTCTTGTTAAGGACATTGATTTAGGGTCAAGCTCCTTCATGTTATCAATACTGGTGGCTGTGCTGGTGTAAGATAAAGCTTTGAGTGACTCCTCTTGGCTTTCTGGTTGGCCTGGCCTCAAATCCTTACAAGGCACATCAGCTCAGCCACCTGGAACCACTCCAAAGTGAGAGTGAGGCAAAACTCAGCTCCCTCTGAGACTTGAGAAGTCTCCCTGTGTGCTTGGGAAAGCCAAATGAGACCAGAGGTTTTGGTAACCTTCCATCTGAGAACCTTCCATCCCCTGAGGAGATGTCTGAGCCTGTTCCTCTCCTTTCTTCCACCAGGTCACTGCTTTTACCAGCTGTACAACAGGCTCAGAAACCATCACCTGAACTGTTTTGAGCAGTGCCCCAAGCCCTGTCGGTAGGTCACCAAAGCAGAGGCCACCAAATGCCAGTTGGCACAGGAAAATTACCCCAGTGGACAAGTGAGGGATCAGAGTTTTGTCATCCCCTGGCTCACAGATGGCAGCTGAACCCCAATGCTGAGAGAGGAAAAAGGCACCAGCACTGGGCACATTCAATAAGAACCTTGTGTGGGGGGTAACAGAGAGGGGAGATGGTTCTAATCCCACTGAAGTGTTTCATTGAGCCCAAAGCAAACTGTCCATGTCATTTGTCAACCCCTGGTACTTTGGTTTATTGTTGGCCAGTTTCAAAATGGAAAGACACGATTTTAAAGCAAAGTGTCAGCTATTTGGGCTTGAATGCATCAAAGGAAAGCTGTCAGGGTTTTGAAACCATTCCAGTTCTCCTCCTGCCCTGGAAGTCAAGAGCTTCCCCCACAGCTGCTGCTTTGGGCAGGTAGTTTGCAGTGTTAAACTCCCTCCTGCAGTGTTAAACCCCCCCCATGTCCTCACTTTGCAATGCCAGGAGCCACAGTGGTCATCATCTCCATTTTTATCTTACCAGGGAGTCTCTGTACAAGGTGTCTGCTGGGACAGCAAAGTGGCCATCAGGAAAGTCTCAGGTAGCCCACACAAACTGCTGTGTTGAAAGGGAACAGGGTATTTACTGTGCTGGTTGGGATACTGAGGGTGTAAACAAAGAGCAGCAGCAGTGGAAGAGTGAGTCAAAAGATGACCTCTTGTCTCACATTCAATGGGCTGGATGACCAGGTCATTAACTGCTGTGAAATAGGTGATAACACCCAGGTAAATACAACTAATATGTTTTAAAAGAGGAAATTACTTGTTGGGGTTGCCTTCAAGGCAGAAGGTAAGAACCAGAACACCACAGTCCCCAAAAATATCAGTGTGTGCTTCCCATCCTGGCAAATACAGCAGCTGCTTCCTAGCTGCCACTGCATGCTACAAACCAACCCATTCCTCCCCCTCTTATCACTTGCAATAGCCTTTTTATTGCTTATGAAACCTACCTGTGCAAAATCTTAAGCCTAGCAAAGCTGGGAAGGAGCTGAGGACTGGCACTGACAAAGCCCCTCTCTGCTGCAGGACTGGATCCGCCAGGCTCTGAGGCACCAGAATGGGTACAACTCCACCAGCAACAGGTCAGTGGCTGCAGGAGGGGGCTCCTGCTCACTCCATCCTTGCAGAGCTCATAGGTGTCAGCCTGGAAAGGGAGGAAAAAAGTCCAGGGTCAGCCAATAAACCCCCCACCTGTGCCCACAGCACTGTAACAGCCCCTCCTGTGTGTCACCTGTGCCCAAGTAAGCTTGAGTCAGTGGTGACACCCCCTGCCCAGCTACCAGCATGTACCACTGAGCCCAGAATGCCAGCAGAGCCATGGTGTGGCCATCCCACCCTTGCTAACTGCTCCCTCTCTCCACTACAGGAAGGATATTGCCAAGGTCACCATCTTCTACCAGCAGCTGAACTACCAGGCTGTGAACGAGTCTCCTTTGCTCTCAGTAGGTTGCACTCCATCAGCTCAACCCATTGCCACCTTCTGGTGTGCTGTGGCTGGTCAGAGGGAGGATTCTCCACAGCCCCCAGGATGGCCTTGGGATTGGCAAATCTCCCATTTGACACCCACAAAAGCCCCAGCTGGGCAGCAGGCAGCTCACCTGGCTGCAACTGTCCTGCTGCCAGAGCTCTGCTGCCTTTGAGAAACACCAGCCTTTGATTCTTTCCCCAGGAGAACCTGCTTCTGTCCAGCATGGGAAGCCAGTGGAGCCTCTGGTTTGGATCCTCAGTGCTGTCTGTCGTTGAGATGTTTGAGCTGCTTGTAGATACATTAGTTTTGTCTCTCCTCTTCTGCTACCAAAGCTTCAGGGCAAAGAAGACCCTGAGAGTGGCTCAGAGTCCCACCATCCCCAGCGTGAGCCTGACCCTCCAAAACTACCGAGTTGTGCAAGAAGAGGCTGGGAAAGGGGATGATTCTGCTCCTTCCCAGCCTCCTGCAGTGAGCATTGCCCCAGCCACCAGCCAGCTGCATCTGCAGCCACTCCCCAGCAAGGTGGAGGTGCCAGAGCTCAGCTCAGCCGTGGTGCTCAATGGCTTTAGGTACATGAGGGACAGCTCAGGGGAAGGGGAGCTGAGCAGCTCTGTGTGTGCAGGCAAGTGGGAGACCTGAAGCTCCTCTAATGCTCAGCTGCCATCTGAAAGGTTGCAAACAGCAACCTTCTGCATCCACCTCTGTGAGCACCCAACCTGAGCCTGGCAATCCTCCTCCAGCTGTGACTTGTTATTAACCCCCCTTGTCCTGGATTCAGGCCTCATGCCAGGTGCTTTAGTTCCCAATGAGCACATGGGGAGGGAGAACTGCCCTGCTGCTCTCTGGGACAGTCCTGAGCCCTCACAAAAGCCTCTTCACAGCTTTGAAACCCTCATGAGGAAGGTTTCAGACAGGCCCATCTACATTTCAGCAATGCACTCGAGAGCAGACTGTGGCTAAGGGGAAGGTGCCCAGCAGAGGCTGAGGAGCATTGTCAGCCTGTCCTGAGCATGGCAGTGCCTGCAGGAGCAAAAGGTGGCTCTGCTGCCAGCTTTGCTCCCAAGTCACCTCTCTGCCCTGCCTTGAGAGGACAATGCACACAGTGCTGCTGCTGAGATGAACTCAGCCCATGTTATTTCAAAGCAGACCTCCTGCCTCAGAGGAAAGAGAAGAAACAGGGTTGTCACCTCTTTTATGTCACAGGTGAAGCACCTGTGGTTGATTTGGAAGATTCAAAGCCAAGGCTGCATGTTTGCTGCAGCCCCTTTGCAGCCAGATGCTCTCATGGGAATATCTGACAGTACCTTCTGTGTACCTGAGAACAGGGACCTTTGATGCAGCTTTGCACAGGAGCATCTCACTCCCAACCCTGTCTCTGGCTCTTTTTGGAGCAAACAGGGATTAATCCATGAGCTTGGTTTTGTAACTTTTTTAGCTAATAAAGTGCTCTGAATACAGGGGCTGACTTGGGGTTCAGCTTGTCCTTTGGGGTTGTTGCAGGGCTGTTGCTCCTCAGTGCTGGCTCTGGGAAAGTTCTGCATTGCTTGCCATGGACAGAAATCACAAGGCCAGGGCCAGGCTTTTCTTCTCCTTCCTTTATTTTTCTGCCACAGACACACAGTTGGAGAGAAACCAAAGGGAGTGGGGGAAGGATTGCACTGGGAGGTGTGGGAAAGGCTGCTCCATGTGCTGGAGGTTGATCCCACCTAGTGCAAGGTCTCCTTTGACAGGACAAGCCATCAGCAGAGCTCACAACAGACCAAGCATTAACCAGTTCAGGTACTCTGGGGGCTGGGGGTGACCTGAGCCTGTCCCCTCCACCCCATCCTTCTCCCAAAAAGCACCCTGAAGTCACATCATCACAAGCCAGTGTCACAGAGACCCAAACAAGGATGCCTTCAGGTGCCATCCCAGTCTATTCCCTGCCAGAGAACTCGAGCTGTGGGTTGCACAGGAGGAGGAGAACAGGTTAAAAGGAGATGGTTTCCTAATGCAGTTAACACAGGCAACAAGAAACCCCACAGAAACAAACCAAGCCCAAGGAGGAGGAGGAAAGGAGTTCATCTAGGCTTTTTTATTAACAGTGTTTCAGGAGCCAAGAGAAGAGAAGGAGAGGGGAAGGCAGACACCACAGCAACTGTACAAAGGGAATAACATACAGAATATCTGGTTCCATAGCTGCAGTCAGCACAGGCTGTGGAGGGAAAGGGGGGTTAGAAAACCTGGTACCAAGTGGTGCCAAAGCAGGAGGGGGAGGGAGGTGAATGGGGCACAGCGTATTTACAGCAGAGGGCAATGCCCTGGCTGCCAGCCTGGGCACCAGCCACACTCAGCAGCTCTGCCTTGGCCAAAGAGCTGCTTTCCCTCTGTGCTGTTTCCATAGGAGGGTGTGGGAGCCTTGGCCAGGGAGCCTTGGTGAGAGGGTGGCTGGAGGCTTGCAAAGAGCAGCTCACCCTGGGTGATCAGCAGCCACAGGTTGGGGTTGAGGGGGGATCCACACACTGACCTTTGTGTGCTGATGGATTCCACTCAGCTGAGCTCCACTGGCAACCTCCTGGCAGCCCCCAGCATGTCAGCCAGCCCCAGCCCCTGCTGCTGAGAGCTGCCTGTGGAGGAGATGCTCTGCCACCAACTGGCCTCTTCAGCATCCCAGCTGCTGCAGCAGAAACACACACAGACCTCTCCTGGCTCCCTCCTCCACCTCTGTCCCTCATTCCCTCCCCATCATCACCCCAGCCCCAATGCCCTGGGGGGCTGAGGACCCAGCAGGCAGCCTGAGATGAATCCCCCCCATGGAAGCAGCTGGGAGCTCAGCAACAAAGCATGTTTTAAAGAAACCTCCTTTCTTCCCAGCTCCCATCCTGCTCAGACACTTCTCCCTCACACCCCTTCTCCATGGAACACTCACAGACAGTTGCCACCAGCCAAGCCAAGGGCTCATGTCCCATGGAATCCCTTCCCCCTGCTTTGTCTTTGGTTGAAAGCAATAATGCTTGGGCAGGGAGGGGGGACAAAGGGGGGCTGAGGGGGACAAGGAGGGGCTGAGGGGCAGGGAGGAGGGAGAAGAAAGGGGGCTGAGGTGCAATTAGGAGGGAGAAGGAAAAGGGCTGAAGGGCAGGGAGGAGGGAGAAGGAGGCTGAGGGAGGACAAGGAGGGGCTGAGGTGCAATTAGGAGGGAGAAGGGGGCTGAGGTGCAAGGAGTAGGGAGAAGAAAGGGGGCTGAGGTGCAATTAGGAGGGAGAAGAAAGGGGGCTGAAGGGCAGGGAGGAGGGAGGAGGGGGCTGAGGGAGGACAAGGAGGGGCTGAGGTGCAATTAGGAGGGAGAAGGAAAAGGGCTGAGGTGCAATTAGGAGGGAGAAGGGGGCTGAGGGGCAGGGAGAGGGGACAAGGAGGGGCTGAGAGGGGACAAGGAGGGGCAGTGAAGCAGCACAGGACTGACACAGGCAGCCACTGTGTCAGGGGTGCTGGACAGAGAGTTCATCAGTGCATTTCTTGAGGAGGTCCTGGGTTTCTCTTGCATAAGCACTGGCCAGGAGTGCTGCTCTGAGCTGTTACCTGTCCTGTGCTGCTGACAGGCTCAGCTTGGCACATCTCTTCCTTTAGACACAGAAATTCTTCCAATTCCATGGGGGGTTTGTTTTTTCCCTCTGCACTGCTCAAAGCAATTCCCCCTTTGCAGAGACAACACTGAACAAGCTGAGGCTTCCCTGGCTGACATGGGGAGAGGCAACACCCAGGGTACAACCCCCACTAACCCCATCTGCAACCAGAGGCATGTGGCAGACCCCAGGAATTCAAACCCAGACTCTAGCTGCCCAGGCACTTGGCTCCAGGGTTTGGGGTAAGCTCAGACAGGCACAGAAACACCCATCCAGATGTCAAGGTGTCAGCATGTGGCTGGGGTGAGGAGCTGGGGCTGGCTGGTGGTTTGGCAATGCCTGGCACATTACCTGTGGCTGCAGCCAGGTTACTGGGATGGAGACAACACCCACACTCTCTGCAAAGAAAGGCAGGATGGAGAGAGTGGCTTTTGGCATCAGGTGAAGATTGTGCACCACCAATCCAGCTGGATGTGAAGGTGGCATAAGGAAGGTGTCTCCACTGCAGCCTGGTTGGCCATTTGCTTGGCTGAAAACAAGGTCTCTGTACCCACCAAACCCCACAGCACACACACACCCCCCCTAAATCAAAGCCCAATGATGAAACAAACACAGAGAACATTGAGAAGTGCCTCCTTAGCTTTCTTTTTTCCTCCTGGAGAACCTTTTTGTTCTACTCAAGTGGCTGATTTATGTTCCAAACTGGAGGCATTTAATGCCTCCTGATCTGTAGAATGGAAAGAGGGAGGGAGGAAGAAAGGAAAACTCTGTGTGTGTGTGGAGGAGGGAGGGGGGGGGAAAAAAAGCAGGTTTTGAAAAGTATTCCCTAAAGATGCTACAAAATGAAACCATCCTGACATTAAATACAGACAAACTGTATTGAAGAAAAATTGCACTAGTCCTCTGGGCACATCAATAATAAATTAAATACTTAACAATGTCACTGATTAAAAAAGACAGCACAAAACCCATGACAAAAGAACATCAAACCCCCCCCAATACTGTTGTAGGAAAAGTGCACAAAGTTGCTTTATCCATTGACTCTAAATAAAGTACCAATACATGTTAAATAGATCAATTGTCTTGCAAGACATTGCTCTGCATCAGTATGTACAGGTGCCTGAAACTTCATGGGCTTCAGCACTGAGGCTGAGCTTGCAGTGGACCAACTGCAGGTGGTTGGTTGTGTTGTTCTCAGTTGCTGATTGTGAAATACAATGACCCAAAGTGGAAGCCACAGCCCCAGCCCTCAGTGGCTTCCAGGAAGGACTGGGCAGAGTTCTCACTCCATAAACGAGGCTGGGAAACTCGTTGGGGTGGTTGAAGTTGCTGTGCATGTCACAAAAACAACAGTGGTAGGTAATGACCATGCTGAGAATCATCAACAGAGCAGGGCCATGGCAGTGGTGAAGCATCCATCTCACTTCCAAGGTCTCTGAAGTACCCTGGAGGATGGCAGCTTGGATTCAAAGGGCCCAAGGTGGGGGGACATCAGCACCAACCAATGTCCAAATGGATAGAGAGAGATGGGTGTACAGTGGGGTAGGGCTGTCAAAGAGAACTGGGCACACAGGATGGCTCAGATCCTAAGCTAGGAAGCAGAGGGAGTCCTTGGCTGGATCCTGTGCTGAGCACCAAGTGCTGCTCTGGGTGCTGCAGGGGGAGCTGTGTGATCTGAGCATGGGCACAGTGCTGCTGAAGGGCTCTGTGGCATCACTGGCAGGCTCAGCACCACCACCCCTTTCACTGGACATCAGCACCCAACACCATCTGAGCTCTGTGGGACCACACACTGGCTCCTGACCCTCCTTCAGGGTGGCAGGAGCAGCCCCAGCTGCAGTGAGCTGACCAAGGGGTGTCACAGTGACACACAAGTGGAGGCAGAACCCTGCTCAGAAGCCCATTCCAATTGCAGGTGACTTGGACCAGAGAGAAAGGCAGAAGCCACTGCAACAGGCTGAAAGATGAAGCTCCATGAGAATGTGGTGCCCTCCTGTAACAGCCCAAGGGAAGCTGAGCAGGCAGTGAGCTCAGCTGTGCCCTCACCCAGGCAGCAGGGACACAGCCACTGAACTCAGGGCACGTTCAGACAGCAGCTGCAGCAGCCCTGCAGCAACAGGGATGTGCAGCACACACCTTCCTGCCCCTGGCCTCACAAGAGGTGTGCCTGGAGTCAATCCTCTTCATCCCCCAGCTGCATGAGTGGGAGCTACAGTCAGTCCCAGCTCCCAGAGACACGATGCCCTTGAAGTGGGGATTCCTGCATCCCAGCCTTGCCCCTGGCACTGAACTGTAGCACTGCTGCCATTCTGTGCTGCACTGCTTCATCCTGAGCTGACCCTCAGGCTGCCCCAGCTGAGCAGGAGATGAATCCAGAGCAGGTGATGTGCTCCCTGGCAGCAGCCCCAGGGGGTATTCCCTGGGCAGAGGCTCCAGGGTGCTTCAGAGCAGGCACTGAAGAGCTAAGCAAGCAGAAAGTCTGCAAGCACTGACCTCCCAGGCCAGAAAGAGTGTGGAAAACGCCATGAAAGGCATTGCCAGTGGCTGATGGGGCCAGGCTCATCCATCCTCCTTTCCCCAGAGTGGTGGAAGGAGACTGGTCATTAATTAGGGAAGCACAAAGGGCCCTGGGGCCAGATTCTTCTCCCTGCCATTGAGCTGCAGCAGCTTCAGCACTGAGACCAACAAGGGACTGGGGTGAGAACTCAGCACCTGGTGCTGTGTATCCCAGAGCTCCAAAGGGAATGAGAAAGCAACAAGACAAAGCTGGACTTCAAGAGCCAGAGGGCACAGAGAGAAAACTGTGGCCTGGCTGCAGCAGGGACTCTCCCTCAAACTGAGAGGACACCCTGTTAGGGACTAAGTGGAGTCTCCTTGCTGTTCCACTTTGAGATGTGGGCTGCAGGATCCTGGGTGCTGAATCCCTGTTGGTTTGGTAGCTGAGGACACACTACTGTTGACAGAAACGAAGCTGCAAAGGTTGAACCTGCTCAAGGCTGCAGCTGGACAGTAAATGCAGCCAGTAGCTGAAGGGAAGGAGTCAAGTGTGCACTGGATGGAAAGCACTCTGATTGTGTATCACTGCTGCTGTAATGCAGGATGGGGAGCTCTGCCTGGCTTTACTCTTGCAGTCCTTGGGAGATCCTCATCCCCTCAAGATCCCAGCACTATCTGTAAGGCACGAGGGCCCAAGCCCAGAGGCAGCAGGCTGGGTGCCAGGCAGGACCAGCTGGGGATTGCCACCCCTGAAAGCCTCCAAGGTGGGCTGTAGCTGAGGGTGTTGTGCAGAGGCTCTGCCAGGAGCACAGCTCAGCCTGGCACCCAGAGTCCCAGCCCAGAGGCTGACCTGCCAGGGGGACAAGTGCTGTGGGAGCCCTCCTGAGACAGGCTCAGATGGCTGCAGCACCTCTGCAGAGCTACTGCAGCACAGCACAGCCACAGCAACAAAGTGCTCTCAGTGGAAACACATCTCCCCAGTCCAGCAAAGAAAAAAAGAGCCAAGAAACAAGGGAAAAACACACACAACAAAAGGGGAAGATGCTGCCCAGCTGGAACTGGGGAAGTCAAAAGCCCCAGGGCCAGCTGCTCAGGTGCCCTGCTCAGCTGCTTCAGCATGCTGGGGGAGAGCACAGAAGGATACACATGCAAGTTGGAGTGTCCTCCACTGAGATCCTCAGTGAGAAATGTGCAGTGAGCAGGAAAGCAGCTGAGCCCCAGGCAGGTGGCATGCTGCAGCCCCTCAGGCAGGGAGGGGGAGGCTGCACGTGGCTTTTCTTCCCTGACACAAAGCCCATCGCCAGCAACAGGCTTCTCCCAGCCTCCAAACATCAGCACTGCTGCTTCCCTCTCAGGATGCAGGTTGCATCAGGAGGCAGGTGAGCTATGGCTTTGACCAGCTAACCACCAAGGGTACAGAAAGGGGAGTGTGGCTGGTGTCGTCCTGAGAGCAGGTGAGGTGAGTGGCCGTCGCTCTCAATCCTCCCCCTTCTCTTGTGCCTTCTGGAGCAAAAGGTCTCTGCCCCACACAACAGCCTGTCCCTGACTCACAGGTCATCTTTTGCTTTGTTTTCTAAGCTGGCCCAGCAGCTCCCAGATGCTCCAGCAGTCCCAGGAGAGAGGAGGCTGCTGGCCATGCTGCCAGGACAGAGGGCTCCACGCCAGCATCCCCTCCCAGCAACCAGTTCAGATGAGAGCCCAGTGCATGGCCTTGGCACTCCATGGGCTGTACTGGTGGTGGCTTTCTCCTGGTGACAGAGGGTTTCCTTTGCTTCTCTTTTGGTTTTTCCTCCTTTTTTGTTCTGTCCTTAATGCTAAACTGGTCTCTCACACTGTTCACACACTCAGCTCGTGGTCTGTGGTTATGCCATCAGTGTCCCACACAACACCCAACAGTCTGGCAGTCCAGTGGGGCCTCAATGGCAACAGGAAAGACTCCTTCCCCTTCCTTTATGCATCTCAACCTCTCTGTGCAGGCATCACAAACAGACCAGGCTGCAAGAAACACCAATATACCAAGGATGGGGCTCTCAGGGCTTCTAGAAATCCAGCCCAGCTTCCAGACAGCAACAGGGGAGGTGGGGGAAGTTGTCACTAACACTCATCTATAGTAAGGCTGATGAACTCCTGTATACACTTCCTATACTGCAGCTCAGTAGGGCTGTTGCTGGGATATTGACCTGGTTGGCCAAAGGGACCCTCTGCTTCTCTCATCTCCTCGTTCATCCGAGCCAGACGCAGCCTGGAGGGGAACACACAAAGCACAAGGCACAGAGGTTGGGTTATTCCTTCCCTGCTGGCTGCTGCTGGGCTGTGCTGTTGTGCAGGTGCACTGCCAAGCCCTGGCTGCACTTACAAGGTCACTATGTCTGCGTTGGCTGCCTGGACAGCAATGCTGAGGGGATCCTGCCCATCAGCGTCCACCGCGTGCTGATTCGCCCCTCGCTTGAGGAACAGGCAGACCTGGCTGCAGGAGGGAAAGGAAAGGCCATCAGAGCAGGAATCCCAGCTCACACTGGAGCAAGCAGAGGGCACTGTGCTTCTGCAGGCAGCCACAGGCTCGCTGGGAGTGGTCTCAAGCTGGACACACTGCAGCTGCATGGGGGCACAGGGGCCCCAGGACCAAGCATCCCAGGGGCAAGTATCCTTAGACAATCAAGTTGTTGATGTGAGAGGAAGAACCAGCTTGGTAAAACCCAGCTGCCTTTGCCCAGCTCTCCCCATGAGTCTCAGCCCCAGGGGGAGCGAGCAGAGGCACGTGCAAAGGACTCACCCGGTGTGCCCCAGGGACGTGGCGTGATGCAAAGGAGCTCGGCCTCGGGTATCTCTTTGGTTCACATCTGCCCCATTCTGCAGCAGGAACTCACAAGCTATCAAGGAGCCCTGGGCAAGGGAAAGGGGGAATTTCTCAGTCACTTCAGGCAGCAGCAGTGAGAGGATGCCACCAGCCTGTGCCAGGCTGCACCCTGAGCTCCTCCCAGGAGCACAACTCACCCCCACCACAGCTTGGATCAGAGGGGTTTTGTTTTCATCCTCATCATTCACCCAGTTGATCTCAGCACCGTGTGCCAGTGCTTCTGCCATGAGAGGCAGGTTTCGGGCTTGTGCTGCTTTGTAGATCAACAGCCCAGGGTGCAGCTCCCTCAGGTCCTCCAGATCTGAGGCTTCTTGCTCGATCTCTGCCTCGCCACTCGACTCCTCTGACACCTCTGAGGCAGACAAGGATGGAGAGAGGTGTCCCAAAAAGCATTGCATTTCCAATCCCTCGTGTTCCCTGCTGCTCTTGGCAGCAGACAGCCCTGAGCAGCCACCCTGCCCTGGCAGGAGGTGCCTCCCCACACCCCCAGCACCCACCTTCCTCGGTCACGCTGTCCACCACAGAGCCAAACACCAGGATGTCAGTGCTGCCATCTGTGCTTCCTCCCAGCCCACTGTCACTGCTCAGACCTGCAGGGCCAACAAAAGACAAACCAAGCCCATTTTAATACCCAGGCAATTCCAGTACCAGGCACAGCTGAGACCACAGGGCAGAAGGTCACACACACATCGCACCGGGCACTGCTGCCAAGGGAGAGGGGCACTGCTACCCCACTGAGCCCCAGCTCAGGACAACTGCCCAAGGAAAAACTGCAAAGCCTGATGGTGTCCATGTCCCCAGCGCTGCCCTTCATGCAGGGATGGATGCTCCACCATTGCCATGGCACTTGGGGCTGCTGAGGACAGCCCTTGCTGCAGTCCACGAGGGACGCCGTGACGGAGCCTGGAGCAGAGCAGCAGCAGAGACAGCTTGGCAGCAGCTTGTGCAGGCTCAGAATAGAGACACCCCTCTGCTTTCACCACTAATGAGCTCAGTTTCCACTTTCTCCATGCTCTAACCAGAGTTTTTCAGTTGGCACTGGGGCACTTGCACTGCTCTTGTGACAGACTGTTGCCAAATGATACCAACAGTGTGTATCTCAAGCCAAACTCTTCAAGTGTTGTCCACTGGCTCACTCACCTCCACACACAGCCCTTCCCTCTCCCCACGCTGCTTCCACCTGCCCTGCTCAGCTCCTGCATGTACAACTGACTACATACAAGGAGCAGGCTCTTGAAGAGCTGAAGAGCTTGTCCAAGGCCACACCATGTGTCAGCACCAGAGGAACTTTGCACCTCTTCCAGCTTGAAACAGTCACAAACATGCCAGAAAGGAAGGAAGAAGCATAAGCAGGATTTGTCCCTGTGGGGACAGGGCTGGCACACAACCTTTGGCTGGAGGGATGTCTGACTCCCCTGGTAACTCTGTCCAGATTCAGTTTCTTGCTGCTTTTAAGCTCCCAATGAGTGTAAGGGCTGGGGGGAACCTGTGCTCCCAGAACTCAAGTTGCCCCAAGACCTACCCTCAAACCACTGTCAGTAGAAAGAAAAGCAGCCAGGTTGTGTCTGACAGGAGTAACAAGAAAGGCTGCAAGAGCTAAAGATCTGACCCTGGAGAATGAGAACAGAACAAGACATCTCCATCTCAAATGCTGCCTGTGGAAAGCTTCACAGCAGCTCCAGCCAAGCCCCAGGGAAGGAACAGCCTCTACATCAGTGACCCTGGAACCATGGCTCTCCAGGAACCCTTCAGCCAAAGGAGGAAAGGTCTGAAGTGGCACAGATCATGCAGACCTTGCCAGAAGAATCCTTGGTGCCTGCTGTAGACAGCAAAGGTGCTGCTTGGTGAGGTTATGCAGTGTAAAGGGTGAGTCCAGTGAAGCCAAGTGGCACCACTCCAGATTTACACCAGAGCAAGAAAGGAGGAAAGGAATTCCCAGTTCTCTTCCCCCTGAAGGGGTGACAGAATTCCTGCTTTCCTCTGCAGGAGGAGAAGGCTGCTGAGCAATTCTGCAGTCCTGCATCTCCCAAGTCTTGTTTCTGTTGACTAGTAACACCAAAAGCCTTGAAACTGGCCCTTAAAGCACCTTCTTCACTGAGTTCAAGAGACACCACGTGCCTGGGGGAAAGCCTGGGATGTCCTGCTGTGCTGACTCAGGGCTGTAAACCTCTCACAGTTGACACAGAAACAAACAAGTGAGCTGTTGGAAGTCAGCACTCCTCAGCTAAGCACAGCAACAGCCACACAACCAGTCAAGGTGTGTGGGGCATGTGGAGTGAATGCTGACCTGCTATCTGCCATGCACAGGGTTGGATCCTTTGCTTCACCTGAGGGACAGTTGTTGCTCTAACATTGGCATTTGCCTGCTGGAATGGCCTTTTGAAAGCTTGTCCCAGCCATGAGGGACTGGTAACACAATCACAGGATGGTAGGTGATGGAAGGGACCTCTAAAGATCATCCAGCCCCTGCTCCAGCAGGTTCCCTGGCTCAGGGGGCACAGGAACGTGTCCAGGTGGGGTTGGAAACCTCCTGAGAAGCCTCCACACCCTCCCTGGGCAGCCTGGGCCAGGGCTCCCTCACCTCAGCACCAAAGGACTTGCTCCTTAAGTTTAAGCAGAACTTGTGTCCCAGCTGATGTCCATCACCCCTTGTCCTGGCACTGGGCACTACAGAACAAAGTGCTGCCCCATCCTCTCCACAAACACCTTTGAAATTAAGTATTAATGAGGTGCCCTGAGCTCAGTCTCCTCTTCTCCAGACTGAACAGCCCCAGGTCCCACAGCCTTTCCTCATAGGAAGATGCTCCAGTGCCCTGAGCACCCTGGTGTCCCTGCCCTGGCCTCTGCAGCAGTTCCCTGTCCCTCTGCAGCTGGATGCAGGGCTCCAGATGATGCCTCAGCAGGGCAGAGCAGAGGGGCAGCACAACCTCCCTCACCCTGCTGCCCACACTCTTCCTAATGCCCCCATGCTGCCACTGGCCTCTTGCCCTTGCTGCTCACATTGTTTGTTGCCAGGTCCCTCTCCAGCAGCTCCCCCCAGCCTGTGCTGCTGCTGGGGGCTTGTTCCTCCCCAGTGCAGGACTCGGAGGGTCACCGAGGGCAAGGGCAAAGTGTGCTGACTTCCAAATGGTTTGGCTCTGCAGTTTTAGGTTGGGAACAAGCCCAAAGTGTGAGGTATTGTGTCTCTTTTGCTGCTGGGCTGCCAGAGCTCTGTCACCTTACCTCCGTCCAGGAGGAACGGCGAACCGCTCCCACCGGGACCAAGGCCACTGCCACTCCAGGGGCCACCTGCCAGGGGATGCTGCGTGGACATGTGGCTGGCACCTAGAGGAAGGTTGGATGAACGTGAGGGGAGTTCATTGGCACAAAACCCACAAAAAGAGAGAGAAACTGGCCACACTGAGACTTGCTAAAAAAATATAAGAGACCAAAAAAAAAAAGCCCCAACAGAAGTAAAAGCAGTTTGGGAGGAGAGGGGGGAAAGACAATGGGCTGTGGGAGGAAAAGGTGGTGGGGCACAAAAAATCCCATCCACACCACAGTGCAAAGAGCAGGAGTTGGCTGGACAACAGGAGGTTCACACCATGGGAGAGCAATGGGGTGGAGTTTGTGGCACTAAGTCCCCCATCACTCTGCAACATTTTCCCTGCAGCTCCAGGGAGGTTGGGACCTTGCCTCAGGTGCAATGCATGTGGTCTGCAATGATGCTGGGAGGGAGTGTGGCTGCAGCAGGGACACTTTGGTTGTACTTACTGCGTGGGCCAGAGCCAGCACCAGTGTCAAAGTAGGAGAAGAGAGAGTCCAGCTCATCGGGGCAGAAGAGGGAGTCTCGACGGAACTTTCTCTCCAGTGTGGCAGCTGTTTGGGCACACAGATGGTGAAACACAGAGTTAAGCACGTGCACATCCACAGCTCACACGCTGTCCTGAGCTGGGTTTAGAGAAAATGGCTCGAATGCACCCCAAATGTGGCCAGTGCCACTCCCAACAGTGAAACACAAGTCACAGCAGAGCACTCTGAGCAGTCAGATCCCTTCCCAAGCACGGCCTCTCCCACAAGCCAGGCAGGGAAAACCAAAAGGAGCTGAGACTTATTGAGAAGCAGGAGGCTGGGATGCAAGAGAGAACTCCCCAAGCAGCTGCTGGATCACCCTGCTGTAATGGTTTAGTCTTTTAGCTACAAAGACCTCAAAGAGACGGGAGAGTGGCTCTAAAGACCCGAGCTGACTCGGTGCAACAGCACTTTGCCTCCCAGGGCTAACAGAAAGACAGGCTGACTTGTGTTATTGGTTAGAGGGGCTGTGGGGCAGGGAGGTTCCCACCTGAGGACAGCATGGCTGGGCAGGCGCTGCCAGCCTCGGGCCGGTGCCTCCTCCGTGCTGAGGCCGCTCTCGTGCTGCTGCTGTGCCTCTGGCACTTCTTCACACACCAGCGCCGAGGCTTCCTCTCGCTCTCAGGCAGAGCCTCCCCGTTGGGCAGCTTCTTCAGGAACTTCTTCTCCACATACTTCACCTTGATCCAGGCTTCCTTGTCCTGCCTAAGAGGAGAACAGCATCGGGCTGTGCACGGGGTCTCTGCTCGGAGCAAAGAGCCACAAGGAGATGGAGCTGCCCTCGGGGAAGGGTCGGTCACACTCTTGCTCTGGGTTTGCTGCAGCTTCCCTGGGGCTGAGAGGATCAGTGTGTGCACTCACACTCACCTGGAGCTCCCTGCTGTTGGTTTCTTAAGCCCCAGCTCTTCGCACTGTGCCTCGTAGATCTGGTTCATAGCACTATTCCCCAGCTCACACATCAGCTGCAACGAGTGAAATCCTCAGGTGAGGAGCTGCTCTCCCTCCAGCCCAGCCTGGCACCAAGTAAAGCTCCTTCCACATCCACCACTTGTCTACCTTCCCATTAAAAGCCAACACTCACTTTCAGTAACTCAGGCTCCCAGGAATCCAGTGTGAGAGACCGAACCTTGGAGCAGTGAACACCCAGACTCCTGTTTACCCAAAAGAAAGCAAGCTAGGATGGTTACAATGCCAAGGGCTTCTGCATCAGCAGATGAACAAGATCAATCCAGTTCTTACTTATTTCTTTAGGCAGATGGAGCTACAGCAGAGAGTTTAATCCTTACACATGCACAGATGGACCTGCACACACAGGTGCTGCCACAGGCAATGACTTTTCAACCTATTTGTACCAACAAAGTCAGCTGCAACTCAGGTCATAGAATCACCACAGAATGCTGGGGCTTGGAAGGGACCTTTAGAGATCATCTAGTCCAACCCTCTTGCTGATCCCACTGGGTTTTTTACCCCCCCCCAGGAGCTTGCAACTCGTCCCTGGCTGGCAGCAGAGAGCACACGTGCACACAGTACCTGTGGATGCCAGAGCACTCGATGCACAGCAGGATGCCCAGGTTGATACTGGCCCAGCGAGGATCTGGCTGGCCACAGTCACAGCACTGGTCATTGCCAGGGATGCTCTGCACCCTCTGCAGGATGCTCTCTCCCTTCACACTGCGCTCCCGGGAGTCGGTCGCAGAGTCGATGCTGCTGGTTGAGGGGGAAGCAGTCCTGTCCAGCCTCTGCAGGGGAAAACAGGCAAAGCACTGTGCAACAAGCCAGAGCTTGGCATGGCAGAGGCATTAACTGGAGATTCATTGACTGGGGGTGAAGCCTCATTCATCTCCACTGTTGCCACAGGACACTGCTGCACCCTGTCCCTGCTCTGGGAGCGCAGCAGCACACAGGCAGCTCTCTGGCAAATGCACTTGTCCCAGCCAGGGAGCAAGCTCTTCCCAGGGGAACACCATGCCTGGGGGAATGTTAATCCAGAAGGATGGCAAAACAGTGAAGGTGTCAGGACAACAGTGATTTAAAGCTCTGCCTCTCCCCCAGCCCAGCTGTGTAAGCGTGGCTTTGGCTGGTGAGCCACGTGAGTCAGCACTGAAGTCACCTCACTTCCTTGAGGGCAGAAGGGTATTTCCAAATGGTCCACTCACACACACACAGAGGACCTGCCACAGGCCAGAAATCAACTACCAGGGCTCTGAGACACACTGTGGATCCTTCATGAGCCACTCACTTCAATGTAGTAGCTGTCGGGGCTCTCCCGGTACGCAGAGGCGATGCTGGCTTGGACTGCCTGGATCCACGCCTGCCGCAGCTTCTCCGAGTCAGCCTGCAGCATGCAGCTCCTGGGGAGGCAGGGAAGGAGTTGGAGCAGCTCCAGGCATGTCTGTTGGCTCTTTTAAAAAGCTGACCACTGCCTGTTTCACTGCCTTAGGGACGTGTGGCCTGTATCTGCCCTATGCTGCTGTCTGATGAGTGCAGGCAATGCTATCTCCCAGGCAACATTCAGCAGCCCAGGGCAGCATCTTGCTCAGCTTCTCATCTCCTGCAGTTCCATGCACAGTCCAACTAACCATGAGGATGGCCTAGAGGAACTTACTTGGTAGGTGAGACGACCTCAAAGCAAAACCTCCTCTCAATGTCTTCACATGGCTTGACAGTGCAGAGCCTCAGGTCTTCCACCACCACGGTGAGCACGTCCTGCAAGGGGCACAACAGGCAGCTTGGTTGGCTCCCTCCATCTGGCTCATCAGCAGGCCTCTCAGAAAACTCCTTCCCAGAGCCTGCTGGTCAGCATCTGCTGAGTCCAGACAGAGCAACCCCAGGGCAGCAGGGAGGGCTTGTAGAGAATCCAGGCATGGCACAACAGGCAGGTGAAGCAGCAGCTTTACTGGGGACTTCACCACCTTCCTCTGCTAAACAGCAACATTCAGGTTGCCACAAACACCATCTGCTGCCACTTAGTTCTCAGCACAGTCTAACTTTGGAACACAATGCCTGAAGGGGATGACTGCTGTCACTGATGCAATTCCCCTCCCCACTCCCCCACCACGCTGCAGAAGCCCCCAGCAAAGCAGGACACACGTTGGCTCATCTGTCAGTGTCATCTGGGGCAGCCTCACTGACCTTTAGCTTCTTCTGGTACACCAGCTGACTGTTCTGTATAGAGAACCACCTCCTGAGGGAAGACAGACAGACAGACAGACATCAGAACAAGTGATGAGCAGAGCTAGAGAGAGGCAGTTTGCTCTGCAATACAGCAGGATCCCTCTCTCTGTTAAAGAGGCTGGGAAGTAATGCCACAGGAAAAGATGTTCTCCCTCAGAGAACAAACCTGAATGTCATTTAGGGAGTGACTCCTGGCACTGAGATGCTGTGATGGCAAAGTGTTCTAGATATGTCCAGGAAGGAGGAAGGAAAGGCAGGAAGAAACAAAGCAGCAGGGCAGTCCCACATTACTGCCAATGACTCCTGGGGCAGAACTTCGTGTGCACACTGTGTGCAGCCAGTGCCCAGTAGGACACGTGCACAGGGGGTACAGCTGGCAGTCACTGGGGCAAAGGGGCTGGCATAAGGCAAGCCAGAGATTCCTTGACACTGTGAAGAAACATCCAGGTGGGAAAAAGAGACATCCATCTCCTCCCTGCTGGCTGGCTCTTCTGCAAGTAATGCTGGGGACAAACCAGCTGAATGAGTGGCACATCTTGCTGTTTATATAGGTTATGCTACCCCACCAGTTTGACTCCTCTATGCCCACCACAGCCTAGAGGAGACCAAACAATGCCAAAGCTCCTGTGTCCTATGGCTACAGTGAAAGGAGTCTGCCATCCTGGGAGGAAACACCATCAGCCAGCAGCTTGCTGTTAAAATACAAGTGACAGCAGGTCCAAGTGATGCTGGCAGCAGAGGCAATGCCCTGGTGGCTTCATCTTTGGTGCTAAACACAAACCCCCAAGTCACTTCCACGTTCCAAGATGCAGCCTAAGGTTTAGCAACCTAATCATCTTCCTGGAGGGTGATGGAAGCCATGACCATCACTAAAAGCTTCAGGAAGAAGGTCCTGGAATACCTGAGCATAAGGGTCAAAGAGGCTTGCAGCAAGGTGTTGGTTTAGAGCATGTCTGACATACTCTGCTTGCCAAAGAACTTGGTTCCCTGGGAGAAAAACAAATGAGATGAGACAGGATTCTCTGTCTCTTGTCATTGCTGAAACATGGAACAGAAACAAGACAACAAAAGGTCTTGCCATGTCTGTGGAGAAATGGGGAAAAACCAGGCAGGTGGAGGCCACTCCATTGATGTGGGAGCCCATTTGGATGAGGTGCTATGGTTCTGCATCATCCTGAGCTGCTGGGACAGCAGCAGCCTGTGCTCAAGGAGCTCTGCTGTCACATGAAGCCAAGCACAGGCTTCTCTCAGGTGCTGGTCTCTGCTCCTGGCAGCTGTGCTCCCCTGCTCACCACCCCAGGACATGCATTTCTGCCTGCTCCTGGCTCCTAGCCTGACACCCTGCTGGGGATTCTCCTGGTCTCTCTGGCAGCCCCCTCCTCCTCACAGGAGGGGGAGGCACCACCAGGGAATGGCTGAGTGACAGTGAGAGGCTGAGGAGTAGGCTGCAGGAGCTGTGAATAGCAAAACTGGGGGAGAAAGGGATGGCTGTGGGGAGACAGAGGCTGAGTGTGACAGGGATGTGGGAGGATGCAGGAAGCATAGTTGGGATCTGGGGGACAGGCAAAACCTGCAGCCCTCAGCACTAATATTACTTCAGACATCAGGAAAGCCAGAGAGGCATGTTCCCTCCAGGGAAGTGTCCTTTGGACTGACCCTTCAACTCCCAGCCAGGGGAGTTGCTAGGAGAAAGGATTTACCTGGAACCCTTCCCCTCTACCACACAGAGACATTGGTCTTGACATTAAACTCTGTGATGCATTGTGCTCCAGCTGCTGCTGGGGCTTCTGGCTCCTCCCAGTGCAAGTGTAGTACTTCACTGGGAGAGGATCAGAGAGGTTGTGGGGTAACAAAACCACACCAAGCAAAAGATCTCTTGATAGTGTATCATTTCCCTGTTATGTGAGAGGAGGAAATGCAGCTCAAAAAGCTATTGATCCCATGCATTAGGAACTCACTGGAAGGGTCTGAAGCCCTTCTGCACAACCATGTATGAAACCCATTGACCATCTCAAGGGAACCTAAACACATCAGTATTGATCAAGGCAGGAACATGAAACCTTTGCTTCCAGCCATGAGAAATGGCTTTGCCCTGCCCTGGCTCTTCATAATTTACAAGTGTTTCATCTGATAGGTCCCTGGGCATGCCAGGCTCATGCCTCCTGCACCACTCTGGGGTCTCTGCAGCTGCCAGACACCTCAGGAAAGCCACTTCTCAGCTCCCAGCAGCACCACTCTTGCATATCTCTGCCCCAAAACAAACAGGTTTGATGCTCATGGCATGTCTGTCCTGCCCTGGGAGGGTATTTCCCTTAACTGTTACACATTTACAGCTTCCCTAAGGCAAGGCTTGAGGTGCACTGAGCCCTGTCCTCCTCGCATGGAACTTGGGGCATTCTTCCATTGTGCAAGACACTCCTTTCAGTTTTCCCCCTGGCATTTACTAAGATACAGCAGAACATGAGCTGGCTCCTGCAGGAAAAGGTTTCATGCACAAACCATCCAACCAAGCCCATTTGAACTATTTAGCTTTGGACTGTTTAGCTCAGAACCCCTCCAGGGATGCCAGCCACTGCTAAGGGCTCAGTACAAGTGAAGTGTGCTCCTGGTGCAGGGAGGGATCAGCTGTGTTCAGAGCCTCAGCCAAACAGCAAATGGAATAGGAGCTCTTACTCACCTGTTCCATGTTTTGAAAGCATTGCTTGCTCTCTTGAAGAGGTAACCTTCCATCACCACCCCATTAGGAGCATCAACATTGAACTCCACCTTTGAGTCATCATAGGAGAAGTCCTGCCAATGGAAAGAGAGAGAGGCTCTAACCTGACTGCACTGGCTAGGGCAGAGATGGAGCTGAGCCCAGGCAAAACAGCAAGGAGAGGAAGAACATCTGTGGCAGAACTGTAAGGCTGAGGCAGAGCTGTTTGTCACAGCATCTCCCTGGGACCAGTGGGCTGCAGCCAGGAATCACCCTCATCCCAACAAGCTCATGTGTCCCTCTTGTTTGCAAACAGGTACAATGCATGCTGCATGTCCCCACTCCTGCAGCTGATAAAGGCAGGTAGCTCATCACTGTGAGGGCTAAACATTGCCCATTTGGGGGGCAGTCAATGGGAAATAAAGCAACAGAGGTGTTTTTCACTGGCCAGGTGAGTTAGCCATGCTGCTGCCACCTCTGTGCTCTGCAAGGGGCCAGGAGAAGCATTTACACACAGGGAAAACAGGCATGATGATCCTAGAGGGGATGGCTCATCCATTCCATTTGCACTAGCCACCATCACATGCCACCTCCAGCGTGCACTGACTCCATCCTCTGTGCTCTGCTACCAGCCACAGCTCATTTGTGAGGTTTGGCAATGCTTTACCAGAGAGATCTCATGGAGTCTGGCAGCTGCTGAGCAAGACACAGAGCAGAGAGCACAGCAGCTGCTCTCACAGAGCACGAGATCCTTCTCCCTGGGCAATCATCTGCCTCCTTCCCAGGAGAAACTAGGTCATGAAACCTAAATGGCTTCCCCTTCTAACCTGGGGAACTAAGGCACATCACTTCTGTGCACACTGACTCCACTCCCAGGATGCATTCTACCCACACCTCCTTCTCTCTTAAGCACAAATAACTCCTCCTGTACTACTTGCATCAGAGACACAACAGCACAGTGAAAACAGCCCCATGAAGTGAAGTGCCTCTCCAGCTCAGCAGAGGAGCCTCATGATGCCTTGTTGCTTGGCAACGTGCACTTTGCTCTCATTAAGATGAGTTATTCTCATGCTCAGAGAGGCAAGCTTGCCTGGGAGGTGTCATAAGAATCATACTGATACAGAAAGAGGAGATAGAATGGGACAGGACTGAGTCATTCCTTGGCAAGCCAGCACGATGCCCAATTAGACACTAGAAAACTGCTGTAAGGCACCCAATTAAGAGAGTTCTGCTTGGCCCCAAATCTTCAGGTCATGAGAGGGTGAATCCCATGGGAGCCCTCCTCTGCAGATGTCTTTCATGTGCATACTGCAAACAAAGGCTTGAGGGAGCTTCCCTTTAACTCCCAGGTATTTGAATGGGTGGGGTTTGCAGAGCTTCTCCCAAGGGACAACTCCATCACCCTGATGGGCAGCTGCACTGGTTTATACTGGAGAATGCTGGACCTTGCTGAACAGTGAATGTCTCAAAGGGACAACAAAATGAGCACTCAGCTGTGTCACTTTGTGGAAGAGGTGAAAGCAAAGGGGAGGCTCTAAGTGTCATCACCTTGACTTGCTCAGCTGTCCTTATACAACCAGGCAGTGTGGGGGCAGGAGGGATGGAACAGATGGGCTCGATGCGTCACACACAGCAAATCCACCACAAACCAGTGCAGCTGAGCCAGGGCTGACTTTAAACCTCCCTGAGCCTGCCTTGTATTGCAGCTCTCTACCAACTGAAGGGCCAAAGCAAAACAGATGAAGGCACGTGGAGATGTCCCTTGCTTTGCAAAGAACAACCTGCAGCAAGCCCAGCTTTGGCAAGGCAAAAAAGATCCCAGCCAAAAGCAGCAAGCACAGTGAGATGACAGAGAGCCTTCTGGATGGTGCCCAAACACAGGGACACACTGCTGGGAAGAGTGCCTTGTGTTTGCACTACTTGAAGGGTTTTTTTCTCTCTTCCTTCTTCTCTCATTGCTTAGGAAACATCTCCAGGCCTAATCCTGCCCATGGCTGTGCTGCTGCAATTCCTGAGCAGCTCTGCTGCTTTCTACAGAGCTGCTGCAGGGTAGCTCAGACCAGAGCTGTAAGCTGGATTTGTACAGTAGGTATAAATCAAGGGAGAGATCTGAGGGATAAGGAGCAGTCTGCACCTTATCCCCAGGGCATGGGGCTGCCTGATCCTCAGGGGCACTTTGTTCCTTTGCATTGCAGCCACCTGAAACCTCAGCACTCTCAGGAACTTTGCAGCTGAGGCACAAATGAAGTCAGGGAAAGGGGAGGGTTAGAAAACATACAGATCTCCCTCTGACCAGTATCAGTTTCCCCTTTCACTGCCAGGCAAAGGCCACAAGTGCAAAGTACAGAGACAGAGGTGGCTCAGGCAGCTGAGAGGCAAAACCATGGCAAGGACAGCTGTGACACTTCCAGCACACTCCAGCAACTGCAACCATGGGCTTAAGCAACGGCTTCTGAGGCACATCACCTGCTGGAGCCTGGGCAGGGACTTTGTTACCACAGGCACTGAATTAAGAGGACTGGTCTCTGGGAAAAGAGCTGCAAGGACATCTGCTGAAAGCTGACTGCAGGTGGAAGCCAGCTTAGAAACTGAGGTCAGCTTGCCACTGGTGTTGAAACATCATGGGGATGTGTCCACAGCTGGATCCACACAGCTGGATGATCATGAATCCCCCTCTTGTGCCCCTGTAACTGTTCTGGTCATTGACACAAAGCCACTGTTAACCATGGAGAGTTAAGCCAGAGTCCTGGCTGATGGACACTGAGCCAAGCACATCACTCTGCCACCACTCAGCCTCCCTGTGACTCTTACAGGGGATGGGGCACATCTGGGGCCTGACTCCACACAGAACTAGCAAACAAAAGCCTTCCAGCTTGGGCAGCCAAGCTGCAACCTCTGGGAGGTGCTGGTGAAGGAACGTGTCACCCACTCCACACCACTCCAAGTGCCTTGGTTCAAACCTCACCCTTGCCAAGGCAAGGAGCTGCACACACACACACACACACTCTTTCTCCTGTCCCCTCCTTCCCCATTCCCTGTCACAGCTGCCATTTCAATGCATGATGTGCACAAACCACCTTGTACTGAGTTCCTCCCACCCCTGCAATGCTCACAGAGCAGGTGAAGCTGCTCTCAAGGACTTTGGGCTCGTTTATTAAGTCTGTATTTAGCACCTCATTGTGTCTGGGATAGGAAAATCCCCTTGAGCCACAAAAAGCCTTTCCACGCTTGGGATCTGACTGGCTTTGGCTGCAAGTGCAGATGCAACCATGGCTAAAACAGCAGGGACACGTTGGATCAGGGTAGACCAGGTGTCTCCCAAGGTAAGATGCCAGATCTCTGCCATCAGCTGCTGCCCTTTCCTGCAGCATCCCAGTCCATCACAGCAGCCCTGCCTCTCCATCCCCTCCCCTTCTCAGGCCTGGCACTGCAGAGTTTACACACCCAGCTGCCTGGGAAATGCTTTTCTTTCAGAAATGCCATCAGAGTGGTTCCCATGGCAGCACCCTGCTCACTGCTGCAGCAACAGGGAGGTGACACATCCCAAGAGACACATCCAGAGGGGTGTGAAAAGGGACATTAATGGGGGACACTGTCAAACCAGCAAATCCAGAGCAAAAACCCAGCACAGGCACAGCCCCAGGAAAGAAAAGGGAAAAGGAAAACCCCTGTTTGAAGGCTGCCTTGTGGCCCCATCAGTTAAGAAATCCCCTGTCCATCTCTACCCTGCCTGCACAGGCTTTGCAGAGGCCACACAAACTCTTCCCATTGCTCCTGTGAAGCCATTTATCATGCAGAGAAAAGGGTTGATAAACCACAAACCATTCAATGAACCTCCAGCTTCAGTGTCCAGGCTTAATATGAAGAGGGAAGGTGGTCTCATCATTGTGGCATCCTTCAGGGCTGGGGGAAGGCTCTTGGGTAAGGAACCCTGCCTGAGAGCATCCAAAGTCCTGTTTATGGCTTCATTCCCATCCCAAACAGCACAAACCCTTGGCTGAGAATAGAATCTTCCTCTAAATACCAAGACTTCCTTCCCACACCTTAAATACAATCCCCATGGCACTGGCTGTCCCTGAAGAGCCCCAGCACTGCTCCCTCAGTGAGCCAGTTCCATGGGGAAACTCTCATACTGGCCTTTTTGTACCAGCCTTTCATTTCCACTGCCAGAAAACACTCTCCTAACTCAGAAATCACACCCAGGGGAATCATTTCAGTCCAGGGCTTTATCTTACTACCAACACCACATGCAATGTGGGCTGTCCCTTAGAGAAGACAAAGGCTTTAATCAGCAGTGCCCTGACTGTTTAAGTAACCAATATTGCTCATTGCTTGACAACAGTAACACTGTGCACACTCTTCAGAGCATTACATTTGCATGCATGCATTGAAAAGAACAACTAGAGGGCAGTTAAAAGCTGCATGTGACTCTAGTTTGGCTATTTGATTCCAAAGGGAACATGATTCAGAGGAATAGCCACACTCCCTGAGGATGCACACACACACACACACTCCCTTGCACACCAACACTGGGGCACCCACCTTCTGCTCTCTTCTGGTGCCTCAATATATTTCAGCCTTTCCTCTGGCTGGCTGTTTTTAGCTCTGTGTATATTCCCTCTGTACAAGCCAAGAGCCCCAGGGGCAGGTGGAATTAGGAGGAGGGCTCCCCCACCTCCATCCCCCTTCTGCACAGTTTCCATTCATTCCAGCCAAATCCCATTTACACACCTTTAGCTTTTTTGGATTTCCTACTGCCAAAAAGACCTCCCTGCTCTGCTGCCTGCCAGCAGATGATGCACAGACATCTGTGCCCTGCCTCAGAGCTTTTGCACCCCAGAAACAGAATCCAACACATTTGCTCTCCTGCAGCAATAAAGCTGCCCTTGCTCCTGAGTCCCAACAACAAGGTCCTGTAGGCACAATTCCTCCTTCCCCAGGGAAAAGCGCCCTCTAAACTTTCTTCCCAAGTCAAACCAACCCTGCAGGAGTCCTTACCAGGAGGTATTCAAGCCTGCTGAAGATCTTCATGCTGCCAGCTGCAAGGGAGGCTTTGCTGCTGCTGCCTGAGAGCAGCTCGTGTCCTCCCTCTCGCTCCCTGCCTCCGCTCTCTAGAGCAGCATCTCTGCTAAAGCACCGTGGGCTGCCAGGGAAGGAGGGGTTTCTTTTTCAGTCCCTTCTCCTTTACCCCTCCTACTCCTTTTTCTTTAGGAGAAGCTTTAAGCTCTGCCCTTGGCTTCTGGCAAAGCAAGGGCCAGTAGGCAAAGGAAGTCTGCTGGCCCCTGGGGACCACCTGCTTACCCCCCTCCTCATGCCTCCTATTCACAGGCAATCAGCTTAGAGCAAGGGCTAATTACCATACAGCTGTCAGGGAGGCACAGGAGGGAGTGGGAGAAGCCAGGCAACACAGAGCAAAGTTGACAGGAAGATGCTCACCCAATGCCTCCCTGACCTTAACAGAGCCAGGCTTGTCTGCCTTCAGCAGCTCAGCTTCCCCAGCTCCCTGGAGCTCAGCCACTCTTGGGCCAGTAATTCCAGCCCTGCTCTGCTGCAGCCACAGCAATCAGGGTGTTGAAGTGCCATATGGCCCCTAGTTTGTTATCTACCAGCTGGACTAAATGAGGCAGAGAGCTCTGCCTTGGCCCTCCATCCTCCATCCTCCATCCTCTATCCTCCATCCTCCATCCTCCCTTCCCCTGCAAACAGGCAACAGAAGCACAATTGCTTCCCCCACTACTCCAGACCAGGGAACAGGGAGATATAAAGGGATGTATAAAGCTGCAAAAGAGCTTTTATAGAGCCCTGACATACAGTATATCTAGAACATCCTTCCAGAGGCTGGCCCCTTACCTTGGCTGCAGTGGAAGGATTCAGGAAGGTGAGGATCAGCAAGGCAGGACTGGTTGAAGAATCCTTTCTCTCCCCATTCCCACTGGCTAAAATTCCTAGAGCTGTGTGTTCCAGTGCTAAGCTCTCCACAGTTTTTCTCCTCAGTGAGAGGGGAACCTACACCAGGCCCTGTGTGTCCTTGTACACCCACCTGAAACAACTGAGCCCACACAAACACCCATCCAAACTCATTACAGGTGTGGTTGAAGACAGCTTAGCTCAACACAGAAGAGAAATGTGGGAAGCTGAGGCTCCTCAGCCTTTGTAGAAGTGTATTCCCTGCTTCATGCTGAAGCTCCCCTCCTGCTGCACAACAAGAGGATAACTCAGGTATTTCTTAGAGCCCATAGAAACTGGGACTCTTTGTACTAAGGAGCATGATTTTCATAGCCACAAAAGGAACTCTTTAAAGGTTTTGGAGCTAGAGAAGGGCAGCAGTTGAAATGAGAGCTTGAAATGAGAGCTGCCCTGGTGTGGCTGATGTTCCATGGGGGAAGGAAAAAGCACCTGAATTCCAGCACCAAAGGAAATGTTTGAGGTTTGTGCTGAGGTTTTCCCTCTCCTACCAGTTCTAGTTTGATTAAAACAATAATGGGACAAAAGGCCACCTCTGTGTGAAGGTGGCTCTTTGAAGGCTGCTCTCCATCCCTCACAAAGACAAGCCAATGAGCAAGGCCATGCCCTCAGGATCTGCACACCTCCCTCTGCCCCTGCAACACTTCAAAATGAGTTATTTAAGCTGGATTCCCCCCCTCTCTGTCATGCCTCAGCAGGCTGTTTGTGCTCAGGAAAGCAGCATCCCTCTGCCACTCATCTCTAACTAAGCACAACCAAAGCTCCAAATGTTTGGGGAGAGCAGAGGGAATCCTTGGCTCAGCAGGAAGATAAATGTTCCAAAGTGTGTTGTGCTCCCTTTGGAGGTGCTGAGATGCTCCCCAGATGCAGAGCCATGCTTCATTGCAAAGGGAGGAGCAGCACTGGCTCAGCAGCTGCAAAGCCATCTCCTATTTGCAGGCAGGAGGCTTGAAATCCTTAATTGCAGGAGGGATGTTCAGTTCTCCTCCTCCAAGCCTCTGCACACTGAGCCACAGCTCTGTGCATCTGTACCCTGATGAAGAGTAACTCCTTGTCCCTCTTGGAACCTGACCTCTGCTGGTCCAGTCAGCTAAGCCACAGACAGAGATTGAACTGAGCTGTGCTGGAGCCTTGAATGGAGTCATCACTCCAGCAGAGTCCCAGGGGAACTGAGGGTGCACAAATGGACTCACCCCTCCCTCTGAACACTTCAGCAGAGGGAGCAAATGCACAAGGCAATTCACAGGGGATGTCTGTCATTAGCTTTCATATCTGGTTCCATTTCCATCTCATGGCTTATGACATTTTTGAGAGAGAGCATTAGAAGGGAAAGAGCAGCCACTCTGCTCCTGTTGGGGGATATTGATCCACACAAGTGCCTGTCACATCTGGGCTCCTTAGCTCAGGGCTTGGCTCATGCACAGCCACTTGTCAGGGCACTCTGGAAGCCTCTCATACTGTGCCCATAAAGCATGACTGTGTGTGTGTGTGTGTGTGTGTGAGAACCTGTGCAGCCAATTCCCCTCCCACCAGACCCATGGTCCTCAAAAGCTGCCAGGCACTAAGTGCCAGGCAAGAACTGCTGCCACTGTGATGCAGAACCCTGAGCCCAAGCCTGATCACCACAGGGAACTGAGATCTTCTTCTGGACTGCAAATGACTTTGATGAGGATGAAATGAAACTCACTTGGAACTGGGCTTTCAAATGACATCTCCAGTGTCAGGTCAAACTAATGCAAGGCAAGATTTCTTTGTTTTGCTCCCAAAGGCAGGATTTCAATACCCCCAGCAGCAAAGTGCTAATTCAGAGCAATGAAGGTGCCAGAAGAAGGAAACCCATGTGGGTACTCACCTGCAGGAGGGTCTGCAGGGCCAGGTCAGCAATCCATGGAGGAGAGAAAGAGAAGAGAGGAACAGATCAGTTGATGTTTCTACAAGCCTCAGATCTGGAATCACTCCCAGAGGAATGGTCTGGGAAGATCAGAGCCCACAGCAAATAAAGAGGCTCAGACTTTGCCTATTAACTTGCCAGTCCATGGTGGTTCCTCACAGTTACAGCAGGTGAGAGCACACACACAGCAAGTTAGCAGAGCTCAGCTGAAAGCAACAGCTTGTTCAGAGCCAAGCTGTAGTGCCTGGGTCCCCATGGACCTTCCCAGAGCAGCTGTAACCATGTCATGTCACAGGAGCTAAGCAAGAATCATCTGAAACCACAGTGTGGAGTGGACCTGCATGAAAAAAGCTCACTGAGCACACTCCTCTCTCAGTAGCAGCACAGAGTCCAGCTCTCTCTCCCCCAGGACCCATCAGTATCACTTGAGTGCAGTGTGAGCTCCCTGGGAGTGAAGCAAAGGCCTTGCACTGAGTCCTGTCTCTGGCTACTAAAGCAGTGCATCCACTCATTTGTCTTGTGGATGACTGAACAGGGCTCTGGCCATCTGGTTGGGCTGGGCACTCAGGCATGCTGCCACACTGCTGCCCCATCACAGGGAAATGAGACTGGGGGAGAGAACAGAGGAGAAAAAGTGTGAGAGAGAAGTGACCTGAGCTCTCCCCACAAGCAGCTCTGCTATGCAGTCCAGCTGCTTTCACAGGTGATTACAAACAACTACATCCACTCCTCTATCTCAGAGCCATCCACAGAACATGAACCTTTAAACCTTCCCCCATCCTCAGCAGCAAAGAGGGAGACAAGGCATAGAAGGCAAGCTTGCTCAGAGGCAGGGCAGGGCAGTGGCAGTGCTGGGAAAACACTCCAGGTGCCCTGACCCATGGAGCCCTCCCTGTCTCTCTCTCCCTCTTTTGTGTACCCCAATGTGTTGGTAGCTGCATGCCCTGCATTTGATGCCCTGGACCTCCCAGCATCCACAAGGTTATTGCTCTTATCTCAACAACTTCTGCCACAGCTGCTCCAGGCTGTGAAGGACTAACCCAGTAAGGGCCCTCATCAGATGGCAGTGGCCCCTGTGTGATCCAGACAAGGGCAGTGATGGAGAGGAGTGCTGCTTGCACTGAGCTGCAGCCCCAGGACTCACCCTCTGCTGTATCAGGGCGTGCTTGTGCTCCATCTCCCTCTTCTCCACTGCAGAATCGATCACCAGCTGGTCCAGCTAAAGGCAGGGAGGAGAACAGCAGGTAAAGTCAGGAAGGGGGTTGTTGAGCCACTGCTCATCTCTGCTTCCCTGCTCTGGGATTACACCAGCCCTCTCTGACATCCTGAGTCCCCACAAGAGGGGAAAAGGGCTGTGTTTGGGTGTGCACTGAAGGTAACCATAGCTCTTGGCTGTCACTTCATAGTGCAGCATGGCTCATCCAACAAGCATGACACTGGGCACTCCCTGATCACCAAGTGTGGCAGCTCAACAGGAGAGAGGAACGGGGTACAAACAGGCAGACTGACTCAACCACACTCCCTGTGTCCTCACCTCTGTGGCTAGTTTCTTCATGTAGGGATCCAGTTCATGGAGAAGACTGTAGCCCTGCTGGAAAAAGGTGTACTGGGCATGCATGAAGGACAGCATCTGGGGAGGGAAGCAATGGCAAGGTCACAACAGGTTCAGGGACAGAGTGTGAGAAGCCTCTATTCCTTGTTACCCACAAGCAAGTCTCTTCAAGGTCTAATCCTTTCCCTTCCCAAAGCAATCTATCCCCTACATGCCTCTCCCTCTTCTCCATTCTTCCCCTCACAAATCCTTCAGCAGTCAGGTAACCCCTGTTGTGAACACACAGCAGTAAATGCAGTGTCCTTCAGCCCAGTTCTGGCCTGGGGAGATCCTTGCTGGTCCTTCTTGTTAGCACACCTGCAGTCCCACACAGCATCTCCAGGGCAGAGCAAGGGGTCAGCATGGCAAGCTCTGCAACCTGAAATGGAGAGGGCTGCCTTTGCCTGAGCCCCTGGGAGCAGCCCCAGAGAACACAGAGCCCTTACCGCATCCAGGATCTCAAACTTCTTCTTGGCCTGCAGGACGTTGATCTGTGAAGGAACCAAGACAAGACTCTGAGCACCAGCAGCATGAAGGAGGCTGCCAATGGAGATCTGAGATCAACAGCTTGCAATACCTCAGGCAGCAAATCACCAGCTACCCAAGGACAGTTCTAGAAGGTTGGTTTCTGTACAGACAGTCCCAGGTGGAATTCAAAGGCAGATGGCAGAGAGGCATCTTCTGACCTGGGGCACTTACCAAAGGGCAACCTGCTGGCTCCACAGCTGATTCTGCCACAGCAAATTTACCCTTGAAGGGGAAAGCATTGCCCTTCTATCTGCAGCTGCAGGAGCATGTGCCATCAGGGAGTGCCTCATGATCACCCATCACATTTGCTCATGCAGACACATCCATCTGGAGTTGCAGGCACAAATACCAAGTACATACACATGGTTGTTGCCATGTGCACACAGATGCAGACATCTGCCCTAAGGACATGCTCTCCATGTAGGAGCAGACAATGATCTGCAGAGCACATTTGACAGTGTTGTGTCCAGCCCCTGGCTTTCTGTAGTCTCATGGCACTGTTTTGCAGCCTCTCTGGAGAGCCACAAGCATCAAAGCAGCTGAGGATTTGGGGGAGAGTGTTCCCTCTCTTCCACAACTTCCACTGACATCCTGAGACAATTTCAAGCAGATGTGATCAGCTACAGAAGTCAGTCCCACCACTGAAGGTCTTCTCATCCCAGCACAGCTCACTCTTTCATGTACACAGGCTAGATGATGCCAAAAGGCAGCTCCAAGAGCCCTGGGACCTACTGCAGTGCAGGGCTTTGCTAAGCCCTGCTTATAGTGGTGTAACTACACCAGAGCCTGGAACTACAGCAAACCTTGGTGCTCTCTCTCACACACCAATCCTAAGGACTCCCTGCCTCAGGGGACAGAGGGCAGAATGTCTGATGGGATTAGTAGTCCAGTACCCCTCTGAACCCAGTGGTAAACTCCACTTTGAACCCCACTTGCCCCCTCTCATCCTTCAGCTTCTTCCCTCCCTACAGTAGAGCAATTTGCCTGGGATGTCTTGCCCTGTACTGAGAGCTCCAGTCAAGAGCTGGAGGCCCAGCCACCAACCTGCAGCACATAATCCAGGGCCAGGTGCCTGAAACACTTCCTGGTGATGGTCAAGGTGCCTGTTGCCTCCTCCACCTCGTGGGGTTTGTGGCGAGGGGCCTGGGCGTTCTTCACCAGCGAGATCTCCATGTCCTCCCGCACCTTGTCAAACTGCTTCTTGGTCTCCTTGAACTTCCTCACGTCACTGGAAGCCAAAGCAGGTGAGATGGTGAGGAGCATGGTTACAGAGCAGCCCCAGAGCATTGCTGATCCCAGCACAGCAGGGAGAGGTGCAGCCAAGGCACGCTGTGCCTGCTCCCAGCTCCTGCTCCAGCTGCCACTGGCATCCCAACCCACCCCACCAGGCTCCACCAAGGGCAGCTGCACTGACTCCAGGTGAACTCCAGACAATAGGGGCAGTTGGCAAGGAAAGATATTGGACACTACCCTCCTTAAGGAAACTCTCCAGGTAGCACCCACTTCTTTGCCCTGGGGAAGGTGAAGAGCCTGTGTTGAACGTGAGAGTCAGCCAGCAAACACCAAACCCTGCCCTGTGGCAACTGCTTGAAGTGACATGTACTCATGTAGGGATCAGCCTCTGGCCAAGAGAAGCTACCTGGGGCAGGTACAGTAAGGCTAAATGAGCACAGAGGTGACTGGGTCACTGTTCTGGTGGTTGCTGCTTCTTCACATTGCCCTCAGTGCTCAGGGCTGCTGGGGTACGTGGACATCAAACTCCACTCACAGCAAAGCAACAGGGTCACTTGCTGCATTTTGGGGTCACTTGCTGTGACTGGGGAAGGGGGTTACATAGCTTTTGATCCAGCTTTGGAGAGAATGGCTTCCTCCTCCTCTGTGCTTACTCCCAGTGGAAAGGGGGTTGGAGGCATGTGATGCTGCTGGATATTCTCAGGCTGCTGGCTGCAGCCTCAGGAGTCACCCAGTAAAAGCCTCCTGCTCACACCAAGGGCTGGGGCTTGGTAACATGTTAAGGCAGTCACAGAGCATTTGGCTACTGGCAGCTGATCTCTCCTGTGTCTGCCACATAAACCAACCAGGCAAAGACCTTCCCAGCCTGGGGACAGGGAGGGCAGGGTGGAGGGTGAGTGTTGCCCTCAGATAGGTATGGACTGCCAAGCAAGGGCACAGCTCCCACTGCTCTTTGCTCCCAGGGGTAGATTGGCTCTAGGTGGATCTCTCCAACTTTTCCAGGGGTAGGAACAATACAAATGTCAAAGCAGCAGGGCTTGCATGTGCAGGGGCTGAGCAGTCCAAGCTGAAACAGGAGTTCAGTTGCAAAGATGCTGAAAGGATGACAGAGCCAAATTGAAGGTGAAATTCCCCCTTCTGACTGCCAGCCTTAAGCAGATTACATCTGAGCTCATCAGAGAAATGATTAGAGAGAAAGTGGGGGTAGGGTGAGTGCTGGGGAAGAAGATGGGGATGAGGAATGGTGGGGGTCAGCTAGGGACCCCCTCCCTCCATCAAACCACACAGCTGCTGAAGGATTCACACTCGATTCCCAGTTCCCAAGGCAACCAGATCCTGCTTAGCTGAAGGCCTCAGCTGCCTCTGACCTATATTCAGCTCCTGTGCTGCACCAGGTACCTGCCCTGGGGAAAAGAGCCACTCTGAGAAACGTGGTGATGCAGCAATGGCAGGCACAGCCTGCTGAGAGCCTGCATCAAAGGCACAGCCTGTCCCCAGCCAATTCACTTCTTGGGCACAGTTGTTCTGCACCTCAGGCCTGCCATGTGCAAGTTACCCTGAACAGGCACTGGCCTGCCTGACTCACATCAGCCCACTGCAGACACACTCCAAGCTGAAGGCACAGTGATGATGAGCTGCTCCCTCCACACAAAGGCAGGCTTTGCTCTCTGTTATCCCCCAGCCAGATGCTCTGCTTAGTCCAGAAGAGCAGAGCTGCTGTAATTTGGAGTGACTAAGCATGATGTGTGGAGAGCTCAGAGCACAGGGATTCTGCTGGGGCTCAAAGCAGCAAAGTCCTTTCCTTCTGCACTGGTTTAAACCACTGTGCATTGAGCACAAGATGTAGAGCTGGTTCTGCTCTGCAGGGATGTGAACTCTGGGCTGTGTTTACCTAAAGGAGCAGCTCTGCATCATCCCAAAGTCTCATAAACTGCAACTATACCCCATGCCCAGCTTTAACTATGAGCTGGGAAGAGGATGAAGAGCTGTGGCTGACAAGAGAGCAACCAAATGAATAGTGCAGCAAGACAGCAACAGCCATCACACAAACCAGACCCTCTACCCTTCAGCATCTCTCCTGCTCCAAGGCTCTGTGGCTGTGTCAGAGGTTGCAGCTCTGTTTCCAGTGCTCATGGCTCAGCTGCACTGGAAGCTCAGGAAGCAAAAGGCCCAGCTGGGAAGACAAATACTCACTCTTTGACAAAATTGTGCAGCTGCTGGCGGACTGACCTCTGAGCCTGGTCAAACAGGATCTGGAGGGAAAGAGAGGGAAAGGAGAGCAAATAGGTTTGCAACATGGAGACACTGAGGAGGCAGAAGATTCATGAGCACTCTCCAGGAGTCTGAGTGTGAGGGACTCAGCATTACTCCAAGGCTTGGTGGTGTCCATTGATGGCTGATCCTTTCCATAGCTGCAGCACTCCCTTGCAAGCACAGAATCCCTGCAGTGCAGGTTCCACAGCCTGTGCCAGGGCTCTGGGTATCCCAAACAGCCACTGACATACTTGCACAAGGGAGTATTTGTAGAAGCAGCTGTCTTCAGAGCCATCTCCTGCCTCTGCACTTCCCTGTTGTGCCAGAGGAGGACACTGTCAGCTCAGGGCTGGAGGACAGAGTAACAGCCACACGCCATGAGCGAGGCTGAGAGCCCTGAGCATGCAGTGCAGAGCCTGTTCTTGCAAGTCCTTTAAATATTACACTCCTGTCTGCCTCTCACAGTGGTGCCAAACCTGCTGCTCTGCACCCTGTGCCCACCTCATCTCCAGCCCTCCCCCTCTTCACCTTAAGAGATCTCTGCTGGATGCTGGAGAGGGGTGTTTGCTCAGCTCCCTCCCAGCCATCTCTGAGGGGCATGATTACAACAGCTCCACGTTGCAGGGATGGCTGGGGATGCCACAGCACTTGGGCTAATTGGGACCAGCAGGGCAGAGGCTCCCACAGTGACTGCAGCAGCAAGGGGCACAGGGAGCAGCCCTTGGGCACGCTGCAGCTGGCAAGGGGACCCCACAAAGAATGGATGGGGACCCCATTTCATCCCACCATCAGGAACACAAGGCCTGGGCACTGGCCCAAAGCTTAATGATGCCTTGAAAGATGCCAGTGCTGGGGTCTGGCATCTCTGCAGCTGTTTAGCACCAGTAACCCTGGCTCATTTGCTCCAACTCAACACTTGTGTCCTGAGCAGCCAATGGAACCTAGAGAGGTCCTGGAACACACAATGGAAACTGTGTCTTGTCTTCCTGAGGATGCAGTCACCAGCAGCAGCACTTGGCTTTGCTTTCTCTCCTGAGCTGCCCAAAGCCCTGCCTGAGCTCACAGAGAGTGTGAGGAGTGTTCTCAGTGTGGGACTGACACAGGGCTTTGTCAGGGCTTCTCTCAGCAAGCACACTCTATGAAGCCCTTTGGATTCAAACAGCTTTTCCTAGTTTGCCTTTTCCCTCTCCTCTCTGTGGCAAGCTTGGATTTCCAGTGGGAGGCTTTTTGGGCAGCTTCCCTTGACACTCCACCTACCATCTCTCCTCTCCTCTTCTGGCCACCTCCTCTGCTTCACTCCACAGCTGAGTTAAGGCTCAGAAGTGGTGTGAGCACCTCTGGGTCTCCTGTCTGTTCTCCAAGAGGCAGGAACAGTCATGTCAGACCATTCCCACTGCAAAAGAGCTGGCACTGCCTCAAGCAGCAGCTTTCTGTGAGGAGATGGGGGGTTAACCTGGTCCAGCTGCCCAGCAAGGCACCCTCTCAGCACCTCTCCTCAGCAAGACAAGGGAGAAAACAAGATGGAAAAGCTGACAGGCTGAGAGAAGCACAGAGACATCACTCACCAGTTACCATCCCAGGCAAAACAGACTGGACATGGGGGATATTGGTTGAATAAATTAAGAACAGAGGGTGGTGAGGTGGAAGAACAAAAGTAAAAGCCCTTCCCCATGCTGGAGCAGCACTGGCCTGAGCAGTGCTCTGTGCACAACACTGAGACCTTGCCATTGCAGATCTGAACATGTCACACACTCTCTGAGGTGGCCACAAGCTTTAACCTTTGCTTGCCCCACAGTAACTGCCACCAAAACCACTCTGCTTCATCCCTGACCCTTCCTTCCAGTGCCAGCAGCCTCATACAGACACAGATGTCTTCCCTCCCTCCCATGTCCCACCAGGAGAGCAGCAAGTCGTGCTTTTGCCACCACACAGGTGTATTGCTCCAAACAGAATGCAAAGCACTCTGCTAGAAGCAGCAGCATCGACTGCAGAGCTTCAAACACATTCAGCATGTGCAGTGTTGCAGCCAAGGACAGAGCAAGAAACGTGCCAGGACTGGCCAAGCAGAAACAGCCACAAACTGCCTCTAAATATGAACAGATGCAAAGCAAAAGAAGAAAGAAAAACCCCAAGACCACCCAGCTTTGTGGTTTCACCAATGTAGATGATTTATTGCTCCTGGCAGTCGTTTGCTTTGTCCAGCAGCACTGCAAGGAGCACTGACCTGCAGCTTCTGCCATGGAGCAGCTTCCCCAGGTGATGTGTGGCCATTGGGGATGCTCCCCTCCACTCCTGGGAGCAGGCAGGGATAGGCAAGCAGCAAAGAAACCTGCACCTACATCTGCAAAGCTTCCTTCAGTGCTCTCTGCTCAGGGAAAGGAAAGGAGCCTAGTGTCATACCCAGGACTTGAGACAAGTCACTTGGGCAGAATGGATCCCAGGGTACACCAAACCACCCCCCCAGTTGCTGAACAGGGCTTTCCTGTGCTGAGGAGCATCCTCTGGCACCAGCTTCACTGTTATTCCTCTCCATTAGTTTTCAGACCACCAGCAGAGTCTGCTCAAATGGGTCCTTCATCCAGTTTCCAGGACAAAATCAACAGAGTTTGAAGAGCTGGAGTTTCAAACACCAAACCACCCCTTGGCTTTTGCTCCTTTCACAGACATACTTGGAACAAATCATTTGTTTTAAGATTTTCCAGACCAAATAGCACCCCACCCTTTCTCTCAGCTTCTACCAAGGCATGAGAAGCCCAGCCCAGCCCAGCCTGACTCACACACATCTGGACCTGAGGAGGGTCAGTGACAGAAGGGAGTTAACAGCTCTCACCCAACAGCAGCAAAGCTGGGTGCTGTATCTCACTCTTCCAGCAAGGGGATAAATCCAAACCTAGGTCAGACAGGGGGCTTAGGAGTTCCATGCCCCCAAGAAATTGAAAGCAAGTTCATCATTCCTGGAAGTGCAAGCTTAAAATGAAGGCACAAGACAGAGATCCAAAAGGATGCCATTGCCACAGCAGTCCCTGAAGGGCTCACAGAGAGGAGAGGCAACCCCTGCAGGCTCCAAAGCAAAGCAGAGGCTAAAAGGCAGTGAGATGGTCTGGCTGGGAGCTGCTTCTCTCAGCACTTGTATGTGTGAGGTTCAGAACTGGGACATCACAGCTGCACACAGTGCTCAGGCAGTCAACAAGCATTTGTGGTGGGGCTTTGGCAGGGAGCAGCCCTTGGACCAGGAGCTGAAGGCCAATGAAGTGAGAAGGGCAGGGTGTCCCTAGCTAAGGCTCCATCCCACCACAGCACGAAAACAGGGCAGGTTCAGAGCTGGGGGCAGATGCAACACAGAGCCAAGATCATCAGGCAAGTTTGTGGTGATGGGGCAGGTCCAAGGCCAAGCTGGGAGGTCAGGCCATGCATCAAGCTCAGGCCCAGCCATTCTTCCTACAAGTGGCCCCAGCTGATGAGCCAGAGGCTGTGGAGCTTCCTCTGCAGCTCCCTCCCCCAGCTCCCCAGCCCAGACACAGCCATCAGCAGCTGGATGAGTCACATCTCTGTGCTTATCTCCCCCATGGCCAGCCTGGAGGCCTCAGTTCTCCCTGAAACAGTCTGGGGACTGGTTTTTGTTGTGTTTGCATGAGGTTTGATGGTCTCAAACTGGGGGCACTACAGGGTGTCTGTGAGAGGGAGGCAGGTACAGGGCTGCCCCACACACAACTCTGGCAGCTGAGCATCTGCTGGGGAGCAGAAGCGACCCCCAACCTCCCCAGCCTGCCTCTCAGACAGCCTGCTCCCCAAAAATGGCCTGTCCTGCCAGTGAGCCCCTTCTCAAGCATGGCACTGTAAGGACTGCAGTGCCTTTGGCAGTCTGTCCTGGCCTCTCCACCTCTTCTTCTTCTCTTCAAGGACCTGTCCTGCTGCAAGGAGGTTTTCCAAGAGCTGGGTGCTCACTTAGCTGAGCTGAGGTCAGGGTGTGCCTGCCTGAGCTGTGGAAAGAGCATGTAAATACCACTGCAGCTGCTCTGATCACAGAATAAACTTCAGCAATGACAGCATTTGCTCCCTAACTTCATATCCCTGCAGTTTACTCCTTCAGTGCAGCTGCCAGCAAGTGAATATAGCACCCTAAGGGACAGGAGAGCCAGGCAGAAATCAAGCACCCTGTGTCAGGAGATGCTTAAATGACTTTTATTCCTGTCTGGCTACATGACTTGGTCCTACATCCCTTGAGCCCACCAGAGAAATGCCACCCATGAGCAGCATTCCACCTGTGATGCCTGTGTCAGCTCACTGGAGGATCTCTGCTGTGTGAAGCAAGCTGCCAGCACTGCTCTTACCTGTTGGATGCTGACCCAGGCTGAGCTGAACTTCAGAACCAAGCTGAGGCTGAGCCTCACAAAGGTCAGAGGATACTTGCTCCTGTCCCTTGCATACTACTGCAGCTCATTCTCCTAACTACAAAGCAGACACCCCAAGATACTCTGGAAACTGAGAGCAGCCTAGTTTGAAAGCCAGAATGCAGCACTGAGCTCCTGGTAAGTGCCAGACTGCTGTCAAACCCCGAGGGCAGCAGCTCACTGAGGTCCTTTGCACTGCTGTAATGTCACTGCACTGAGACACAGTGGAAAAGCTGTGAAGCCACGAGATGACAGCAAGCATCTCCCCTGTCAGATGGTCCTCCTGCACCCTTACTGTGGCTGCCTGATGCACCTGGACCCTCCCCAAGTGCTGCCAGAAGATGCAGGTGGCCCACCCAAGCCTGTGCAGAAAGAACAGGCAGCTTGGAAGCACTCTCTGCTTTCACATCCCCCTCAACTCCACCACTGCCCTCCACCCATGACATCTGCCATCTGCCTCACTGACTCACCACAGCTTGGGTGGCTTTTCTTCTTGTCAGCAGGAAATGCTCCCTGGCTCTGCTCAGCACAGCTCAATCTCCCCCTGCAAGCTGCCCCTGCTCCTGCTCCAGGATCCCTGTGACGTAGCCACAGTGATTCATGGCAGCCAGGCAAGCTCAGGACTTGCTGCAGCTCAGCACAGCACTGTCTGGAGCAGCACTGATGAGGGCAACGTTGATGTTACATCTTCTGAGCTGGAAAATATCTGGTGCTGCTGAGGATGCACTTAAGGAGCTCACCCAGAGTAATCCCATCACAGCAGCACTTTCACTTGCATCCTTTCACTTGTCTTTCTGATCACACAGAGCCAGGGAACTGCATGGGAAAGAGCCTTGGTGTGTGAATGTGTCAAAGCTGTGCTGCAGACCCTGGTATTCCCTTCCAAGGCATATGTAGGGCAATAGGTGGTGGGAAAACTGCTGCCCATGCTTTGATTATTGCATCTCCACATCCACTGCCTCTTGCTCTGGCATAACCTGGAGCCTCCCCTTCTCTAGGTCCTTGGAAGTGGATGCTGGCAGCATTAAACTATCTGTAAATGGTCCATTTCTCAATGACCAGCATGAGGAGGCTGGTCCAGAGCACAGGCAGCTGGCTGTGCTTCACAAGAGGTGCAGAAGGTCACCCTGCCTTCACAAGTGCTAAATACTGCACCTGAAAGCAGAGCAAGGAACTCTGACCTAACCAGAATCACATCCACTCCAAGTCAAGGCTTTAAAAGTCTTTGGCAATGGGATGGGGGGGGAAAAAAGTGAGCTCCCACACTGCTGCAATCCCAAACACTGTGGCCCATCATTAGCAGCTACTGCTCTAGAACTGATGGCAAGTTCATGTCCCTTTCCTGTGGTTGTTACACTCAAGGACTTCCACTCAGCAGATTCTGTTCCAAGAGGGAAAGGCTGATCTCTCACAGCCAATGGTCTGGCAGGTTGTTACACCTTTCCATCTGTTCTGTGTGTTAAGGGAGGGTGACAAGGAGAAAGGAAGGATGGGAGCAAAGACAGAGGTTTTGGAGCTGACAGCAGAGCATCTGTCTGCAGACAAGGAGCATTTCCACTACAGAAGAGCTGCAGTCAAAATGTATTCACTGCAGGCTGGTGTGGAGTGAGGAGGAGTCACAGGGGAGACTTCAGGCCCTTGAGCTAAATTCCAGTTGCTGCCACTCAGGCTCCTGTGAAAGGAAAAGGTTCAGCCTGGCAGAGCTGTGCAGGAAGGCTGCTGCAAGGCTCTGCCTTCCCTGTGTGCCCCCCACTGCTAAGAGGTCTCACAGAGGCAGCTGAATGTTCCCTGTCATGGATCACACACCTCCAGCCAGCTCACACAGTGAGGCATGTGATGGAGCATCCCCCAGAGCTGAGCTGTGCCCTGTGCTGCACAGCCTGCCCTGGCAGGGAAGGGACAGGGGAGTCTCTGCAGAATGGCAGCTCCTGTGCAGGGGTAACATTCCATTTGCACTTGGGGGTGGGAAGTGCAAGCTCACACTGCAAAGGTGTCCAAGTGCCTCAGCTTCACTGACTCCAGTGGTACTGGGAGAAGGAAACCTCTGAGACTCTGCACCTCTGCCCTGCCTGTGTTTGGTAACAAGCCACTTACCCTAAACACTGTACTTTTACAGGCACTGCAGGTACCAGAGGAACAACTGACAACTGCCAGGCTCCTGGAGTCAACAGGGAAAGGTGGCATGTTTTGCTTTTGGAACATGGAGAGGAGTCACAGTCATTCCTCAACAGGCATTTTCCTCCTCCCTGACCTGCAGTTTTCAGCCTGGGATGCCTGAGCCTGGGGATCCTTATCCCTGAGGTACCTTGATGTGGCATTGCCTCAGAGGTGCTGAGTTTTGTAACCTCTGTGCATGCTTTGACAGGAGTGAGGCATCAGCCCAAATGCATGTGGGCAAGAGCACAGAGAGCAAGGCAAGAGGACTCCAGCCCTTCTGAACTCAACTCTCTCTTGTGTTCTCTCTCCCTTAAAGTTGCTTTGATGTTTTTTCCTCCTTGTGCATTGAAAGGAAGGTGAGAATGCTCTGCAGCTCAGTGTGTTATCTTCTATATCCAAGCAGGTTTTACTCTTGGAACAAGGATCAGGACACCTCTGAGCCCTGTGAACAATGAAACTACAGAACAAGCTTTTCCAACTGATTTTTGGGGGGATACTTTCCCTTCTTTTCAACTCGTTCCAGCTGTACACACTGTCCTGGCCACATTCCTACAGTGAGCACTGACAACTGCTTCATAGCTGACATTCCCAGCCATGGATGAGCCAAGATCCACACACACACACAAAGGAGGCAGCACAGGACACTAAAAATAACTCCACTAATTGAACAGCCTTCAGGGCTCAAGATGCAGCAGCCACTCCAAAGCCAGTTCCTGGAGAGGGAACTCTGCAGCCAGGGACCAGGGGGCTCTCCAGAGGCTGTGGGGAGGGAGGATTTCAGCACATTCCCCATGTGCAGGCACTTAGTGGTAGGGAAATACAAGCCCTGAGTCCTGCAGTGGGGAGCTGGGCCCTGCTGACCAGGGTGGGGTGCATGGGAAGGGTTACACACATCAGCTGGGGATCTGACAGCTCTGGGGAGGGTGCTGCTGCTTTGTAGTTGGCTGAGGCACATGCAATCCCAGAAGTGCCACTTTTGGCAGAGCCCAGGGATCCAGGGGAAGCTGCACAGCTGGTGTAGAGGGGCTTGCAGGCAGCATTCTGCATCTAGAGGTCTCAGGCTGGGAGTGCTTGCTTATGGCTGGGCTGCACACACTCCCCAGCACAGCCCCTACCAGTGTAGCTGTGATGTGATCCCTGGGATGAAGAGGAAGTTTCTTAGGGGTTCATCTGCTCCTTGGCCAAAAGGCTTTATGTTTTCAGAGAGAATTTGAACAGCAGGGTTTGACTTTCTCTGCTTTGACACAAACATCCCTTTTCTCTGGTGCTCACACTGGTTTGTTCACTCTCTCCCCACCACCAAGCCTGCTGTGACTGCTCCCAAACACCAGCAGCCCTAGAACAGACTGCTGCATTCTCTCCTCCCTGTCACTTTTCACTAGGAACCAGTCTTCCCTCCTGCTTCATGAAATCATTAAATGGACTTGATGCAGCTTCTTCTCCAGCTGCATGTAGTGAGCTTGCATCCCAAAAGCAAGCATCATGCCTGAGGTGCTTTGGCAGGGGCATCGTGCTGTAAAAGTGGGTCAGTCCTGAAGCTTCCTTCCCTTTGAAGCACTTGTGCTTTAAGCTCCTTCTGACTTAGACTTGAAATTGTTGCTCTGGCATAGAGCCACCAGGCATGAAGGCACCTTCTTCTTCTGTGAGGTTTACAGATGGATGTTTGGGACAGAGAGAAAGCAGATTCCAACTTCTTGGGCTCTGTTAGTGAGATACAGCCAGCTCAGGAGAACAGCCAATGTCTGAGCAGCCCCCTCTTTTCATCTCAGTGTAGCATTAATCTGTGCTGGTTTATCCTTAGGCACAGGGCTTAAGCTCACAATTCCCTGAGTCTGCTCCCAGCATCAAGTGAACAATGCAGTCCTTTGGGCTGGATCCCTCACAGCCTTGCTGCTGTCACCAGTGTGAATGCCAAGCTTCAGAGGGTATTCCAAGTCTCCAGCAACAAGGTGATGAGTGTAAGCTGTTAACACCCAGGGTCCTGAGCTGTCAGAGCTCCTCAGGACCCTGTCTGTGCTCACTACAAAAAGAACAAGGCATCTGGACTGTGGGATCTTTGTGAGCTCTCTTCTTCTTTAGATAAAGGAGTCTCTCACCTCACCCTTCTGCAGATTTGATGCACATCTCTGACCTGAAATGAGCCAAAAGGCACCCAGGCAGCAGTGTGTGCCCTTTCACTAAGTGGTACCTGCTCTGCAAGCTTATGGGAATCCCATTTCTGAGCACACATGACACATCAGGACTGGTTTATGAGCACACAGACCCACAGCTCATCCAATCCAATACCCCAGCCCTTTGCTGCTCCCTTGGCTACATCAGGGACTGGAACCTGACAGACTCTCCCTTCATGGGCCCCACCTTTGGGCAGTGCCAAGCCAGCCAAACACAGGAGACCAGCAACCAATGCCTTGAGAAAGAGGCTGCCATCAGCACCCAAAAAGACAAGGGGGAGCAGCATCTTACCATGTGATAGTTGATCATTTCCTGCAGGCTGTCTCCAAATTTGTCGAGGCACTCCTGCAAAAAGAGGTGAAGAGACCTGGTAGTGAATAGAAGCAGCTGCCCTCCATTCCCAAGGGTTCAAGGGCTGAGAGAGACCCTCACTAAGCCACTGAAGAGCCACTCTGCATTTGGCAAAGAGGCATTTCGAGCATGCCTGCCACTGCAGCCAAAGGCTCCCTGCCCTTTGCAGTTTAGTGCTGCCATCAACATGTCAGTTGTTCCTTGTGTAAGCTGGTTACCCACGTTTCCCAAATCACTGATGCTTACTGACCTAGATTCCAACAACCTTGCCAGCACTGAGCCCAGTTCTCCCTGCAAACAATGCCTCTCACTGACATTTCAGCACTGCACTCTCACATGGGCTCTACACTCCTCCAGAGGGAAAAACCTCATACTAAATGGTGACTTAAACAGCACAAGGCTCTTGGATAGGTGGTCTTTTCATAGCCATCAGGAAGCTTAAGACTCCCCAGCCCTCCCTGTGTGCCCTGCTCCATCCCCCAGGACCACTTACTGAAATCATCTCATCCTTCTTGCACTGCTGCGACAGGTCCCGGACCCCACTGACAAAGTGCTTGTTGGTGGTGATGTAGGCTTTGCCTGCTTCAATCATCCCACTGCAGAGCTTCACCAGCTGCAAAAGGAGAGAGGTGTGAGCCAAGGGGCAGCTGGGCACATCAAACTGAATTGCAACCAGCCTGGTTGCAACCTGCAGCAATGGCACAGCCCCAGAGCTTTAGCATGGGATGCCATGAAGGCTCCTGGTGTGGCTGCAGCAGCTCTCACTGCACTCAGGGGATGTCATGCTGGCAACACTTCAGTTGTCACTCAAGAATAACAGTTCCAGGCTATCCTGGATAGCTCTGATGAATCAGGGCAGCCCATTTTTAACCCAGTGTGCTCATCCCATCCTGAGGGATCAGGGCTGCAGTGAAAGGATGCTGGTGACAGACTGCCTGGGCACAGTTGGGCACTCCTTGGTGCTTGGGTGGAAGGGAGAAGCTGTCTAGAACCTCTGTGCTAGGACTATGCTGCCTTTTGGGATTGCCAAGGCTCTGAGGCCAGCTGGCTGTTCTGTCCACTCTTACTCTGGAACAAAGGGGAGCCAAGTGTCCAGCAGCCTGATGGGTTTGTATCCTGCTTTCAACAGCTGACCAGGGCTGCTCAAGCCACCTTCCCTCACACACAGCTCCAACCACCAAGCTTGTGGGTAACTATGAATCGATTCCCACAGTTCTGCAGCCCAAGGAAACTTTGCTGGTGCTCTGTGAGGGATTACAGCACAGATCTCTGGGCTGCCTGTGACTCAGCACAGTTTCTGATGGAGCTTTGCTTGGAGAAACCACAACAGCTTAACACACTCTGACCCTCAGCACCTGGTGAAGTTACCTGGAACTTGCAGCAATGTGAGGTGGCTTCCTTGCTTTGGAATGAGTTTGCTGCAGCCCAGGCATCCATCTCCAGACAGCCTTTCTCAACTGCTGATAGCTCAACAGCTGCAGGGAACATTCCCAGGCTTCCCTGCCTCAGCAAACTGCCTCAGCAGGCCTGTGAGGGGCTGCAAAGGCTGGAGCATCAGCTTAGCCAGAACTCCTGGCCATCAGCCTGTCTCAGCCAAAGCTCCTTGGAAAAGGCTCCACTAAACAACTTCAGAACCAAAGGCTCAGGGGATACAGCACTAATGGCTGCCCACTGAGCACAAGTGTGTCCATTTCTTGGTTCTTTGGGTGAGGTTTGATTAAAATCACCCCTGTTCAAGGCTTTTTTAACTACAAAGGAAAAATCTGAGCTGCTCCTGACAGGCACCACTCAGATCTGAGCTTCTCCACACTCAGACTCCAGGAGCTTTTCAGGGAGAGTCATCTTCCTACTGAGAAATGGCTTTAGAAATCTTTCCCTGACAGCCAGCCTCACCTACATGCTGGGAAGGAGCAGCTCTGCAGTTTGTCTCCATGCCAAAGCCTCGTGGAAGCCTTGGTGTGCTGGTTTGGGGCTTGGTGCTTGTTCTATTTATGCAGCCACAGGGCTTTGGGATCTAATGTAGCATTCACTGCAGAACAAGCTTGCTTGCCTCTGTCTGCAGCTCTGTACAAGTCTATCTGAGTGCCTGAATGTGTCAGTATGTATAAAGTCCCATGTGGGATATCTCTGCACACACAGGCTCCACTCTTTCACTGGCACGTCCTCTCCTGTCCACACAATCTGACACAGCAGCACTGGATGCTAGCAGACTTGTACTATCCCATCCAAGCTCAGAGAAGAAAAGCAAACAGATGCAGTTGCTGTGACATCTGGAGCCCAGACACACACTGGGGCTTTGGACAGATCCTCTGGAAAGGAAACACAGCCTGTTCTGCAACGTGGCAGCTTCGAGCATACCTCTGTGCAAAGGCTCGTGGCCAAGGCTGTGTCTCTAGTAACTGAAGGCCATGCAGCACATGCACACTCCCAGGGGGAGCAGTGATGGCTCTGCAGATGGACCACAGCACAGAATGAAGGCAAGCTCTTAGAAACAGCATTCAAGCCCAAAGCTGTGGTGTTCCCTGGGCTGAAGCACTTACACTGGCCTTTACCTCCACACCTACAGGTGATAAAAGGTCAGTCATTTATGAACCAAGTGCTCAGGGCCACAGCAAGAGGCAGGGAAACAGTTGCTCCTTGCCAGCTTGCTGCTGTTTAAGAGCTAGCTCATGGCAGCTATTTGGGTATCAATCCTTCCAGCCAGCTGGGCATCCCCCAGCTGGGACACAGGCCTGGAGCTGGGCCAGCCAAGGCTGATTTATGAGTGAGGGGTGAGTGAATCTTGTTCAAAGTTACCCTCAGATAAACTAATTCCAACTTCAGTGGCTCTTCACATGCAAATCCAGCCTCACTTGGCCTGGACCTGTGAGCCTGCTGCTGACAGAGCCCGAGCCAGCACTTTGCATGACTGCCCATCTCTGCAGCAGGCAGGTGAAACGATGCAAGCTGAGTGAAGTGGCCACTATCACCCCACAACTGCTGCCAAGGGAAGGCCAAAATCACAGGAGACTGGTGCTGGAATGCAGCCCTCACCCAAAAGCAGCTCAAATCAATCTGCAGCAAAGCAGTGAACAATGCAAAGCTGAGAGCTCTGACCAGCTCTGTGACTCCCAGGCTGGGACTGCTCCTGGCACACACCTCACTGCAGGGGCAGGGCTGGAATTAGAGCAACTTTCACCCCATGCTTCATCTTTAGCCCATTAGCTTAGAGGAAAACAGATAACCTAAAGCCCTTTGCAGCTTTCACCAGTGAGACTAGTTAGCTTGTGCAGCATTTCAAGCAGCTTGATGAGTAAATGGGTTTTCTAGGGCACAGCTTTGCCTGGGGCTTGTGACTGCAACAAAGCCCACTTCTCCCTCACATGCAGGAGCTTTATCCCTTGCTAGCTTTGGGGAATCTCCCAGATCAAAAGCCAGGAGCACTTCTGGCTCTTTTTCTTCTTTTGTCTCTCTTCTCCTTTAGAAACAAACTTGGCTGATGTCTTGGCCATCAGGAGGAGTGGGGGTGGAAAGGCTGCCCTCCACCAGAAAGCCTCAGACTTCAATCCAAACTACCAACAGGGTGTGAAGCATCACCTGTGTACGTGCAAAATGGCCAAAGTGGTTTCTGAGAGGATGTTTCCAGTGTCCAACTGTGCCACACAGCCTGGCTGAACATCAAACATCAAACCACAGCCACTAATTTGGCCATCACAAAGGAGCTTTGGCAGGCACCTGTCAGTAGAGGGAGACATGGCCCTGTTGACAAGCCCAGTGTATCACACACTGGTTTCCTACCAGCCTGAGATGGGCTCAGGGTTTAGAGGACATTGGTGGGGCCATAAACCTGAAGAGGAACTCATCAGTCCTTCCTCACATCAGTGTGTCAAGCTGCCCCATCTTACCTTGTCAAGCTTTGCCTCTATCTCCACCACATCTGTTTCCACTTCATCGATGGTTGCCCTGCAATGACAGCAGCAAAAAGAAATCATTCATTGCTTGCTTGTGACCATTGGGAAAGAAGCCTCAAGTCCCAGAAGATCAGAGAGACTGAGGTCTGTGAGGTGGTGCTGGAGGAGGAGGGATTTATGCTCCCCACTTTGGAGTCTCCTGCTTTGGGTCTTCTGAGGTGAGAAAGATCACCCCTCCTCAGGAACAAGAGATGGAGCTTGTGCTGTCTCCTGACAGTGTCATGGAGCAAGTCAGGTGTGCTGTGGCAGTCACACACAGCAAACTCCTTTAGGAGCCTTGTTCTGCTTCTGCAGGCAATGTTGTTAATTGGTAGTAATGCTGTGTGACACAAATAACCACACTGACACCTTAAGCATCCATTCACATCAGGCACAAACTGCTCCCTTCAGTACCACCCAGTCTCATTTTCTAGGCTACAACTGTGCCTCAAGTGCAGCCACATGGCAAATGATGTCCTTTGAACCTTAGGAACCATCACTCAAGCAGAAATACATCTTGGTCCTTCTGCTGCTGAACACCATAAGTCTCTTTCACACACGTGTGGCTTTGCTTCCATACTGATAACTCTGCTCCATCACTCTCAGAGCTGTTTTCTTTCCATGTCACTGCACAGATGTGGCTGTAAGAGGCTGTTAGAATCCAGCTGCAAAGGTCAGCAAGCCTCCTTCCCAAAGTGAAGTATTAACTTGACATCAGCCCTTTGCAAGAGGCATTCCCAGACAAGCACAGGGGATGCAATGACTTTCTGGAGGCCAGAGTCCAACATCAAGCCCTGTAAAGCTGAGAGGATTCCTTTGCAGAGCTGCTCCCTGCTCTGTGCTGTCTGCACTTGAACAGTTGCTTCTGTAACCACACACCTGGAGCTGTGGGAAGCCTCACACCCCCTTTTGCAATGAGGACATGCAATCCCAACTCCCTGCAAGGAGCTTCTGAAGCTTGTGGGCTTGTAATTGAAAAGGTTGGTTCCTGAAATATCACACCCAGACTTTACCAACTCCAACACTGAACATGTGCCAGCTGAAAGGACAGCAGGGGAGAGCTGGGGCTTGGAGCACATGGGTCCATGGCACCATCTGAGCTGAAGGATCCAACAGCCACCAGCCAAAGGCAAGAGCCAAAGCCCCGAAGGAACCATCAGAGCAGGGAGTGACCCTGTGCCTCTGAGGCTCTGGGTGTCTTCAGTCAATGAAAAGGAATGTGACTGTCTTCACTAAGGGAAATGCTTCTAAGAGAAGGAAGGAGACATTTAAGCCCCAGAGGTCACAGTTCCTCACAGCAGAGGAACAATTCCTCCTCCATCAATGGCCCTTTCCATTCCAAATCCCTTCTGGGGTTTGCCCACACAGCTCCCACACAGTGGAGGCAGAAGGGAGATGCTGGCCACTTACAGGCCACTGCTAACTCTCCTGCTGCCCTTGCTTCACCTGGTTCCAGTGAGTCTGAAGCACACAAAGGGCTGGTTTGCTGTTCCCAACTGAGCTGAGATGTCCCAAGCAGGACACACTGCAACCCTGCCAGTGCTGTGTGAGCAGAGACTGTGCTCTGCTCCCTTCATCCAAGAGCTCCTGATGCTATCTCAGCAAACAACACTCCCTACATTTTAACATAAGCCCAACATCAAACCCAGAGGAAACAGGGCCAGGTCATTAATCACTCCTAGAGATGGTGGGAGACACCCTGGAATCTGCTTTCATTCAAAAATACCAGATGCAAGCAAATGCAACCGCTGCCTGCAACTGGCTCCTGGCCTCCTGCCAGCCAAGGAGCAAGAGCTAGAGCTACACACAAGTTTACTACCTGCTGAGCACTTGAAATGAAGCATATTTATTGCCCCTTCCCTTGCCCCACAACGTCACTTCTGTCTTCCCAGGCCCTTGATAACCACACAAAAGGGAATGGGTGGCTCCCAGGAGTCAGTGTCCAGGTTCACTGGGCTGCTGGTTACTGCAGTGGCAGCACAGTTAAATGGCTTTGCCTTTCTCTAGTAGCAGCACAAAGCACCATCATGAAGTCTTCAAGCCTCTGTGCTATGGCAACAACATCCCAGGAACTTCTCCTTCCTTGGAGGGCTTCAAGACCCGCCTGGACACGTTCCTGTGTGAGCTGACCTAGGTGGGAGCTGCTGCTGCAGGGGGCTGGACTGGATGAGCTCTAAAGCTCCTTTCCAATCCTACCATCCTGTGATTCTAGGAACTTTCTCCAGGAGATTGGAAAAGTGCTGGGCAGCCTCCTCTTTGCTTTCCTTCAATGCTTCCTCAAACCTCTCCCTTGAGCAGCACCCTGGGAGCAGCCTCTAGGATCCAAGCACAGACCTAAACTCCTTCCATCCTCCCATCAGCCAGACTGAGAATGAAATCCTGGTGCCTCATTATGAAAGCCCAGACTCCCCTGTGCCCAGGGCTCTGCCCACAATCGATGTCCTACCAGCTCTTTGAAAACACAGCCAAAAAAGCAGCTTCTTTCCCTCTAATAAAGCAGTGCCCAAGCTTTTCTGCAACACATCTGGCTGCCCTGTACAAAAGGCAGCCTGGCTGTGCTGGGGGCAAAGCTTTTGAAGGAAATGCAATCATTCAAGAGCTTCTTTCAGGCAGTTTGTTTTCCTCTTGCAGCTATTTTTGTTCCCTGGGTTTGGGAGCTGTGTCTCTCTGCGTCACGCTCTTACTGCCACATTCAATTGTTCCACTTGGTTTCTTTGAGCTCCTGATAGCTGGACATAATAACCAGCTAAAAGAAGAGTGCTGGGCTTTCTGGGGATGCTTTTCTTTTCAGGAAAGCAACAGCAGCCGTTGCTGAATGTGCAGACATGAGCTAGAGGCTGGTGCAGCACGGCAGCCTGGCAGCACATCTCCTGCCACAAGCTGCACAGAGCATCTATAATTTATGCTCCATTTTTGTCATCCCTAAGAAAAGCAGCTGATATATTTGGGTTCTGGGTGGAAGAGGAAGACATTCTGGGTCTGGTGTCCACTGAGGTGTGAATACAAATGCCTATGGCTAGGACAGCATGACACTTTTGCTTTCTCTTTGGTGTATAGATGGGATACAAAAGGTTCCAAGTGTTTGGTTTCACAGTGGTCTCAGGGGCCTGTGCAGGTGCCAGGATTGCAATGGAGAAAGCAAGGGTGAACATTTATCTATCCTTTCCAGTTCCATGGTGCTTTTCTATCTGAATGAAGCCCTTGTGCAGGTGAATTATGAGGCCAGGGGTAGTGCAGCCATGCACTCACCTTGGAGAAGCTGGAAGTGGAAGGCACAAGGACCTCAGTCCTCAATCAGATGCCTGACTCCTACCCTGAAGTGTCATTTCCCATATCCCTGCTCTTGCTGGCCAGGTATTTTTCTTTCTGCAGCTCTGTCCCTTTGCTTCTTAGACAGCAATGTAAGCTCTGTAAGGGCTGGGAGGAGGTTGGAGCCAAGCAGCAGCATGCAAAAGCAGAAGCAGTTCAAGTTCCCCACCTTCTCCTCCTCTCTGACCAAATGATGCCACTGCAGAGCCTGCTGTGCTCAAGGGAGAAACCAGGGAGCAAAACCTAGAAGTAACAGCTGCTGCCTCCCTGGCTCCCAAACTCCCCAGTGCCCCACCTCAGAGCCAACTTGATGATGGTCTGAGCTATCCCAGTGCACTGCAAACAAGCTGGTAAGGAGCTAAAGCAGAGTTAACTGGGATGCTCCTTGACAGCCACTGCTTCATGCAGCCACAACAGGCTCAGCACATCTGCTCCAAAGAGGTGGAAAGCTTGAGGAGGGAGATTTCATCAGACTCCTTCACACCTCATCTCCTGCCTGAGTCCAGCTTTTGGGGTTCAGAGTGTTCTTTTGCTGCTCACTGGTGCAGTTCCAGAGTGCACTGATGGTGCTTCCCTACAGAAAGAGCAGGTCTCAGTGCAACTGCCTCCTGCACAACACAAGCACTGGGCTCAAACCTCTGCCAGCTTCACTCCCAAATTTACATCCTCCCACAGTTCCACCAGTGTGTCTGAGATAAGAGGCAAAACCCTTTCAGTCACACAAGCAAGCTGAGAACCTGGGATAACTCCATGGGGATGAGTAATGTCAGCTCAGCACTGCTGAGCTCCACTGCTCTGTCCTGAAGGGACACAGGACTGAGATGCACAGGCATGGCAAGTGGCACGTGTGAGCCCTCCTGAACTCACATGTTCTGCCATGTCCACAGCACTTGTGACATCTGACACAAAGAGCAAAGCCCAGGCAGGAGCAGCAGCTGCAGTGTGCACACAGGGATGCTCAGCACTCAGGGCTCACAGGCTCACACAGCTGGAGACATCTGCCTGGGAAAGCAAGTGACTCTGCTAACAGGCAATTCAATCCCTGCACCCAAAAAAAGCAATGTCCCAAGTGCTGGACAGCTAAAGGCTGTGCAGCCATGTGCTGGCTGCCTGCCCTTGCTGTTTCCTGATGCTCTGCTCTTCCTGCTAATGCTTTTCCAGGCCTTGGGCTATTTCTGTCACGAGGGGAGAGAAAACAATCCCCAGCTTCATCTGCTGGTTGTGCAGTGAGAAGCAGGAGCCCTTCCAGCTGAAGAGATGATGCTTGAGCCTCCTTGCTCAGAGAAATCAGCATTTCCCCACAGTCCAGAGGGATCTGCATCGAGACTTTCTCTGTGTCCTTCACAGGAGCCACTCAGAAGCATGATTTGTATGTGACAAAAACCTCCCCAGAAGCGTTTTTATACCCCATGGGGACAGGAATAACAAGCTCTGCTGAGCTCTGTGGCAAGAACACATCTGCCTTTCCCCTACTGGGACTTGATTCTACAAACATCCATGAGATGGTCCCAGCCAAGCACCGAGAGAATTCATCACCCACGTCCAAAAAGTGATCAAAGCATCAAAGTCCCACTGGCAAAGTGCTGCAGGAATGCAGCTGCTGGCACCACTGCAGCTGAGGCTGAGGGTAGCTGTGTGGGTGCCTAGGACTGCATTTTATCATCCATGCTGGGAGTGCAGCTAGGGCAGAGCTTGGACAAAGGCAGGTGGGAAGTGCCACCCTGGCTGAGGGGCGCTGCCTGTGACAGGGCAAGCACAAGGCTCCTCGTGTAATTACCATTCATCATCACTTGCTTCTGACTCTGCTGAGTAACAGTCTTGCAAATGAGATGGTTTCTGATGACTGGAGCAATGAGCAGACCTAACAAAGCTGTTATTAGCTGCCACAGAAGTCATTCCTTAGCCTTGACTTGCCAAGTGACAACCATTTGCTCCCCAGTGTCACTGGGAGTGTGCAGCGATTGATTTGGTGAGCTGGATCCTCAGCTGACTACAGCAAAGAGCAGCCAGGTATTAGGTGAATAAACCTCAGCAATAAACCAGATGATGTTACTAAGTGGCTTAGGCATGAAGTGACCAAGAGACACTTCTCACAGAGGCCTGTCTGCATTCCTCCCACGTGCCTGTTGTGGTGAACAGTGCTCGTGGCTTTCTGCAAGGTTTTTGTTAGCTGAGTGTCTTTGACACAAGCACACAAGTGAAGGCAAGTATGGCAGAAACCCAACACCACAACTAGGTATTAAAACAGCCTTAAAATGACCTAAAAATGCTTGGGGACTGCTGGCAATGAGATGAAAAAAGAGACCCAGAAGGACATAAACCATCATTCCAAAGCATTAGCTGCTCCAGTAGCAACGACTCACGCTTGCAGCTGTCAAAGCAACTCCCAAAGCTGACTTCATGAAACATGCCCTTCTTTTTGCTTGAGAAGTGCAGTTGGTTCTCCTCACTTTTCTGCCAGGGAAACAGAGGCACAAGAATGCAGAGACTGGGATCTTTTCCTCTTTGCAGTACTGAAGTTCAGGAGCACAGGGCTCTTTTCTGCCAGGTTACAGGTTGTTAAGTTGGTCAAGTGAAAGGGCTCATTTGCCCCTTAAGGCACAGTTATATACAAAGGCTATCTCACTCACCATCTCTAAAAACAGCTGTGTTTTTAAGGCCAGAGGCATGTGAAAAGCACCTCAGAGCTTCTTGCTTTCCAAAGCACCCAGCAAATGCAGATCCATCTCTTTGGGGCCACACAGCTCTGCCCTGCACGAGCTGATGCTGCTCCCAGTGATGCACCAGCAGGACATGTGGAGCCCAAGCCAAGCCCCATTGCAGTCCATATGAAGCCATCCCTTTATCTCAGCAGGAATGTTTCTGGAGAGCCTGCTTCCCTACCTCCACTGCTGCCAATTCCAGCTTGAGCTGATTTGTGACTCCTCCTGATGGGATCTAACTGCTACATCATGTTACCACTCCCTTACAAGCCCTCTGTGCTGCTGTGCATGAAACACTCCCCTAGCTGAAGGGAAGGAGAAGCTGAATCCCTTGAACCCTGCTCAGAGTCCCACCTGTAAGCCAGCTGTTCCCAGAGTTAAACCCACCCTGCCTTGGATGAGCCATGTGTGCAACAGGAGCACCACACTCCAAGATGTGCTTCTCTAACCCATGCTACACCTGACCACCACGGTGAGTGTTGGGCAACCCCCAGAAACCCACCTTGCAGCAGGAACAACTGTGGGCACACCTGCACAAAACCTGCTTTGCCAGCAGCAATGCAAGTGACTGCCAAATGCAGGAGAATGGCTAAGCCAGGCCTTGCAATGACAGCTCCTCCACTGGAACATCCTCACGAGCCTGCTGTGTTTGGAAGTGAGCCACTGGCACATTCACATCAAAGGCAAGATTATTTAGCCACCCAGAGCATTCAGGTCTCTGTTGAATATAGCAGCAGAGCAGGCTGCCAAAGGCCCTACAGCACATGCCACTACAGTGTCTCCCTTAGCTCAATGCAGTGAGACAGTGAAACATGGGCTGTCCAGAAGTCAGGAACTGCTGGATCCTGCTCCTGACAGCCACAGCATTCATGGCAAGCCACAGGCTCTATGATTGCTATTAAAAGACTGAGAAAAATGCATCCCTCCCTCTCTTGCAGGATTGATTGGAGGATTCAATAAACAGCAGTGGCAAAACACTGAGTTGGGAGCTGCAGGGATGCAAAATGAGGCTGTGTTCTATCTGAAATGGGGTGAAACCAGCACTTGCCTTGGTGAGATGAGCTCTGCCCCTGACCAGACAAAGATGTTTGGCACAGACACAAGTCATTTCTGATTCAGCTCCTTTTCCCAGCACCATCAGCAGCATGGCAGGGTCACCAACAGCTGCCAAATGCCTCCCAAAGGAGCCCTGACTTTCTTTAGAGATGAAAATAAGGTGAGTGTGTTCCTTCAAGGAAAAAGGACCTGCAGGGGAAGGTGGGGGTTTAAATTCACCTCCATGGCCTCACCTTCTGCAAGGTCCTTTGTATTTCTGGAGGTTTGAACTGAGATGAGCTCAAAGCCAAGCACTGGTTATTAGTGGTCACTCTGCTGCAAAAGAGAGAAGTGTTGCTTCATGGCATGGTGAAACACTGCTGTGGACAGCCCTGCAGAAAGCACAGGACTCTCACTCCCTTTTCTTGGCTCTTATTTTTAAGACACACAAAGGTAAGCCAAGGAACCTGACACAGACAAGCAGCAGAGTCAGCAAAACCCTAAAGCAAGGTCTTTATTAAGCTCCCTGAATACCCATCTGAAACCTTCTGTGCCCTCAATACCCACTGTTCCTCCTCCTTTCTCCAAAAGGATAAGGATACTTTTGCATCTCTGTGTCAGTGTGAGCAGGCAGCACCATGGCAACAGCTCCATGGTGACAATATCCATGACAACCAGACCCTGCAATTGCTGGGGCTTCCCCTTGCAAAGGAGAGCTTGATTTGCATGGCTTTTTGCACTTGCTCTTAGCAAATAGCATGGGGCTGGTTGGCAGACAGTTAAGCACAGGCAAAGGTTTGTGAGGATAACGAGTAGACAGGATAGTGATGGAGATGCTGAGTTCTAAGGGGTAATGAAACTGGGTAGTGCCATTAAATACCAGTTCAGCATCCCCAGTGTGGTGTGGGCTGGAAAGTGAAGTCCAGGTGAGATGCTCTCTCAAGGTTACAGTCACACCAAGTTTGCAGCTCTCACACACAAGGCAGAAGCGCTGCCATGCTCAGTAAAGTGCCACTTCAGACACACACAGCCCTTGTTAAAATACTGGAGACTTGAATGACCCTGCTGGTGCTGGTTCTGCAAGGCCCAGTAAGCCCAATCCTCCAGGGGCACCTCCAGGGGGATCTGAGAAGGGACTGAAGAGCTACCCTGAATGAGAACATTCACTCCTGGCATTAATGCCAGCCATTCCTGACACCAACAACTCTCTTAGGTGGCAAAATCAAGGCACAAAACCAGGGATTCATGTTGCTGAACTTCAAGAAGCAAATAACCACCAAGTTCCTCGAGTTCTGGCCCCAGTCTGAAGCTGAAGTCCTGTTGCAAGAGTCAACCTAGAGCTGGGAAGAGGGATGGTGAGGCCTGAAACCAACCAGAACCCAGGAAGAATGTGGGAAAGAGACCTCATCTACAGGAAACCTTCCCATCCCCAGCCCACTAAACCCTGCTGCTCTGTGTCAGCTCAGTGTGGCTCTTACACCAAGCACTAACACACCGAGTGCCACTGCCCATCCCAGCCACAGCACTGGGGTGTCTGGGCTGAGAGAGACACAGCTTGGGATTGAGTTGCATCTGTGGCTTCAGTGGCTTCCTGGCTGCTGGTCAGGGTAACAAATGCTGTTGCCATCTGCTTCTCCTCTGCATCTCCTCTATTGCCTGCCCTAACCAGCCCCTCACCCCAGCCACACACTCATGGGCCAGGCACAGCCCTGTCACGCTGCCCACCTGCAGATCAGCAGCCAACACTTCTTCCAAGCTCTGCTGCACAACATTCCCTAATCAAACCAGAGTTTCAGCACATTTCCAGCATCCCCTGTGCATGCTGATTCTCCCAAGCTCTTCCACACCTCTGTTCATCCCCTTCAGAACAGAGTCTCTGTTGTTCTGTCATCAACAGCAAGATTGGGACAAACTAGATTAAAACTCAGCTGGGTGGAAGAACAAAGGCTTGAGGAATTCTTCAATTCTCTTTCAGATCAGGAAGGTCTCAGAGTACAAGCTTCAGTTCTCCTTCTGTGGAGCAATGGCAGAGCTCTGCATCTAGCACCAGGAGGATGAAATCCCATCTTCCTTGTCCTTGTGAGGGCTCCTGGATTTACCAGTGATGATGTGGATGGGGACAAAGTGACACCAGGGAAAACGCCCCTCCATCAGCCCCTGAGCCTGCTGCTACCTGCTCTCACCCATCCTCATCAACCTTTTGAGCAGGTTCATTTGCTTCCTTGAGATGCTTGGGAAAAGCAGCTCCATCCCTTGTCCTCTTGTTATGGCTCCCCTTCTATCCTGCACTGCAAGCTCCTGCCTGTGAGCAGAGGGGAGGAGGCTCCTGCAGTCCCTGCTGGCTGCAGCACTCACACAAAGCAACTCCAAGTGTTTATCTGGCTCTCTGGTATGTACATCACTGCTGTGCTTCCAGCTCAGTGCAGAAGTCTCTTTGCAGCTGGAGTTAATGTACCATATTCCAAGGGTGGGTCTAACTAGGCTGAGGAGAGAGCTGTCTAGTGACTTGGAGGAGCCTGGGAGCCTGTGCTCCTGGGCTGTCTCCTTCCCTCTGGCAATGCCTCAGTCACGTCACCAAACTCATTCATAAGCACTCCCTGCCCTGGCTCCTCCATCTGTCAAACAGAGCTGTTTTCACAAAGCTGGACTGTGAACTCCACCACATCCACAGGCCTTCAGATCAAAGCCAGTCTGAACACATTCTTGCTCATGCTGCCAGAGGTGTATTAACCCCCCCAGTGCTGAGGAGCCAACAACCTTCCCGAGCACAAACGCTGGACACAGTGCAAACACTCACCTAGATCTGGAGTAAGGATGCTGGAAACTGGCACATGGGATGCTTTTGCTCTCTGGTTTCAGAGTCAGCAGCACTCAGCCTTTAGTTTCTGAGCTATCCCTTTCCTACCATCACTCAGTATTGGCCAGACTAGAGCACAAATGATTCTCCTTTGTCCCCTTCCCCACAGGGGTCTCTGCTGCTGGAGTGGAGGTTTGTTTGTTAGGTGCAAAACAAGGTCTGGAATGCTCTGTGACACTTCAGCTTCCATCCAGGATAGGGCACTGCTGCTTGCAAATCCCAGGTGACCCTCTGTGCTCCAGAGTGAGCACTACACAGGGTGCCAGAGACCAGCCTTGTGATGCCAACAGGCATCCTGCAGGTCAGTAAAGTCCTACCAGCCTCATGCTGCACATGGAAAGGCCAAGGCAGGGAGAATAAACAATCACACGTGCTCACACAGCAGTGACAGTGCTGAAAGTAATTACCCAATAATAGCACCAGCTAGCCAGTGAAGCAGCTACCACAGGTGGGATACCATCAAGGCTTTCATTGTCAAAGGGTTACAGAAGTCCTGGAGCCAGCTAGGCTTTGAAAGGCATCCACATGCCAAGTCCTGAGGCAGACACTTGATTTTAAAGCTCTCTCCCACCAGACCCAAAGGGATTTCACATGCATGCCCAGTGGTGAGCAGCTTCACCCAGCTGGCTCAGTTGCAACAGGAGACTGAAGAAATGTCTTTGTGAAACCAGTTGCACTGGTGCAGCTAGGAGGGTGAACTAGATTCAGAGATATACCCAGCAAGGAATAAACTAGTTACTATTACATGTTGCCACACTCAAACCCCTGGGTGCCTTGCTGTCCCAAGGAGAAGGGATGGAAGACGTGGAGTAAGTCCTTACATTGAGTAAGGGAAAGAGCTGTTGCTCTGAGCCTCAGCAGGTCCCACTGCAGGCTGAGAAATTGCTCTAAATAAATACAATTCATTATGCTGTATGCAAACAAACTAAGGCCAGGCATAAAGCTGAGGATGAGGGGTTTGGGAGGGCTGCATGACCACTGCATGGCTTTCCTTTCTGGTCCTGCCTAATGCAAGGACACCACAGATGCCCTTGCCAGTGGCACTGCATTGCTCTGTGACTACAGAAGACACTTCAGACACGTCACATCTCTTAAAACAAGAAGCATCAAATCCTTTTGGTTTGCCTGTGGCTACTGGAGGGCTTTTTGGATCCATTAAGTCTTTGATTCCTCTGGGTAATTATCAACTCCTAATCCTCAGCAACCCAACAGAGTGACTGCCATGGTGTGAGAGGTGAATTTGGCCAGCAAGTCAAAGCAGACAGCCTGGATCTTCTAGCATGAAACACTGAGACACATGTTCCCTGCCAGAAATATCATCCCTGGTCCTAGGCAGGAGGGCAGGACAGATGCAGAGTCAGCTGTGTAGTGATAATAGAGTGGGTGGGGAATTGCAGAACTGGCTGTTAAACAGCTTCCTACTAAATGCAAGCCTTTAATCACAGCCTAAATACCTGCACAAGAGATGAGCTGGACCCTGGAAGTGAAGGCTGCACACCTTGTCACTGATCTACATGGAATTCATAACATCAAATACAGAAAGGAAACTTTTCTGCCATCAGGAGGGATTAAACAGGTCTCTGGTTAGAAAACAAAGCTGGTTTATGCAGAGCAGCAGAGCTTTGCACCTTGCTGCTGACTGTGGAGGGGCAGACTCAGGGCCTGCAGCTCACCACAACTCCACAGAAAAGTTGGTTTGGAAGAAAAAAGCACCAGAGTCAGATGTTCAATAGACTCTGCAATGCTGCACAAGCTGCCTGCTTCCAACCAGAAAGAGCTGGACTGCAGATGTGTGCAGGACTTTGTTTAGTCTACCATGGTTATTGCTGTAGAGAAAACTTTGTTTTACTCCTAAGTATTCCCTCTCCCACACACATGCAGAGCCACAATGCACACACACACTGCCTGGCAAAAGATGCAGAGCCTGCTTGTTTGAAACCCAGAGCTGGAAGACAAAGGCATCTGGGAGAGATTGATGGGAGGCACAGAACAGTTCAGGGGAAAAGACACACTGGCAGTAGCAGGAGATGCTGCAAGTCAGTGGAAAAGACACACTGGCAGTAGCAGGAGATGCTGCAAGTCAGTGGAAAAGACAGACACACTGGCAGTAGCAGGAGATGCTGCAAGTCGGGGAGGGAAGCCAGGAAAACGATGCAGAGGCAAAGGGGAGTGCAAGAAAAAGCAAGAGAAAAGTGCTTTTGCTGTCTCACAGGCAGAGTTTCAGCTCACACTGTTGATTTACACCAGCTGGGAATCCAGCCTTCAGCTGCTCTGCAGCCTTGCAGCCAAAGCCACCTTTGCCATGAGGCTTCAGCAGATCAGGCCTCTGCTTCCAATGTCTCTTTGGTGTCTCAGGTCCAGGGGCACTGCCCATGCACCTGGGCTGGCTCAAAACCCTTCTTATCCCTTGATGGTCTCTCAAGTGCCAAAGGAGAGAGAAAGAGCAACAGTGGAGAGAAAGCCATGGCCACAAACGCAGAGCAAGGCAAACGTTCCAATCTGCCAGTGGCAGGTGTCCCTTTGGTGCAATGGCAGTGACAAATGTCACCCTGCCCTCCCCAGCACACACACACACACACACTTCATCTCTTGTCCCCATTAGCTCCAGAACAGACAACCACACAGGGCCTATTCTGCAGCACTGTATCATCTTGCACTGATTGCTGCTTGTCCTCTGCCTGGATGCTGAATTCTGAGCTCATTAGCTGCTAATGGCTCTGCACGTGGAGCTCTGGCACACTTGGGGCCACAGACAATGCCTTCCCTTGTGGCCACAGCCACAGGAACTCCATTGTATGGCCCAACACTGGAGCTGTGTTCCTCTTGGCCAACTCTCCACAATTCTCTCTGCTCTGTGAGACTTCCCAACCCTCTGCCAAAGCTGAGCCTCACTGGCCTGCTCAGTGCTGGGCTGTTGCTTTGCATTTCCCAGCACAGCAGCGCTGCCAGTGCAGCTCCCCTGGCAGAACAGGCTGCCCACATGGGCTGTGGAGGCTCCTTCTCTGGGGACATTCCAACCCCCTGGATGAGCCCCTGTGTGCCCTGCTCTAGCTGCTCCTGCTCTGGCAGGGGGTTGCACTGGATGATCTCTCAAGGTCCCTTCCAGCCCTTGAGACTCTGTGACTGTGTGTGACCTTCCCAGCACCTGAGTCCTTTCTGCTGGAAGCACAGAGCCCCCAGTTCCAGCCCAGTGTGACACTTCTCACACAAGCAGCAGCCCCAGGGACATGGTGAGAAGGTTGGCCAGGGGCTGCTGCTGGGGCCTGGCTGGGCATCAGTCAGTTGGTGATGAGCAACTGCTTTCATGTGCATCACTTGCCTTCCTTGCATTTTATTCCTCTGTTATTTTCCCTTTTATTCCATCACAACAACCACCATGGTCATTATTTATTATTATCACTATTAATAAACTGTTCTTAGCTCATCCTATGGGTTTTCTTTTACCCTTCCAGTTCTCCCTGCATGCTGCTGGGGCAGGGAGGGAGTGAGTGGCTGTGGGGTGTTCATTTGCCAGCTGGGGCTAAATCATGACAAGCTGTGACAGAGGAGGGCAGAGGGGGATGGATGTGAAGATGAAGGTCATACTATCACCTCACAAGGCCAGCAGCAGAACAGAGCAGATCATCCTCCTCAGATTCAGAACACAGATGCCATGCATCAACTCTGCCTTGCCAAGATTGACCAAAGTCAGATGTTGCTCTGTTTCCAGAAGGAAGGAACTGCTCAGACCCTGACAGCAGCAACACTCAGAACCACACTCTGCAGAGCACTGGTGCCCTTTCCTTGTGCACCCTGCCTCATCACTCCTCTGATCTCCTGTGCAGCAAAACTAACCTCAAGATTGTCAGTTTTAACTGAAAGAAGTGGATCCAGGGCACACAGAAGGGAACAGTAAATCTGACCCTGACAAACCCCACAAGGCAGGGGAGGTGCTGCCCAGCAGATCCACACTGCCCATGTTCCAACCCTGCACCACACCACACAGCCTCCCAGCTAAAGCCACCACTAAAGCAAATCCCTGTCAGAAACACAGCCCTTGAAGCTCTGTCCCAGCCCCAGAAGGAGCAGTGTCCCATTATCCAGGCAGAGAGAGCATCTACCACTTTCCTTGGATAATCCCTTAATTACTGTAGCCTCCTAAATAATCCCATTGAATGGTTTATGCACAGCACAGTTAAAACAAGCCATGCCACAGGTCCCAGGCTGATGGACAGGACATCACTCTTGGGTGTCTTTTCATCAGCTGATGAGCTTCCTTGTGTCCCTGCTAAAAGAGGTGGTGCCCCAACCCTTTGTCTTTCCACAGCACACTGGGTTTCAAGGCCAATAAAGCTCTTCTGACTGACTCACAACAGCACACAGGCCATTTACAAACCCATGCTGGCTGAAAGCTGATGTTACAGAGCTGTCCCCAGCTTTAACATGAAGCTCTCAAGACATGCCACATCAGCAGCTCTGTGGGCACTGCATTCTTACCAGCCCACACTCTGTGTTCCATGTGAATCTGTTGTGAATCTGTGCAGGCTGCAACACCTCAGCCCTGCTCTGCAACAGTGGGATGAGCCAAGCTTCTCCACAAATGCAATGTGTTCTGTATGTGCACTGACTGCATGGCTGGCTCCAGGCTCCTTCTGGATACACCCCAAGCTGGCACCTAAGAACAGTTTGCAGGCAGCAACCCCTTGCAAGGGAAAATCATTTCAGTGCCAGAAATGTTGTGCTCCCTGTCCTGGCTGAAGAAGTAGCTGGGGATTAAGAAGTCAGCTTGGCCTCTTGTACTAGAGTGGGAAGAAATGCTGGTACTGATTCATGAACACAGATAAGAAAACAATTGCTCTTCTCATCCCATGTTTTTGAGACTCAGGGATACACTTGCAGCCCTAAAGCACTGAGAAACAAGTCCTTATCACATCCTCCATCACTGAGAAACCAGGCTCACTGCAGGCATTAACTGAGGGGTCTGGTGCTCCAGGCAGGCAAAGCCTTGCAGATCAGGGTATGCTCCATGGAATCAAACTGTGTGTGTGATGCAGAGTCAGCTCCTGGGGCAACAAAAAACAACCTGTCCTTTGTGTTATAACAACAGTTTTTCTCTCTCCTCTCTCTTTCTTAGCACACACATGTGCACTGCCCTTCTCACTGCACACACTGAGCAGTTCTCAGAGGACAATGTCTGGAAAGGCTTCCTCCTATTGCCAGAAGAAACAAATGTCTTACATGAGAGATATTGGTTGGGGAGAGAGAAGGGGGTTGGTTTTGGACTGGGTTCTGAGCATCTTTTCTCTCTTCTCCTCCCACTGCCTTTTTCTTCTCTGATTCACAAGGAAACCACAAAGCAAACTCAAGATTGAATAACACTTGGGTTTGTGAATGTTCTGGCTTTCTTTTAGGACATTTACTTCCACCCCCACTAACCTAAATCTCCATTTATCCCAGCCCAATCAATTCAGCAAACTCTAAACACAACCAGAACCTGGGCTGGCATTTAATCCCCGCTGCAGAAGCCACTGGGAGTGACCCTGATACCCAAAGGCAAACTCTAATGCTCTCCTTTGGGCTAATGCTGTTTAATCTTGTTAAACTTTTCAAACTGCTGGAACACATTGCCCTTTGTGTGAGCACAGACCTAAATGACCTTAAGTGCAGTTACTTGGTGCTTTTAGTTGCACAGGACACAGGGTGCAGCCCTCTGCCTCTGCAGGCAATGGTTCTGAATGGCAACCAGCAAGACATGGATGTGACCCTCCACTTCTGTACCTTGTCATCACCACATCACCAGCAGGCTCTGCTCTGGTCCAGGGCAAAATCCAGCAGAACTAGCTAAAATCATCTTTGCCATTGTTTCTGTGAGGTATTGTACATGCTTTAGCTTGCATCTGCTCAATATTGGGACTAAAGTCTGTGGCCACTTCAGTGGCTTTCAAATCCCAGCCTCAGATCATCAGCTCTGAAGTGAGATCAATTCCCTGTCTAACAAAGGAGAGTAGGGACAATTCTGGTAATGCTCATTTACAAGGTCTGGATAATACAGCCATGCACAACTCTGACAGGGAAGGCTGAAGAATCTTCTGAACAACACTGGATATAGCTCCTGTGTTCTAGCAAATGCTCCCTGTCCCTGTGAAACAGGTTCTTCTGCTCAGAGCTGAGTAGGAGTGATGACACATCAAAGGCTTTGCTTATGCAATCCTTAGGGCCAGGAGCTAACTCACTGCACTGCAGCCTGGGGTGGCACAGGGGCTGTGCTGTGTTCCATGAGCTGCCTGGCCACTTGCTGGAGAGTCCAGTGCTTTCTGAAGGAATGCTCTGGCATGTGCTGATTAACCAGAGACAAACACCTCATGGGGCAGTGTTGCAAGTGACAATACTCCATCCTGCAAGGAAAAGATGGGACCAATCTATTCTGCTTCCACCACTTTGAAAATGAGCTGCTTTGACTTTTAAGCTTCACAGTAAGATCTGAACCCAGCTGGAAACAGAGTGAAAGCTTTCCAATGAAAGGTCTCTTTGGAATTCCGAGTCACTGCAGTTTCTTTCACCCATTTTTCAACCCATCCCACTTCTGAAATAAAAACTGGGGACAAAAACCCCCCCTAGAGCAAGTGCTGCAAAGGTGCACTGCTGATCCCTCACCCAGCTCCAGAGCAGCCCAGCCCTGCCCTGGGAACTGGCTCTGCCCTGCAGATTAACCTGTCACACCAATGGGGCCAAGGACTGACTTCTCTAATAAGAGCTGGCAAGCCTAAGAAAGATTTCACACCCTTCCTCCCATGAATGGGGAAGAAGCTTTCAATTAGGAACACTGCCTATTCCTTAATCATCTCCTTTGTCTGTGTGGTTATTAATATCTTCACATGAGCAGTCAAGCCATGGGCTATGTTTTTCTGTTCTCATTTTGGCTACTACTTAGTGCTTACAAAACACACACAGGAGCCACACCTTTAGAAACACAAGGAAAGCAAAGGATGCTGTTGTTGGCACTGTTTGAAGTGGCATCTGCATTCTCCAAGCTTACTGAAACTCCCATGTACTCAACAGCACATCATGTCACAGGGTGACTGTCACAGCTCCACTGAGTTTAAGTAGGTCAGGCAGGTAAAGAGTGAGAGAAGCAAAGACAGGCAGGGGAGAGGTAATGTGACCCAAGGAAGTCAAACAAAAGGTCATCACCTAAACCCAAAACAGAATTGATCTGCCTGGTCTCTCATCTGGTCCCTCACACTGCCTGCCAGAGAAGTAAGAGCCTCTGCAAAGCAAAGGTAATCATCAATAAGCAAACAGCAAGTAATGTGTCCTGCAATGAGACTGGAAGCTGTTGTTCTCCAGCCTGCAGCTTGTCTAGAGTGGACCCATGTCATATAACAATAAGCATGTAGACAGTGTGGTGAATGGTTCAGGCAATGCTGAGGAGAAGCCCATGTCCTGGCTACCTTGCACCTGCATGTCTAGGTTTTGGCCTTTAAGTAAGAACAGGAGAAAAGTCAAAGGTAGGAGGAATCCTCAACACCTCCATAACGTCAGGTGACTGCATTGCATTGTCCTTGCTGACCACTGACCTCTCTTCTCTGCCCATACATTAATAACCAGAGCTAAAGCACTCCAGATGTTGGCACTAGCCCTGCAGACTGGGGTTCTCAGTGTGTGACACATCATGGCCCATCTCTGGCTGAGATGGGATGAAAGGATGCCATCCCTGGCAGAGCAGCTGTCTCCTTCAGACAGGCATCCCCAGGCAGCAGGGTCACAGCATCTCTGAGATGCTTTGCACAGCCACTCACAGCTGCCCATCAGACAGGGAGATCCACCAGTGCAGAGGCAGCAGGCAGAGCCATGCTATTTCTAGCAGCTATGGCTTAAGTGAATATATCTCCATCCACTGGAATGAAGATTCAACTGCTTCTGGTTTAATCAATGAAAGCCTTGTTTGCCTTGGGAAGCAGGACCACTGGCAGCCCAGTGCTTCAAAAGGCATGTGCACTTCAGCTTAACAAAGGGAATACCTCCCCACCTGCTTTGTTCAAAGAGAGGGGATGTAACTGTGCTGAGCTAAGGAAAACCACATCTGCATTCAGCTCATACAAGCTGCTGGCAAGCTGGGCTGGGTACCCACCTGTGGTGTGAACATGATAGCCATCCAACAGCAAGCCACGGGCTCACCACGTGCCAGGCCAAGGATGCAGCTACCTGCCACGCTTTTGGGCTGCATTTTGGATGGTGAGTGGTGGCAAGGGAAGAGTTCATGGCCTCTACTAGCAGGCAGGTTGTGCTTAGAAGCCCTGAGCCATGGCCAGCTCATTGAGAAGTCTCTGAAGACCCCTGTTTCCCCCAAGGGCAGGGAGCCCAGCAGGTCTGACAGAGGTATGGCCAGTGGAAATCTTGTCAGCATCATCCCCACAGCTGACAGCCCCTCACTGCAAAGGGAAGGTGAGAGTGCACACCCCTGAACGAGATCTCTTGGAAAGAAAGAGGCCAAGGAGACAGTTCATGTGGGGAGGAGTGCCTGGCTTTGATTTGAGGCTGAATCAAGGCCAAGCCACAGCCCTGGATTCTCAATCACTGAGCTCACAGGAGAACAACGGCCAAAACCTCCTCAGAACTGGTGACTGTGACACATCAACCCCAAAGGCCTTAAATCCAACCTTCCACCCAACCCAGAACCAAAAGCATTTCGACCTGGCAGTGTGCATCTGAACCACCTCAAGGGCTGAGTCTCCAACGGGACTTTGCCTCCATCTGAGACACAGGGATGGTCCAGCAGCACTGCAGAAGCACCACATGTCCCTGGAGGACATGCAGAACAACACCCAGTGCCCAGGTTGCTGTGTTCTTGGGTTTCACCTTTCTGAAGCTGTGTGCAGTGATTAGTTCATCCCCAGCTCTGCAGCAGAAGGGAAGGTTCACTCTGCTTGCCAAGCCCTCACCACAAGCTTTGCTCTGTTTTGTGGAGGGTTTCTGAATCCCTGGCCTGTCATCACAGGGTCTCTCTGATCCTTCCCAAAGCTTTGATATCAGCCTGCAAATGGCCACAAAAACCAAGACCTGTTGCTACTAAATTTCTGCTTCCTTTTCTGCTCAGAAGTGACACAGCAGAACACAGCTCCTGCCTTGCATTCCTCCCAGCCCACAGGAAAACATCACTCAGAGGAGAAGCAAAACATCAGAGGGAACTTGCACAAGGCCAAACTGCAGCATGGACCCAGGGGCTGGAGAAAGGGAACCAGCAAAACCAGCCATAAGGTGAGCACTAACCCACACCTTCACACCTTGGCTGGGAAAGGTCCTGCTTCAAAGAGCAGAGGGAAATCGAGGGTCAGGGCAAGGAAAAGGCTTCCTCTCTTTAAATGGCACACATGCATCATCTATGCCATTGATTTCCTTCCATCCCCCTCCCATTGCCTCTCCTGTAATTAAATAATCACAAAGATGGTTTTGAAACCTCCCCACAGCAGCCTGGGCAAAGGTCTGAGCTGGCTTCAGCTGCACCTCATGGCCCCAAGGGGAGAACCCACCTCATGGCCTGTGGGGTGGGAGAACAAGGTGAGGAGAGCTCCTGTTTGGAGGGTAGTGAGCAAGTAGGGCTTGGTCTATGAGCTGCTACATTGCCTGGCCCTTGAACCCTACAGTCTGGGGTGCCCCAAAGCATCTGGTCACAAGAACATGGTTGCCACTGCTCTCTAAGAAACCAAGATGCTTGTTTGCACTCCTCTTGGGAGCTTGAGTGCCATGGAACTGCAGCTGGTTCAGTTTTGCTTTGCAGAGCCTGTGATCAACCTGGTCTGCAGCCAGGGAATGGAAAGTGAATCTCCTGTCAGGTCTCCCTGGCTTTGTGACAGGACCTGCTCCATCTTCCTCCCATCAACCCTGGGGCATGTGGTTCAGGCTGAAGCACTTGTCTGTGGTTGAATGCAGCCAAGGCTCTGCTTCATTTAGAGGTGACTCGTCCCTCTGGTCAAAACAGCTGAGATTTACTCTGGCCCAGATAAATCTATTTATAGTAAGTGTTATGCTAATTCCATAGGCAGGTCTGATCCACTTTACTCACTGGAGCAATAATGCCTTCTGCTACCTGTTCCTTTCAACAGCTTCTGTGCAGTCAGCACCCATTTGCTCTGTGAACCATCAGCTCTTGTACAGGGTAGATGTGTGCTTGCCCTTGCCTCCCTTTGCACTGGGCCATGCAGCACTCCATCCCTGCAGCCCTGCTCACCTCCCTCTGCACATTGCTGGCTCAGCCTCAGACCTACACTGTGTGTTGGATAAGTGGAAGAAACCTTGGTAAAAACAGATGATGGAGGTAATCTTAAAGCCACTCACACTGAAGTCACTTTCAAAAACAAATGAATTGCTTTTATTACCTTGTCTGGGGTCCCTGTTACCATCTGGAGAGAGGAATTCATTCACTGTCACTCCTGTGAGCGTGGAGGGGATTTTACTCATCATCAAAATGCATCTGTCTTTGGGCTAAATGGGACCAATTGCTTAATGGCAATACAAGAGCTGTTTTTAGTGGTCTGAGTCTCCTATTTTTGTCTCAGGATAATGGAATAAGCTGTACTTCTAATCTTGACCAAAATCTCTTTACAGATGGCTCTAAGCATGATGCAGATGTGGAAGGCCCTGCCAATGCTTTTTGATCCTGGGAGCACGAGAGTTTGCTGCAGTAAAAAGCTGAGGAGGAAGAGCAGAAGCTCAGCTGATGTGACACTGCAATGGTTCTGAGGTGCAGGGTCCTCACCTCTCTCCTCATTGTTTCTTCTTCATTTGCAAAAGCTCCACTCAAGATTTGCCTTTCCCTTTCTGACCCCACTGATTGCTCAAAATCTATCAAATCTATCAGCAAATCTGTCACCAAATCTGTCAGCTCCAGCTCCTTTCCTGGTGCAGAACTACAAGTAGCCAGCAGATTCAACTCTTTGCTCCTTGCAAAGTCCCAGGGGGCAGTACAGTTAGAGACTGCTGGCTTGGCTGGCTCCAAGATGCAGTTTGGATCACTGGTTTGCTAAGAGCAAGCTCCTACAGCCAGCAAGTGACATCATCAGCTGCTGTTAAGAGCAGGCAGAAGGTCTCAGCACAGCTTTTGAACACTACAAGAATCTCCAAGTAGACAATTAAAACACCAAAGTACATGGAGACACGACAAACACGTTGCCCACAGCTGGGACTCACTGGCACATCAACACAGATGCTTTCCTGCTCTTTGCTGCTCTGTTTTCATGGAGGTCAGATGCAGGTGCACAGCTCCTAAAACCATTTCCAGCATGTTTTCTCATAGCTGAAGAGATTCTGTGCCTCAGCTTAGTTCTAGCCTTGGTGACTGTGTTCACACCATTTGGCACAGTACAGAAATACCCAAGTCCCTGTCTGAAACGTGCTACAGGTCAGTTGATGTCTCTCATCCTTCTGCTGAGAGGATGGAGGTGGATGCTCCATGGAGACAGAGTTTTGAAGCAAGCTAAAGAAGACTTCATCTTTTGGTTGCATGGTGTTCCAGTGACTTTAAATCAGTATATTAATACTTAGGAAAACCTGACAGCTCTGTTCAGCACATATGTAACAGAGAGGGCTTTCATGCACTCTGCTGTGTACACACAAGCACAGGCTCCTTCCACTATTGCTTCTGTGTCCAAATTATGATTCTATGACTCTGTAACAGGAGCCACTGGAGCTTCTTGCAGTGCTTCAGCTCAGCAGGGACTGTCCCCACACCATGAATTCTCCATTACTGCTTTCTGATAGCTACTCTGAGCATCTCTAGAATCAAGGCACTAAGCAACTTGAACCAGCTTTGAGAAGGGCATTGGATTAGATGACCTCCAGAGGTCTCTTCCAACCTAAATTACTCTAGGATTTAATGGCTTAAGGATGAAATCCTTCCTTAGCTCTTTTAATGCATTCCTTATGTAATGTATCTCATGGGTAACAGGTTTCCCTCAGCTTCTCTTTTGGAACCCACAGCCAAATCGTCGAGGAGACAACAGCAACTCCAGCATCTGCATCTGTCACCATCCAGTGCTGCTTGATCTGCAGGTTGGAATGTGTTACATAAAGCAGAGAGGAAATACTACACAGAAGGCACTTTTTTCACCACTCATCATTACAGCCTAAGGGGGGAAACGCTGACAGAAGTTGCAGCAAACCATTTCCTACTTCTGCCCCTACTCCTGAAGCAGATGGAGATAAAAGGGAAGCAGCCCAACAATGTCCCAGTGCTGTTGATATCCCAGCATTGCTATTTCAGTGTGTGTGAAAAGGAAGAGCCCATTAGCAAACTGACTTGGTGAGGACTGGGAGGTCAGGTCAGGAAATAGTATTGAACAGACTCCTTCCCTAGGGTAGTGTCTCTTCTCTGCACAGCCTTTTTTGGTGGTTTCAGATCTGCAGTGTAGAGATGTTTGTGCAAACCATGGTAAAACCAGGGAGGAACATCAGCCTCTTGGGGATCCTACAGGCTGACTGACAGTAAATCTGACAGCTGACCTCAAAAAGGCACCATCCTAAGGGCAAAGGGGGTTTTCTGCTTGCCAGGGCAGCCAGGGCTACCCATTTCTTGTATAAGGTTGTGCTTGTCCCCTTCTGTCCACTGAAAGTCATTTCTCAGCTCAAATGCTGAGCTGAGCACCTGCAAGTGATGTATCCTCAGTGCAGCCCATTTCATGGGCCAGCTAATGCTGATGAATTGGCAGAGCAACTGACAAAGAGCATCTGCAACCTACACACAGCAACTTCCATCTTCAGCTCATCAGAGCATGGCACTACTTCTGCTGATGGCTGGTAACTGTGATCAGACTGAGGGCATCCCTTCCCTTCTGTTCTGAATAGCCCTTTGGCAGAAGCTCCTGGAATGACACCCACAAGAGGGGTATGCAAGAGAGCTCTTTGACACCCACAAGAGGGATATGCAAGAGAGCTCTTTGGGTTCTGGAGAAGAAAACCTCATCCAGAGACTCCTCATGGGCCGAGGAGGTGAGGTGGCAGAGAGCACAACACACCTGACAGTCCCACTGCACTCTGCAGGCAGAGGATCACTCAACAGGACTTCTGGCTCTTGCTTTGTGCTTACCAGGGCCTGCTATGTCTCACACACAGGGAGGCAACCTTCCTTATTTGGCCTCCTTGAGCTGGTTCATCCATCAGACAAGTTCCACCAGCAGGACTCCAGTGAGACACTTGCCTGGAAACAGGCACACTGGTGATGACACACTCTCCAGCCTCAGCCCTCCATCAGGTGGGTCTCTTGTACCTTCCTGTGAATGCTGCCTTTTCTTCCCTAAACACTTTGATTCTTCTTCCTAAGTGACTTCAGAGCATGAGGCTCCTCTGATGACATTTGCTTGCTTGCTTTTACAAGCCAAATGGGTTTATCAAACACTTCTGTCTTCCCCCTGAGCGAACTCAGCAGCATCCGTTTACCAACACGGCTGGAGGAGTTCCAGCAGGCTTTGTGGACACTTCCCCTAGCCCATAGTTTAGCTCAACCCACCCTCCCCCAGCAAGGATCTCTTTCAGCACTAAATGCTCCTTGTTTCTTTTTTCTCTCCCTCCCCTGGGCCTTGGCTCAGGACTGGAGCTCCCCAACCTCTATGCTGCCTTTGTCTCCCTCTGAAAGGCTTTTCCTGTGCCGTGTCCTGCCAACCACAGCAAAGGTCTTGCCCTCCCTGGCAGCAGGAGTGCTGAAAATGCTGACTGGCCTGAGGGAGAGTCTTTGCCCCTTCCTTTGCCCTGGCACAGCTGGATGTCTCTTGCACCCTCTCAGAGGTCCAAACCATTTGGGCTGGAAGAGACTTTTAAGATCATCGAGTCCAGCCTTTGTCCCAGCCCTATCAACCACTAGAAATGTCTCTCACTGTGTCCCAGTGCCACAAAACAAGTGGTTTACCTCTGCAGAGTACTGATACCAGCAACACAACCCTTTCCTACAGGGAGGAGAGTTGGATGGCTTTGCCACTTCAGCTGCATGGAAGCTTGCAGGGGGAAATGGGAGTGTAGAGACACTGCCCATCCCTTGCTTTCCTTTCTTTCCCTTGAGCACTGGGCATGGCCCCAGTTTTCTAGTTCTGCCTTCCTCTTACACCTCTCCAGAGGCAACAGAACTTCTGTGATGTGACTTTGGTTCTCATGGAAAGGATTAGTGCCTCAGTCATCAAGCTTTAGAGAAGGACACTTGAGTGTAGACAGCAGGATTTGCTTGCTCTGCTCTCTGTGGCCATCTGATGGCTTGTCACACCCCTTTGAGCTAGTAAACCATTCCTGCAGGGAGAACATTACTGTGCTGCTCCATACCTGATGCTGCCTTGGACCCTGCTCTGGAGATAGGATGGTGAGGTTCACACACAAGGAGGAAATTCCCCAGCTCACACAAAAAGCCAAAGTGCTTCCCAGCAGGAATCACTGGGCAGCAAACAGGGACCAGTGCTGCCTGCAGCAAAAGTTAATGCATCTTCTGTATTGGATGATGTGGCCCAGCCATAGGAGAACAAAGCTGGGATTGTAAAAAGCAGAAAAAGAATCGAAGCACAAAGTCAAGGGTCAGAACAACAGGGTTCAGCCCTGTGGGATGCACAGCCTTCACCCTCCACACTGAAAGTTTAGCTAGACAGCTCCACTTCTGCACTTCTTGGCATCTCACACCTTCAGAACTGCAGGTAAAAGAGAAGGATGGAGCACTGGACTATGAGTAACTGGACACAAGCAAAGGCTGAAGTCCATGAGGCTCCATGCTACAGCATCTCGACCCCTGAGAGCAGCTTTTTCCCATCCCACCGACATACACACAGCTTGGAGTGTTCCAGTGTCTCAGTCCTGTTTACCAGTCTGGCACTGTCCCACAGCTTTATGCATGATCTCTGAATTCAGATGAGTCAGTGGAGCTTGTGTTATCCCAAACTCCTCAACTCAGTCTGGAAGAACTGGTTTTCTTACACTCTTTGAACACTTCAGGCAGGCGCCTTTGCCAGCGTCAGCTCGCTGCCTTCTCCTCCTCCAGCCTCCAGGTACCAGAGCACCATCTGAAGTGCCAGCCTGCAGATGGTGCAAGCAAGAAAAGCCAGGAAGAGTGTGGGGAGAGAAGTGTGTGGGAAGTGTGGGGTGGGAAGGGAAGGGAAGGGAACGGGGCCTCTTGCTCTGTCGGTGTTATCACAGCGGCTGTTTCCTGCATCCTGGGGCGAGGTCGCTGTGCAGGGACAAATCCATCCTTCCTGCCAAAGCCTGGGCTTATCAGACACAACAAAGGGCTGATATTCTCACAAGAAACTGAGCTGTGGGAAGCTGCATTGTTTCACTGAGCTGGAGTGAAGCAGGAGCAAGTGACATGCAATAGCCATAGTTCAGAATAGCTCTGGAGAGGAGTCTCCTGCCTTACCCCAGCACTGCCAGTGGAGTGGGACCATGCTGATGGTCCAACCAGTGTTCTTCTCAAGTTCAGGGGCATTAAAGGACCTCAGAACATGCCACAGGTGTGTCTACTTGCATAACCTAACTCTCCTTTGTCATAGGAATACAGATGAGCCTCTTTTAGCTGCTCCCTATGCCCATGGAGACACTTGACTGTAGCAATATAGTCTGTGAAATCTACACACATAGTGAGTGTATTCTCAGCCCAATGGGTAAGAGATTTAGCAGACAAAACCATAGGTCAGTGTCCTCTGTGTGCTGTTGAACACAGACTGGCCCAGCTGACTGGATGCTGAGAAAGGACTACAAGCTGTGTGTGCTGTATGTCTGTTGTCCTGGTGCATCTGAGTGCAGGTACCTGCAGGCCACACAGCTAAACCCTGTTCCCATACAGTATCCTGGCACCTTATCAAGGGGCAGATGGACCCAGCCCTCAGAAACACTGCCTGTGCACACATGCACTTCCACACATGTCCACACACGCTGCTTCTATTAGAGGTGGCATTTAATGAAGAGTATGGCAATCACTAAGCCCTGCTGCAGTGTGAGGGAGCAGACTGAGCATGCAGAGGATGGATTATCTCACTCTCTGATATTATATAATCTGTTTAGACTGTGCCACTTGACGCTTATTTAAGGAATGAATGAGCACTCTGCTCTGGGATGTGCCACCCATGGGTTCTGACATCATCCCTTTAACCCACTGTCAGCAATATCCTGCTTTGCTCCCTCACTATAGCCAGTAAAAGTTCTGTACTAGAAAGATCATACATGTGTGTGCTATTCCACAGCAAATTAAGTGATGGTTGACCATATCAGAGCAGCAGAACGTTCTCCACCTCCCTCAAGAAAAGGCCTGGCATGTAAGCAAAACCAACTTCTCCCCTAGATAAGGTGAAAGGAGACAAGAGCCTGATGTGTGTGTGGGCACACTGCTGTAAATGCACCACCCTGCATTCAGTCAGGGCTTTGGGCTCTTGAGAACACACATCAGACCTGCCCTTTGTTTTTGTCCTGGCCTGTCCTTGCTTCCTGTGAGTGTGTGGAATGAATTCCCTGTACAAAACAAGAGGCCAGAGGAGACAGCAATGTCTGCAGATGTGCTGCTTTAAAACAAACCCTCTCCAGGGAGCCAAAACGTGCACCCCACCAAGGGAAAAGAATGGAACATCTTGCCAAGAGGTTTGTGTAGGGGCAATCATCTGGCCTCATCTTCTTCTTAGTGGCTCAGAGGAGCAACCAGCTCCTGCAGCAACATGCATGGCTTACTCACTGCTTCCTTGCCCTCTGCTGGCATTGTCTCAGCTGCTTTGTCAGGGCAGATACCTGCATGCTTAGGCTCTGCTCACATGCATGGGACTGGTGGCAAAGCCAGTTTCCTCACCACCAAGCATGTGCAGGAAGAAACACATAAAGACTCTTCTCTAAACCCTGCAACAGTCTCCTGCATAACCTGCCCTCTTCTCTAATCTGTTGCAATACAAGCAGAAAGAGTTTTCCTCTTCTTCTAGCAGCTCACACAATGGGCAGAACATTAAGTGTGATGCTTTTCCCATCTTGGTACGTGGCCAGCCATGATGGGTGTTGTGACCAAAGCTGTGGGCAGCTCCTCCTGGGCTCAGGGCCAGCCTGGCTGCAGCTAGGCAGGGACACAGTGGAGCTGCAGGAAACCAGCCTCCACCCTCCTTGCAGCCCAGAGGACTTGCTGGCAGGTAAAGCTCTCCATCTTCCCCAGTGGCCACAAGGACTGTTTCCCCCAAGTTACCATTGTGTTAGCAGAGAGCCAAGTAGACTCTGGGTTGCTTTCCCTTCCTTTCCTCCAGCCTCACTTTTAAAGCAAGCTTGACATTAGACAGGAACCACATTCATTATGGGAAGAGCTAAAACTCTGGGTGTGCAACAAACACTCAGGAGTTAGCAGTCAGGAATGACTGTGTCTGAAATCAGAACACAGCTCCCATACAGAGCTCCAGGGAAATACCCTGTCTCCAAAACTAAACCAAACTTGGATTGCAGGTCTGTTTCCAGGGCTTGTTTCTTTATCCCAGCTGAACTTACAAAGCTAAGCAGTAGCCTGGTTCTGAAAGCAAAGCCAGTGCTTAGGAAGCCAGAAAAGCTCATGGTTCCACTGTGGTGTTCCTGCAGCAATGCTGTGGCTGAAATGTCACAGTGGTATGAAACCAGGCTTCAAAGGGGCTGTCACAGCTTCATAAAAGCTTGGGCTTGATTCCAAAGCTCCTGTGCCTGACTTTCATTCCCCCCTCCCATCCCCACTCTTCCACTGCCCCCTGAGGACAGAGCAGTTGAGGATGCTCAGAGTCAAGGCTTTATGGGGTCAGCAGGTTCAGGTAGCTTTTAGGTGCAGGAATTAACATGAACTTCTTTTGCAACGAGCACAGGAAACTGCTGAGCAGTGTGGAAACCATCACCAGCCCTGTGCACGTGAACAGGGGCTAGGCATGTGTGTCTGACCTGACAAACTATGCAAGGCAGCACAGCACAGCCCAGGGACAGCTGCAGCCAGACCCAAAGTCACTCTGGTAGCTCTGGTTACAGGTCTCAGCCTTCAGGCTGCCCCCAGCCTCAAATAATACAGTGCACACACTTTCCAGCCTGAGTTATCTGTTACCCTGGTGAGCCCTAATACCAAAGGGAAGGACTTCAACTGCCTTATATCCATCATGAACTGTAGCAGGGTCTCTCAGCTCACTGTACCTGTGTTAGTAACTCCAGGATACCAGAACATACTGTTTAACTGGAGAAAGGGACTTGCAAGATCCCCCAGCATGTATTTAACTAACTCAGGAGCTGCAGGGGAATTTACAGTGCCCTGATCTGTGCATTAGCAGATGAGACAGTTGCTTTATTCCTTATCCAGTGATTATAGGTCAAAGCTGCTGAACTGCCCTACTGACCGTGCAGAACTTTGCAAAAGCACCCAGATGAATGGAGACTCTCACTGATCACGTTGGTAACGTGCAACAAGCTCCATCTCGGGATGTCTGGGACAGGGGACAGCCAGCCAGAGAAAACACACTGTTCAAGCTCCTCCAGGCAAAGGATTCTCCCCCAGGCTGTTGCATCCCTTCTCTCTGAGCAGACTAGAGAGCAGCCTTGATGGTGCCACTGAGATCAAAAATCCCAGCCTGGCTGCAGAGATATGCACTGCCCTCCTGTGCACATGATGAGAGGAAGGTAAAGGGATGGCTGGGAGAGGTCCCTGGTGTGCAGAGCAGCAGGAGCTTGCCCTCCTTTGTAGCCCTTCTCCCCTCAGAGCCCAGTGCTGGAATGCCACACTTCGCTACCTAAAGGGATCACCACAAATGAATGGTGAATCAGCCAGTGCTGATGGCAGCACCTCACTGATGCTTTGTCATCATAAACTATTACACAGGCTCTTGACTCAGATACACAGTGTGACCCTTCCATCCTGTCTCTCTCCCTAAGCCAAGGAAAATGAAACAGAAGAGCTGTTGAAATGGATAAAAGGGACTTCCCCAGTCACACAATTGCTGAGTGCCAAAGCAAACAGCAGCCCTCAGCCTCTGGACTCCCCATTCTCCACTCCAGCTAGCAGACAGCCTGGGTTCTCTTCAGATGAAGGCTCGACACCATGGTTTCCCTGACTACACATTCAGATCTGCCCACAGTCATGCACCCTCCTAAGGATGTCAGGACTCAAATGGCAGTTTTGATGACAGGGATCCTCAGGTGAAGAGACTTCTGCTTCCACACACTTCTGTGATACCACTCAAGGATGAAAATTAACCTGTGCCACGCAAGAGTCCTGCTGTGACCTGCTGTGAATGTGATTCACCTGACACCAGAGCAGCTGGAATGCAACACAGCCTCCACTGCCAAGGAGGCCCCTTTGGGTACAGTTGTCACGACTGTAGTCTCAATATGGCACATCAGGTACAAACTGACACAAATGCACAACCTCCTAGATTAGGGCTGGACTCACCATAAACCCTGCCCCAGTGAAACCCCAGGAAAGGCCAGATTTGGTTCTGTGTTACAGACCTGAGGCCACTTTCAAGTGATGCTGAAGCAGGGAGGCTGTGAGCCAGGAGAGGGAACAAAGCCTCACTGCATCTGGAAAGCACCACACTGATGTGGAGATACACAGGGGCTGCCCAGCCAGCATGGACTGCTGCAACTGGCACAGCATCTCACCTAACTATATGGTGACACCTTTGCTCTGACTTCTCCTTTTGCAGGCTTCCCACTCTTTTGACTTGAGAAATGCAACCATAAAGAGATAAGAAAGAGAATAGACAGATAAAGACAGGTATTATGGTTGATGGAGATAATACCATGCTGCTTCTGTGATAGTATCTTCTCTCCCTCTCGTGCAACTCAAGCAGCAGCTGATCCAATTGTACTCATCAGTCTCTGATTCAAAAAGAAACCCTCTGTGTGGGTGTATCCTCACACAACCACAACCCAGCTAGGGATGATCTCTCTTACATAAGGAGCCTTGTGTAACAAGAACCAATTTCAAATCAATGTGGGTGCTCTTCTTTTGTGTGAAAATGATTTCATTGAACAGATGGAGAGTCTTTCTTTGCCCATTCTGGGTGTGATTTTGGGGAGGCTTGCCTTAGCCCACAGTGCATGGCAGTGGTGTGCAGTGTCAGCTTCCCTCGGTTCCAGCTGATGGAAATCACACAGAAGACACTGAAGGGTGGGTTTTTTTTCAGCAGAAGCAGCCTTTCCTAACCCACATCCACACAGCATGGATGCATTAAAACTGGTTATGCTGGCTTTAAACTTGTCTGATTGAATCTGTTCTCAGACATAGTGAGATCAGTTTGACTTGGGGGTTTAAATCTAGAAAGAGCCAGAACATCTTTGCTCAATGTGCTGCTTTTCCCACTTGCTTTTCCTCTGGCAAATGACAGGGTTTTTTTCTTGCATCCTTCACTGAGCTGGAATTCCAGCCCAGCACTTTTTTGTCTGCCTGATGAGAGCTGCAATAACGTGCAGACAGTGCTGCACGTTGCTAGAACAAACATCTCTGCCCATGGCCCTGGGTCACTGCTTGATGACTGTGCTGCTCCAGGGAGGCCTGTGAGCTTCTCAGCTCCTGCACTGCAGCCAGCCAAGAGGCTGCAAGGCCTGGGGGAGGTGAGGACTGGCACCCTCAGATCCAGGCATGCACATGGGCTTGTGTAGCCTAGGCCTCAATTGCAGGGCTCCCTTTTAACACAGAGTTGTCTCGGTGGCCTGGGGCTTGGATGTGTATGGAGGGATGCTGCAAGCTGGCTGCTCTCCTCCATCATGGTGGCTGTAAGGGCTCCTCCTGAGAAGATTCCAGCATCTGAGTCATTGTGCTACAGCCCAAGCACACCTCCTGGCTCAGCCCACTGACATGCAGCTTGCTCTGCAGTGGGTAACCCTGACCTCACAAGTCTCATTAACGACGTTTGTTAGTAGCAACAACTACAATAGCAACGTTAGTTTAGGAAATAACCTCTTCTTTCCCTTCCTTGTGGGAATTACCACAGAGATATTTGGGGTTTTCTGTCACCCACTGAATGCTACAGCCAGGACCAACCTCTGCAATTTGTTCTTACTCTTCCCTTGGCCTCTTGACCATGCCCAGATGAGAAGCAACGTCCCTACCTGAGCAGGGAGGAAACACAGCTAGGGGGTAAGCCTCAGGACCTGGCAGGATGCCCAAGGACTTGCAAGAATGAGCCCAATGTACTCATCTGGCACTGTTGCTTAACAGATCTGCCAGGTTAAGGGCAGTAATGGGTTCCTCTCTGCATCACTCCAGACCACTGGCTTCTGTGACTGAGTGGAACAAGTCAGAAACACGTTCCTAGAGTTCCCACTGCTAGTTAAACAGAGGGCTCTGCATGTCAGGGAGATGAAAGCCACAATATCTATTGGGGTTGTATTCAAATGTGCTAGAACTGGTCTTTCAAGGTAATTATCTCTGTTTACTGGAATTGAATATACACGTCTGTACAAGATGCCTCAGAGAAATAAGGCTTATCTAAGCAATCTGAGGATCTTTACACATTTAAACATCTCCTTTTTTCATAAAGAGAAGTTTTCTGTGTAGCAACTGGTCCCTGTCAAGTAGGAAGTAATGATGGATTGAGTCAATACCGAGTATTTATTGATTTGGAGTGTTCTGACCTGCAATTGGATTTGATTGCTAAAGTAGACTGGTGTGGTTGCCTCATTGCAGGGTGTTTAACACGGTGTTTGTTTATGCCTGTGCAATATTTTGGGGAGAGGTGGGGTTTTTTTTCTCCCTGTGTATAACAAACAGAAAACAATTTGATTATCTGGCAGGCTCACTGTTGAGGAGAAGAAACCAACTGTAAAACACAGCACAAGCCTTTGCAGGGGAGCACAAAGGGGCTCTGAGCAGCAGTGGGTGCCCTCAGGAAAGGATGCTTCCTATGGCAAGGGGCTTTAGCTATTGCTGTCTCTGTTGAGAAAGGGGATGATACATTACCTCCCCTCACCTCAGTTTTATCTAGCTCTCTGTGTGTAGCTCATCCTGTGTGGGATTGCACTTTCTGATAGTTACAACACTTTAGGGACTGGTCAGTGTGTGTTTCTTGCCATGCACCATGGAAGAAGTCCTGTCCCTTACAGGCACCCAAGAATTCTCCTGTATTACAAATAACAGTTACCAGAAGACCCAGAACAGTTGGAAGAGAAATATCCCAGGAGGCTAAATCCTGTACCCTTTGAGAAAGCCTGGAGAATTCTCTCCTGTTCTCTTCTTGTCCCAGGCCTGCTAATGTCAGTATCAGCTCACTGCTGGAGGTGTTCACAGTTTACATATTCCCCTGCTACCCATATTTCAACCCTCCTGAAATATCCAGCCTTATTTCCGCAGTCTAATCTCTTGTTCTCTCTCTAACAGGCAGACTGTGTCTGGCCATTTGGGAAATAGTTCATAATTCCACGCTTAAATAACTGGCTTTTGATAAAGGTCCAACCCAGCGCTCTGAGAGCTGTTTTGTTTGTATGGTTGGAGCAGCCAGAGCAGAGTGATGCTGCCTGCATACTGAGAGGCTTGGCCAGGAGCCCACACACACACCAAAGGCAAAATAAATAAATAAACATATCAATCAATCTTGACGTCACCAGGAAAAGGGTCACTGCCATGTGCAGCGAGACATCTGGACAGTGAAGTCACAGCGCTGGAAGGATGCCACTGAACAGTTCACATGCTCTGCAGCACAATGGGATAGAATGACAGTCAAAAAAGATCAGGGGGGGAGGTCAGATAAATTCCAATTGATGCTGAGTGAGGAGAGGTTTAAGGAAGGAGCTTCACACCTTCTGCAATCCTGTCTATGCATCTGGCTTTTTCCTGCTGAGAACCTGCCGTGACTCCCATGCCAACCAGGCACAGGGAAGAGACCAGCCTGTCATCTCACATCACACTGTCCACCACACTTTTGGAACCAGCTCTGGGACAGGAAAGAGCAGGATCTCACCCCACAACTGACATGAAAGGAGGAGGACCCTTTCCACAGCCCTACCTACTCCCATACACGGGAATACAGAAGATGCACTTGCCCAGGTACTTGTGTTACCTGCAGCTGTACACAACCACAACCACATCTTCACAAGATGACAATGGTTCAGAGCAGCCACAGTCACAGCCCACTGCAGCCTTTCATGGGAATCTTGCATTCCAAACCATCATTTTTAAATGCACTTGAAGGAAAACACCAACTGTTCCATTTAACAAACAAAAGAACGTTTTGAGAAGGTGCAACAAGAAATTCTGCAGGGAATCACAGACCCCTTGGCAACTCCTTCCCCTGTACACACAGCCAACCAACTTGCTTCTGCAGGCTATTGTCTTGCTTTCCCTCTGTCCCCATCCACGCACAACGCTGAAAGCAGCAGGAGATTGTCAGCTGTGAAAGCTCTGATCTTCCCTTTGGAGCATCGGCACATCCCAGCCCATCGGGACACCTTGCCAGGATGCTCCTGGCACAATGGAGCATCTGTACCCTAAACGTGGAGGCTTCTCTCCAGCCCTGGGCATTCCCGAAACGGCCTAATTTAAACGCAGCAGAGCCCAGACGGAGTCTTTGTTGTCACGGCCCGGATTCCTTCAACACTGCTACAAAAATCCACCCTCCGAGAGACGGGAAGGCGACCGCGCGGAGAACGAGCGTTATTTCAGCGCCCTGCTGGCTCCAGCGAGCACCGGCCGGTCCCCGCGGGGCGATGCCACCGACCCACGGACGGGCCCGGCGCCGGCTGCCGGCAGCTCCGCGTGTGCCCAGCGCCCCAGGGCCCGGCGGCGGGATGCAGCGCACCGGGGCACAACGCCCGCGGCCGGCCGCATGCCCAGCGCAGGGAAAGGCGGCCGCCTGGGCCGCTCCCCGCTTCCCACGGCCCCGGCCCGGCGCTGCCGGCTCCCCCGGGCTCACCGCGGCCACCCTCCCCCCAAAGCCACGAGCGGAGCGGGGCCGGCGGGGCCGTGGCGGCGCTTACCGGAACCGGGGCGAGTCCTTAATGCACTCCTCGAACTCCACCGTCATCCTGCCGGCTCGGCCCGCGGCGCGCTCAGCGAAGGACGCGCATCGGCCGCCGGCAGCCGGGGACGCGCGGCCGAGCGCCCGCCCCCCGCGCCCGCCGCACACGCGCCCGCCGCCGCCGCCCCGGCACGGGGAGCGCGCCCGCCGCCGCCGCCCGCCCTCCCGCCCGCCCTCCCGCGCCCGCCGCCGCCGCCCGCCCTGCCGCCCGCCCTCCCGCGCCCGCCGCCGCCCCGCCCGCCCTGCCGCCCGCCCTCCCGCGCCCGCCGCCGCCCTCCCGCCCGCCCTCCCGGCGCCGCGCCCAGCCCGTGAGCCGCCGGCCCCGCGGGTCCCCTCCCGGGCGTGCGGGGGCCGTGGCCCGGCGGGCTGGCTGGGGCTCCGGTAGGCTGGGAAACGCCGTTTGCCCTCCCTCCTGTCTCGTCGCCTGCTCTGCAGCCTGGAGACGCTCCCGGAGCGTGTTTCTGTGACAGTGGCCGTCAGCTCAGGTTGTGTGACAGGGCTGCTGCCAGCTCGTGTGCACTGCAGGGCTGAAGTCCTGCTGTTTGGGGCTAAAATCCGGCTGTGTGGGGCTAAAATCCCACTGTGCGGGGCTAAAATCCAGCTGTGCGGGGCTAAAGTCCAGCTGTGTGGGGCTAAAATCCGGCTGTGTGGGGCTAAAATCCCACTGTGAGGGGCTAAAATCCAGCTGTGCGGGGCTAAAGTCCAGCTGTGTGGGGCTAAAATCCAGCTGTGCGGGGCTAAAGTCCAGCTGTGTGGGGCTAAAATCCGGCTGTGTGGGGCTAAAATCCCACTGTGAGGGGCTAAAATCCAGCTGTGCGGGGCTAAAGTCCAGCTGTGTGGGGCTAAAATCCAGCTGTGCGGGGCTAAAGTCCAGCTGTGTGGGGCTAAAATCCGGCTGTGTGGGGCTAAAATCCGGCTGTGCGGGGCTAAAACCCGGCTGTGTGGGGCTAAAATCCAGCTGTATGGGGCTAAAATCCAGCTGTATGGGGCTAAAATCCGTCTGTACGGGGCTAAAATCCAGCTGTGCGGGGCTAAGATCCAGCTGTTTGGGGCTAAAATCCGGCTGTGTGGGGCTAAAATCCGGCTGTGCGGGGCTAAAATCCAGCTGTTTGGGGCTAAAATCCCGCTGTGCGGTGCTAAAATCCCGCTGTGAGGGGCTAAAATCCAGCTGTGTGGGGCTAAAATCCAGCTGTGTGGGGCTAAAATCCAGCTGTGCAGGGCTAAAATCCAGCTGTGCAGGGCGCCCAGTGCGATGCTGCACCAGCAGGTCAGTAGGGCTGCGGTCAGTCCCGCTAGCACCACACCTAAGGGTTCATTTTCTGCTGCTGCCATGAGTGAACCTGCAGGTAGGAAGGGGATGGCTTGGGCAGGAGACGCATGGAAAGGGCAAAGAGAAAACATCAAAGGCCAGGGAAGAGGGTAAAGTTGTGGGCTCGGGCTGTGGGGGCTGAGCCAGTCGCTGTTTCCCGCAGTGGTGGTGGTGGAGTGGGCAGCAGTCGCTGGTTCAGACTCTTGCACTGCACGAAAGGTGCAGCTGAAGTGGTCTGAGGGCTGTGAGTCCTGCAGGAGGAGAGCAGAGGCTGTCCCCCCAGGCCTTAACCATCCCACGTGTGTAGCTGTGCTGGTTTACAGTTAAAGGAGTGTGTGGGAGAACTTGTGTGGCTCCAGCAGATGGAACTGTGCCTATCTTCATGAGGGTTTCACAGAATAATCCCCTCAAATGCCAAAACCCACAGTTGTTTTGCTGTGCACAGTCTGTGACAATGTGGGTACTGACCTAAATTACTCCATGGAGTTACAAGTAGGTTGGGTTTGGCCTCAGGACTCTCTCTCTGCACTTAGCAGCTTTTGTGAGTGGCTGTGACTTCTGCAGCAGAGAAGGAAGCTGGTCTCAAGCTGTCTTCAGGGTCTTTAAGCCCCTTTCTGACATTCACAGGGCCTGCAAGAAAGGGATGTGCAACTGGTAACCAACTCCTGACCTTGAACAGTTGAACCTGCAAACTCTTCCAAGTGTAATCTGTCTGCCTCATCATCCAGCACATCAGCCTCCATCTGAGGGGCTTGTCCAGAGAGTAACATTCAGTGATTTTGATTTCCAGCCTCCTTTCCTGCAGATAACTGTTGCATCTGCTTTCCTGCCTATGCCCCAAAGTGTTTGGGACCTGCAAGTTCTGTAAAGCCTGGAGGTCACTCAGTGGTCCCCCGTTAACTCTGGATGTGTTGGTGGTGTCGGCCAAGTCCTTGGGTCCTGACACCCATCACTAACTGTGGTGTTTGTTTTGCTCTGCAGTGGGGTTGTGGAGACTTTGAGTAATCAGCCAAAGCTTGGAGTCCAGAACTATTTGGAGGTAGGTCCTTGCTAATCATGTTGTCATTAAAATGACACTCCTACAGTCACATTGTTGAGCTGCAGATGTTCCCAGGGATGAGTGTTCTTTTTAGATTGATTGGTTTGAATATTACACTGGTGAGCACTGAGTGTGAGAGAGCTTTAGAAGTGATGGCAGTATGTAAGTGGGTCAGAGTGAAGTGAGAGGCATTGAGGTCCTGGTCAGTGCTGGTGAGTCCCACATTCCTGTGCAGGGCAGGAAGCAAAGAAGCTGCATCATTTTTGTCTCTTGTCTTAGATGCATCATGTAATTTGAAACAAAGCTCATGCACATTTAGAAGACACTGTTGGAGAGGCTGAAACTGATTGCTTTGGGTCACATTGCGCCTGTTGTTACTCAGTTGGGTCAGAATGATTCACCTGAGATCACAAATTGTCACAGATTGAAGGTGAGGTGTCCACCAGGCTCGTTTGTGATAGTCTGTGCTCTGCCTGCATCAGCTCCAGTCCCAGTGTTGTGAGGGAGCACTGTGACTGTGGCCAAGATACTTCCACACCATGCCTTGGTTTCCTAAGGGAGGGTGAGAACTCTTGCATGCTCTCTCTGAGCAGGCTGCAGGAGGGAAGTGTGATGAATGATGGTTTGAGTAAGAGTTCTCAGGGTGTATGTGTGTGGCTTCTTGCCTGAGAACGATGTGGAGAAAGTGTATAAATATTGTGCAGATCTTGAAAGAAGAGCCCCAGAGGACTTTCTGTCTCATTTATCTAATCCTCTGAACCATCCAGTGCCTCAGCCCCAGGCACTGGACTTTGGGTGAGCCCAGCAGTTGTTTTGCATTATGTGAGTAACTGTGTTTCAATAGGCAAATGGGCAGGGTGGCTGATGAAAGGGAGAAGAGAAGAAGGAGGAAAAAAAAAAGATAAACTTATTTGGTGTTGTCTTTTCACAGTATCAGCACTTTGCAGGCCAGTTCTGGGGTATGTGTTGTGCTTTCATGTGGTGGTATTGATGCTGGGCACTGCTGAGCAGGGCTGTGTCTATTAGAACCACATGGGAAGTCTGAAAGCAGCTTTTAATAGAAAACTTCTGGGGCCTGTAGGAATTCATCTCCCTCCTTCTCTGGGCAGCCTTGAACTTCACAACTTTCCTCAGCCAGGAAGGCAACTGAAGGGAAGGGCAAAATGGCATCTGGAATGAAATCCACTCAGATGTTTGTTCACAGTCACAGGCAAGGGAATAACCTGTGAGGTGCAGCCCTTGTGTTCCAGCACACGTGCAGGGGGTGAGTGTGTACTGCAGCCCTCTGTGTGATAAGGTCACATTGCTGGAGTGGGGCTGAGCTGAGCAGCAGGCCTGTCTGTAACTCTTTGTCACCATAAAGCACTGCATCAGCCCAGACATGGAAGCTTTTGTAGTCCTCAGCACTGCTGTGTAACAGAGCCCCAGGACTGTCTGGAGGAAATGGAGACTTGTTTTAGTTCAGGGACAGATGTAGGAGCTTTTCATATGTCTTTGAGGGGGGTGAGTTTTACAGACAAGGCTTTCTTTCTTTCTTGGAGACAACATATTTGTCTGAAGCACTTGGAACCTCAGCTTGCTAGTGATGAGTCCAAACCAACATTCCAGACCTTGCTTCCCCAGATGGGGAAGTGTGAGTCCTGTGACTTGGCTCCCTCCATTTCCTTGTGGAAACATAGAAGATGCAGGACTTGATGCTCTAGTCTTCATTCTTACAAATGTCCCTACTCTAAAGGAATATCTCCTGTGTAGCACCTTTTGCTAAAGTGAGTAGCTGCTGCTTGTGCTCACAGGCACTATCAGGCACACCCTGCCAGGGTCTAGGGAATGCAGTTCCCTTTCATGTTTGGTTTGAACCATCTCCTGAGCATGCTGTTTCCCATTGTGCTGGTGGATGCTGCCCAAAACTAATCTCTTGCACCAAGCTCTCGTGCAAAGGCCAGGTATTGCTCCTCATAAAAGGAAGAGAGGGGAGCAGGAGAGAAAGAGCATACACAAACTCCTTACTATGCAAGGCAGCTTTGGTACAACCTCCTGCCCCACCCCACCAGAAAGACAGTGGGGGAGAAGAAAGAAAATGAACCAAGAGAACTGTCATCACCAACCCTTGTTGGGATGATAATTTCAGCAGCACAGGAGATCACACAGCAGCACAGAAGTCAGCACCCCTGACAAGGCAGTGCCATCCCTTGCACCTGTGCACTGACACCACTGAGCAGAATGCAACCTCAGAAAAGACACTTATTTGTCCAAAACGTTCCTAATGCTCAGTTTCTCTTGAGCACACCAATCTACAGTTGATTTCACAGGCTCCTTTTGTGGTTCCCAGGTGCTCTGTAGAGGGAGATGGCTGAGTAGCTGGAGGATTTTTTATTTAGACTTCAGGGGGAGAAGTGGGTGAACTTTTGCTTCCCTGCCATAGGTTGTATACATTAACAGGCCTGTTCTTCATCTTGCCTCTCCAGCATTTGTACACAGTGAGAAGAGAACTGAGCTGTGAGTAATAACAGCAATCTGGAATGTGGATCCATCTCATTCTGGCACACAGCAGTGGAAATTTCAGCATGTTTCAAAATATGGAAGTGCTTAGTGAATGAAACCTGTTAGCAGAACAGACCTACTAAATACAAGTAATGCCTTCTCCTGCAGCAGTGGCATGCAGGGTGTTAGAGGTACACACTGATGCCCTGGGATGCTGGCTGCTGCTCCAGGGATATGGTTGCCTGGAAAGACTCTGACTTGGGAAGTAAAAGCTAAATGAAGATGGATGAGACCTGGCTTGTCATAGCCCCAGCTGGCAGCCAAGCATCACACAGTCATTTAATGCTCACTGCTGGGGTGAGGGAGAGAATCAGAAGAAAATGAACCTTATCCCAGCACAGGCTCAAGGAAGAGCAGGTGCCAACCCAAGATTTCAGTGTTTGTAACACCCACTAAAGAGAAAGATATTTGTGTGCCCTGTGGCTTGAAAAGGGAGCAGAGACCTGTGAACTCTGAGCACGTGTGAGGACAACCCATCTCCTTTATTCCTCTGCCTTCTCTCTTGCTTTTTAGCTGTGTGCCCATGAGTAAAGGGCTTAACTTCCACTTGTTTCCCCCCTAGGAATCCCTGGATGATACCCAGCAAGGTAGGGATCTGGATGAAGAGCAGTGAAGCCTTTTGGGCTCCTCAGATGAAGTGCCTGCTTGTTCTAGGGGCTTGTTTTTTTCTTTCTGAAAGGGCAGGAAAAACTGGTTGCTATCCATGCAATTACTGAATGTAAATAACGAGTCTTGTTTGAATGTCAATGTGGGTGATATGAACAGATGGAAGTATACAGGCACCACAGGAGGAAACCATCAGCTGCCTATAGGCTCAGACAGACCCAGTACAGAGATGGGAGACATCTCCATAGGTGGAGAGGTCACTTCTGAACTGCCCACAGAGAAGTTCAGCAATTCTGTCTTCAAGGTGATGAGTTAGGCTGAGACATAAATGAAACACTCCAGTTGAAACTGGAGGCAGCAGTTGAGGGTACATTATCCTGTGAGCCTGGAGGAAGAACCCACATTGCTTTCAGCTTCTGCAAACTGAGAGTTGTAGTTGATGGTGGTCATGTTCCTCCTTGGATGCCCAGCACAGATATCCTTCAGTCATCTCTCCAGAGAGCTGTGCCTGGGAGGAAGCAACTGTGAAAGCAGCGCTTGGTGAGCCTGTGTTTCAGCCCTGCACCTCTGGGGATGCACTGGCTGACCTGGGCAGGGGAAACAGCCACATGTGCCTTGGAGTCCTCCCCAGTCTGCTCTCCTGTGTTTTCCCAGCTAGCTCACAGCAAGGCTGTTACTCACAAATCCATCTCTCATTGGCTTTCAGAAGGCAGCACAGAACCTCAAACCTGTTGTTCCCATCGAGTTCCACATCTCCAGCCGGACAGATGCTGGTGTCCATGCCCTCTGCAACTCTGCTCACCTCGACATCCAGAGGGCCCCAGGGAAGCCAGCTTTTACAGAGAAAGAGCTCACCTACAGTCTAAATCACTACCTGAGGCCTGAGCTGATCTGGTGAGTTGGTGGGAAGTCACAGATCCGTTCTTTTGCCTTTGTTGGAGGGGGAAATGCAACTGGTGATCTCCCAAAGCAAATGCTGGCTTCACTGCCTCTACCACACAGCCCACAGCCAGTAGCAAGTCAGGTCATGCCTCCCAAACCTGAGACTGAATATTAGCATGATAATACAGGATTGACAGTTGTGTACTTACACATCCAGTTCCTCTGTTGGCCTCTTAAAGTAGCAGCTAGGATCCTCTGCAGTGAGAGGCTGGAACACAAAGCAAATCTCTCAGGCCAGCTGAGTTTCGTGCTTCATGTCGGTGAGTTACTGTCCCTTGACAGCTTTCACCTTCTTTGACATGTGTGTAGAGTCAATGCAGCTGCTGTGGGGTGGGGCTGCACAGGATTTCTTTTCAGACTGCTGTGTCAATTGAAAAAGAGAATGAAATGGTGATCTGGGCTTTGACTTGTGCAGGGTTTGGTGGTTATTTTTGCTCAGACTGAAAAATAGGTCAGAATCTATAGAGTCTGGAAGTCAAACCCCTTCTGGATATTCTAGCAGTAGCAGGAAACATAAAGTAGGTCATAGTTTTGATTTCTTTCCTTAAGAGTCTAAAGCAGGTTTTTTTCTGGGAGTCAAAAGCAGCTGATTGTACAGCCAGAGGGTCCAGAGCTAAAACCACTGCAGTGACCCTGCCACTCTCCACAGCAGCAGGCATACAGGTACATAGTTAGGACTAGCTGTGTGATACCTTGACTGAGGAGTCCAAGAGCAAGTCCAAGAGCTGCTGAAGAAAGTTTTAAGTTAGAGAGCATCTCCAGAAGGAGGCAGCAGTGGCATCTCCCAGGCAGGAAAAGGTTTTAGTCTCACACTAAGATCTGACGGGTACGTGTCAGAAGGTGGTGTGTTCTGCCAGAGTGCAGCACAGTCGGGATGTCTGTGACAGGGTGAGTTTATCAGGATGCAGTCAGCTCTCCTCCTCCTTCCTCCCTTGGGCTGAACCTTTTTAAAAATGCTTCAACTGCTTTGCATTAAGGAGCTTTGTGATGGGCACGAGTCTGAGCATATTCAGCAAGCATCCCCTCCCTCTGTCAGTATCACTGTGCCAAGAAGAATTCTCTCCTAATGCTGAAGAGAAAACTCAGCACTTTCATGTGGCTGCAAGCAGGGCATGATGGAGAGGGATCCTTCTGAGAACACATTATTGTCCATAGACCTTGGAAGGGAAGCAAGATTCCAATCTGGCTGACTGTACCATCAGCAATAATAACCTTCTTTGTAGCATGATGGGTCTGTTCTGTCAACTGATCTGTCTTTTACATTTATAAAGCATATTTGAAAGGATTTTGTCCACAAAGACCAGAGTGTTTTTCATAGATGGGGTAACTTTAGTAAGACTTTGCTGTCTCTTAAGTAGGGGTGGTAATGCAGTAGCTTCACACCTTCTATTCCTGGTTTCAGTTTTGTGAGCACACAATAAAAGCTGAGAGACAACATGACAGAGCCAGGGTTACTTCCACCTCCTGCAAATTGCTGTTCCCAGATTAACTCCATCTAGGCACTGGTGGGATGCACCTTTGGTTTCATTGCTGCATCAAAGTCATGTTTGTCTTGGAGGCTGTGGGAGGAGGTGGAAGTGACCTAATTTCAGCTCTCTGCTCCCATGAGCTGTGTGGCTGCCTTTGAGAGTGAGCACAGAGGTATCTGTTGTTGTGGTCTTTCTCACTTGTGTTTGGGAGCAAGTTGTGCAAAAGGAGGAGGACACAGTGTTTGCAAGGTGTGCTCTCAGCTTGGGGTGCACTCACCTTCCTATCACTTGCCATTTTGCAACTGAAGGACTGATTGGTCTTGGCCTCTTGAGATGCTGTGAACGTCTGGAGGATGACCCAGAGTCAGGTTCATGGTGCATTCACTGGCAGGGCTGATGCCAAGGCTCCTTTGCCTTCTTCCAGCTCACAGATGCCTCCAGGTGTAAATGCTCAGCCACTGGCTGGTCCCTGGCTGTTGGGAGAGAAGGATCTCTGCTTAATAAGTGCAGTTTCTCAGCCAATCCATCACACATTTCAGTTCCCATCCATGTGGCCTCCAGGCAAAAGCTTTTGCATTAGTGCTGCCATGTCCTTGCATGTGCCCTGTTCTTTCCTGTCCTGCAGCATTGTGGGTGCCCAGCGAGTGCCCAGCAGCTTCCACAGGAAAGCAAGAATGAAGGCTGAGAATCCTCTTTCTTTTCCCCCTCCAGTCCTGTTTCATGCCAGCAACTGCATGTAAATCTGCTCTGCCATTCCCTGTCTGAGTGCTCCTGTGTTTGAATAGTGGGAGCCAAGGACTGAGCAACCCTACAATAACAAACCAGAGTATCTAGCTCAGTATTCACTTGTGTTCTAGGAGTAGCCACTGAGTCATAACAAACCAGTGCTTGTGTATGCAAGGGAAGAAAAACAAACCCAGTGCCATTAAAAAACCCCAATTTAGGACATGCTAAACAGTGGGTGAGGAAAAAACAAACACAACCCAGAAGGTAATTTGTTATTTTCCTTTTAGTTTATGTAGTATTGGATAAACAGCCATTGAGGAAACTGGAGTTACCCACAACCTTAGAGAAAAACAGGTTTGTAGCCAGTTGTGGTAACTTCAGCACCTCCACTGGAATAACAATTGTGGGTAATGGGAGCAAATGTCATCTCAGCTGTCCTAGCAGGGGAATGAAGATGACATTGTCCTAACATGAAATTGCTTTTCTGTGGGCTGTGGTAGGGGAAAATAAATCTGAGACTGTAAGATGAGATGTTGTGTGCACAGTGTGCCTTCATCTGGGATGGGGTGGGATGGGATGGGGTGGGGTGGGATGGGATGGGATGGGATGGGATGGGATGGGATGGGATGGGGTGGGATGGGGTGGGATGGGATGGGATGGGGTGGGATGGGGTGGGATGGGATGGAAGAATGTTTGCTTTAGTCAGTTCATTTTCTCAAGTGGCAATGCCACACAAAGTGTTGGGTGAGCATCTCAGGAAGCCTGGATGGTGTCTTACTGACAGGTGGGTGTTTGGCTGCTGGTAGTGGAGATGCTCGTAGTGTGTGCACACATTCAACTGCTGCATCACCAGCTGGGTGGCATCAGTGCTTCTCAGTGTGACCAGTCATTGGCATCTTTCTTGAACACACTGGAAAAGATGTATGGTCTTGGAAAGATCTCATCTTGATGAAATGTTTTTGGTTTGTTCCCTTCAAAAGCATTTTGACTTTGTTTAAGGTCTGAGAAGCTTCAGCCGTGGATCCCACAGACTGGCTCAGGATACAGAAACAGAACAAAAATAAGCATCTGTTCAGCAAATGTATCAGTAAATCTGTTGGAATTCCTGGGCTTGAGACTTTTGAACAGGCCTGGGCACTTCACATGAAGGAATGTGGGTGACACTTGACAGTCTTCTACCCTTCTACTTCTGTGTCTCCACTTGGGGTTTACACTGGTTTAACCTCCACTTTGACCTGCTCATTCCATTTCTGTTACCTCCTAAGCTCATCTTTCTGGCTGTTGCAAACCAAAGGTTTGGAAAACCATCATGTTTGATATTCCCCTACCTGGCAACATCCTTTTCAGTTTATAAGATGCAGATAGTGCAAAGGATGTGGGTTCCCTTGCCCTGCCCTGCAGCCAGCAAGTGCAGTAGAGTTATTTGAATGGAACTGTTGTGAGAAGCACAGCAGAGTCGAGGTTGTGTAAAAGCATGTGGCTGCCAACCCCTCATCTAGCCTGGGGTTTTGAGTACCTTCAGACCTCGGGTCAGTTGACATCTTGGTTTGTGGTTTGGGCCATTACAAGACAAACTCCACCTTGCAAAATACGTTTCCATCATGCCGCAACCTTAAATCCACGTGCCAGGTTTCAGCCTCTCATCCATTCATTAGACTTAATTAATTGACCCAGCTAATGTACTTGATCCCACCTGATGCACCTTTCCTTTTGCTCTGCATGTTGACCCCCAGCCCCTGGATGTGCCAGCCATGCAGGATGCAGCACAGCTCCTGCTGGGAACCCACGACTTCAGCACCTTGGCTCCGACACCTCCTTTAAGTCTCCCATCAGAACCATCCTCCAGGTGGACATCCAGCCCTCCCCAGGGCTCCTGGCACACCACTGAAGACAGGTGAGAGCCTGAGGATCTGCTCTGCTCAGCTACTGCTTGCTTTGTCTGAAGAGCTGCTTCCCAGCTCTGAGAACCGACCTCCTCTTTGCTGTGTGTTGCCTTCCCAGTGCTGCGATGGTGCCTAGTGACAGCCTGGGAAAGACACAGCTTCCCCTCTCCAGTGTCCTCAGGGAGGAAGATGAGCAGGAATGAGGGCAGGGAAAGGGTCCAGTTGTTTGTCCATTAAAAGGATGTTATAAACTGGTGTGTGGAATCTGGCACAGAGCAGTTTCTGTGAGATGCTGCCAGCGTTTACACTCATTTTGGTTGCTGCAGAGCAGCTCTGCCAGCACATGGGTGGGTTTTTTTCCCCACTGCTGTTTCAGCTTTGCATAAAGGTTGCAAATAGAAGGAAAAAAGCCCACCCAGAACCTAGGTCACTGCTGGAGCTATGCAGATCCATGCAGTTCACACCACCAACTCCTCCTGTCTTCCCAGGGGATGCTGGTGAAGGAAAGTCCAACGTTCCTCAGTCATTGCCTAAACAAAAGATTGTGGAGTGTCAGGTTCTTTCAGGACCAGGTCTTGCAAGTATTGAAATTAAGTGGCTGGATGTACTCTCTCTCTAGCAGAATCTAAGGAGGTTTATTTTCTGTTGGAGGGGGGAATCTGTAGGATGATAAACCATGGTCTCTCAGTTAAATAATGCAGCTCTTCTTTCTCATTCCTTCCTTCCTTTCTGAACTGATCCCAGTCTTCTGAATTGACCACTTGTGTGTGTAAAAGCCTAACTGTTAAAATGATTCCTTCCATCAAACTGTTGCTCAGCAACAGTGGAAGTGGAGTTAGTGTCCCATGCACACAAAGTGCTCTTCAGTGCAAAGGATGTGTTCAGAGACTTGGCCCCATCGCTTCTTCCTGGGAAGTGATTGCTCTGTCACCTGGGTTCAAGCAGAAGATGTATTATTCATTGCAAGGTGCTGCCTGCTGCTGCCAAGTGGAAAAAGACAGGTGGATTGGTTTTTGGCTGGTAAGCAAAATTATCAGAGAGACTGACAGGGAAAATGTCATCTTCTAAGTCTGCAAGGGATCACCCCCAAGTCTCTCAGCCCATCTTCTGTAGCTTAATATATCTTGTCAAGACAACCAGGCCAGGAGGATTCTGCCTGAAGAAGCTGCATGGAATCTGATGTGAGGGGCACTGGTGCTATTAAAAAGTTGCCTCGTGCTTTGCTGAGGAGCTGAGCTGAGCGGGCTGGACGTGCTGCTGTTTGTGCACGTGTGTGTGTGCCACGTGCAGACCATGAAGGGACAGAAACAGTCTCATTTCCTGACAGAATGAGGAGTCTGGGAGCAGGAGGTGCCTTTGCATATGCACAACCTGCTCACCAAGGAGGCCTAAAAGCAGGAATTTATCTGTAAATCCTGTGAGAAAACAGCTCTGCAGTGACTGCTTCAGAGCTTCTCTGCCAGCCCTGCCCTGATGGGATCACCTTGTCCCCACTTCACGTTGTTTCTGTGGCTTCCAAGAGCTGTCTCCTGTCCCAGGGAATGGGCAGCCCCTTCCTGATCCTCAGGTGTTTCCAGCAAACCCAGCCTGTCCATCTGAACCCTCTGGACAAACCACACTGCAGCTGTGCTCCCCTCAGGGCCGAGTCGGGTCTCCAGAGCCCTCAGAAACCCTGTTACTGGGCTCATTGCAGGGGAGCAGGGGAGAGGGTTTGCATGGAAGTGCTGGCTTTTCTGGATTGTGCAAGGGCAGCTTTGTCTCTTTTTGCTGTAGGAATGCCATGGGATATAAGGAGGGCTTATAAGCTGTTAGTGACTTTGTCAAAGGAGCAGCCTGGCGTTCACCAGCCCGTGCTGCCGTTTCAGGTTAACGGGGGCTGTGCAGCTTCTCTCTCATTCCCTTCACATTCACCTGTGGTTTGTACTCCTCTTGTGGGTAGAAGAGCCATGTGAAATGGATTAAAAATGGTCTTTTTTGTTCCTTTCTGTAGGGGCCTGGAGTTTTGGGAGGTGAAGTTCAGAGGCACATCCTTTGTTTACCGCCAGGTACTGCCTGGTGCTGCGCTCAACACACCCTTTGCCTCCAACAACCAAAGAGCTGTTCCTGCTGTAGCTACAGCTCAGTTCAGCTTTGCATCCCTGTGTGCTGCCATCTGAGGGCTGGTGCTCTAGCTGTGTGACACACACAGGAGCCTGGCATCAGAGAGGTGAGGCTCTGTACCCCTTGTTTGCTCCGGTCCAACCAGGATCTCCTTGGTTTGTGTGCAAAGCCACGGTCCAGAGTCACAGAATGGCGTGGGAGGTTTTGTTTTCCACAATCACTGTCCTTGCAGCCTGAGTGGTAAAACCCAACAGACATATGTTGTTGCTCTGCTGGATGGCAGTGGGCCCAGCTGAGGCTGCCTGGAATTTTACTTTCTGGCTTTGGAGCGTGAAGTAATTCTCAGTGCTGCACACAGGAGAGATGGGCAGACCCGATTCAGCTCTGCAGGCACGACTGCAGGATCCTTCCCTCTGCCATGCTGTCTCTGCTCTGCCAGGTTTGCTTTGAAATAAGCCCAGTGGGGGTTTTGCTGCTGCCCTCAGGGGAGACAGCTCCCTCCACAACTTAATGGATCACCTCATTAGGAAAGAGCTGGCTGTTCTCCGCCTGCCCGGCCTGGCCACGGTCACTCTCTGGAGACAGAGCACAGGCGAGAGAGGGCTTGTGTTCTGGAGGACTCAGGGGGTGTTTTGTGGGAACAGCAAGCAGCTATTTTTTAGTGTGTTTTGACAAACCAGATTTGTTTTTATGCCATGCCAAGTCATGCTGTGTGAGCTCTCTGACGGGTGTCTGGATATGAGCGAGGGAAGAACAACAACGGGCGTGTTAAAGGCAGGGATCTGCTTCTTGTGACAAGGAGAAAATGCTGGTAACCCATTTTGTGCAGAGAGAACAGTCCCCTGTGATGAGTTCAGCCTCATGCCCTCTCTGACCCTCCCTTGCAGGAACAGACTCTACACCTGAACTTGCACTGTGCCACCTGAGCTCTGCTGCCCTAAAGACGAGACCAGGCTACTTGTGCCTCTGGTCTCCCCTACAGCTGCTGTAAGTGCTGACAGCTGATGATTTGATTAGAGAAAGGGGTTAAACAGCCCCAGGAACTGTATGTGGATCAGAAAGGTGGAGACAGCAAGCACAGGGCTGTTCCAGATGCATTTACACCAGCTGAGTCCAAGTGGAGACATCAAAGCTGAAGTCACAGCGTACAATGACCTCTAGTGAGGGATGGGCAAAATGACAGATGTCAGGGATCTGTGTTGCCTCTCTGTGCCTTGTGCTGAAGGGCAGGCTCTTGGCACCCCACAGTGCAGCTCCAGGGAGAGTGCTTGCCTTTGGATAACTACATCTTGGCTTGCTGGATTCTTCTCTAGGGGGATAAACACGATCAGGTTGCTTAGCTTATTCTTTTGTGTTAATGGATCAGAAACTTAGGCCAGTGCTTCATTACAGCACTTACATTAAACTGTTTGGAGAGCTTGGTGTGCTTGGACAGGTCATGAAGTTTGACAAGGAGCAGCCCCTCAGCTGTGGCTTCTGTATTTGCAGGTCAGAAGAATGGTGGGGGCTCTGGTTGCAGTTGGCCAGGGGAAGTTACACCTCGTCACATCAAGGAGCTGCTGGAGAGGAGAGATGCCAGGGCCTTCCCCCCAGTGCCATGGCACCACCCTCTGGGCTCTTCCTGCAGTCTGTGGAGTACAACGAGGCAGGTGGGGAGTGCAGGGAATGGCACCTCTGTTTGCAGAGCCTGAGCCCACACCCAGGGAGCAGCAACACCCCCAGGTCTCCCTTTGTGTGCTGCCTGACCTCTGGCTCACAGCTGCTGTGACACCCCACAGCCCTGGGCTGGATGGGGCTTTGCAGCAGTTGCTGGGGAAAAATGGTGTCATTTTTGTTCCTGGTAAAGTTTCAGGGTGGTAAAAAGGAAGTGCTGACCTCACATGAATGATACTTTCAATTCTCATAGATGCTTGTTCTGCCCCTGACTCTGCACCAAGTGTCTGTGGTGTGTGGGCACCTACAGCTCCGTGTCTGTGCACTCACTTCTCCCTTGGTGTTCATGAGAGGACTGTGCAGACTGGAGGAGCCACAGCAGCTCATCCTTTTGCTCATATGGGGTCTCCCTTGATTTAACAGCATCTGATATCAATTATTTAAGGCTTTCAGCAACCTGCAAGGTCTCACCCATCTCTGACTAATCCAGTGCCTGTGAAATGTGGGTACAAAGGACTTTGCACCACACTGCAGTGCTCACCTCAGCCAGACCACACACCTCTCACAGGGAGGCCTAGAACATGCTCTCTGCTGCAGCAGCAGGGCACACACTGGGGCTCAGAGAAGACAGAAAAGGGAAGCAACAAAGAGCAGTGCAAGGAGCTTGAATGTAGTTCTGAGCATTTGGCCTTGAAAAGGCAGCTGCTGCTTGCTGGTTTTGGCTTTTCCCAACAGTGCTGGCTGTGGAGCCCAGGAGGGAAATGAAGGCCACAGATCTGAAGTGCTTTCAGGTGGTCTCAGTGCCATCTTTTTTCCTAAATCAATGTTTTCTTTCCCCCCCCTCTCAGATTTGAACACTGCAGTTGCCCCAGGAGAATAGCAGCTCTGTGAGCTACAGCCAGATCTGAAAGGACTGTCATTGGGGGATGGAGGTTTGCCAAGTGCTCTGTACACAAGACATGGTCTTGTCTCAATAAAAATCATTGACTGTGACTGGAGGCATCTTCCTATCGTTTGTTGTTGCCCTCTGAGACTGCCAAGGGGAAAGGAAGAACAGCTCCTTGCTGCTTTACAGATAACTGTGGGGCTTTTTTCTCCTTTCTGAGACTCTGGTGCCTGTCTCAAACAGGAGGAGGAAGGAATGGGGCCTTTTGTTTCTTCCTCCTGTGATGTGTGTGGGAGGGATCCAGCCTTAGAACAGACGAGAATACAGCATTTCCTCTCTGCCCCTCTCCTCTAACCCTGCCTTTGTACAGCACAGAGCAAGGGACAGCTGTTGGTGTTTGATGCAGTGAAACAGCTCTGAAAGGACTCACCATTTCCTCTCCCCAACAACAGTCACTCTGTGGTGGCTTTTACATGTTCCTGTTCCCTGGCACAAAGTCACATCTGTTCTACTTAGCATGTGGCACCTTACAGAGCAAAGTTCCTTTGAGGTCACTTAAAACCTGTTTTAATGGTGATAGCCTGGGCCAGTAGCACAGGAACAACCCCTGGAGCAAGACCCCTCATGGTGAGATGAGCCCTCTGGGCAGTGCAGGCTCTGCAGCCCTGTGGCTGCCACACTCTTGCAGCCTCTGCTCTGCTCCTTGCTGCCTTCTGCTCTTCCACAGTTGCTGGTGCTGCAGAGTGTGCCAGAGCCTCAGTGAGCCAGAGGCTGTGAGTCTCACTGCTGCTTTATTCCCTTGGGGACCAGTTCCCAAAAAGGACAGCAGAGCTTTGGAGGGGTCCTGTGCAGGGATGCTGTAACCTGCTGTGGTGCTTTTTAACCATGAGCAGTGGGGCACATCCAGCTGTGTCCCAAACCCTGCGGTGCCTGCGTGCCTTCACTTTGTCTGAAAGGGACTGGCACCAAAGTCCTGCTCTTCCCCACTTTGAGGGGAAGTGAGAGGGCAGCTTCAGGCCCAGTTCAGAGTGTCTCAGACAGAGGGACTAGCACCTGCTTTCAGAGGCTGCTCTTGCTCTGCAGACTCCTGGGCCTGGTGGGCAGGGCAGGCTGGGGGATCAGGGCTGGCTTTGAGTGGCAGCATCGTGCTTCCCTCTTGCAACAGGTAGAATTGAAGATGCTGTAGTGCTGACTGTGTGCTCTGCTCCCTCCCCAGCCCTCAGGGCACACTTCAGGAGCAGGGCAAGATGCTCTGTCTCAGCTCCAAGTGACAGCTTTTCATGTTGGCTTCCTGTGGTTTCTCTGCAGCGCAGCGTGGGAGAGCTGAGCACTGTGGCTGTGCTGCACTCTGGCATTAAAACCCCACACAGGATTGCTGAGCAGGGCCCTCGGAGCTGAGGGCTCTTTGGAGGCCTCACCTGCAGCTTTTGCATCAGAGGAGATGATCTGAGCTCTGGTAAGTTCCTTTTCTAACTACATCTATTAAGAGTTTTTACAGGGGAGAACACCAAACCACACCCTGCTGCTGTTTGGCTGGTAATGAAGCCAGTTGCTGCTGCGGACTCAGGTATCACCTTTGTTGTTTTTAGTAGCTGCAGTGCAAAAACACCTACTACTGATGCTTCTGACAATGCTTCAGACCTGTGGCATTTATGAGCTTGTTACCAAATCCAGCAACTGAGCAACCCCAGCTGAAGCCTCCAGCAGTGGTCTGGGGGCAGAGTGCCTGGCTGACTCTGCAGGCAGCACAAAGAACTGGTGTGGGCTCTTGCTTTCCTTCTTAAATCCCAAAGCAGGTGTTAAAAATAACCCAAAGGCATTTAATTAAAGAACATGCTCTCTCAGCATCATAAAATGCACCCATCAGTAGAGAACTTCCATACAAGCTCCTGGTCTGAGCTGGGCTTTTGGTGTCCCTCAGTAACACTTGCTGTTATCAAGGGGTGTTTAGCATTCTTTTATGTTGTTCCATTCACCAGGGACATCTGTGTCTGTGATTGACAGTGATGCTTTCAAACCAGAACCAGAGAAACCTCACCCTTGACCATTGGTTTTACATGAAAACACTTCTACTGATGTAATGAACTGGAAATTGTGATGTCTGCTTCTCTGGGGTTTTGTAAATGAGTACCTTTGTACACTAACAGTGGTTCAGTGGTGCTTTTTGGTTGTTCACAAGAAATAAGTCTCCCTTCCCTTAAAGAAACCAAGCAAACAGCACAACAAGCCTGAGGTAGCAAAGCTGAACTGGGATTGGATCAGACTGCAGCATTCTTTTAAAGTTATAGATCAGTAAATGGTACATTAAGAGGTGAAAGTGGCTGCATGCTTGGAAAGTGGATGCTTATTCATAAACCATCACTTGTGGTACCTCTCAGAGGGAATGAAAATACTTTCAGACACATCACTGTGCTTGGGGGGGGTCCTGCAGTGTGTAAGTGACTGTTTGGAACTGGGTAGAAGGCCAACTTGTAAAACACTTGTAAAATACTCTATGTCAGGCTTTATTTCCCACCCTCTCACCCTCCACTGCTCCTTACCCTTGCTGTGCTTGAGCTCCAGTGGGTTTGTGTCCCGTGCTGGTCGGTGAGTGCTGGTGGCACCAGCGTCTGTCACACGCTTCTCCTGTTCCCTCCCGGTAACTGAGGCTTCAGCTTTGCCACTGTAAGACACAATGTGGGATCTCAGATGGGGAGGGACTGAGGGGATTCAGACTACAGCTGCTGAAAGCATTAGTGTAGTGTCATGGTGCAAGCAGGCTGTGTGTGTAAGAGCTGCCAGGGATCCGAGGGGGTAGGTTTGAGCAAGACTCATTGAGGCATCTCCTGGCATCTCATGTCTGGCTTCCATGGAACCCCGAGACAATGGATATGCTGCCTGGAAAGATTCCCTTGGTTTGCTTTAGAGCTGTTGGACAGTGTCCAGGGATGGCCTCACTGTGCTTGTCTCAGGGGCAGCAGGAGTCTCCTGTGTGCATCCTGCCCCTGTAATGATTTTAGACCTCTGCCTTGTCTCTCCCAGTTGCAAGGCTGTACTTTACACCTAGAGACCCACAGGATCACACACACAACCACAGTCTCAAGGGCTGGAAGGGACCTCGAGAGATCATCCAGTGCAACCCCCCTGCCAGAGCAGGAACTCATCCAGGGGGGTGGAATGTCCCCAGAGAAGGTGGCTCTTGCTCTGGGGAAACTCTGAGATAAGACCCTACGCTGCTTCGAGCTGTGGCTCAGCCATGCCTGGGTTTAAGTCTCCCCTGTGTGTACAAGCCCTTAGCTGTGGGCTGACAGACACATCTGCTCACCTACTTCAAGTGAAACCTTGCTTTTTTTCCTCCTGACTTCCAGCCATTGTGGGTGCTTTTAGACTTCTTTAGATAAACAAGTCTTGGGAGGAAGTGTGATTTCAGAGTTTCCTTTGGAAAGTACCCAACAACCTGTGTGTGTCTGTGCTTTCAGTGGCTCAACTTGAGGAACATTGTGCACATTTTATCTGGGTTTAATTCCTTCACTGCCCTTAAGGGCTTGTTTAGGTGCTGGTGTTTGGCTTTGCTACTCGGGTTGCTTTTATACTTGATGGAGAGAAACTGCTCTTCAGTTTCTTGCTTACACCATGGGAGTGACCTTGCTGAGAAGTCCCACTTGCCTCTATTTCACACACATAAATGAGTCCTTTAGGGTCCCTTTGTAGCTGAGTGGTGGTTTCCCTCCATGCTGTGGCTGCAGAGTAGGTGCAGGGTTCATGCTCCCACTGGAGAAGCCAAAAAGGGAGCCCTGCTTGTGTTTTTTCCACTCCTGCTTTTCTTTTTCCCTGGGAAGCTGCACAGCCCCTCACTGTAATTTTTTAAGGGCAGGAGAATGATCAGCAACGACACAGCAATGTTGTTAGGGCTGGGGAATGGGATCTCCAAAGGTGTATCACTGCTAAAGCTCTCCTGTGCTGCAGCAGCTGCTGGCCCATCCTTAGCCAAAGCCTCCCACGTGTCTGTCATTTTGGGGGCAAGGAACTGCTGCCTCTGTTACCTCAGTATTGTCACCTGCTGACGATTCTAAAGCCAGGAAACACTCTGCCTACTGTGTAACTTCAAACATGGTGTTTGAAATGATTCTTCTCCCTTACAGGAACCCCCTCTTTCCATCTGAACACACCCAGCACCCACCTGGGAACCACCAACTGCAGCAGCCCCCATGTGGCTTCAGCTCTGAGCTGCTTGGGATGCAACACGACTCAGGAGCCTCCTGAGGTAAGGGATGACTTCTACCCCATGCTGGATGTCCCTGCAGGCAGCAGCAACCATGGCAGGTGTGTCCTGGGCTGAAGGAGCGTCCAACGAGACGGGTGCCAGCGGCAGCTCCGAGTTCAGTTTGGAAGCAGACTTCCAGTACCCCTTGTTCACCGTCATCTACAGCATCGTCTTCGTGCTGGGGCTGGTTGAGAACGTCCTGGCTCTGTACCTGCTGTCCTGCAGAGTGCAGCACACCTCTCACTCCTACGTCTACATGATCAACCTGGCTCTGGTAGACACCTTGTTTGTTTGTGTGCTGCCTTTTAAGATCCATTACCACCTGAATCGGAACAACTGGGTCTTTGGTGACGTGGCCTGTAGGGTGACCGGGACTCTGTACTACATCAACATCTACCTGAGCATCGCCTTCTTCACTTGCCTTTGCGTTGACCGCTACATCGCCGTGCTGCACCCCTTCACCTACATCCAGATCACAGCCCTCCACTGCGTCACCGTGGTCGCCCTGCTGTGGCTGCTGGCCCTCAGCATCACGGTCCCCCTGGTCCTTGGGGGTCCCCTCCACAACCTGGGCCTGAGCAACACCACGGCCTGCTTCGAGAACTTCGCTGCGGGGAGCTGGGCGCGGCGCATGGCGCCCTACAACGTCCTGGCCTTGCTCTTTGGCTTTGTCGTCCCCTTTGGCATCATCCTCGTCAGCTACCCGCTCGTTGCGAGGAGGATCTCCCGCCTCAAGCGTGGCGTGGCCAAGAGGAAGGCCCTGGTCACCATCTACCTCATCTTGGCCATTTGCACCCTGTGCTTTCTCCCTTATCATCTCACTCACCTGCTCCACTTCTTAATGAGAGTCCAGGTCATCCAGAGGAAGCCCTTTGCCAGCCTCATCTACAAGATGAGGAGGGTCACCTTGGCCCTCGTGAGCCTCAACTGCTGCCTTAACCCGCTCCTCTACTACTTCACCTCTTCCAGCAAGCGATGGCACTTCAACTTCAAGCTCAGATTCAGGTCTAAAGTGGTGTACACCATCTGTGACCAGCAGCTGGGGGAGTCCTCCTACGTTTATAAACTACACCAGAGACGGGGAAATACAGCCCAGAGAGATGGAACCAAGTGATGTCCTCACAGTAAGTGCAGTGCTCATCTTTCCAACCATTTCTCCCCAAACCAACCTGTGAAACCTGCCACTTTTTCACACAGTGGCTGTCACACCAAGGCAACAGGGGAGAGAAGTGGCTAGCAGCTACAGATGTTTATGAGCCCATGAGACAGTACCTGGGGGAGCTGTGTTCTCTGCCAGTCTGAGACAGCACGTGGTGAAACGCCCTGTGTTTGGTGCTGGGATGGTTCGGTCTCCTTTTGTTTCACACTGGGGTTTGTAGAACACAGGGCTCTTCTCTGCAAAGCTGTACAGCCCAGGAAAGGGTTACTTGAAAGGAACCACCCTCCTCCTCCTCCAGGAATGGCTCAGGGCAGCCTTGCCTGGCTGTTCCCTATTTTGGAGGGATCCCATGTTTCTCCCCTGGGCCACTGGGTTCAGGAGCTGCTCTCTGCCCACATTCCACAGCCAAATAAGGGCTTCTCCTCTCCTGGGTGAATGCAGTGATTGGCCTCCTGGGGAGGCTGGTGGGACCCAGTTTAAGCATTGTGTGCCTCTGGATTCAAACTGGACACCTCAGTGTTGATTGAGAAGAAATTCCAGGATGGATCAGTGGGGACCAGAGTCCCTGAGGGAAGCTTCTGCACCACTCCCTACACAGTGCACTCCTGTCAAAAGGCAAAGCTCTCTCTTCAGCCAGGCTTTGTGACATAAACACAGTATCTAATCTACTTCATCCCTCCTTTTGTATTAACAGAACCACCCAGCTCCTGAGAACTGCTGTTGCCTCCACCCTGTGAAACATGAGACTTCAGAGACAATTTATCAGTTGTGGGTTATCAGTCACCAGAAAGCCACTGGCCTGGCTGACAAACCTACTTAAAGGCCAAGGCTTTACGTAAGAGGATGTGATTTTGGTAACAGATGTACAGCCTCACTGTTCTGTTTCTTCCCCAACCACCCCCAACCTTCCCCAAGTGCCCACAGCGGCTGGCCTGAAGGCACGAGAGGCTGCTGGGGAAGGGGAATTGCCTACCAGGAGGAGCTGTGGCCACCTGTGGCACTGCCAAATCCCTATTTCCATGTCCAAAAGCACAAATCAGGGGCCTAAAGTGCAGCTCTGCCCTGGGGCAGGGCAGGAGGTGGGATTATGGTGGTGGGAGGGTGTGGGGAGAGAAGCAAGGGAGTGTCTCTGTGTGATAAAAACACTCCATAAAGCCCTTCAGCACTCTGGGGTGGATGCAGCCAGCAAACCAGGAGCAGAACTGAAACTACTGAAAGCTTTGCCCTGTTCCAGCTTCTGTGGCTGCAGCAGGACAGGAGTGGGGCTGGGCCCTGCTCACCCTGCTTCCTGGGCAGCTGAAGGGACACCCAGCACAAGGGATGGCTCCCTGGCCTCTCTCCCTTTCTGTGTTTTGCTTTTAGCTTGGAGGAATTTTTAAATATTGTTGAGAGAAGCTGCTCAAACTGCTCTAAAGTGTTGCAAAGAATGATTTCTGTGTTCCTCTGCCTGCCTGGGCTCAGGAAGGCAAGTGCAATCCTTGCACCTGTGAAGTGGAGATGAGGAAGAGCCTCTGAGGGAGTATTAAGCCAGATTAATCTTTTACCTCTCATGAGAGACTGCTCTTTTTATCCCATTTATAGGCTATGGAAAAGCTTCTCAGCACTGAAGGGACTGCTCCTTCCCAGCTAAGCACAATTCTTATGTTCTGGACAAAGGAAGAATAATTGTGATTAGAGGCTGCAGCCAGGGGTGCAGCTTTCTTGCAGGCTTGTCAGCTCTCAGGGCAGCAGGGATCAGTTAAAGAGTTCCTGCTGGGTAAACAGCACATTTAGGGCTTTATACTCATGCCTCCATTCTACTTAGACTTTGAATGTTAACTGTGAAGCTTTGAAAGCTCCTTGTTTCACTCAGCACTGCTGAGGTTGTAAGGGAAATGAGCTGTGGGAAGGGAAGAATGCTGAATCTCTCTTACCTTACTATGTGAGCAACTCAAAGCTTGTTCCTCAGGACTCTGCACTGACTGCTGGGCAGCTCTCCAAGGGGGGAGGTGGCAGTACACACTGTCACTGCAGTCACTGGACAAACACTGTCATTCCTTTATTAAAACCAGAAAAAAACCCCATTGACAATGTAAACAAAATAAAATCTAAACCTCTCAAACAGCACTGTGCCTGCTGGTGTGTTCTCACAGTGTACTCTGTGGCAGTCCTTTCTTCAGGAGGGCTGTCAGATAGCTGCCCAACTCTTCATCCTAGAGAGAAGAAAGAGAAAGAGGATGAAAGCAATCTTCTACGTGGCTTTTCCATTTGAGGCAGTCAGTTTGACTCTGGTACCTACAAATAGCCTGAAACACCAGCAAAATCTAATCTTAGCAGTGTTCAAAAATGGAAAGCAACCCAGGTGGCACAAAGGGCCTTCCTGGGTGTTCCTTCAAAATCAGTGGAAGCCTCCTCTTTATCCAAGCAGCTGTCTGGACCTGGGGTGTTCCTTTGGAGGAAAAGAACCATTCTTCTTGAAAGCAGGGAACAGAGAAGCATTGGAAGGCATTTCCCTGCTGTAAAAGAAAACATAATGCCTACATCTCTAACCCTACCACCATGCTGTTAGCTGCCTTTGTTTGTTGTTCAGTTTTACAGCTAAGAAATACAACATACAGTACCCCCCCACTCTGTGTGGCAGCTGAGAGTTTAGAAACTGGATACAATAGTGTCCTCAAAACAGACATAAAGCAAAGCAACTGTAATTGTCTGGAGTGTGATTAGTCCAGATCAGTTGGCTTGAGCTCAGTGGTCTCAGAGAACACTGATGCCCTAAGCTCCTGTCAAATGATTTGTATCAAAGCTGAAATGGTAAAGCAAACGGCAGTGACTCACCTCATCATCTTCCAGTCAAACTATTTAACAAACATAGCAGTGAAGACTCACCCTTTACAACAGCAGCCCACATTGTAAGACACTTCTGCACAGTGAGCAGTTAAGATGTGAGGTGTTTGAGAAGGAATTCTTTGAGTATTCCTACCTGGTAAGTCCAGGAGACGAGCAGAACTTTGGTTCCTTGATCCTCTGAGTGTGCTGTGGCTTGGATCAGAATGGACTCTACTGTGATAGAACCATCAGGGAGGTGCTGCACTGAATAATCTTTCAGGACCCTGGTAAGAGGAGATCAAGGCTTTGTTGTGGATGGGATGTGAAGGGTGGGTCACCCCCTGCAGTCTGAATCCCAGACACCAGCCTGCAGTTACTGTGTGTCTGAGCCAAGGGAAGGAGACTGGGCCCAAGTCACAGCTTGTTTATTTTGGTGCCTGTATTAATTATGGTTTCCTACAACATGTCTCTGGCTTTCATGGTAGTTACAAGCTCCAGGCTGAACCCCACTCCCAGAACTGACCAGCTGCCTGGAGAAAAAAACAGCTTTTGAGGTTCACCTGCTGCTGGCTTCTGAAGAGCTTTGGATGGTGTCTTAACCCTCTGCTTGATGTTCTCACCCCAAACACTTGTACTCACTTCAGCCAGGAGCAAACAGCAGCAAACCAACAGGAACAATTTGAGGTGGGCCCCTCGAGCTTGGCCAAGCCCATGAGCTTGTGGGCTGGTTACTGGTGAAACCACCACAGCTCATGACAGGGATTACAATCTCAAGTCTCCTGGGCTCCACAGAACTTTCTCTCACTAACTCTCCAGGGCCTGGCCTCGAAGGCCAGAAAGGAGATGGCACTTGTACGACCTCTCTTAAGAATGACAAGCTCCAAGTCCATCCCTAGGGGGTAAAAGGAGAGGCAGGAAGGGCCTGACCCTTTGAGGTGGTTGTAGACACGCAGCACCGTCTCGTGCTCCTTGCGCGGATCCTGGATGTGAACGCGGCAGGTGAAGCGCAGCTGGTGCTCCGTCAGGCCCAGCTCCTTCAGCGCCTGCTCGGGGGAAACCAGGCGGAAGCTCTGCAGGAGAGAGTCACAAACCCATCACAAGCTGTTTCTCTGTGCTTTCTGCCACTTTTCTTCCAGCTGCACACAGGGAGGTGCTGGTCACAGTTCCTGCAGGTAAGAGCGTTCCCTTCCGATCTGTGAGACGCCTCAGCACATCTCAGTTACTACTGTGAGCAGTGGCAGCAGGGCACGAGGGACAGCAAAGGCAGTGGCAAGACAGTGAATAAACATCCACCTAAATAAGCATCCCAGTTCTTTGCTTGCCAAAACTAACGTTGCTTTCTGAATGGAAGCTGCTTTAACGGGGGAACGATTTGTTTCAATGCCAATGTGAGGTTACAGAGTTAAAAACTCCTCCCTTGGCAGCTTTCCATCCTTGGCCAAACTGAAGTCCACCAACAGCAGCCTCTCTCTTGATTCTTTTGATTTTTACAGGCACAGTGAATCAGAAACAGCTCAGATTCAGAGGCTGGGATGTGAGGATTCATGCCAGAAGCTGCACACAGTAGAGTGTGTTGGGTGAGGGCAAAAGCAAGGTTTTGAACAGAGGCAGCTCTTCCAATGTACCTGTTCCTTAGGACTTTAACTGACAGCAGTACAAACCCTACCACCACACCCTCCTGCTCACTAACAGGCAGATACCAATTCTGAAGCTGTGGGACTGGTGAGAACCAGCCAAAGAGTGAGTTACAGACTCATCTTCACAGGTACAGTGTTACTGGGCTCCTCCCACTAACCTTGGGCTGCTTTAGTTCAGGTCTTTGGTCACCCAGAACTCAGCACCAATGACAACACAAACAAAGCACAAGACAAACATAAGAACATTTTTACTTACATTATCCTTCATAAGCAGTGTGCCATGCATTAGCTTTGGCTTCTTGACATCTGGCACGAGACCTAAACCGAGGCCAATGGAAGAGAAAAACACCACGGTTAAGGCAATGTGCTTACTCCTCACAGGGCTGCTCTTAGGACTTAATAGATTGGATTTCTGAGACCCTCCTGAGGTTCAGAGATTGACACTTTCCATCTTTTATGGACAGGAGAACAAAGTACATGGTGCTTAAACCATTATCAGAACTCAGACATGAGCAACCACGCAGAGTGCTGCAGAACAGCCGCTCTTCCCATATCGCTCCCTGATGGGACAGGGATTGGATCTTCCTTGACTTGGGTTTGTAAAAATAATTCCAGAGCTGGCAAGTGAAAGCACCCATGGATTGTGTTTTCATAGTGAACAGGCAACTGACTGCTGATACAACCTGTTCCCTCACAGCAAGTGCTGCTCTCAGTCCCCACTGCTACAACAGGCCCTGCCACACGTGTGCCCACCCCACACAGCACTGCACAACACAAGAGCAGGGCCCAAACCACGGAATTCTTGGTGGAAAGTGTGTCACCTATTGCTGTTTCCCTCTTCAGGAGTCCCAGGGATATGTCCACGGGGATGCTGGGGTTGGTGAATATCGTTGTGGTCTCCCCGTTTGCAGGCATGTAACAGCTGACATCTGCAATGAACAACCAAGGTCAGGACTGCTGCTGCAGCAGCACTTCCACCCCTGGAGTGTCACAAGCACCCCTGGAGCAGGTAGTGTTGTGTTTTTGCAGTTCTCCAGGTCAGGCAGTGAAGTTCAACAGCAATCTGCTGAAACTTAACATCAGGGATTTGAAAGAGAGTGAAAAGTAGAACTGCTGCTCAGATTTAAGGCTTCCCATCTTTCCAGAACCAACCAGAGCCCACTGGGGCAACACCTACTAGCACAGCTATCCTTAACTCTCTCTGAGGGGTAAAAATAACAGGCTGCAGCAAAACTGCCTGCACTCTGATGCTGATAAATTCCTGCAAAGAAACCTGCAGGCAGTAAGCAACCATCCAACATGAGCCCTGTGCCTTCTCCACTCATCATTTAAGAGCCAGCTGTCTCCAAGGACTTAATTATTTTGAACTGGACAATGTGAATATAACAAAAAACCCTTCCAAGTGCAAGTAGATATTCAAATGAAATGGGTTGAACACATCAAGTCAGGTGTGTCACTTTCCTTGAGGGTGACAGGCCCTGTAAATTACTTTACACCCAGCTCTGTGCTGAGCTCCAGTGGATTAAGAACAAGCTGGACTGCTTTCCTCCTACCACCATTCCTACTTCAGTACCAACACTGTACTTACGAAATTCCTGCTCTATCTTCTGCTTCAGAAACTCCATTTTCTTTGCTTCCCCATGGACCAGGAGAACATTTCGTGGCTCAGCCTGGCGAATCAGCTGCATGATTCCCTTGGCATCTGCGTGGGCACTGAAGGACATGTACTCCACCTGCATCTTTACTTCCAGCTGTGGAGGAGCAGAGAGTGCAGGCTTTGTGACTCACAGTCACTTTGGCTCTCTGTCACACACAAGCAGAGCCAGACTCCTCTGAAGTTAAAGAAGTGGAATGCTTGATCTGGACAATGAGGCTGTGGAGAGAGCTGCCTACCAGCAGAGACTGACTGATGCTGTAGAGAAAAGCTTTTAGTAACTTACAGGATCAAACTGCCCAATTTCACAGCAACTGTCACACATTTGTCAAAACAAACTTGAGACAGTTACTATCAGTTTTGTAGTAAACCCAATGGGGCCCAGTTACTAAATGTTGTAAGTGTGCCCCTGACAAAATCTTATGTCAGGAGACACGCTGCTGTCATGGAAAGAGGGAAAACAACACCCCTCCAGCTCTAAGGAACGTGTTACTTGGATAATTTCCATGTTGTATGTGGCATATCCCAAGTACACAGTGTGTAACTACCAGCTAAAGCTGTGCACAGCTTCCCCCAAACAATCCTCCTTCTTGAGAAACAAAACTTACTATTTGTCTTCCTTCCATTTCCAGCTTGCGCTGTCCACTCAGGATCTTATGGCCAACGGTTCCCTGCACACAGTAGCCAGGCATGATGACCTGAGAAGGAAACCAGGAAAGCCTACAGCCTCTGCACGTGGGCTGTGTGTAGCACAGTGGCTGTCAACATCAAATGAGCCACATAATGGCTAATGGAAGTGTGTGTAGACACAACCATCCTTCACTGGGAAGCTGCTTGCTCTGTTCTGCATCTTGTGAATGTCCAACTCCAGAACCACACATGGAAATGGAATTAAAAAGCAAACTGCTGACATCCACACACCACTGATGAACAGTTACTGCCAGTTACAAATGTCTTTGAGCAGCTTCAAATGAATTAAAGCACTGCTGAAAATGAAATCTCCCACAGGCTCCTGGCTGAGACATGTTCCTCCTCTGCTTGACCTCTCACACAGAGCAAAGAAAATTCAGAGCCTGAAAGAGCTCTGCCCTGGGTTGGTTCACAAGAGGATTGTCTCATTTCACCCCTGATGCTGAGCAAAAGCTTTGCTGCAGCCAGTCTGTTGGTACCACTATCACACTAACACAAAACGTGGCTCAAGGGAACTGGATTTCTTACCATATTCTTTTCATTCCCTGCCCATTTCCTGAAGATTTGAAGGGACTGTCCTGCATGAAGCATACCAGGGGTTGCAAACACAACCTAGAGTTCAAAGACATGCCAACAATCACCACAGAAAGCAGAGGTTTTCCCATCATAACACAAACACCTGAAAACAGGAGGGTACCCACCACCAGCACACGTTACAGCAACCTTGCTACATCAAAGCTCTCCTGAGGATTTTTGCCATTTTACTTTTCCCACCTTGTCTCATTTCACATCAGTTAAACTCCTGTTTCAGGAGGTTTTTGTGAGCAGCCACAGTGTCTGATTAAAACTCTGGACTGTTTTATAATGGCACTATCAAGCTTGGCAGATTTCAGCTACTGCCCCATAAGCCAGTCAGACCTAAAGCTGGCAGAAAGAGATTGTGTTGTACTGAACCTGTTTCCTGACAAGTCAAAAGAATATACTGCAAAAATTATGGCTTGAATCAGGTCCAGAGCTGCAGATTAGATGAAGGTGCAATCAAGCTTTTTGATTTTCTCTGGGCATTTTGCCTTTACTGAGATAAAGACAGAAAGATCTTTAATAGTTACATGGATAAAAGCATTCAGATGGCCTGGCCACAGAAGAGCTTTAAATGGGATGCTGATATAATGGGGCAGAGGATGCTCAGCTTTGGCAGCCTGCCTGTGAGCCTTAGCCAGGAAGAGCCTGGTGTGAGAAGAGCTGCTCTGTGACCTACCATAGGCCCGGGATTGTCTGCAAAGGCGCGATCAAACGCTTTGATGTGTTTGAATTCAAACATGTTCCTCTGCACAAACGTCTTCCGAATCTTCTGATTAGTCCAGGTGATGAAGAGCTTGTAATAATGGTTGGCTTTCTCTGTCAGCCCCGTGGAAAAGTAAATTGGAGCCTTCAAATTCATTCTTTCCCTGTAGAAAAAAAAGGATTCCTGAGTCCTGAGAGGGTCAAATTAGGGTCACAGAATGGTAGGGGTTGGAAGGGACCTTTCAGAGATCATCTGGCCCTGGCTATCCATGCTGAAAGTCCACGAGCTGTGTGGTCTCCAAAGACTTTGTGTGCACACCCTACTCTCAACGAGCTATACATTAGAATGATGACAATGCTACATCACTCTGCATTACTTTAATACAATCAGGCTTTAGTTCAACTCTCCTCCCCCCTACAGGTGACTTCCTTCCATTACAAATATCAATCATACTGCTATAAGAAATAATTAGAAGCAGTATCACCTGGTGTGACCAAAACCACTTCCACACAATGCTTATACATAAGTTCATCCCTCCTCCCTCTCCCCTGAAAATTAAGGTTTACAGTGGAGCAAAGCTGCAACCAGATTTTCTAGAGGAGAGTTGATCCTGTGTGTTTGGGGGAGGAGTGGAGAATGACCCTGCATAAGGAAGTGGCTCCTTTACTGCTCAGAGTCGGGAACAATGGAAAATACATGGAAAGAAGTAATTCCTGACAGCATGGGCCAACATACAGAGGAATACTGAGAATACTTCTGCTAAACAGACGTGAAAGATCATCAAAACCTGACAATATGAGGACAAAAAGGAGGTGGTACACACACAGAAGAGACAGTACTCACCAGAAGGTCTCCAATAAAATGCAAAGTTCCTGAGCACGTCCAAGGGCAAAAACTGGGATAAGAACCTGCAATTGATGCATGATTGACAGTCTGTGAATCCCAAACAGAATGCAAATGGCACTACAGCATTATCACTTCTGAACCTCAGTTCCCTCTCGCTTTCTCATGTTCCTTTCCACACACAACCCTACGTTTTGTCCCAAGACAAGAACAGCAAAGTACAGGCCCTGAGGTCACAGGTGACACACCATTTGTGACTTTTAAGCAAAATGCAGTTCAAGCTCTACATGTGCAATCAGCAGCCAGACTGACTTTCCATTTAATCCAGTCAAATGCACTAAGCACTAGGAACCTAGAACCAGACCCTGAGCTACAGTGCCATCAGTAGAACTATCTCTATTCCAAATCTCCACTTACAGTTTCAGTTTCTAAGTCTAGGAAACAGAAAAGACTGGCTAAAATTCTAACCCAAAAGTGGCCTGAGAGAACCAATGGCTGTATGGTGAGGCACATGCTCCAGGTGCTTTGTGCCTGTGCTTCAGTACACAAGATGCAAATCAAGTTAACTCTGCCTTTACCCTCCATAGCTGCAGGCTGTAAGCACAGCATTTCCCTTACTGTCACATCAACTCATAGTGTTCATTTTCTTCTAGGTAGAGTTTAAGTGCTTCATATTCTGTGTTTTAAAGTACAGATGGTGGAATACAAAAGCTCCTTCAGTCTCGGGTCGTGCTCATACAAAGGTGCCCGAGTTCAGTAAGTTACACAGCACTATAGAGCCAACAAGAGCTTCACAGAGGAAAAATACTACCATGTGGGTTATCAAAATGCTGTACCTTCCCTCCTCTTTCTACAGTCTCATGGACTTTCTTCAGGAAGTCTCTTTCTCTGCAGCGTTTGGAATCTCTGATAGTGGTGGCATAGGTGGACTCAGTTATTAACAAATCTGGGCGACACTTATCAACCCAGGCAGCCCTGCAACAAAGGAGTTTGCTTTAAAAAACACCAATTCATTAATTATCTCTCTTTGCTAACAAGAATAATTGATTAAAATTGGATAATAATCAAACCAGCATTATACACAGCATGAATATGACACACCTCATATATGCCAGTATACAAAAGCACTACAGTTTGTCATTAGCACTCCCTTAGAAAGTGAATACATTTAGAAGATACCATGGCCATAAAAGACTTCAAACACTTAAGTCTAGTTATTACCTAGCCTTAAAAATAGATTAATAAGAGTATACAGAAGGAGTTTAAGGCTTATATGGAAGGATCACTGTAAATCTCTTCATTCTCATTAAGCAAAAGTGCATTTATCTCTCCAGCACAGACATCACAAAATGTTCCAGTCTCCTAAAAAAGAATCAATGCTGAGAAGCCCCTCAAAAGCAGCTGTGCTAAAATCTTCCTGTCAGAAAGATATATAGCTCCTAATAACTCAGCTTCCTACTTACCCTAAATGCCTGTCTGGTGTCATGTTATAATCACCCTAATGGAAGAAGAGAAATCCATTAACGCTCTCAGGGTAATGGGACAGGCCATTAAAGGGAGAGGCGGGTACCATGAATACTGTTGTCCATCCTTACAGTGTACACAACGGACTCGCAGCCAACCTTGATCTGGAACATGGCTGCTCCCAGCACGTGGCCTGCATAGTATGCCTTGATCTCCAGCTCCTCATCCACCTGCAGGAACAGACACACAGTGCTTAGTGAGCACCCTGAAACTGCTCTGCCTCCTGCAACAGCCCAGGCAGCCACGTCCAAGAGCATGGGGAGACGATTGCTTACCTGAACTGTCTGGTGAAGATGCACAGCAACCACTTTTTTCATACAGTCTTTAATCATTTGGGAAGTGAAGAAGTTAGTTTCCCCTTTCTTATCAACAGTTATTTTCCTATAGTCCTCCAGGAGTATGGGGCAGATGGCCTTGGTGGGGTGTGTCATGTAAATGGGCCCATCGTAACCCACCATTTCACTGAAATATGGTAAAGCTCCACAATGGTCCAAATGAAAGTGGCTGCAAAAGGACACAAAGGATAAAGGAGGTGCTGCACAGGAAGCTTGCCTGGTTCTCTGAGCTTGCTTCAGATTTTTACAGCACTGCAGGACATAGAGGAACTAGCCAAAATAACAGTGATGAACTCAGAACACATTTGGGTTGCTAGGGTCAGCATACCAAGCTGTTTCCCATTTGAGCTCTGACAAGCAAGGGAGCTTCCTCACCTGATGATTACACAGTCCAGAAAGTCAGTCAGCCTTCCATTCTGAGTGATGTAAGAGAAGTCAGGGAAGCGTCTCTGCAAAGACACACGAAGGCAGGTTATCCATCACAGACCCAAGGCAGCTAATACTGCACTACTGAGCCACCAAGAAGCACGGGCTGGGACACCGTGCTGCGATGCACCTCGAGCTACAACAGCAGGAAGGCACCAGCCAGCACCAGGAGAGTGCTGTTGGCAACCCCATCAGCCTTTATGTGCAGAGTGAAAAGGGATGGGAGGGCTGCCAGAGCAGAAGACAGACAGGGAAACCAACCCCATAAGTGAATTAATTACAGCCAAGTTGATCTTCAAAGGAAAGCAGACGAGCAATGGGCTTTAGGTCACCCGTTGGATTTAAGGCAGCCTCAAAGCTTGTGTCACACACACTTCAACTCCTTCTACCTTACAGAATGGTTTTGCTGTTATTCGTTTCCTACTGGTACTGAGTGACCAAACTGGGATTATTTCCCAGCTCTCTCTCCAAAGCATCAGATCCCACAGGTAATTAACTGCCCAAACTCAAGCATCACATCCAGAGCAGTCTAGCTAACGGCAGGGATTCATGCTTTGAAGCACAGAAGAC